>NC_048312.1:21158268-21852615 GCF_013100865.1 Trachemys scripta elegans | reverse complement strand
CTGTAGTCCACGAAAGCTTATGCTCTAATAAATTTGTTAGTCTCTAAGGTGCCACAAGTACTCCTGTTCTTTTTGCGGATACAGACTAACACGGCTGCTACTCTGAAACCTGAGTAAAGATAGTGGAAACAGATATGGTTACAAATAAAACAAAGTATTAACATGCTTCGAAGAGTAAACATAACTTAATGAGCTATAGTCCTTTGGCTGAAGCATTTTTCTTACCCTCAAAGGCCTTTCACAAAGTTTATGGATTTTCAATCAAACCAGGATCCAGTTTTTTCATGTATCTCCCCTCTACCCGGAGTGTGTCTCAGTGAAATGAGTCCCCAGAGGGAACAGCAAATCTTTAAAGTGTATTCTTCTGAAGGGTAACCCTAGATAAAGTTCTTGTCCCCTGCTGGCATGCAGGCGCTGTGTTATTCATGCTGTCTTTTTCATCCTTTTGTTAATGTGCCTTTCCTGTTGACTTAATATGCAAATGAAGATTGCTTATGTTGGCTTTTATCATGCTCGGTTTACATTGGAGGATTAGGGAGACAAGTTAATCAGCATTCCTTTGTCTAGGAACACTTTGTTTATTAATCCTGCCTGCTTTGCTGGGTTTAAACATATTTCCAGTATACACCTGCCATTTCTTAATTGTTCTTAATGATTATGATGACCAGTATGATCTAAGTTTTCATTTGATTCTTTATAGATAAATACCATGACTGCAATGTGATAGGTATAGTGAGTTTGTCAGGCCTGATTGAAGTTGTTGTTACATGACCGTGAACCCTTTGCCACAAGGTATTAAGGGGCTCTTAGGATCACAGCTCCCCTCTGCCCTCTTGCACATCACCATCTGTGGTGTTTTATATGCATGGGTAGGAGTAGCCACAGAAAGGGGTGAAAGAAATGTACTAAGGGTTACAGTCATCTCTAATGTAACTCCACTGAGCCCAGTGGAGCTGCCCTAGGGATGAACTTGTTCCTAAAGATGCATTCCAAAGCGATCCTGAGCTCCCATATCAATTTCTAATATAAAGTAGAGCTCAATGTACTTGTCTGTGAAGTCATGTCTTCAACTGACTTTATATAGTGAAATGTGACTGACACTTGACTTTTGTATAGCACCTTTCTTCTGGAAACATCTAAGCACTTAATGATTCTTGCCCACCTTTGTGATTCCCATTTTGCAGTTGGGAAAACTGAGTCACGTGGGGGGTCAAGGCCACACAATAACTCAATGGAAGAGCTGGAATTAGAACCCTGGTCCTGATACCTTGTCCACTGGACCATGCTGCTTCCTACTTGGTGATTATTTTAAGCAGCAACATTGGCTTGTAGAGGCTGATCAGAAGGATGGAAATAATTGGATGTGAACAGGTGGCTCTCCTGACAAAATAGAGTTCTGTAGGATTTAAGGACTAACATACTTCCTTTTGTTTGCTCCTTTACCCAGTTGTGATGGTATCCCAGGCTATGAGTGATGCTTGAGTCACCGCAGCCCAGAGATTAGCTTCCGCTCAGTTAGCTGTTCAGTCTCTTTACCTAACTCCTCCCCTTTCTTCTGTGTCTGGTCTCATCTCTTTCCCTCATGTCTCTCCTTCCCCTGTTTTACCACCAGACTACTGGGATTAAAAAGCCAAGAGCACAATTTTCAGAGGTGCCGAGCACTAACAGCTCCCATTCGAGTCAACGGGAGGTGTGGGTGCATGGTACTTCTGAGGATAGGGCCTAATAAAACTCCCTGCAGTCCTCAGTACTGAACAGTAGTTATGGAGACGTGTTAGAGGCAGGATACAGGTTTGTCTATTTGAAACCATTTTGAAAGGGCTTAATTGTTTAACTTCTGTGGTCTATTTTTGGGCTGTGGGTCCTTCTCAATATGGAGACAGATTGCCATATGCACAGAGAATCTGCATTGGTTTGGTGGCACGTGCAGTAATAACTCTTGTCTCCCGGGCTTTGTAATGAGCACAGACTATTTCTGTCCTGTCCCCTCTCAGTCATGTGTCTGATTCCCCTCTGATACTCTCTACAATCTCTTCCACCCCTGAAGGTGTTTGATGTGCGCTTGAATGGCCATGTGGTGGTGAAGGACTTGGACATTTTTGACCGAGTTGGACATAGCACAGCTCACGACGAGATCATTCCCATCAGCATCAGAAAGGGGAAGCTGAGTGTCCAGGGAGAGGTTTCTACATTCACAGGAAAGCTCCACATTGAGTTTGTCAAGGTAACAAACCCTGGCTAGGGGAAAGCCCCTTCTTTCTCTTCTCCACCCAATCCCTCACACCATGCCACATGATGCGGATGTGTATAGGGAGAGGGGAAGTGACTTTGATGGGTGGGGGGTATTCCTTCTTTGACAGCATTGACCTTTGTCTTCCCTTTCGCTAGGGATACTACGACAATCCGAAAATCTGTGCACTATACATCCTGCAAGGAACAGTGGATGGTAAGTTTTTAACTAATAATCCTTCAAGCCTTTTAGCTTGGAGGGCAATCGATTTCCTTTTAAAGCATGTGTATAGCACTCTCCGTATAGTAGCAGCCTTAACTGACCTGTCTCAGCCAGGCCCATCTCCCTCAGCTGTCCCCCGTGAAGTTTTGTCCTAGCGCATCACAGGTGTGTTGTCTCCCCAGTCCTTCACTCTAAGTATATGAGGCTGCTTCATTTGGAAAGTAGGTTGTGTGTCTAATTCAAAAACTGGGGGCCTTCTCATTCTCAGTGGCGATTAAACTGGCTAATAGCTAAATTCTTTGGCTGCTAGACATTGTGAGCAGCTCTGCAAAGATCTGGCTCTGGAGACCTCTTTAGCTAGTTATCATCCAATTTTTCTGGCCTAGTGCTTTCGGTCCACACTGGGCTTCTGCCCCTTTGGCTCTGAGGATGCAGCTGCAATTTTCCCAGACTTAATCTCCCGAAATATCTCTGTGTGGGGTGTGCTTTGTGGGAAGAGTTAGCAGGAGTCCCTGCTCTCTCGTTGCTGTGTGTCAGAGCACTCAGATGAAATCTTCGTCATATGGTGGGTCTGTTTGCTGCGTTAGAGATCAGGGATTCCTACCCTGCAGGCAAGGAGTTGGCTCTGTGGTCTAGTGGCAGCACAGTCTCTTGCTGTGTGGGGAGTTTGAACTCAGGTCTCAGACCAGCAAGGACTGGGGTGTGGGTTGGGATGCATATTGCTTTGCTTTGGTGAATACGAGGAGTGGCACTGGCAGGTTATGGGGAAGCTGCTGTGAGATAGGTCTCCATTTACGGGTTGGGAGGCATTTGGTTATCAAGGCAGTAAGTCTTGGTCCTGCCTGGGGTCTTATAAGGCTGCCAGGAGCATTAGAGGTTGGGATGGGGCAAACGTGCTTCATGATGTAGCTCTTCCTGAATGAGAAGCTGGAGAGTGGTGATGTTGCTCTGTCCTCACAGGCGGGTTCTTCATAATGGGGCTCTACCAAATTTACGGTCCATTTTGGTCAATTTCACAGTCATAGGATTTAGGATAGTAAATTTCATGATTTCAGCTATTTAAATGTGAAATTTCATGGTGTTGTAATTGTAGGGTTCCTGACCCAAAAAAGAGTTGTGGGAGGGTCGCAAGGTTATTATGTGGAGATTGTGGTACTGCTACCCATACTTCTGCGCTGCTGCAGGTGGCGGCGCTGCCTTCAGAGCTGGGCGGCCGGAGAGCGGCAGCTGTTGGCCAGGCACCCAGCTCTGAAGGCGGAGCCGCTGCCAGCAGCAACGCAAAAGTAAGGATGGCTTGGTATGGTATTGCCACCCTTACTACTGCGCTGCCGCTGGTGGCAGCGGCTCTGCCTTCAGAGCTGAGTGCCTGGCCAACAACCACCGTACTCCGGCCGCCCAGCTTTCTCCCCTGTGCAATCTGTACAGTATAGGGTAAAAGCACACAAAAGACCAGATTTCATGGGGGGAGACCGGATTTCACAGTCCATCATGCGTTTTTCATGGCTGTGAATTTGGTAGGGCCTTATTCATATACTAATATTTGCTTCACAGGCTGAGAGTGGAGCCATCGAAGTATCTCCATGAATTAGGGTGCTTGTATTGGAGTGGAGTCCTGGCAATGTGTACCTGTCTATGGGGTGCCCCATGTACCCTGTTCAACTGGCTGGGTGTGGGTTGGGACAGGTCACAAAGGGACAGCTTGAGTCAGTTGCCTGTTGGAATCCTCTCAGCTCTTTGCAGTGTTCACAATAGTGAATTTCTTTCTCTTCCAACAGATGTTCCAAAGCTGCAGCCTCACCCTGGCCTGGAGAAAAAAGAGGATGAGGAAGATGAAGAAGAGTATGATGAAGGCTCCAGCATTAAAAAACAGGCCAATAAGAACCGGGTTCAGTCAGGCCCCCGGACACCAAACCCCTACGCCTCGGACAACAGCAGCCTCATGTTTCCTATATTGGTGGCCTTTGGTGTCTTCATTCCTACCCTCTTCTGCCTTTGCCGGTTGTGAGGGCAAGCCCCGTGCAGAGATGCAGTGGCAGGGGTCGCAGGCCAGGAGGAAAGGAGTCGGACCAAATGCGGTTGCTTTCAGTTTCTCCATATTTTTCATAATTTAAGGGAAAAAAAGTTCATTTGGAATGAACGGCAGGTACAGGTAAAGGGGGGAGCTCGCCTTCCCCCAGCCAGCGAGCAGCGAGGCCTTGGCTTCCCCTGTTGCACCATAAGCAGCATCCCGTCCGCTTCGGGGCACTTGAAATTAAACTGGATCCTTGCTGGCTGTCTGGGCTGTAGGAAGCTGATGCTGGCGAACTTTGGTCCATATCTCGCACGGAGAGGAAGCTGCGTGACCCAAACGCTGTGCCCTTGCCAGGTGGATAATTGGTCTCAGCTTAAGAAGCTAAGCAGGGAAGCACTCTCTGAATGTTGCCTGGAAAACAGCCTTTGAAGTGAGACCTAGATGAGTGTTTTGGTCAGAAGTGTGCACAGATGTTCTGGTGCCTTTGGGTGACTAACAATTATGGGGGAAAGAGACTGGCTTTTCAACAGCTATCTGAATGTGTGTAGCAAAATGCACGATACTTCTCTGTCCTAAAGATACACAGGCTCAGACTTGCTGATGGGTCTCCAGGAAAGGTTCCAACTTTAGAGTGAGTTGCAAAAAGAGCTGAGGGAATTATTTGGCCTGATTTTCTGCACCAGTTGGGAGAGACTTTCCTAGTTTGATAATTGTGTAACGTTAGATCGTTGCTGCGGGGGTTCTGCTGTGACCTGCAATAGGCTGGCTTTTTGCTGCAGAGTCTTTGCCCCGGATGCGTTTGGTTTCTGTATCAGTTGTGGCTTTTATTTCCTTTTTAATATTTTTCTTTGCAGTGGCTCACTTCAAGCCCCATCCCACCTTGCCCTCTCTAGTGTACAGTGTCTCCCCTGGAGGGGCTGAGAACCAGGTGACCAAAAAAATTGAGGCTTTGAGCCCCCAATGCTTGTGCATCCCTACTATGATCAATAGTCTGGCAGCCTTAAGACAGAGTAGTGCAACCCTTGAAGCACTTTCCAATGACCCTCTAATCCTTCTGCATCAGCTGCATTGATCTGATCCAGTCTGCAGTAATATGAGATTGCAGTCTGTACCTACCATTAACTATCTTGCGTAGGCTTTGGAATATCAGGATATGCCAAAGAATTGGATGCTGGCAAGTGCCAAGGTGCCCAGCCTCGCAGTCCTGTAGGATAAGCGTGTCCATCCATTGTGGAGAATCTGAAATGGATGGAAACTGCTGTAGATCAGTCTGGTCAGCTTCCAGGGTCACCTGATGATAGGTCTGAGCTACCCTGTTCACTTTCCCCCACTGAAAGTGGACTCTGCACCCGCATGAAGAGCATGTGTTCTCTGAGTGGGGTGGCAGGAGAGGCTGCTTCGCTCTGGATCTGAGTCTTGTGTAATCAGGAGAGCAGTGTGGAAAACAAAAGGCTGCAATGTGCAATCCACACACTCTTCCTGGTCTGGAACTGGAGGTCCTTGAGCAGCTGGCATCACTTAAGATCTGAATCTGCAAGGTGCTGAGCAGCTTCAGTTCCCATTGACTTATGGGAGTTGGCCGTGCTGCTTTCCTCACAGGAAGTGCCCGGCACCTTGCACAGCCAGGGTAAAGGGTATTCTCTGGAGCTTGAGACACCAGCCTTGTCAGCTTTCATTCTAATAACATCCGACCTCTGGATCCTCAGGGCAGAATTCTCTTTGCCTTGGGCTAAATCTGTTTCTTTTGGCAAGCATCTCATCTGCTTCATACCATGCAGCTTGACTGAGAAGTAATCCCCCTGCTGCTCCTGCCTGGATTCTGACTTTTCCTATCAATTGCTTTTGAGCACAATTGTATGTAGCTGCTCAACTCACACCTAGCCTTTTGATAAGCTAGACAGAGCTTCTTGGTGAAGGGTCAGCAGAGCTCTATGAATAGTCTGTTTACAGAAGCCAAGGCATTTAGTTTCTTCCTATTAATTTTCAAGCTGTGGAAAGTGTTGCCCAGCCATGAGTGCCAAGACAGGAGCTAGGGACACTGTCAGAGCATTGGTCCCCAAAGCAGCCATCTTTCTGAGCAAGTGCATTGCTGCTTTGTGTTTAACCACAATTCTGATTCTGTAAGTCCAGTGCAGAATATAGGATCCAACTGAGCTTTCTCCCGTTGCTACTGTCAGCCACTAATGCTCGCACAAGCAGTTCAGTTGGTAAAACAGTCAGAGAATGCTTGACTGTAATGAAACCTACCCACGGGGAGGAGAAGGCCAGCAGTAGATCTCCAGAGCAAGCCAAGTTCTGAAACACTGGGAGGCCTGGGACTAGCAGCTTCATTCAGCTGTCTCCTCCTGGACTCGTATCACTCCTAAATGCTTATTTTTTTAATGTATGAGTCAATTAAAAAGGGGTATTTTGAGGACATTTTTTATTCTGAGTGGCAATGTCTGTAAAATTTTGTCTAACCTTATGATTTCCCCGGATCTCTTTGGCCATCATCTGATCACTCTAACACACTAGAACAGCACAGGGTTTGGAACCTTAATCAAATAGCAGGAACTTCTTGGGTTCAGCACAAACTACCCCGATTCATTAGGCAAACCAAGAATTTGGTCTTGAAAACAACAAGCCTTCCAACTGAGGAGTGTGCTCTTCTCTTCCCCTGAGATGCCAGCATTTCTTAGACACAAGTCTCCTTCAGCACTTCTCAGCCCCTGCACCTTGCACAGCTTGAGCCCAAGGGCCCACATCTAGGATCATAGGCGTTAGAGATGGAAGAGGCCTGTTAGATTAGTCCATTCCTCTGCAAGGCCAGGGTAGCTGATTTCCTCCCCCCCCCCCCCCCCCCCCCCCGTTCCTTCTAATAGTGGCAATGCACTTGCTCTGTCCTGGACTCCCACCTGAGGCTGAAGCAGCGTGTCTTTAGGTGTAGCCGGCACAGCATTAGGCTTCTGTGTGTTGCAGCCTATGTTTTTCAAATAAAATTAATTCAGTTTATTTGATTTTTTTTTAATTGGAATATTTTTTGCTCTGTTTACCCATAACTTGGTTATCAAGCCTTATCTTCTGCACTAGGGGTGAGGTACTCACATGGGTTTGGGCTCGCTCCCTCCCTCCCTCAGCTGCTTGCTGGGTCTCCTGGCCCCATGATGGTACTATAATAAAACAATTTTCCTTTTTGCTTTCCTGTTCCAACCCTTCCCTTTCTGGCAGCTTCAGACTTCACTTGAAGGGTCTTTTTGGGACAAATGAAACGTGCTTTATTTTTATTTTTTAAATAAGGATATTGAAGGATGGGGGTGGGGGGATGCGTTGGTCGGAGGGACCCATCCAACATATGAATGGATATTGAGGTCCGATTGTGGCTCGCTTTTGCCTAGATCTCTTCCTAGTTGCATCTGCATTTCAGCTGGTTAAGACTGGCAAGAGGTACGCGGCTTGGGGGTGGTGGTGGTTTAGGGCTACTTTATTTTTCTGTTGTTGATATGTTGGAATATCTTATCGTTCAGCCGTTGTCTTTCATTGATGTTGGTTTCCATTTGTATTTAGGGATGGAGGTTGAACAAATACAATCAGCAGGTGAGGCTGCTGCATGGTGGAAATGAGTGGAGAGTCAGTGATTGCTTCCATGACACGTTGCAAACTCTGGCTGGCTGTTTGCCTTTGGAATGGCTGCACCGCTATTCTGCTTCCCTGAAGGAGGAGCTTTTCCATGGCCTTACACTCCGTTAGTCTATAATGCAGGCCAGTGCATTAGGAGACCAGTTAGAAACAATCAAGGTAGTGTAAAAATTCAGCATCACAAACAAAACAGCAGCGGGCAGATACGGACCTGGTTCCTGGGTGTGCGCGTCCTTGCAATAGTGGGCAGGGTAGAGTGAGTACTTTCAGGCCAGAGCTCAGTGTACCTTGAGAAGCCTGAGGATGGACAGTTGTGGTCTGTTGGACAGATTGTTTAGAAAAGGTTTTTTTCTAAAAGCATAAAAAAAGCAATGTGATGATGATATGGGCTTGACTTGAACCTTCCCAGCCCAGGGTATTCAAACTACAGGTGGAGATTCTTTGGTTTGTTTTTCCTCCCCACCTGCTGTGCCTAGGGTGTGGGATCTCAGAATAGTAGGCAGCCTTACACACCTGAGCCCTTCTTCCGCAGTGCAGTTGGGAGAGTGAGGATCTGTTTCTTCCTTAACTCTGAATTCTGTGGGCGTTAGTAGCTTTAAACCAGCCCTGTAACTTTGTACTGTAGTGTTTGTGTGAATGGAACAGTATCTAACCTTTCCCTCTGGGATTGCAGGTGGAAGCAAGTGGAATGCCAAAGCAAATTCTTATGTTCATTTTTGGTGCCTTTTTGCTGTGGTTTGATCACAAGTCTGTTGGAAGAAGCTTCTGTTTCAAGGAACTTCTGTTTCCTCTTTAAATCTAACTCCTGGAGGAGCTGGTCCCTGATCCAGGCACTTCCCCCTCTAAAAGCAGGGGGTATTATTTTACCGTCCTGATATCCATGCTCTGGAATGTCCTAGCTGAAGTACGGTGCTACTTGTGAATATCCTCTGATAGTTTCTGCTGTCTGGATGCATAGTAATGGATATGATAGGGGAACTGGTGGGCTCCTTCAGGTTTGCTCTCCCCAAAGAAATCTTCAGAGGGATGGGAGCTCCCAGGAAACATTGTGCCCATCTGTCCATTGTTTTCAGGGGCTTGGTGAAGGTCAGATTTTGGGTAGGAGCTTGGCCTTCAGCATGGCTTCAATCCTGCTTCTGTAGCAGTAGCGTAGTTTATGGCATGATGTCAGCCCCATCCCGCATCAGGACCTTGCTAGCAAAGGGCTTCCCCTAGAGTGGCAATTGTGGCAGGGACTCTAAACCAAGAGCAGAATACAGTACTTCATCCCTGGCTTTCCTGTGGTTGAGACTGGACTAGCAGCAACCATTGGAAACATAGTCCAGTTTCAGCTGTAGCCTGCACAGTCTCTTTGGAAAGGGATAGAAAACTACTGGAGTCTGCATGGCTCTTGATTTGTAACAGATTCTGAGAAAGTGGTTTGGGATAAAACTTCTCTTAAACTCCTGCTAGTAGCAGACCCTCTGCGGCATCTGTCTGCTCCTTGTGCCCATTAGGGCAGGAGAGAGATCTGCTTAGTGGGAATCCCAGGGAGAGCAGGGTCTGGAATCTCAGAATCAATTCCACTATCTGGCTCTGCTACATCTCCATGACAAATCCATGCAAAGGTCTAATGGGACTAGGTTTGGGGTTTTTTTTACACACTTGCCTCTGTTTCCACCAGTTTTTATCCAGTGATTAATTTTAAATAAGCTTAGGTATGTTTTCTTGAGGAGGAATATATAATGTGGGTTGGAACTGAGAACTCCTCCCACAAGTTCCTGATCTTGACGTAACGGTTAGGGGATGCTTCAGACCCATGAAACTTGTGATTATTTCACATCCAATCTGAACAGACTCATCCTAAGACTATGGTAGCAGGTGTACTTAACTTCTGGCATTGGTCTGTGAGGAGGAGGTTGCAGCCAGGGTTCTGTCTTCCTGGACTCTGGCTTACTCAGAGTTTATAGCTATATATTAAAGAACTATTTCTGAAGAGATCAGGGAAATGCCCTGGGGTGCTCTGTGCCTGGTCTAATCAGCATGACTCTCATTGCTGACATTGGTTTTTATTTTTCACCCCCAATAAGTGTTTTATTAAAAAAAATAATAATACAGAAGTGCTTTCTTCCCTCCCAGAGAGAGTGCTGTCTGCTCAGGAAATGTGAATAATCCATAGCAAACAGCAAAGGCTCAGGAGGCTGTGGGTAGAGATTAATCCCAGGGAAAGTGGGAAACAGCAGCTCAGACAGGTGTCAAGAGCAGTTTTTAACAAGTCTTGTTTAACCAGAAACTCTTCTTAGTGTGTGTGAATCTAGGAAATGCAAAATCTTTGAGCCATAGTTATTTCTTATTCATGTGTGTTAGGGGTGTGCTTATTTGTTCTCTCTCAGTGATTTGGTTTTAATCCAAGCATGTTCAGTCAGGATCTTGGAGTGAGTAAAACACCCAGTAGAGGCTGATAAACTTGGGCCAGGGCTGCTCCTGGAGACTTCTTGCACTCAAGCTCTTTCTGCTTAAGAAACTAACCAGTCTGTAAGGTGGCTCCAGGCTGCATGAAACAAAAGTAGAGTTCTCAGGGTCTTTGGAGAAATAGCCTGGATTGCCCAAGGCTTTAGCCCAGTTACAGTGACAATGTTTGGGTCCCATCTGCACAGCAACTCTTAACTGTGTTGTAAATGGGTTCCAGGACTTGGATATGGTTGTGTAGACAAGGCCTGAATGAGCTGCTTGCAGGTCCCTCCTTGCTAAGGGAACACTGGCTTCTTGCAGTCAGCTGATTTGTTGAGCATTAAGAACCACACAGTTGCAAGCTCTACTCAAGGCTGCAAGACTTGAATGACCATGAAGGATATAGCAATATGGGGAGAAATATTAATTTCTTTTGGGGTAAATCTTCATCTGTATTAGTAATCAGTACTAAAGGGTTTTGAAGGAGGATTTTTTTATTTTTATTTGTTTTTTTTACTGTACATTGCTTTGTGTTATAACAACTTGCGGTGACTGTTTGTATCAATCTTAGGCCCTGGGTTAAAAGCACAGACGTCTATTTCTGATTAGACTGGCTTTGCAAAGACTTGTTCTTTTGGGGAGAAGAGTTGGGTGTGTGGGTGGGTTATTTTATTTTTGGTACATGTAGCTGTTTATTTTTTAATTTTCCCAGGATGTTTGGTTGAGGGAATGTTCTGAAATCTACTGCCTGGCAGTTTTAACCAGCAGTGTATTAAAGGAAAATAAACAAAATTATATTGTCACTTGGAGCATCTGGTGCTTTTAAAAAAACAAACAAACAAACACGTGTTTTTTACTGCACAATAAGATTCCTTGAAGTGCTGAGATGGGCCTAGCTGTGTCCATTTACAATCCACCTGTAGAAGAGGCTCTTGGCTCCGATTAGGCAGGATGGAGGCAGATTCTGCCTCATGGGTGTATTATGATCTATGTCAATCTTTGCTTGAGACAGAAGAGGGGGGAAGGGGACCCAGCTCTGAGCAAAGAGAGGGTATCAGGGTTACCCACTTATTCGGGTGTTGCCACCTTCCCCTGAGCTACAGGGCAGCACTTGTGGCATGGCAGGTGCTATTAATTAACAGGTAGTGTGTAGAGATTCAGCAGCAGGGTCTGAACGCTGTAAGGATTCTTTGGAGACACTAATGTGGCTGGGTGTTTGAGCTGAGTGTACAGCATTTTCTTGGCCACTACCAGGTTGGGTATTTGGGTACAAGGTAACTTGCATCAAGGGATGCCCAGAGAACCACTGCTGGAAGAAGGTCTGGGTGTATGGCAGATCCCATCAATCTAGGGACAGTGCCACCGCTGTGTATTCATGTGTAGATAAGGCCTTACTAAATGGCCCAGCCAGCATTTCAGGTGGGGCCTGTGAGGAGGGAAGGAAAAGCTCCATCCGTTTCCTACACAAAGCTACCTGCTGCAGGGAGGGAGGAGAGTGGTGGAGAGTAGCACTCCTTCTTTTCCATTGGGCTGTTGGAGGTGGCTCCTAAAATACCCTTATTAATATTGTGTAACTAAACTGAAGATGGTGGGTTGTTTTCACTCTTTAGTAACTCTTCCCTTTTTCAGGATGATGCTCCAAGGAGTTCTACCAGAGATGACATCCATGGGCCAAAAACGTGTGTCTGAAATAGGCAGGGCAAACAATGTGTGTGTCCATCCCCCCCTCCTCCCCCCCACCATCACCAAAGTCAGCTGCACACACTCACCCCAGTGACTTGTGAACACTTACATATGAGCATTATCAAAAACTAAAAGGAACAATCTTTGTTAGATCCCTTTGCGTTAGGATGTCACGGCGGTGCATGATGGTAAAAATGACACAGCCCCACAAGGAGAAGCTGCAGCAGCTGCCACATGAAATGACTAGGTAGGCTTGTCTAACTGCAGTGTCCCGAGTCAATCTTTGCAATGGATAAGTTTGTAGTAATTGATGGTAAGATTGGGGGAAAGGAGGCTATTGGGGATCTGAAAAGAGGAGAGAAGGCAGGGAGACTCGGATACAGCAGAGAGCCCTGCCTCACTTGTCAGCTTCTCCCAACTGCAGTACAGGCATTTGCTTCTTTGGGGGTAGAAAAGCAGGGAGTTTAGTGCATTCTCTTTGAAGCAGCGCCAGCTGTTGGTCCAGAGACCACCTGGAAGTGAATAATAGTTGTGTTTGAGGCTTTACAAAGATGTAGGAAGTCTTGGCTCTGTCCTACACAGCTTACTTCCTCAATAAACATGCAGAGGAAGGAGGGGAGGTGCAAAAAGCAAAACCACTCAGCCTGAGGTTGGGTCAGGTACTTGGAGGCTGGTGTGGTGAGCGAAGGTATCCTAGATCGTAAGTCTGCCGCTGCGTTGGCCCACTACCAAAATGGAATAGTTATAGGTAGGGTTAAGATCTTGTCATCGCGGGTATTTTTAGAAAAAGTCTGACAGGTCGTGGGCAATATCCAAAAATTCATGGAAGCCTGTGGCCTTAGTTATAGAGTTCAGACCCCTACTGGCTGTGTGGGCTGGTGCTTGGGAGATCAAGAAACTACAACTTGTAACCACTTCATTAAGTGAAATGACTTACCACTGTTTTGTGATGCTACTGCTCCTCTCTCTCCTCAGGGATGGAAGCTACCCATCCTCTGTAATTAAATTGCTGCCCCAGAAGATACTTTCTTCAATTAAATTAATGAGTAATATAGTAATGCTTCTACTTGCTCCAAATCTGTGCTTGCTAAGGGTTAGAGCTGCCTCTCTAACTACAGCTACTGGGAGAAATGGGGCCTCATGACGCATCAGAGGATAATTCAGTCCCTGAAGCCGTGTGTGGGAGCAGTGCTGTTTTCATCTCTTCAATTAATTCCTAGGAGTCTCTGCATTGTCAGCCCAAATTCATCCGCCTTAGAATCTCTGCAGTGACTGACTCCGCTATGGCTGGAAGCAGATGCTTCATCTATAACTTAAAAAAAACACTGTTAAAATGAGTGAACACTAGCCACGGACTGAGCAGAGCAAAAGTGTTGTTCAGACTGAGATGTAGGTGTGAACACACAGACTAGCATACTATCTGTGCAACCCTCTGAAATGTTAATGTGCCCTAGGTGCCTCCTTGTGTGCTCAGACATATTGATCATACTGCAGATCCAGGGCTAGTTTTAGAAATTACACTATTTCAGCTCTGCTGTGCCCTGAGAGGGAAGGCTGCATGTGGGCAGAGCTGGAAGGGGGTTTTGTGTCTCCAATGGCATGCAGAGGAGATGTGACTAGGGCATCCACAGTGCAGAATACAAAGCTGTTCTTAGCAGGACTGAGAAATGGGCCTTATGCCCTATTTTCTTGTAACAATTTAGATTCCCATCCAAACTGGTTCTGATTACTTAGTATCAATTCACCAAAGCATAAGTGTCCCCCTGTAGTGCTCTGTCTGTCCATGTCCTTTGTGAGCAGAGCTCTTCCTCTGCAGATTGCTCAGTGTCCCCACCTATGGCTGTGAGTGCAGGACCCAGTAACCAGCCCTGTACCAGCGAGCTGCCCCCGAGAGAGCTATAGCACTGATGTGGCGCAGAGCCAGCCCAGCATTGCAGGAGTCCTGACTCCCAGCAGCTCCTGGGCTTTGCTCTGCACAGTAACTTTCAGGGGGAAAGACGGGGGGTGGGGCTGATCCCTGCCACGTAGGCGGCAGCTGATGCTGAATAACAGTGTGTAGCTGGTTAGGGCACAGGGAGAAGGGGTGTGGGGCACTGGCCACAGGGCTCCCATCCCAGGGCATCCCTCCTCCCACTCCTCCCCCGGCTCAGCGCCCGGAGCACGCGCTTGACCGCTCCACGCAATAGAGCTGGACTCTGCGTTGCCGGATTGGGTCCCCCTTCCAGGCATTGCACGCAGTGGACCATGCTTAGCTTCAGTCCCCAGCCGGGCTCTCAGAGCCGAGCAGAGGGGCCGAAGTACTTCCGGCGTCGCCGCCACCCCCGTTGCCAAGCAGCGCGCCGGTGACCTCTGACCCCGCCGACGCGCCGCCCCTCGCTCCCATAGCTACGGAGGGAGGCGGCGGCCATCTTGGCAGAGGTGGCGGGGCGATGAGCGGCTCGAGGCCGAGGGTGGCGGCGCCAGGCCCCGAGAAGAAGCCGCCGCCGGGAAGCGGGGGGGTGCTGAGCCGGCTGCGGGGGCGGCGGGGCTCTGGGGACGCGGCGCCGCGGGCGGCCCTGCCCCGCTCAGAGTCCGAGCTGCTGGCGCTGGAGACCGTCCGGCCCGAACACGTCCTGGGGCTGGGCCGGGTCACGGAGAGTGAGTGCTGGGCTGGGGGACCTGGCACCGCGGGGCCGTCCGTGCTGCTACCGCCCTGGGGGACCCCCGTCATCCCTCTCCCCGGGCGCCCCCTAGGCTAGCCCCACTCGCGGGCGTCCTGCCCCACGTATCATCCCGGGCTCCTCCGGCAGAGCCGAGTGCGAGGCCCACGGGGACCTCGTGGCCATTGCTCTGAGGCGCCCCTCCAGGGACCCCATACGCTTTGCCCCTCAGAGGCTCCATTATCATTCCCCGAGACTCCACACCTCACCCCCAGGGACCCCATTATCATCCCCTCAGAAACCCTAGACACCATACCCCCCGAGGCCCCCTTATCGGCCCCCGAGGGGTCCCGTACACCTTACCCCCAGCGTCCATTAGCATTCCGCCAGAGACCCCCTATACCAGGGGTGGGCAAACCTTTTGGCCCGAGGGCCACATCTGGGTATGGAAATTGTATGGTGGGCCATGAATGCTCACGAAATTGGGGGTTGAGGTGCAGGAGGGAGTGAGGGCTTTGGCTGGGGGTGCAGGTCTGGGCAGGGGATGAGGGATTGGCGGTGCAGGAGGGTGCTCTGGGCTGGGACTGAGGGGTTCTGAGGGCAGGAGGGATCAGGGCTGGGGCCGGGGGTTGGGGCATAGGAGGCGGTTAGTGGTGCAGGCTCCGGGGTGACTCTTACCTCAAGCAGCTCCCGGAAGCAGTTGCACATACCCCCTCCAGCTCCCACACAGAGCCGCAGCCAGGCGGCTCTGCGTGCTGCCCTGTCCACAGGCACCATCCCTGCAGCTCCCATGGCGCCCCCTGGCTGGAGCTTGAGGGCCGGATTAAAACGTCTGAAGTGCTGGATGAGGCTCTGGGCCATAGTTTGCCCACTCCTTCCATATACCTTACCCGCCCCGCCCCTTGCGGCTCCAGTATCAGTCTTTCTGCAGAACTTGATATCCTCTTCTGAGGACACCAGAAGTAATCTTGCCAGGACACCCAATATTCCTTCCGGTCCAGGACACCTCTTCCCTGGGACCCCAGTATCCCTTCCAGAAAACATCCTAGTTTAGACTAGGTGAAGGACCTACTCTGCTTCCTCTCTCGGCAGCTATATTTAGCTGGCTAGATTAAAAGGTAGAAAGGCAGAAGTTGTCAGACTCTTGTGACAGATCTCTGCTTTTCCAACTAGGTCCATCTTGGTGCTGAGGCATCCAGCCTTTTCTGGTTTAACAGCACCAGCTACATTTGTTCACACAGACAGAAAAGTTGGGGGACAAAATCTGTCAGGGTCTGGAATACTGAGACTATTGGTCCATAGGGACCCAGATTTTTATGTGAAGTTCCACATGCATGCCCGTGTAGATGTTACATTTTTGGTTTTAGGTCCTAAATTGGCTAGATCATCAAAGTTTTGTTTTACTTGCCTATCTAGGATGAATATCCCTGAAACTCTGAGACTGCTTGTCAGCCTTGTTCAGTCTACTCCTCGAGTTTGTTGGTCTCTCGCTTTCCAGTAGTTTTGATGAAGCAGGAGCCAAATGTCCTTCCCTTTTGCAATCTGTCCTGTTGGCTTTTTTGCAGGAGTGATGCTGCTTAGGTGGTGCTTGTGTTAAACTGTGGCATACTGAATAAATAGCCTCGTTTTCCCTCTTTGATTGGATTAGCTCACTCAGTATATATAGCTGAGTAGTAGTAGTAACTTATAGTAGTGATACAATATATTCATATGAGTAGTAGTAACTTGGTTCAGTCAGCACTGAGTCCAAATGCTGAACTGCATTGTACTGTTTGATTAGTCTAACTGGCAACTTGCTTTTTTGGGAAATATCCCTAAACGTTCTAAGGTGCTTGGGCTCAGTTAATGTAGCTGAAGGCCTTTTGATACCTGAGAGGAGAATCTTTGAGGCATATGGGTTAGTGGCCCATATTTTCTTCTCCTGATCTGGACTGTCGTGAGCAAAAAGAGCTCCCTAATATGTTCCTCTCTCTCCTAGATTATTTATGCAAACCTGAGGACAACATCTACAATATCGATTTCACCAGATTCAAGATCCGGGACCTGGAGACAGGAACAGTGCTGTTCGAAATTGCCAAGCCTTCTGCTTCAGGTAGAACCTGCTGACAGTGGGGAAAGGGCTAGATATTATGGGTTCTGGTGGGATGCAGGGAAGGGGCCAGGCAGGCCAAACACCAAGATCTTTCACTATGCATAGTGTATTGAGTTCACCTGTGTCATCCCTTAGGATTCCTGCAGGACTGAGAGCTTCTCTGCCTGCGAATATTCTAGTTACTGTCTAAAAAAAGAATGTGAAGTGACTATAGTGATAGCGAGAGGTGTCTTGGAGACTGAAGTCCTCTTTCCATGGGATAGGTACAGCACAAAGCTTCATCCATACTACCCTGTAAATGTGCCTCAACCCTGACCATGAAGGACCAGCTGTACGGGTGAGAGGGGAGTTCATTCCCTGTGATCCTTTCAGCCCTGAAATTGCCAGCATTTGGGGCAGCTTTAATAGCATGTGTTACACTACTGACGCAGGGTTGTTAGGAAGTGATCTCATATAGGCAGTACATTTCAAAGCCACTGCTGAGTAGCTGCAGGCTGGTACTGTTTTTCCATTTCTGAGCTCTGTGGGATGCGAATATTGTGCTTAGAGATCCCTTTATCTCCTTGGCTCAGCAAGGTTGTTACAGATGGTGACCAGTGTTTGGGGGACTTGCATGCCCCATAGATGTGGTGCTGCTGTTGTGGTCTGATATGGTTTGATTTTTTTCCCCCTGAACACTAGGTCAAGGTTTATCAAATTCCATAGTTAAGCCGCACCAAAAGTCCCTTTATGTGTAGGTAACCAAAGGAAGACTGGAGTGCAGATCCTGGAGGTAAAAGGCTAGTGGTCAAGTAACTATGTACTTCCATAGTTGATTCCTGGACATGCATCTTTGTGACATTTTGGTCCATGTAATCAATTGTGAACGTTTGCTATGAAACGTTCTCTGTTAACTTCTTAATGCCAGTAGCATATCAAAGAACAGTTTTTAGATATTGCAGTGCCAGGTGTCTGAGCAATGTCTTGGATGGTTTCTGTATACCACCTACAAGCCATCGGCATGTTACTCCTAGAACATCAGAAGATTAACTCTGAGTTGGTAAATTCTTCTAGAGCAAGATGATGAGGATGAGGATGACAGTGGAGAAGTGGACACCAGTGCAGGCCGCTTTGTTCGCTATCAGTTCACCCCGGCATTTCTCCGTCTCCGGACAGTCGGTGCAACGTGAGTAAAAGCTCATACAAAGAGGGGGGAGTAATGCCTCCAGGGAACTTTAGATACCATAGGTGAACTTAACAATGGACTAGTGAGAACCCAGTTCACAATACAAATGAAAAAGAAGCTAATAGTGACAGGGAAGATTCCAAGATCTGCCTCGGTTTAGCAGTGATATCAGCCCTATTGTTAGGTTCTGCATAACCGCAGCTCTGAGGCTCTCTGCCTCTCCCAGTCTGAAGTGAGCTAGGTGGTCTCATGAGGTGTATTTCTCCTGCCCTATGCCTGCAGAGTGGAGTTTACAGTGGGAGACAAGCCAGTGTCAAACTTCCGAATGATTGAGAGACATTACTTCCGGGATCGCTTGCTGAAGAACTTTGACTTTGATTTTGGCTTCTGCATCCCCAGCAGCAGGAACACATGTGAACACATCTATGAGTTCCCCCAGCTCTCAGAGGACCTCAGTAGGTATCCTTCCTCCCTCACTGAACTGCTGCTGTGTTCAAATGCTCTCTCTCCCTGAGATGATAGGTGGTCATGTGGTGGGACCGGGAACTAGGAACAGGTAGATCTGGGTTCAGTTTCTGGCTCTGCTGATGGCTCACTGTGTAGTCTTGAGCAAGTTGCCTTCATATGCTGTGTGGTTGAGGTTTGGTGTTTTCTTTTATTGGCAGCTGGTGACCTCAGAGTCACAGTGGCTTTTCCACATAATGCCTCAATGCATAGTCCAAGAGGTAACCATGGTGACTTGGAGAGACTATTCCCTTAAAGGCCAAAGACCTACATTCATAGCACCCACTGTTTGGGGTTTGACCCCTCCAGCTGCAGACTGGGGTTGTTTCTTTTCTGGGAGCCTGTGGAGAGCAATCTGTGATGGCAAGCTGTGAGTATTCCAGATATGGTTTTACAAGATGTGCCATGCCATTGAGGGACAGACTGAACAGGAACAGTTGAGTGCTCTCTGCCACTCTCTGGGTATGTCTGGCAGAGGGAGGGTGAGCTGAGTTTGTATGTGACTTGAGTACACAAGCTGGGCGTGCAAGTGACATTAGTTTTTCCACTTACTCCACACCAGGCAGGTCTCAGAGAAGGAATGTACTTATTCAGTGCTGCTGTACTGTGGCCTGACACAGGGTCCAGAATATCTGTGTGAAATTGATCCACCCTCTTCCAGTTGGCTTTGACAGCTGAAGACCTGCATTCTAGGGATGGGCTGAACAGGTGGGCCAGTGCAGAGCTCCTGAGGCTCTCACGGTTACACCAGTTTGCTTCTCTTACCTCTCCTTAGGGGCAGAGCTTCAAAGTGACACAGGTTTTTTTTACCACATGCTTGTTTTCCTCTAACACTGCACTGCCCCTTGGGATGTGCCAGATGCAATACTCATGAGTGTAACTGACCTTTCTCTCCTACAGTCCGCCTGATGGTTGAACACCCCTATGAAACCCGTTCAGACAGCTTCTACTTTGTGGACAACAAGCTGATCATGCACAACAAGGCTGACTATGCCTACAACGGGGGACAGTAACCATAGCGTTCATGTCCACTGGACGCTGTGCTATCCCTAACCATTCCAGATGTGCACAAAGGGAGAAGTGCTGCTGTCTCATGCACCAGGGCCTCTTGCTGAACCTTTCCTTCACCCATGGACTCAAAACATGAAGCAAGAAGGCTGAGGTGGCAGTTTGTGACAGTAAAGGAAATCTCCCTGCAACGCTCCCCTCCCTGGCATTCTTACGTACCTTGCCTCTGGCTTTCTCTCTGTTTCTGATGGTACCTTGTTTAGGTTTTGGATCAGAGACTCTAAGGCTCTGCTAGCAGATTATTGATGTTATGGTTTTTGTTGTTAGGTTACACCCTGTGCCACCCAGTGGGCAAACTATTTCTCAGTACGAGAATCTGCTTTCTCCAAGTAGCCAGTGGAGCCTGACAGACAGATAACCTCTTTACTGCATAATGGTTCAGTCTGTCTGAATGACTAAGACTGGCACCCAGTGTGCACCCCTGCTTCCCCATCCCTCACGGGGAGAGTTACAAGAAAGGATGAATCTAGCTTTAAATGGTGCAGGAATCTTCCTTCTGCTTCCAGGGACCTGGGCCACTCCCAGGATTCCTTAATCTGTTACAAGTATGTCTTGCAAGGGATTTGAATTGAGGTTCAGCATGTTTGAAAAGAGAGATTACACTAAATTGGCCATTAAATCAACCTGCCAGACTCCCTACTCCTTGAGCTGTTGTTAGGGAATAATTGGGTTACGAGTGGGGCTCAGCCTTAGGGCTGAAGCTAATCTTGCCACCTTCATTTCCCCTGCATCTGTGTGAGAGATTTTTCTGCTCAAGCTGCACTGTGGGGATAGGAGGTCTGTCCATTTAGCTCTTTCTTTGGAGGTTGGGGGAGAACCTGGAGAGTCACCTGAAGAACATTCTGCTTAGCAGGCAGATCTTCCCGGGCTTCAGTCTTTTTATATATTTTTAAACCCATGTGACACTTCAGAGGTATTCTAGTAAGAGGCAATGGTGTTACCAGCTCATCGACTTTGTGTTGCTTGGGCCAGTGCTTAGGGTTGTGCTAGTATTAAACTGAGCCCGAAATGCTGCCCAGATCAGGACATTCAGGCACTTTTGGGAGGTGGCTGCTTGTGGTGATCCAACAGGAACTGACATGATTTTATCCTTAAACCATGTGGATTTGGGCCTCTGCCAGTGTTTGACCTATTTAGCTGGATCATTTTATATTTAAGATTTAGAAAACTTCTAATGACTTCTTCTGTGGAGATAATTACTACAGCTATTAGAGCAGCCAAACCAAAGTGTATGTTTCAGACCTATGGAGCACCTGGCATTGAAGATGGGAAGAAATATTTGTGTCAGGCACTGACACAATATGTGTCCCTGGCAGTGAAGCTGGGGTCTAGCTCTCTGCCACGCAAATGTGCACTAGTGAAATGCTTATCTGGGTGTCATATTGGATACCCTGATCCACTGATACCCCTGCCATTCATTCGCACTCCAGCCCTACTGCTGATCAGGCCTGCCTCTTGTGTCTAACAGCTTGGCCTTATCTATGCTAGACAAGTTGATCGGTGCCAGTATCGTTTGGTCCCCCTCAGACAGTGGAAATGCACGTTGTGGCCATACACACGCTGGCTGCAGCTGGTTCCCAGTCGTGCTAAGTAATGTCCAAAGTAGACTGTGCTTTGTCAGGACTAAATATTGATTAAATCACAATTGTAGGAATGTGGATGTTACAACCTAGGGCTTGTTAATATATACACCGTAAAAGGAAGCCATTGTTCCATTTGTGTGGCAGGAGATGAATACCGTTAGCACTAGCACAGAGAATCAACTAGTTACAAGGTAACAGGTGAGAATAAATGTGGGATAAGGATCATGAAAGAACCTTCAGTTATAGGGGAGGATGTTAATGATGAATGATACCACAAATGCCTTTTTTCCGTTTTGGAGAGGGCATTAATTTTGGGCCATCACAACAAATACCTTGGGAGCATGAATAGAATAAAGGTGACCAGGGTCAAGATGTGTGTGTATGGCTGTGGCGTTAGAAAGCTGGGAGGTAAAGAACAGTTCTCCTGCCGTTTGTACCCATCAGCTTCCCCAGGGACGTGCATGTAACCCTATTTGATTGTTAGTTCAGAATCAGTAGAGCTGGTGTATCTTAAGAAAGGTCTCTAGTTCTTCTTTTGCTGGAGCTGTCTCCAGAGCTCCTTGCACTGTGCCATGGTGATACTGAAAGATCCTTTCTCACATAAGTACATCATACTTCTTTTGAGAGGACACAATTGCCCCAGAAAAGTGCTTTCTGTCCTGTTGTGTTCCAGGATGCTCAAGAGAGGAATGTCTAAGGAGATAACTAGTTATTCCCAAGGAGCTGGTGGGAAATCTAGCTGAACTTGTGTGTAGTATAAATCCAGGTGCCTTTAAATATGACTTTTGTCTAATTCTCTGTTTAAAGCAACTATTTATTGCTTGTTCTTATGAATGTGATGGTCTGTATTTGTTCCAAGTTTAATGGATAATGAGGTAGTCAGAAGGGATGTGTTATCACCTGAGCCAGCAACAGGGAATATTCTATACACAAACATCCCAACATGTATAAGATGTATTATCAAATCTTTAAATAGTATCTAGTGTAGGTAGGAGGATTTGGCAGTGGTTGGGTGCCATCTAGCTGCTGTTTTGCAGAATACATCTGCCTAGCATGAGTATGTTCCTGGAAATGAGGGACTGGGTATTAGCTGCTGAAGAAGAGTCCATTCCAAACTGCAGTGGTCATCTTGAGCACTCAGAGATCAGGGCAGAGGAAAGGACTGGTGCTCTGGGTATCTCACGTGTGAATTGCCATCTCCTCAGCAATAAGAAAGGGAAAACTGAAGATCATAACAGGTACTTCTCAGTTGGAAAAGAGAGATGCTGCCAGTTGCATTGGTTTTCCAGATTTAAAAGGCTAGCTCCAGAAAGGAATGCTGAGAAAAAAGCTCATCATATAAGAGGGCAACACTATACGTGGGAGAGTTAGTCAGGCAGAGGAAGTTTTGGATAATAATAATTAATGGAGATATCCCATCTCCTAGAACTGGAAGGGACCTTGAAAGGTCATCGAGTCCAGCCCCCTGCCTTCACTAGCAGGACCAAGTACTGATATTGCCCCAGATCCCCAAGTGGCCCCCCTCAAGGATTGAACTCACAACCCTGGGTTTAGCAGGCCAGTGCTCAAACCACTGAGCTATCCCTCCCCCCCACTGAGCACAATCCATTATTCCCTCTCTCCTGGATGCTGTTAGCTTCTCCTTTTAGAAGAGGGTCTGTGGAGTATTTCCCTGCCCATGGTAAACATGATTAGCAGAGAATCTTTTCGCCTTCAGTCTGCGTCCTTTGCTGCTGAGTACAAGCTCCTCAAACCAGGGAGGAACTGAATAGGAATCTCCACGCATTCTTCCCCCTCCCCCTTCAAATGGACTGTCCATTTCCACGTGGTATATATGTGTACGGAGCCGGTACTAACGGAATGAGGCAGACGTTTCTGTAGTGTTGGCTAAGGAGTTAGTGGGTGGGAGATCAGTGTGAGACTGACCTCCCTCTTGTTAGTATATTCTAGGCTTGAAAGGGAGCGGGGAGTTAAGCTTATATTGTAAGTAAAAGGGCCAAAAATGCAAACAGAAACTTAACTCCATAAAGTATTTGTCCTCTTGGGACCAGGCTGAAATATTCTCAAGGTGACTGCTTGAGGCCCATGTGCTGTGCAAGAGAGGAGAGGAAACTTCCTGCACAACTGTTCCATGGGTGACTGAAGATTTTGTATTGCAGCTGGTGTGATAGGGTCACATAGTGTTACATGACCAGGTATCGCTGTCCCTGTTCTCTCCCTTAGTTATGAACTGTCTTCCTTTGTGTATTTCCTTATGGTTTTAAGTGCTTCTCATCAGAGAGGAGAAGAGCTGGAAGTCTCTTCCCATTGCAGCTTCTCTGGGCTGGGATTTTCATTCTGCTTCTCTAGTCAGGGTCCAGGAATAATGGGAAAATCGTTTGAAAACAGGATATGTTAGTGGAAACGAATCAGGAAGGCGATGAATAATATTTTGTGGTAAGTGGTGGAGCAGGAAGATGAATTTGGCCAAGTAGTGTGGTAACTTCACTTCCAGGTTCTGTACTTCATTAAATCCAATGTTTGTCTTCTGAACCACAGTCTTGTCACATTAAGCTTTGGGCTTTGTGATGCCCTCCTAATGCACATAGTAGCCCACATCTACCCTGCCACACACACAGATGACTGCTGTCTCATAATGTGCGACTCGAGTACCAGATGTATTTCTTGGAGTCATAAAACATTGCCCTCTCCCTGTGGCTTAATGGTGAGGACAAAGCTAATGGGTAGCTGGTGATGTCTAACAAGCAATTCCTCTTCATCTGTCAAGGAAGATACAAGCACTAGCAAATATCATGGTCATCTATATTGACTTATGATTTGTTTTAGTTTTTCTGTTAATGAAAATAGGCATATTAGATATGGGCTTTGGGCTGGTGGCAAGTTGCAAATGCATCTTGGTGCCCCAAAGCTTTGGCACTCCTATCAGAGCATTTGTAACAGGACATGGGTAGCGTTACACCTTCACATGACCGGTTTGTCTGAGGGGAAATATAACCCAGCATCCATACTTGCTTCATTCTGTGAATCAGTTATTTGAACAAGCCCAGCATTTCTTTGTACTTGGGACTGGCTCTCTGCTTCATGATGCCCTTTACCCTGGGAGCCCTCCAAGTCTTGGTCCATATTGTCTCCATATCATCCATGTCTGTCCCTTTAGATCCAAGAATGATCCTTGGGTACTGCAGGTTCCCCTTAGTTTACAAAGGACAGTAGCAGTTCAGTGGAGATTTAACAGAAATATATTTTTTCCTTTTTAAAGATATTTTTCACAGAGAATGCAAGAAGCATCAATGAAGTTGCTTGTGATATTTCCCTCCTCTGCTGTCCTTCTACCTTGGATCCTCATTCCACTGTGTCTTGTCATGTCTCTCCTTGTCCAGAGTAAACTAGATGACTTATTTGTATAAAATGTTATTTTGTCCCAAGCAATAGTAATAAACCAGGATTTTCACAAGAACGGGACTGAGTACTGTTTCTTGGCTCACTCACATTATACCAGCTCTCAGCACAAGGCAGACCCCAGTGTTCAGACTCACATTAGACCAGTGGGTCTCAAACTTTTGTATTGGCAACCCCTTTCACACAGCAAGCCTCTGAGTGCGACCCCCCCTTATAAATTAAAAATGGGGGTATTAAATTTAACAGGGGCTCAGGCTGTCAGCCCCATACCTGGTGGGGCTGATAGCTTGCAACCCCCAGGTAATAATCTCGTGACCCCCTTCGGGGTTGTGATCCCTCCATTAGACTCTTAAAACACAGTACCTCACTTCTAGCTTTGGACCCATTCTGGGCAACAGTGGAAACATATATATTTCACCTTGAATCTGTAGTGCAGATTTATAACTGGTAAGAAAGCTGAGACTATGGCTTCTACCATCCAATGCACACTGAAGCTGCTGGCCTCCAAATGGAGCATTGCATGATGGGAAGGGTAGTGGTGGTTAAAGCCTTCTGTTTATTATTACTCTAGGGCAGGGGTCAGCAACCTTTCAGAAGTGGTGTGCTGAGTCTTCATTTATTCACTCTAATGTAAGGTTTTGCGTGCCAGTCATACATTTTAACGTTTTTAGAAGGTCTCTTTCTATAAGTCTATAATATATAACTAAACTATTGTTGTATGTAAAGTAAATAAGGTTTTTAAAATGTTTAAGAAGCTTCATTTAAAATTAAATTAAAATGCAGAGCCCGTACCAGTTGCCAGGACCCAGGCAGTGTGAGTGCCACTGAAAATCAGCTGTGTGCCCCAGGTTGCCTACCCCTGCTCTAGTGCCTAGAAACCCTGCTCAGGATTGGAACACTATTTTGGTAGGAAGGTAATGTAGATATTGTCCTAGCCTGGAAGCCTTTTGAATGCAGATTAAGAACTCAGATTATATAGTGTGAGGCTTCTAGGCTACAGTCTGCTAAGGGGTGGGGTGGGATGACAGCTGGAAAGAGGAGCTTCTAGCGTCCCTCCATACGGCGCCAGGGAGGGAAAACAGATGGGTTATGAGCAAGTTCTTATCTGCATGACTAGAACTTCGCCGCTCTTGTCTCTGCAGCTGGCCTCCCTCGGGAAAGCTTGTGGCTCACCTAAGGCCTTTTAAACCGGGAGTCCCCCCGTTCGCTACAGGTTTGTTTCACTCTCTCGTGGCCAGAGTTACAAGGCATCGCTGGTCAATGAGGTGCAACCGCCTCTGCGGAAAATAAAGCAAGTGGCTGAGCGGCTCCCCCCAGCGCAGAGCAGCGAGCGCAGAAGCCGCAGCGGTAGGTTTGGCATCAGGCGCGGGCGAGTCGCTGTTTCCAGCCCGTAGCGGGGACTGGGCAGAGGGCGGGTCACGGCGCCCCAGGGGTTGAGCGGCACTGTGCTCCCCGGGGCAGGCCCCTCGTGACCATGGCGGCCCGGCCTTGGGACAAAGCCCCCGCGATGCACTGGCCGCCGCTCCCCAGCGTGTGTCGCGCGGGGCCCGCCAGCCGCTAGCCCAGCACGAGCCGCTGCCAGCGGCCCCGCCCCCCAGCCGCGGCCGCCGAGCTCCGCCCAGGACCCGGGGCGATGGAACGCTGCTCATGAATATTCATGACGCGGAGGCGCGCCTATCCAGCGCGGGTTGGGGCGCAGGCGCAGTGGGCTGGGTACCAGCATGGCGGCTACACTCCTAGCCCGGGGCGGCGGCGCTGCTGCCCGAGGTCGGTAGGTGGGGCGCGGACCTGGGCGTTGGGGGCAGAGCGCGGGAAGGGGCCCGGCGAGCGAAGCCTGGGCCCGGGGCACTGCTCGCCTCAGCTTTCTGCCAGTGGGAGCGGAGCCAGTGGGCTGGGGGCGCGAGGGGTATGGGGGGGGGCGGTCACTTGTCCCGTGTCCCGTGTCCCGTGTCCCGTCCTGGTTGCCGGGGCTGCCGCGCTGCCAGTGTGCGCCGAGCCCGGAGCCCAGACCGGCTCCTGCACAGCCTGGTCGCTACCAGGGGGTGGGTCCTTGCGGGGGGGGGGCGAGGCTCAGTCCCGCCCAGACGCGCTGCACTTCACCTGTGGCGGGGCTGGTAGGGCCCCTCACCGTGGTGTCTGAGCGCCTCGCGGCCCGTGGGACAGGCGGGGGATGGGGGTGAGACTGATTTGCCCAGAGTTCACCGGAAAGGCTGGAACCTGGGTCTCCAGCGTCCCAGGCCAGTATGGACCTGCGGGACCATTATTCCTCCCTGCTTAGACTTCCTGGCTCTAGGGCCTGGTCGCACGGGATCCCCTTCATCTCCTCCCCTTACTTTCTAGCCCTGACCTTTGGGTGCTTGCGACAGCTGCACACAGTGTACCAGACAGTGGAGTTACCAGAGACCCACCAGATGCTGTGCCAGACATGCCGGGACTTTGCTGAGAAGGAACTGGTTCCTATTGCTGCTCAGCTCGATAAGGAGCACCGCTTTCCTGCTGAACAGGTGAGTGCAGCTCATTTGCGTAAGGGTTGGGATGATGGTGTGCGGATCTGGGGATACTGGAATCAGAAAAGGGCAATAAAAATGAATGGGGACATGAAAAAGCTTCTCTATAAGGCAAAATTAATAAGACTCAGACTTTTCAGCTTGGAAGAGAGATGATAGAGGTCTCTAAGATCATGACTGGTGTGGAGAAAGTAAATAAGGAAGTGTTATTTACTCCTCATAACCCAAGAACTAGGGGTCACCAAATGAAATTAATAGGCAGCAGGTTTAAAAACAAACAAGGAAGTATTTCCTCACACAATGCACAGTCAACCTGTGGAACTCTTTGGCAGAGGATGTTGGGAAGGCCAAGACTATAACAGGGCTCAAAAAAGAGTTAGATAAGTTCATGGAGAATAGGTCCACCAATGGCTTTTAGCCAGGATGGGCAGGGATAGTGTCCCTAGCCTCTGTTTGCCAGAAGGTGGGAATGGGCATTAGACACAAAATTATTTAGTGTCATTTGTTCATGATCACTTTATAGTTTCCCTTTCTGGATTTCATATAATGGCTCAGAGCCACAATATTTGGGAGACAAATACAGGCAAGGGGAACTTTTTTTATTTAAAAATTCCAAAACAGTTTCTATTGGAATAAACAGAAGGATCTGGCTAGATTTCAAGTAGTTTAATTTTTACAATAGCTAAATGTTAAGCCAAATTACCTGCAATGTCATAAAATACAAGATCAATCCTGTTGTTAAACCATGACAATTGCTCAGCAACGTACAAAATACACACAATTATTGCCCAAAGAGATTAAGATTGAGAAGGCAGAACATGTTGGGTAACCCAGAGTGGGGAATATCTTGAACTGTCTTTACAAGGAGTTAATTATTACCAACCCAACTTCAGTGAGACAGCTAAAATTGCTTTCCTGTCAACTAAAAGCTCTTTTCTTAAGAACCTTTAGGATGCAGTATAAATAGAGTGAAAGATTTCAAGGTATAGTTGCAAGGACTGGATCTGCTAGATTTCTCCTCAATCACCTCTGTACAGTGTAATGAACAGAGCTTTGCTAGGGAGTGTGAGAATAATCTAACATTATGGTTGGGAGTGATTCTAGGTTAAAACAGAGCTAGTCTTTGCCTCATGTGGCAATGAGCATAGTCAACCTCAGGTAACTTGCCCTTAATCAGCAAGGGCTGCACCAGTTCTGAGCATCTGTAATTCCTATTGAAGTCACTGTGAGCTGTGGCTGCTCAACAACTGTTGAGATCAGTCCCCATCTGAATCAAAAGCAGGTGTCCCCTTTGGTAGGCTCACATCTGTGTACGCAGGAGCTGACCCAGGAAAGAACGTGCTGCTGTTACCAGACATGCCAGGATTGGCTAGTAGGTGCATAGGTGCCCCCGATTCTTTAGAGCGCAGAAGTAGTTGTTTCTGTTGCTTGTGGTCATGTGAACGAACAGAAACACAGCTGGAGTGTGCATGTGCTCAAGTGCATCCATAAGGGTGGGGCGGTGTGTGTTGCTGTACGTATGTACTTGAGGATTTGCCAGGACATCACTGATGCAGAGACTCTCTGGCCTGGTCTACGCTGCAGTGTTTTGTCAACAAAAGTTATGCCACTTTAAAGTACTTTAATTAAACTGCTGTTGCATGTCCACACGATGCTCCTTGTGTTGGCAGAGTGCATCCATACTAGCAGCTCTTGTATCTACAGAGAGTGGTGCACTATGGATAGCTATCCCACTCTGCAACTGGCCGCACTGCGCTTTGGGAAGGGTTTGCAGTGCCTCATGAGGCAGGTGCAGCATCACATGATGCAAGTTTCTCAATTGTGTTGTTCCATGGGCATCCTACCAGATTGCCAGCCATTTTTCAACTGAAGTGTGTGTTGTGGGGCGAGACAGAAATGCAGTGTGTGTTGGCATGCTGTCTCTAAGTTCAGACAGCAACCTGAACAACCAATCCTGGGGGAGTGGGACACCCTCCTCCACCATCAGTCCCCAGCTCTGCACAGCAGTCTTCTCCTCCCCTGCCCCCTCCCCAGAGCAGCAACCCGCTCTGCTTGCCTGCGGTTCTGTGATTCCCTCTGAGTTCTCCCACAGCCTCCTCGGCAGCTCTGTGAGCTTTCCAGGCTGAGGTATGTCAAAGCTTTCTGGAGCTTTGACAGGGGAGGGGTGATGCCTGCAGGGCAACCGAGTTCAAAACACTGAGCAGAGTCATCATAGCAGGCGTTGTGGGATACCGCGGGAGGCCAGTTATATCAACATAATGAACGGCAGCGTCTACACTGGCTCTTTGTCGGCACAACTTCTGCACAAAAGGTCCTACGTGTCTTGAAGTGGTTTTGTTTTGTCGTCAAACTGGCACTGCAGTGTGTACACCTCCACTGTTTTGCCATCGAAAGCTGCCTTTTGCTGACAAAACTCTGCATTATAGACAAGGCCTCTCACTTGTCCATTTCTCCTTGTCTAGGTGAAGAAGATGGGGGCCCTTGGGTTGCTGGCCATGGATGTGCCGGAGGAGTATAAAGGGGCAGGGCTTGATTACCTGGCCTATTCCATCGCTGTGGAGGAGATCAGCAGGGGCTGTGCATCCACGGGTGTCATCATGAGTGTCAATAATGTAAGACCCTCTCACTGTCTGGGAAACAGGGTGTGTGGAACCAGTCCTAGCAGCCAGGGGTTACTCTGCCAGTTGAGTAGTGTGAATCAGTGCTGATGGGGAATGGCATCTGCCTTTGCTGAGCCTGGAGGGTGCTGGACATTCGGGAGTTATTGGTTCACTTTTTCTTGCAGGGTAAATTAACATGACTTCTGTCTTCTTGAAGTCTCTGTATTTAGGTCCAATACTGAAATTTGGTTCTGAAGAGCAGAAGCATCAGTGGATTGCTCCCTTCACCAGTGGAGACAAAATAGGATGCTTTGCCCTCAGTGAACCAGGTAACATGAACGTTAATATTCCTGGGCTGATGGCAGAGAACAATTTCCCCTTGTAAATTTCCCTCTTTGTAATGTCAGGGAGCAGAGATGTAATGGGTATGGGAGCTTGGAGTGAGAGAAGCCTCTGAGAGGATGGCATTTCCACTCCTAGTTTATTGTGGCTCTATGAAGTTAGAGGTGAGATGGAGCTGCCCCCAGTAAAGCGTGTGCTACTGTTACTAGATGTGCTGTGATTGGCTAGCGTGTGTGGGTGTATGTGTGTGCGGGGGCCAATTCTGGAGCCCCAGGCCCAATCCCCTGGGGTGCAGAAGTAATTGGTTGTGTTGCCGTTGGTTACATGAGTGAACAGGAATACTTCGGTTTTGTTTTGCATGGTGCCTTGCTCAGGAAATGGCAGCGATGCTGGAGCTGCTTCCACAGTGGCACGGCTGGACGGCAATGAATGGGTCCTGAATGGCACCAAAGCCTGGATCACCAATGCCTGGGATGCCTCTGCTGTCGTGGTGTTTGCCACCACAGACAAATCCCAGAAACACAAGGTGAGCTCAGTGGGTTATAGCCTGAAATGTAGCTCTTGGAAGTAGCATGCGGAGCACTTGGTAAAAGGCTCCATAAGCTTATATTGGACTGTGGAGTCAGAACGAAGAGCTGGGAGAAGCCTGTGTCCCCTCAGAAAGTGGGGGGCTGTGTGGGATGCAGTGCTGCCAGAGGGGGTGTAGATGGATGGCCTGTCCCATGGGGCTCTGAGTTCAGCTGAGAGAAGCTGGAGCAGAGCTTACTGCAGGGAGGACTATTTCATCCCCCTTAATCTTCCCTCTGATCCATCACTTCTCCTTTCCATGGCCTGTTGGGTGGGTGGGTGAGTGAGTTGGGATTGGCCTCGTGTGCTTCCCAGGAGAGCTCTGCCCAGCTGCATGATGAGAGGTTGGAGACAATGTTAAGATCCTGGATCTGATTGCAGGGCATTAGTGCATTCCTGGTTCCTATGCCAACACCTGGACTCTCGCTGGGGAAGAAAGAAGAAAAACTAGGAATCCGAGCCTCTTCCACAGCCAATCTGATATTCGAGGACTGCCGGATCCCCAAGGCCAATCTGCTGGGGCAGCAGGGGATGGGCTTCAAAATTGCTATGGTGAGTGCCAGCTGGACTTGTGGGAAGACAGGGTTGGTGCAGGACTACATCCATCTAAACTGTTGTCCAGCCGGTGGTGTGTGTCGTGACCCCTTCTTGGCAATCGAGGAGCACCACTGCTAGGTCTTATCTTTTTGGAGCCTATCTGGCAAACCTCAGGTGTAGGACTTGAGCAGATATGAAGCAGAGGGAGAGCCTCTCCTCCTACCATCTCACCCTGCATCTGCTGATCTCCTTGTGAGGAAACACACAAGACCTTTTGGATGCTTCTCTTTCATTCCCTCTATGGAGGAGAGGCAGAAATTCATACCTTGCTGATGCAGAGAGGACACCTTCTGGAGTTCATCCAGACATAGATTAGATCTTATTTGGGGAGCATGTGTGACTCCTGAGGAACTGAAATCTTGGCATGACGATGAAGATAAATGCCTGGGGAACATTATGTGCAGTGTAGCAGGACTTTTGAACTCTTGGGAGAGTTGATTTCGCTCCAAGCAGGGCTGGAATAACCACTAAAGGTTGACTCTTGCAGTCCCATGAGCTAAACTCGTTCCCAGGCTGTCATAGCACCTGCCATCAGCACCTTGATTTAGGTAGGTCTCTGCCTCCATCATCCTTCCTTTCATCCCCAGACTTGTCTCAGTGCAAGGGAATTTTAGGACACGTTATTCTGGAATTAAATTTCAAATACACCAGAGTTCGATGTGGAGGTTTCTGCTGGGAACCCTTCTTGTAAAGAGGCCTCTTTATGGGGTGGGGTTAGGAATGTTCACTGCCACATCTTTTGTAAATGTTGCAAACTGCTGCTTTTTTGAATGAAATCCTGCGTGGTTGAACAAGGCAGGAGCAACACTGACATTGTTCCAAGAAAATTCAGTTCATTAGAGGTTATAAAGGTGCCAGTACCTTGCTGGAGTGTGGGGGAGAGACATAGCACAGAGTTGAGCCTCCCTGAACAGGCCTCTAACTAGTTACCCACCTCAGTACATGCAAGGGAAGGAAAGCTTGTGTCCCCCTTCAGAGTAAGGGGGTGTGTCTTGGGCCAAGAGTCTCAGAAGTGAGTAGCGATTTTTTTTGGGCTGTTACCCGTGACACCTTGAAGGAGCCTGATGCTCAGAAGTTGGAAACTTAGCACTTTCTGAAAATTGGGTACTCAAAATCACTTGTCCTTTTTGGAAATTGTAGCCACAGTCTTCACTCCAGAGAGAAACAAAAAGTAGAGTGGTTAATAGAAGTAGGGGGAATAAAGTAACAAGTAAATCTAGTTTTGTATCTTTGTCTAATTTCTCTTTACTTCCCCCCCTTTCTTTGCAAATCAGCAGTTCCTCTGCTTTATTATTTTTGCCTCTGTCATGCTTTCTCCCCTTTTCATTCCCCTCTTCTGATCTCAGTAGCTGGGATGTCCTAAATACACTGAGGATTTTTATTTCCATACATTGTGGGATTGTCCAGGGGGGGTGCCAACATGACTGCGGATTGCTAGATCATGCAGGTATATTCACCCTTCAGTCCATGGTGTGACTTTTGTGTGTGTCTCAGCAAACCTTGGATTCGGGCAGGATTGGGATTGCCTCGCAGGCTCTGGGAATAGCTCAAGGAGCTCTGGACTGTGCTGTGGATTACGCTGAGAAGAGGTTGGCCTTTGGTTCTCCCATTTCTAAGCTGCAGGCTATTCAGGTATGAGTTAAGCCGAAGATAGTCCTGTATCTGGTGACAGTAAGTCTGACTGTTTCTATAAGAGTCCTGCTGTGTTAGCATAGTAGCTGGCCTGGTCTGGGGAAGGTAACACACCTTGAACACTGGACACCATGTGTTCAAGCAACTTAGATTTACACCTGCCTCCGTGGCTTGGGCACTTCCCCATTACTTCGGGGGGATGCTTTGGGTTTCTGAGAGGTTTGTCAACACAGGTGGTGTGAGAAGCAAATGCATTCTGCCCTCACGTTTGTCTATTGCAGTTCAAGCTGGCAGACATGGCACTGGCGTTGGAGGGTGCTCGCCTGCTGACCTGGAGAGCAGCCATGTTGAAGGACAATGGGAAACCCTACACAAAGGTACTTCCTGCTTTCTGTAATCTGCTGTTGATCTAGCAATGAGAACCCTATTGAGTTATCCGGTCCAGCCCCTTGCCACCACAAGTTCTCTTCCAGTGTTTAGTTTAGTTAATCTCAGAAAATGACTAACAGAGGGCACTAAACATTGCATGGCATCCCCCTTGCTGCTTAAGTCTCTTATGCCCAAAGCAGTCAAGGGGAAGGCCAGGTCCTAGATACCTTTCAAGGGGGAGCTGCTGAGTCAGATTGCAAAGAGAATTTAACACCAGTGAAAGGTGCAGTGTGATAACCTTGGCAACTGAGATCCTCGCTCCACAAAGCAAAGTGAGCATGGGCAGTGGGAGCACTGTCCCCTCCCAATGAATGTGATGGCCGCCTGAGAATGGGTCTTATTATTGGATCTGGGACCTGCATCCAGTTACCTTCTCCAGAACTCCCAAAAAACAATGTTTATATTAATTTAAGCTGTTCCACAATGTAGCATTTGTGACAGATGCAGTAGGTGACTTGGAAGGGTTAACAACTCAAGGAGTTGCTCTAGTTACATTTTGGATCACCGAAAATGCTGAGATCTTGGTAGTCTCCAGCTCAATTTCACAAATTGAACATGGTGATCCTGTGAGTAACCCCAGAGCTGTGCCTGGGAGATGTACTGAGCTAGCATAGCAGCAGCATAGATGGGCCAAGGTCTCAGGTATGCAGGGCTAGCTTGGCTATGTCAGTACAAGGGTGCTAGACAACCAGGATAAAAACCCTGCCCTGTAACTTAAGGTGCACAAAGCAGTACTTGTGCTAGCACCAAAGGGTTGTGAGTGTGTACATGGGATTCTGACCTCTACCACTGCTGGTCCTGACTGCGCTGGTGAGCCAGAGGAGAGCTCACTTAGAATGCTTGCTAGTTAAGCATGGATGTGAGGACCTCCCAAATAGCACATCTTTGTATGTGTGGCTGAGGTGGAGAGTCCATGGCAAAGGAGAGACGGGGAATGAACCCTGTAGAGGGTACGTTAAGGACTCTGGTCATCTATTGTGGGTACCCCACAGCAGCTATTGCAGGGTTTCTGCAAGGACAACTTGCTTAGACTGATGTCAACTAATGTTACTGCCATAGTACCTCAACAGCTGTTACTATTACACTGAAAATGCTCTTTAATTATTCACTTTGTTCATTTCATCAACCTGAAATTTAGTCAATTTGAAGTAGTTTCAGATTGTTACTGCTCCTGATCTCCCCTGCCAATTTGTGATTTTTAAACAGTTTTTCCTCTGCCCTGTTAATATATTTAAAAAATACCTACAGAATAGGAGAAACTGACTTGAACCAAAGAGCTGTCAAATGAATTAAGTACATAAATAAGAGGAAAAGAGTTTTATTTTATTTTTTCTGTCCAGGGTTTCAGTGACAATACAATAGAGGGAAAAACTTTTCACAACTGTATTTAAAAAACAGTAATGTCTAGAACTCACTTCCAACAACAGTAAGGCCAAGAGCTTTGCATGGTTTGAAAAATAACATTAATTAATAGGATAATTTGCTACAACCCCTTTTGCTTCAGGGCATAAGCCAGCCCCTGGGATGAGGCAGAAACCTCTCCCCTTTGGACAGAATTGTCTGTGTAATGGGGTTTTACAGCTTCCTCTAGACCATTGCTCTGGTATGGCAACACCCATCTTCCATACAGTGCTACTCGTGAAGCCCAATTTTTACTTAAAAATAACTATAAACAAGATGGAAAAAGCAGAATGGAGAACAAGACCCAGAGCTATGTTGTACCTATACTTAGATAATTAAAAAAAACCCTTTAGTCGGTTTATTGATAGCATGAAAAGAACACTGGTTCAGATATTTAGATTGCGTAATGTAAAAAAGCCCTTCAAAAGGTGGCAATGGGTAGGTTTAATTAGTATGAGTTTTATTTAAAAAAAAACACTTGCTAAATTTAGAGGAGCTACCATTAGGTTACAGAATAGGCCATTTACATCAGAATGCAATATAGCCTTAACCACCCATTAATACACCATTCCATCTTTGAATGCGAGTATAATTGTAGGCTTGTTTGCTTAACTAATCTTTGTTTCTATCATTCAAAGTATCAGCCAGAGTCTGCAACCTACCTACCAGATCATTGACAATTTAATAATTCAACACTTACAAATCAACGTTCCAATGGTAAAAAGAAGCTCATGCATACAGCAATCTGGGAAGTGTGTCCCATTTCCTGTGTGTACTGGAGCCATGTGCTTTTCCTTTGGCTGTCTGCTGTTGGCTCCAGCCCCTCTCACCAGTTGCATCTTCTAATCAAACAGGTGGAGAAGGAGATGGCTTATCAATGAAAGTCTCATGCTGGAATTTGAGCAATCAGGAGAAGTACATTTAGTCACAGAGGGTGTGAATTCTGGCTCACTTGCGTGTACACAGTTTTGTTTCAGATGGTGCATGAACATTGATACTAGCGCCTGCTTTATACATTCTGCAAAATATCTTTGTTTTTAAAGGAAGCTGCAATGGCCAAGCTAGCTGCATCGGAGGCTGCAACTGCCATTTCCCATCAGGTAACCATCTGTCTCTTCTTCACCACATGAGGGGAGCCTGGGGGAGAAGCTTGTCCAGATGTTACTTGTAGTGTTATAACTGATGGATAATAGCTATGTTTGTTAGCTGTCACTTGTGGAAAGACAATGACAGATTATGAAACTTTATACCACCATGTGTCAAAACATAGTAAGTAAATATCCTTTCATCAAACTTGGTTCTCAAGCAGCATTTTTATTTTATCATTTAAGTTTATTATCAATGACAATATTTTTAAACAGTTGGTGTGAATGAGATGCACATCTGCCCATGTAAAAACCTAATTCTTCCAAGCCTAAAATTAAGTATATATAAAGGAAAGAGCTCAGCTTTCTTGCTGAGGAACTAGGTACTGCTGTCAAGAATTCCTCTCTGGCCTTGGTGCTTACATTTGTTTAAAGGCTGTGGGCTATTTTGTCCCCTGTGTAAAGTCCCTTCAGCTGCTAGGCCTAGAACTGTATGGCAGCAGGGCAGGCTTGAAGCCCAAGCAGCGTTATTCAGTGCAATGGTGACATATGCTACTGCTTACCCAAACAACACTTCAGTTTCTGTGCCTTTCCCTGTAGCTGATAACAGCATCAGTCACTGGCACCTAATGAAAGGAGGGAGGGCAAATAACTCAAGGCTGTATCCTTGGTACAACACAGTTTGCCTCAATCTTGCATCATGCTCACTGCAGGGTATGCCGGATGACTAATCAACAAGTTTTTCTACAGAGAAGGGGTCCACCAGGTGCCAGCATGAGTGATACACCCTCTGACCTCTCTCTCCTCCCTGTGATTGCTACTAGACTAGGGTCACTCACATGAGGATTGCAGCGTCCATGGTGCACCGAGTTGCTGACATAAGACTCACTGCTTTTGTTTCAGGCCATCCAGATCCTGGGAGGAATGGGCTATGTAACAGAAATGCCAGCGGAACGCCACTACCGGGATGCTCGAATCACAGAAATCTATGAGGGGACAAGTGAGATCCAGAGACTAGTGATAGCAGGGCAGCTGCTGAAGGAATATCGTGGGTGAAGAAGAGCAAGCCCAACTTAAGTGCCTTATAACTACTGCAGAAGTACTTCTAGCCTTTGTCCTGGATGAAATGAGGTGGAAATTCCCTCATAGCCATACTCACCACCCCTCTTTAATTGGGCTGGTCAAGCTCCTTTCTCAAATTGCCTTTGTAAAGGTTTAGGACCAAACAGTCAAAAGGAGAAAGCAGAAAGGGGGCAGCAGCAGCTGAGTGTGGCCCAATTTATTTTAAGCCGGTATGGTTTCAGCTCTGTCCTCTTACAGACACAATCCATGGAATCAGTCTTTAGCCATACTAGCTGCTGTCTAAGATTTAGTTCCCTTCACAAGGTACTTGGTAACTAATGAAGTTATATGAAATGATGGAGATAAGTAATAGTTGTATTTTTCTTGTGGATGTCAAAGGCCTTACGAGGGTGAGGGTATAATGCAGAGGCAGGACACTCAAAGTATTATTTTAGTACCTGAATGTGGGCTATATTTTCTAAAATTGTGTTGGTGAATGGGTGATCTGTTTGCACTACCCCAGAATGATTGTTACACTACCTCTTCAGGTTTGGTCACTAATGAATTCCAAGTGTTGGACCTTGCTGGCTGTGAGCTCTCATTTGATGGATTTTCCTTTAATTACTGCAGCAAAGGGTGTTAGTACCTGGCTTGTTCTCACAGGATGAAAGCAAGGTGAGTTAAAGCACTTGCAGGCTGTGTGGCTTTTTTTTTTTTTTTTTTTTTTTTTAAAACAGCACACTTTCAGTATCTATTCAAGAGTGTTGCCCATATGCTTTTTCACCACACAGAGATGGAACCGTTAACTGCCCAGTTTCCTGGCTTCTCAACCTCAGTGAGCCATTGCTTGATAGTAACTTCTTCCCCAAAGTAAATCTATCAGACCTTATATTTCATTCATTTTAGGATATTACTGAAAACAGCAGCTCTTTAGGGTAAAGATTTTTAAACTGCACACACTTAAGCCACCCTTTGAAAAGGAATGCAGCAGCTGGACTAAAGCTGTTGGTCCTAATTACTAACCTCAAGGAATAATTCTTTTTGAGGGAGGGGCTAAGTTAGAGAGCAGAGGGTGGTATTTTTGCATTAATTACACACTGATCTGCCCACCATCCATACACTTAAAGGGCACTGTATGAAAACCTTGTTACCAGTTACAAGCTTGATGGGAAGATGGTTTCACAGCAGCTGGTCTTAGACGTACTTGAAGACTAACTCAAACTGGGGCTACTCTCCTTCCCTTTTGAAGGAAAGTTCACTTTTAAGAGAGTTACAGATTACGTAGGCATCATTGCTTTCTAGACAGTATTCCTGCATATGTAGCGCAAGATGGGAGAAGTGCCTTGGTGGAGCAGACAGCTACAACTGAGCTCTTTCATGTGATCCTGGATTTAAGAGTCTTGTACCATGGTATAAAGGTGGGGGTAATAATCAATTTTGTTGCAGATCATAATTCATGCCCATTGATGGAGAGGAAGGGTAGTATTACCGATCAGAGCTTTTTTTTCAACATCCCTCACTGTTAGCACAGGTTCATGAAGTAGCAACAAACAGTAGGGGACAGGAGCCTGCATGTTAAATTACATTATTTTTGTATTAAAAATCAAATCCTAACTCTACTGGCAATTGAGTGGGCCAGGGCCATCACACCAGGTTGAACCTGAGCTGCAGCTGGTATGAAGAAGATTGTTTAAAAATACCATTAGATGGGTAAAAGATGTTGGGAGCCAGTCAGTCTAGGAGAGAAATTGTTTTTAAACAGATGTGTGTGGGGGGGAAAAGCAATCAGACTATCTATATGCACTTCAGCAAGGCACAGCATGATACCCTGGTCACAACACAAAAGTAAAAATTGCTATTAAGGCCCAGAATTCCACAAGTACGTTTCTAGAGCAGTGTAATGCTGTTTCACAGTGGGGATTAGAGAAAGGTTTGAGTGCCCTTGGCTCTCTTTCCTGGCAGACACTTAGAGGAAAGCAACTCTGCCATAGCCACAGAGGAGGGCAAGCATCTGTGTTCCCTCTCCTAAAGACAGACCAAGATTCTGATCTTGATTCCCCCAGTATGAATGCAGAGTAACTCTGTTGAAGTCAGTGGAGTTACTCCAGTCTTTCCTTAGAACATGCCCCTAAGATTTTTCTTGCTCTTGCATGTTCTAGTGCAGATTGGTCACAGTGGCCATAAACTATGAGGATGTTATTTTCCTGAAGCCCACTAGGGGGCAACTGAACACTTAGGAAAATATCTTGTGGCTTTCAAAAGCTAGTGCCAAAAAGGAAGTATAGGGAGGCTAACCAGGCAGGAAATGGAACATACCTGATATTTCTGGTTAAAAACCCCCAGAGAAATGTAAATTCTACTTAATCAAGTAAGTCGAACGAAGGCTGCATGTTCGCTCCATGCAGAAGTAGCATCTGGAAGTTCAAAGCCTGTTGAAGGGAAACAGTTTGCTTTAGTAACATGCAGAAATCAAATCACTCATTTGTATTGGGACTTATGGTATTTTTAGCTTTTCCAACTCTGTCAGACTGTTACTATGTGCAACTGTCCAATTTCTTCTAATTGGGAAGTAGAAAACATTTCCACAACATTTGGGACCCACAGTTCTGGCTGGACCATTTCCACAGGTCTGTTTGCCTTGCTGTTAAAACAAAGCAGCTCTGGTAGAAGTCCCTTCTTACCGTTTTAAGATTGAATTAAGAGTCTTCTGTTTTCTCCTAGTTATAGCCCTTGTACTACTGTAAATTATGGCTCTTCATTCTTGCCTCTTGGCAACTTCCAAACGGTTATAGACTCATGTTCCACCTTGGTTACTGGAAGCTATATCTAGTCACTTCTTACAAGGGGCAGTCAACTTAAACAGTTACTATCCAAAAGTGACTTTTCCTAAATTACTGTAACTGAAAGTTAAGAGGCGAGTTTCTCTATTTTTTCTCCCAAGTTGTTGGCAGGCTGTCCCCCTCCCATTTCAAAACTTTGTCCAATTGACATCAGTGTGTGTGAAGTCAGTTTGAATCTGGTTGAGTGGACATTTCACACAGAAACGAGGGAAATATTTAACATATGATAGGAAAGCATGTCTTTAAAAACACCAAAAAAAAAAAACACACCTCGTCAGGGGGCTTCACGGGCAGGTGTAGCATCTGAAACTGCTAATTACTTTTTATTTTCTCATGAGTCTCCCCCTTCTCTCATAAGGGGAGGCCAGAGAAGTTTTTATGCAACTTCTAATACTGAAGTGCCTAGAACAGAACAAGCTATTCTAGGGCTATCAGTGAGAAGGATTTATCATCTTCCCTAATACTTGCTAATGACTTGTTTTTAACCATATCCTCTCAAATGTGTCTAATTTGCTATCCAGTCTCCTCCCACAGATTCTTCTTCAGTATTCCCAAGTTCCATTTCTGATTTCCTTATCAGGTTATTTTCCTCCATGTGCTTTAAATTTGCACTTTTCCAAATTAACTGGTTTTAGTTCTTGTCTGTATTTCTAACTACTTCTTTAAGCTCCTCAGTATTATTCAGTTCTCATTTGCAATTCCTCACCATTTAGCATCATCTGTGAATTTTAACAGGAAACTATTTCCACCATCCCCTTTTAGATCAGTCATAATGATTTTAATAAATTCAGACCCTCCCGGTTCCCTTCTAGCTCATTATGATCACTTCATAAACATTCATTTTTTAAAAATTGCTGTTGAAGGCCAAAGTTCCTTAGATACTAGCAACATATATTCCATACACCCAAGTCACACCAGTTAGAGAGCCTGGCACTCAGTTATAACAAGCAAGCTAATACTCCACTTCTACTCTTACAACCAAAGACAGCCAAACATAGCATAGTTCTCATTGAAGAGTTGCACCCTTTCCAGATCTAATTCCTACTCTCAAATCTTGCTGAAGATTCCAAAAATTACAGATCTTTGTTCTTCCATATTTTTAGATGCAGAATAAAACAACATGAACTGGAAGAGTTTCTTGCCCCATAATAGGTGAAAGCTAGCAGGGAGGTCTGGGATCTATTGCTTATGAGAGTTGTTAATACCACTTGAGGGCACAATGCCGTGTGCCACTAGTTGTTGGTGGTTAGATTCCTGCTCAAGCAAACCTCTGACCGTTGACACTCCTGGTCTCTTCGCTTCTCTTTACCGAAAGCGTTGTTAGCACAGCTCCAACTGTATTAGTAGTCCACAGATTCTCTCGTTCCAGCAGTGGTGGGTTTTGGTGCAGAGATGGAATTAATTATGTCCTTCAACTGTTGGACAGATGCAAAGGGTCTGTGTTGACTGGGAAGAAAGTCTTGTCCATCAGGTGCTCATTATGCGACGTTGGGCAAGTCACTTCATCACTCTGGGCCTCATCTATAAAACAGGAATAATATACCTCACAGGAATGTGGCAAGGCTTCCTTAGTGTATAAAGAGCTTTGAGAGCCTCAGATGGAAAACTCTATAGCGGTGGGACGTATTTCAGCTCTCCCAGCAGCGTACAGCACCACTAAGGAGATTTGGATGACTCAGCTGTAGACTGTGCCGAAGTGCTTTTGCAGAAAGTTGCTTCTTTCCTTCTCTGAGGGCTCTGAATAGTCATTACTCTTCCTTCCTGTAGTTTCTCACTGGTTATGTACCATGAGTTTCGCTTCTGTTCTATCTACATGCATATCTGCAACAGGAGAGGTTTTAATACTATCCAGAAGCAGAAGTTATTCAGCATCACATACCTTCATCAACCCCACATGCCAGAGTCTAGCTACTTTTATCGGTGTCAGAAGGCAATGTATGAGAGGTGGCAGAAGGCAATGTGGCCCAGGCTGCTGTTTGGTAAGGAGACGTTTGAGGAGGCTGGCACCTTCTTTTGAACCCACTGCACAGTACAAATGTTGTTCTCAAGCTGCTCCTCCTGCTGACTTTCCAGTTTATGCCTTTTTTTTAAAACCTACAGCTTTCCTGGAAGTTGCAGCTCACCCTCCCTCACATGGCCTGGACACTGAGAGCCTTACCTCTGTCCTCTCCAGGATAGATTAATGCCACAATTCTTTTTCTAAAACATGAGCTGGAGCTGAACACAGCAGTTCACCTCAGAGGGACAAGTTGCTATGAACATACTATGCTGGTGCTCTGCATGCAGTGCAGAGGGTTGCTTACAATCTTTAAAGCCCTGAATGGCCTAGAACCTAGTTACTTGAGTGAGAAAGGCATCTTCACCTATAACTTGTCAGGACATTTAAAATCTTGTGTTTTGCTCTTACAGGAGACTAAGGTCTTGTCTTTACTGCAAACGGTAGCTTGAGTTAGTACAGCTCGAGCTGATCTGGCCTGACTGACAGCAACCACACTTAAAAACAACACTGGAATTACACTAGCAGTACCAAAACTATGGGTTGCAATCCCAAGTGGGTCTCTCCATCAGTGGACAGAGGTGCAACAATCCCAAATGCATGGAAGATGCCATTTTACAAAATGGTATCCTCCACACAGCAGGACCTCACGTTAGGGGTGTGATATGTCACACTGTGCAGAGGATGCCATTTTAAAATGACAACTTCCATGCTGTGTGGGGTCATGGGAAGCAGGATATCTGAAAATGGGTTCATGGCAGGGAAAAAGTTACACACAATGATTAGCGGAACAACTGGATTAGCTGCTGTGGAGTAGTTGTGTTCCCACTACACTATTAGCTCAAACATCAGCATCACTTGAGCTTTAACCCACCTCCCACCGCTCCACCCCAAACAGGCCAGCTAGTTCAAGCACCGGTTCACTCACACTAGAGATGGATGTGTTTGTGGATAGGAGTCGAGTTAGGGGTAAAACTTGAGCTAACGGTGCTGTGAAGAGAGACCCTAAAGCATCCAGGATCAGCATCAGCGTATTTTGGCTAAGGGCCCTGCTCCTGCAGAACTCCCTTGCTACCATTGAGTTTGAGGAGCTTCAGGACAATGAGGGGCATACATGTTTAACCAGGCCTCTCGGGGTATGTCTACACTGCAATTAAAAACCCATGGCTGGCCTGTGTCAGCTGACTGGGGCTTGTAGGTCTCAGCTACGGGGCTGTTTAACTGTGGTGTAGACATTCAGGCTTGGGCTGGACCACTGGGTCTAGCACCCTGCGAGGGGGGAGGGTCCTAGAGCTCACGTGAGCCTAAATATCCACACCACAATGATAGCCCAAGTCAGCTGGCCTGGGCATGCAGCATAGACCGACTCTCACGAGCTGCAATGTCAGATGCTACAGTTTAATGATGTGGTTGAAGTAACTACTTGAGGACAGGAACAGCACACCTGATCCCACATTGGTGGGTGCTGAACAGAAAAACGTATCAAATGATAAGCTTGTTCTGTAGATAGGCTGACCCAGCTCAGAGAACTCACTGACTAACCACGTGACTATATGAACACAGTCACACAGGTCATGTCCAGGCTTATGAGACTATGAACATTTAAAATACTCCAGTGTACTTCCCCCTTCTGTTACCTCAAACGTGCCTTACAAAGGATGGGAAGAGATGTACTGGAAAGCTTTTTCCAGCTCTTAGCTGCCATAGTTATGGACTGGGACTAGTATATCTTCACTCTTACAATGCTGCTGCTGTTCCAGCATGCTGGCCAACTGAATATACTCAGGGGCCAGTAAAGTCATGCAAGGCCTGCCACAGCTCCTATGGCGATCTGACTTTACACAGGAGCAAACTACTAAATCTCGTTTCCCTTAGCAGCTACTGTTTGCGATCAGCTGCTTTATAAGGTAAGTCTCTGCTACAGACAGAGCAGGAAAAAACTGCTGCATGTACAAAACAAACACATTTTGCAAGATTCAATAGGGGAATTTTAAGAAGAGAGATCTCCCAACCTCCCTCAGGGAGCACTAACCTGCTGAGAACAAGCATAGGTGGGGCCAGACCAGCCTTTGAGAAGAAGCTGTGTTACGGGTGAAGTCGTGTTTTTATTTGTCAGTTTATGAGCTGAGCCAAAGTCCAAAAGTTGGGGCCCTGGAAAGGGAAAGTCAGGTCATGGACAGATCACACAGGAGGAGAGGAGAAAGGCACAGCTACACTTTCCATTCTGTTTTACAGGACTTTGTCTTTTTGCCCCATGAAGTTGTAAGTGAATAGGAAATTAGTTACTAGACAGACTAATGGGAACAAGGGCAAATACCTTAAGAGATTTTCACACAGAGGTGAGGAACACATTAGCAAACATGCTTGTTCTAGGGCAGGGAGAGCTGGTCAGATGAAAGCAGTTGGGCTACTCTTGCTTGCCTTAGGTTTGGGAAATGCCTTGCAAGGAATAAGAGCTTGGCTCTGCACCGGAAGCACTGCTGAAACTTGTCCCCTTCCCTACAACTATAGATGGAGAGGCTGCTCGTCTTAGTGTTTTCAAAGTTTTTCCTCTCCCCCCCCATAAAGAGTATGTATACCCATACATAAAGCAGGCAGTCTCTCTGTTCAGACTGAGCCAGAGACAAGCTGCTTCGGCTCATCGCATCTAAATGTGGACGCATTCATCACACGCAAGTGAAGACCCCACTGATGTTTGATCATTTCTGTTTCTTTAAAAAAAAGCTATGCTTCATTTCCCCTGCAAAGTTAACTGGTGTGAGCAGCCACACAGGAATTACTGTGTCCTCAGCGGTGGTGCTCACCTGTGTGGGTCACTAGGATTTCTAGGGGCCTATCACATGGTTCTTTGTGCTGCAGCCAGCTGAGCTACTGATCATCCCCAGGGAATAGTGAGAAATGTCATCTGTCCTTCTGGACACATGAAGGAATTGTAGGAAAGCACAGAGGACAATCAGCACTCAAGTGGATTAGCCTGTCTTCACACCCAAGCGGATGGGTTACCAGCTCAAGTGAAAGCAGCACCTGGGTTTTAACCTATATCCAGTGGTGAGCTGGAGCCGGTTCGCTAAATTTAGAAGCCGGTGTAGAACTGGTTCCTAAAAGGGGTGGGTGGGCAAACTCCTGTCCGCAGGTCACATCCTGCCCCAGTCCTTTAAATAGCCGCGGTTCGGTGGGGGGAGCAGGGACGGGCCGGGGGAGCCTCCCCAGCTGGAGCCCTGGCCCTTTAAATAGCCCCTGGAGCCCCCTGCTAACCCAGGGCTCCGGGGGCTATTTAAAGGGCCCAGGGTTCCCCTGCTTCTACCACCCTGGCCCTTTAAATAGCTCCCGGAGCCCTGGAGAAGTGGCGGGACTCCAGCAGCTATTTAAAGGACCAGGGCGGCAGAGGCAGCTGGAGCCCCCCACTACCCCAGGGCTCCTGAGGGCTATTTAAAGGGCCGAGGCTCCCCTACTTCTACCGCCCTGGCCCTTTAAATAGCCGCCGGAACCCTGGGGTAGCAGCAGCAGAAGCGGGGCTCCGGCAGCTATTTAAAGGGCCGGGGCAGTAGAAGCCCCGGACTTTTTAAATAGCCCCCAGTGCCCCGCTGCCGCTACCCCAGGGCTCCAGCAGTGGGACTCTGGTGGCAATTTAAAGGGCCTGGGACTCCAGCCCCTGCTGGGAGCCCCAGGCCCTTGAAATTGCCCTCCTGGGGAAGCCGGGCCACCCCTGTACAGCACACGGGCGTACCGGCTTACTTTCACCTCTGGGTAAGGGGGTGGGGCTTCAAGCTCCAGCAGCTGCGCGGCATCCTTACACAGCAGCATGGTAAGGGGGCCAGCCGGGGTGAGTTGAGTAGGGAGTGGGGTCTTGAGGGGGCAGTTGGGGTGGGGGGATCTTGGGAGGGGGTGGTCGAAGACAAGGGGGGGTTGATGGGTTGCAGGTTCTGAGGGGAGAAGGGGGGAGACAGGCACAATGGGCTTGTACTCACCACGTGGTTCCCTACCAGGTCTTTGGCGGTGGGTCCTTCACTCGATCTGGGTGAAGGACCTGCTACCGAAAACCTGGAGCGAGTGAAGACCCCCCTGCCACCGAAGTGCTGCCGAGGACCCGGTAGGGAACCGGTTCTTAGGATTTTGGGAGCTCATCATTGCCTACATCTCCCAGAAGACTAGCTAGTCTGGATTGAAAATACCATTAAACTTGTGTGAGAGGGTTGAGCATGTGGACAGGGGCAATACTTGAGTAAACAGCCTGAATTAACTCTGCAGTGAAGAGACTCCCTAAATGTACAGTAAGAGAAATCCACCCTCGGCAATTAAACAACCCATTATGGAGATAAAATAGTCCAGTGGGTAGAGCAGAGGCCTGGCAATCAAGATTATGGGTTTCCTTCCTCACTGCTATTGCCTTGTTCGGTTATCTTGGGCAAGACACTTTATTGCATGGCTGAATTTAGAGATCTGTAAAGAGGTGATAACACTTACCAATGTCTCAGACTTAAGTAGCAGGCGTAAAGCATTGAGAGCCTCAGATGGAAGTCATTGTAGATATAAGAAGTTATTGTTGCACAAGGCACCATCTCCTTTCTCTCAGTCTTTTTGGCATTGTCTCATCTGCAGTTTGAGGAGAATAAAAGTAAGCCATTATCATCATGATTAAGGCTGAGAGTTTGTCATAGAAGTCACGGATTCCGTGACCTCCATGACTTCTGCAGTGGCTGGTGCACCTGGCCTGGAAGCCACCTGAGGAACTCAGGCAGCCACTGGGCCAGTTGCACTGGCTGCTGCTGGGGCAGTCTCAAGCCACCGCCCCCATCAGCAGCAGGAGTTTGGGTGGGGGGGCTCAGGCATGGGAGGGGATGAGGGCTCCCCAGAAGTGGTGACACCCTCTGCTCCTAGGCGTAGGCACAGCCAGGGGGACTCTGCATGCTGGCTCCGTCCCTGCAGCTCCCATTGGTTGTGGTTCCTGGCCAATGGGAGCTGCGGAGACAGTGTAGAGAGCTGCCTGGCCACACCTCTGCCTAGAAGCAGAGGGAGGGGGAATGTCACCGTTTCCAGGGAGTTGTGGAGCCAAGCAGCCTGCCAGCCCCCAGCAACACCCCTCCCCCCCAGCATTAGTGGGGGTCCCTGGCTGCTGCCGCCCACCCCACCCCCCGGCCAAGATTCAGTCAGGGGTGCATAATACAAGTCATAGACCATGAATTTGTGTTTATTGCCTGTGACCTGTCCATGACTTTTACTAAAAATACCTGTGACTAAAACATAGCCTTAATCATGTTCAAGCTGAAGACACCACACTGCAGGAATATGTTATAATGTTTTAAGTACTCAACCTATGCATTTCCCCCCCCCCCCATCCCAAAAGCAGCTTAAAAAATAAGGTGTCACTGTCCTCTCCTCCAGTAACAACTGAACATTCTAACAGAGGTATCCATTAGGGATTGATTGTAGGTCCACTCTTATTTAATATTTTCATTAATGTACAAGTAAAATTTGCCAGGGATAGTAAATTTGGAGGAGTGGCAAAAATCTGAGCACGCAAATAAAAATGGACCTGGACATAAGATTAGAAAAAATGAGATGCAACTTGGACATGTTACCATCATTTGGGTAAAACTAATCGTCATATTCAATAAGGGGAAAATCTGGGGGGGAAAATGACACTAAATGATTTAAGGGCAATGCTACATGGCAAACTGAAGTCTAAATAGCAATATAAAAAAAGATAGCAGCAGCCAACACAATTTTAGGGCTGCATATACAAACATACTGCCACAAAACAGACAGAATGCGTTTTCTCTAGCTCTGGGTATGTATCTATTTTTGAGCACCCAGATGTGCAAGGCACTTCACAGAAACAAGTACAGATGTGACCGCACCTGTTATATAGAATTAAATACCAGGCACCTCATTATCAAAGTAACTGCAGATAACAAAAACGTCCTGGAGGGACTGATTTACTGGAAAAGATTAAGAGTTAACCAAGTACTGGATTGGCTAAGAAACAGCTTTGTGGGGGATAGAATAGTCAAAAACGTGAACGGTACAAGCAGCTAAGAAGGGAGAGAAGTTTAAGATAATATATGGGGGAATTACAGAAGTGTAGGATTAGAAGGTACCTCAACAGGTCATCTAATCCAGTCCTCTGTGCTCAAGGGAGGATAACTAAGGGAATAACTAAGGAATAAGAGTAAAAGGATTAAAAAAACCCCCACAACTATTTCAGGTCGAATGTCAGGAAAAGCTTCCTGACAGTAACAGCTACCGGGCTGTGAAATATTCTCTAAGGGAAGTGATGCAATTCTACCCCTTGGAACATTTCAAAATAGATTGCCACACAAGCAAATGGACAACAGAAACAATCCTGCAGTGGCAGGAAAATTTGACTAGATGACCCAATAGATCTTTTCTATCTCTAACGTCTACAGTTCATCAGATATTCCATTTTTATGGAAAACTGCAGACTGGAACTTGTTTTAGGGGCAGACCAAGAAAACGTTACAAAAGACACACTGAAGACCAACCTTCAATCTTACAATGCTGACCTCAGCACCTGGGAGCTCTTAGCCCAAGATCTGACAGCAGCAGCCCTGCCACCTCAGACTGGATGATTTTGAGAGCTTGACGATTTCTGCAATCAAGGAGAGACGTGCAAGATGTAAAAAGCTAAAAGCAGCACTAATTCATTTACAATTGTCTTTACCTGTGGCACTTGTGGAGGAGGCTGCAGGTCCAAAATCAGTCTTTGGTCTCATCTCAGCACCCACACACTCAATGGGAGACTTCATCATATGTAGAGGAAGCCTTCCCCACCCCACCAAAAGAGGTCAATATTTAGTTGATTAAGTGATCCAGCAGCACATATGTATTTCCTAATTTACCATAGAAATGCCGGGCTGCAAGGGATCTCGAGAGGTCATCTAGTCCAGCCCGCTGCACTGGGGTCCAAATATACCTGACAAGGCCATACTTGACAAGTATTTGTCTAATGATTTTCAATATTTCTCCTCTCAGCAAAAAGAAGGGCTGCCAATGAAAAGCCCAGGAAGTGTCCTCAGTGAATAGACATCTGTCAAGTCACAGGCAACACAAGGAAAGGCCCATTTTCAAGACTGCCCATCCACTGGGCATAAGGAGGATGAAGCTTTAATAAGGTACTTGAGGCATTTGATAGGTTAATTATGCATCACAAAGAAAAAACCTTCCCTCAACTTTGCATTATGCACAACTCTGTCCCTGCAGTTGTAGCACTGGACACCACGTTGTTCTGTACATTTCTTTGCAGTATGGGCTTCTCTCAAAGGGGCTAGTAACAGAGTTTGGAAACAGTGCATAAGAAGGGAGCCAACAGAACACTCTTCTAACACCGCTTGGCTGAACAATATTGGACATAATGTGGCCAGCCTGTATTTCTATCACTTTGTCTACACTGGCTGGCCAAGCAGTTGGAAACAGATTTAATAAGAACTCTGTTTAGATAGAATTTAAACCCAGATTCTTAACTCCGGTTAACTTAGATTTTTTACATGCTTTGGGCTGTAGGGGCACAACCTAATTAAAGAAAACAAAAATAGGAAGAAAATTAAGACATTGCATGGCTAAGAAAGCACAGGGGCTGGAATTGTTCTGAGGTTACATTTTGGATGAACGAGTGCAGTAGCTTTAACAAGTTGCAGGTGTTTTCTAAACATAGAAATTTTCATTCAAGACATCAGGAGGAACCTGATCTTACAGGTGACTCTCACAATGAGAAACTTTACAGTCTGCTGCTGAATATCACTAAACAAGCAGTATAAAGTATTTATTAAACAGCAGATTTCACATTAATTCATAAGTTAACAGCTCCAGACATCCTAGTTCAAGATGGTGTGAGTCACATCGTATGCTAATGATGTCCCGTAGAACATTGCTGCCAACAGGCTCTGGCTGATAGTACAATAGTATATAAATGTAATTTCACTTAGATAATGCTATCTATACAGTTTTGGTAATATTATTTTATTTAGCAACGTTTTTAAATATCCTAAGTAGCACACTTGAACTGTCCTGCTTAGATGCAGTCAACTATCAGATACACCAAAGTGACTTGCTGGACCCTGCATTGTCAGTTCTGGATTCCACTGAAGAGATCTGTGTCAAACATATAACACAACTGTAAGTCACCGGATAGATTTAATCCATTTAAAAAACAAAAGATGGAAACAACACAACTACCACTTGGGTCTTAGTTGTGATCCTGGACCATGAGTAGCCTTCTGAAATCCAGAGAATCCAAAGAAGCTTACAGACTGGCCTAACAGTAAGCTTGAGAGATGCCAACAGAATCTGCCAGATCAAAAAGCCAAGGACAGAAAGTACTGTGCTCAGAGAAAGCCTGACAGGATAAGGAAGTGAAACAAGGGGGCTATTTTTACTTTAAAACTGGAAAAGTTTTGTTTGGTCTTACGCAGAAGAAAAATACTATAAAGGCTTAAAATATATTAAAGTAAAAAGCCCAGGAGGGTTATACTTGCTCTCATCTCTGCAAGTATAACCATTTCGCATTAAGAGCAATTATGCTTCAGTGAATCTGTCCCAGAGTTCAGTAATAGGTTAAGTAGTCTCAGGATACAACTACACTGAGCCTCAGAACCCAGGTCAATTGACTTGGGCTTGCAGGACTCGGGCTGTAGGGCTAAAAATACTACTGTAGACATTCAGGCTCAGGGTGCAGCGTGAGCGCTGAGACCCACACCCTGGTGGGGTTTCAGAACCTGGCTCCAGCCCAAGCCTGAATGTTTACACTGCAATTTTTAGCCCCCAGCCTGAGTCCTGCAAGCCCGACTCAGCTGACCTGGGCCAGCCACAGATGTGCCGTGAGTCTTTTACTAACCTGTAACATAGCTGGAGTTCTGTAACTCCTAATAAAGGCTGCTCTTTTCTTTTAGGTATGTTATGATCTTAACCCACTTACTTGAACTGGTGCTGAACATAGCTTTTCAGGTCAGTTTTCCCTACCCAGTCAGCAGTTCTCAGCCTCCAATGAGAAGGCAAGGCAGATCATTCAGTGAATTAGGTGCTAGGACTTTTAAAGGAAGCACTGTGTTTATTGTTGCATCTCTTCTCTCAATGGGAGATCGAAAGAAGGTTAGACGTTGCACATTATTAGGTGGACAGAGCTTAGCCACAAAAAAGGAATGACAGGATTGTTTTTTTCTGAATGCTGAACGAATCCTTGTTAAACATCTCCTTTGCTAGCCCTTTTAGAGTCCCAAGACATGCCTCTCTTCCGTGCATAACAAAGAATACTTGTATGGGCTTTCCTGGAATTGATCTAAAAATGCCAGGGAGGAAAAGCAAAGCTAAGGAGCTGGACTTTTTCCAGCTCGCTTTCACTTGGTCACAGCCAAAGCCATCCTGCGGTTTGCCTGCCCCAGTCACAACTGCATCATCATATTAGTGAGATGATGTATCATTATGCAAAATGCATGCATAGAAATATTTTCCATATTAACCATAAAGGTAAAGATAGAAGGGAGGTCTAAGAGACTGACAGCGCTTGAGGTGGAAATTAACTTAAAATAGCTGGAAGTGCTGGGGAAATGAAGCAGTGACAGGCTGGATCTGAACAAAGCCTCATTAATAAAAATTTGGGCAAACACATTAGCAGTACTGGTGATTACTATATTTCTGAACACTGATGTACAGAAAGCCTACAACATCTCTGACACAGAAAGCTAATAGCAATGGACATGGTTCTACCACAATCACTTAATCCAATTCCCATGAATAAAATTGAATTTTGAAAGCAGCAGGCTCACAAAGTAGTTGATTTGCTTCATAACCTAAGACCTAAGGCACCAAACACTCCCCAAGAAATCAGTATAACAAAGTGAGTAGAATCCGTAGTTTTGTACCTAACTGAACTGAAAGTTTATACACAGTCCATTTTTTTTATGTCTGGAGCACTGTTAGCAGTATCACTGCTGAAGCAGTGAGAGAGAAACATGCCAGTGAATCTGGTAAGGACTTTTACAGCCCCACTCTTTAGATTTTGGTTTTCTCACAATACTCTGCTAAAACCTTAATTACCTGAAACATACAAATGCAGCTGTCTAATGTTATTGGCTAGGGATTTTTTTGGCTTTAAGTACAGATGGATGCCGTTGATGAGTTACATGGGATGGGGTGCTTATAAATTGGATTGCAGTTGTAAACTGTCTCCCACAACAGCCCAAAACATTAGAAGACAGAGGAAGTGCTAGTTAATTTTTTTTTTAAACCAGCTAGTAAGAGTGGCTATGTTACTAACACCCCCCGCCCCTCCCAATATCTTGTTAGCAAACAGTATTTTGGCGCTTTATAGTTTTTCTTGTATACATCTCTACCCTGATATACGCGACCTGATATAACACGAATTCGGATATAACGCGGTAAAGCAGTGCTCTGGGGTGGGGTGGGGGGGGGGGCAGGGCTGCGCACTCCGGTGGATCAAAGCAAGTTCAATATAACGCGGTTTCACCTATAACGCGGTAAGATTTTTTTGGCTCCCGAGGACAGCGTTATATCGAGGTAGAGGTGCACCTGCAAATAAAGTAATTAAACACCGCAAAGCAAAAACCAGAGAATCTGAGTACACACGGACACTTTAAAAGCTTGACTGAAGTAGCAATGCCACGATTACTGTAACTTTCACCAAGTTCTCCTATTTTATATATTTGTTCTGCAGACAGCAAATGCAAAGATTCTTTGGGGAATGCGAGCATTAGTGTGATGTACCACAGCTATGTAATGACACTCAAGATCTCTGATGACAAATGTCTGGCCTGATCCAGAGCCCATTGAAATCAGTGGGAGTCTTTCCATTTACTTTAATGGATTTTGCATATGGTCCTAACTTACAGGAGAAGCAGACTTCATGCTTCTGTAAGGCATGTGGAGGTACTGAATACGAGTACAGAACTTGGATGCATCACTTGTTCTCTCCAGCTATGCCTCCCAAATGTTTATCCCTTCTATAATCCCCACTCCAAAAAAAGCACACACTGACCAGAGCACCATCCCCTCCCCTCAGATACCGTTTTCAAGCACCACTGCTGGAAGATACCTGTAAAGGTGCTGAAAAATGGTTCTCTCCCATCTACACTAGCAGATGAACAGTTTTCAGCACCAATTCAGCAGGATTCATTACAGACAGTCATTGTCAGCCAAAGGTGATGCAGAATTGGCGTAAGGCACTGGATTAGCAGCAATTGAGGTATGCAAATACTTACAGATCACAACTGTGCACACACTGAACTGGAAGATTTACCTGGAGTAGAGAAAATAATTGACTGTCACCATAGCCAACTGATAGCATTGTTCATTACCAGACTGGTATTCTGTGCATGCAGTTAAAAAAGCTTACCTTTTAATACATGAAGTGTCTTCATTTCTGTGTTATTCACACACATGCCCAAGGTTTTAGATCACATACAAACTGTGTTGGTAAAACTGAAGTCTGAAGTGCAAAAAGTAAGCAAGCTTTGAACCAGGCTATTTCTGCAGGTAGTTTACTGAACAAAAGCTTCATAAGCGTTATTTCATTTTAGTGAAAAAACTTGGGCCCATGGTACCCAATGGGTTTTTTAACTAAACTGCATTGCATGTTTGCTCCAGTTTAAGTTTTCAATAAAGAGCCTGCCTCTGAGAGGACTCGTTTCCAGTGCAAAGCAAGCATCACTATTAGCTATGAAGTGAGTGTGTCCAATATAGGACAAGATGGTTTTACGAAACTGTAGTATGAGGCAGTGAGATTGCAGGAAAGGTTTCCATGAGAAGTAGAAGTTGCATCACCTCAATGTGCAGCCACAAAACTTTAGAGAAACCCACTACTCAGTCTTTCAATCCTCCTAACAGTTTATATTTTAAAAGCTCCTACTAGCCATAGATCATTTCTGTTAGCTGTCAGCTTAATCCAGTCAAACAAATCTTAACAAGCTCACATTTTACAGCCTAAACAGAGCTAAAGATTCAATGAACTGATAACATCTAAGCACCAGTTTATTTACAGCAGAAGCAATAGAAATTCTTAAAGGACCAGTGGCTTGGAAAGTGCGGGCTGGCTACTTTACTCTATGACTATTAGCAGAGGTCAATGCCACTGCTGGAGGGGTAGGTTCTCTCCTCCTACCCTCAACCTCCCAGGACTGCTAAACCAAGGACTTTTAGGGAGATGAGGGGAGGAAGAAAATAAAGAAGTTTTATTTTCCTACATGATGAGTGGTTTTCTGAGAAAGGCACTCTCTGGCTGGAAGGAATGTGCTGTTCTGTTAGAGAGATATCAACATGCAAAATCTTGGAGCAGAAATCCTCCTCTCTCCCCTAGCAGTTCATAAACAAGCATCCTCCAGTCAATGCTGCACTATATGCGGCACATAGAGTTTTCATCACACAAAACCACATGGGCCATCCTAGAGCAAGGAAAAGGTCTTGCAGAAATAACAGTTTTACGTTTCTACCTGACAATGGATTTCTATTACTGTGAAGAACAGTCCCATAGAAAGAGGTTGTCAGGGAGAGAGGCCTTCCGTTGCTTTGCTGGATCTTGAAAAGCCATCCAATATGTTCCAGAAAGATACTGCCTCTTAAAGGGCCTACCTAGCCTCTACTTTTCTTGGGAGTTCAACTACCATGACCAAAGCCAGAGCTGTGTCACCCCCACCACCATGCTGATGAAGAGGAAAGATACCACAACATTCCTTCTTAAATCAGGATAGACTGATGACTTCAGTCAATATTACTCTTGTTTCTGCTAATGCTGTGGGTGGACTTAAACTTTACTTTTTTTCTTTTTAAAAACCATGCCTACTAACTAGGAATAAGACCAAAGTTTCAGTGCAGTATTTAGCAATGTCACAATTGTTCCTAATTCAGTTTGCAGTCAACAAAACCCTTTAGACATTTGGCTCCATCAAGAGAAGTAGAGGTGGTCTTAACATGGATAGTGGACCTGCAGAGTCAATTCTGGAGACTGTGTCCCAAACTTCAGCCTTTACAGCTTGTGGTCTCCCATTTTTATCCAGGCACTGACATAAACCATATCTGGACACACACGAAACACATGGTTTACCCAAGCAGGTGGTTTTTTTGGTAGTCATCCTGTTCTGTGACTCTTTGCCACAATGGACGGATTCAGAACTCAGAATGCATCTTCAGTGAGGAAGGCTAAAGCCCTCTGAAGCAAATTCAGCACAGTTCTTCCTCAAGGAACTTCAATATTCCTCTCCTAAAAAGTGGATGAGCACAGATCTTCCATACTATCTGCCTACCATTTTTGCTATCTGCAGGGCTGAAGAGATGGCGTCTCTTGTTATGGCTTAAGACTTCGAGATAAAAGATTTTTTTTCCTTTGAATACTCCTCTCCCTCCATTATCTTCATTTATATAATGTCCTGCTGCTTGTGGCAAACTACACAGATCTATCCAAAACTTCATGGACCTGAGCCAGAATGGAGGAAGGTGTCCATCAACAAAACTGTAGGTTAACCTCAGTCCCAAACTCTTATTCTAAAGGCAGGTAGACTAGATCTCCATCACTCTATAAACTTGTACCAGGACACAATGACTAAACTGGAAGCATAAGGAAGAATGAGATGCATAAGGAAGAATTAGCTACCTCTTAAAAAGCATCCAAGTGTGCAACTGGTGAGAGGATCCTGGGACTTGGAGTTTCTCTGTTTGTAACTTCCCAGAGATGAGTCAACAGCCAAAGGAGAGACCACATGTAGGAGGAAGTAAGTCGCACAAATACGTAAGAGTGTGTTCATACTGAATTACCAGGAATCCTGCTGGGTTTTCTTTACCTCTTCATAGTGAGAGCCTACCACCAAACAGGATAACATTGCTGCTCCCAAGGAAGTTATACTTTGCTCTTAAGTAATCCTGTTTCCCCCTAAGTCAGGCAACAACAGCCACCACAATCAATCAGTTCACTAACAGAAACCACCAGCTCACAGGTGCATGCCCCAAAACCAGTTTGACAAAACGTTTTAATCTTGGCAGGAGAGGAAAATCCTGGGGCCCTTAGAAGTAGTTACTCTGTCAGTCAGTTAAATAACTGAGCTGCAACTATTTGGTTAGAAAAATCCACATTTTAACAGACTCCCATGTACAAAGCAATCAACACACAAACTTCGACCAATCACAGCAACAAAGGACAATTTTTTCTTTTTCTTTTTTTCTTTTTTTTAAGGGGCAGGGGTCTGGAAAAAATACAGCACACTAATGAAACAAAATGCCAAAAATACAAAAAAAATAGAAAAAAATGTATTTACAAGTGGTACATTACTATGATCAGAACGCACACAGACAATTGCTGCTATAATACATGCATTGGGTCAAGAAGGAACTACTAAAAAACCTGCAAGGGAGAAGTTCTTTAAAAAAAGAAAAGGGTAAAGGGTTTAAACTTTTTTCTTCCCTAGTTTGCTACATTGATCAAAATCAAATACTCCCCTAAAGTCCATGAGTACAATCAGTACAAATACTACACTGGTTTTTAACTGTGGGTTCAGCTGTGGAGGGGGAAAAAAACAGCAGCTTATCGTAGAGTCATATACAAGAAAGCCATAGTAAACTGCTCTACATGCTAAAAATTACAGCAAGCCCCTGACTGCTACATAGCATGATCTTAGCAGGTTTTCCTTTTTATTTATTCATATATATATATATATACGCATATATATATGTATAAAAATCGTGCCCTTGTTCACTGCAACATGACATCTGGGTGGAAATGTAACTCGCTACAACAAATTCTTATATGTATACTGCAATAAGTCACTCAATGTCTGTGGATTTAATAAGTCACCTCACACCACAGGAAATATTTAATAAATCAAAAAAAGAATATAGTGACAGATTTTCTGTCTCAGTTCTCTCCAAAACTGAAGTCCGACAGGAAACTGGTCCCAAAGTACTTGGGGGCTCTCTGATGAAACTTCAATTTGCTTAATTGTTTTTCCTTTTAGTGTTCGCAAGTTTCTGAACGACTTTCATGCCGTTTTCAGTTTAAAGTTTGTCTCCTCCTCTCTCACAAAAGTAACAGTCTGGTACTAATCCATAAAATAGGGGGAGGAGGAGAAGAAGGTGGCTGCAGTTGCACAAAGTGTCCCCAATTCCACATCTGCAGGGAGAAAAGGAATCAAACGGAGCTCCAGAACCTTTGTATTAAAAAGAAAAAAAAAAAGCAAAGTCCATTCATACAAGTTCCATAAACTGGTACCTTTCCGAGTACCAGTCCAGCTTTAGGAGACAAAACCACAAGTTAAGAGAAAAGGACCAAGGCAGAAGTTCCAGTCACTTTCCATCTATTCCATCATACTTCCAGGAAACGGGAGCTGCTGGACTTGGAGTGGAAAGGTTCAGACCACATGCGACGTAGATCACCCTAGAGAATGGGAGTGAAGAAAGAAAGCTCTTCAGAAACAGTCCACAGTTTTTAGCAACTATTTCTAAGACCTGTGCATCAGGTATGTTGTCTTAAAGCATATTTGCTGTCTCACAGTTAGCGAAGACTGTATTCTGACACAAAAAGGAAGAAAATCCTTTCCAGGCAGAACAAAGACTTGTGTATATCTGAAGCAATTCCACCTGATAGACATTTCTGATGGAAAAAGTCAGTGGGGAGTGATATTGGGAATTCTGCTTTTATTGTGCCATACTCTTGGAGCAGTAGGTTTGCATTTCAACAGTGTCTCTGAAACTCAAACCTTCCATTTTCAATTTAAATTCCAGGGCTAGTTTCTGCAAAGAGGAAAGCAGGAAGAATCTGCCCCTCCTCCACATTTAGAAATTTGTGTTCATTCTCTCATAATGAGCAGGACATGGGACAAATTCACTAAGCCACATCTTGTTTAAACAGAATGGCCTTTACTGCTTTGGAATCAGATTGCTTGCTAGGAGTTTCAAAATATGATTAATCCTGTGCCCTAGATAGGAAATCCACTCTTCACAAAACAGTTCATTACAATTATGTTTCACAGCTATAGCAGTGAGAACACAACTCTCTATCATTAACGGCAGGGATACAAACAGCATATCCTATCATCTCATATCCTCAGAGAAATCAGTGCAACTGCGAGTATAAAGAACAGAACTTGCTTCCACATTAACACTGCTACATCTTCCTGTGTAGGATCCAGAGCTGGACTACAACTTCCTGCAGACTATATTCATGCTAATCTCACCTTTAAATAAGCCATGGTGAGGAGCGGCAATAAAGTGAATGGTACCAAATAGAGCAGGGCGGGCTGTGCGGCCCGGTGGATGCGAGAAGCCACTGTTGCTGTTAACAGACCTAAAAGAGTGTAAAAAAAAAAAAAGGTGATGGTAAGAATCCACTGGTTATATATGATGTTTTTACCTTTTTATCCACATCTGGATTCCTCCTTCACTGTTCTGTTACAGTGAAAGCATTAATTAGGAGTCAAACTACCTAGGATACATTCCTATCTTTTCTATAAACTGTGTTCAGCTGTGGGCAAGTCATTTTATCTGTGCCTAAATTTCCCAGGATCGATATGAAAACATTAAATAATGATTTTATTTAAATTGATTTTAAGATTAGACTTGGTTGTAACTACAACTTCAAGATTTAACAGTCTCAAGGATTAACCTAACTATATAGTCATGAACAAAATAGTTGGATGAATGCATCAGAATGGATTGTTACACTTTCCAGGATATCAGCTGAGGTTTTCAATCTGGAAATCACTAGACTGAAACATGAGAGGTCTGAGGTAGGCAGTTCTCATGTCAGGAACCATCTCTCTTCTCAAGTATTTGCCTGAGGGAGCTGGGGTGGAAAGGAAATAGTTTTTTTTGGTAGGGAATGGTATTCCCTTTCTATCCTTGAGAGAACTGGAGAAGTTAAATTATGTGCATGCACCTTGAGCTTTATGGAAGAATTCTTATAGGTGGGAACCTGCCATGTTACAAAAATAACTCCCAGTTGTGACTATTTCAAAGTTCCTGTATCTTCTAGAAATGTCACAGGATTATGAGCCTAACACTAAAAACGTGTAACAGATGCAAAAAGTTGAGATAGAAAGGTTCATACAGAAGTAAAAATTGTACAGCTGCACTCTGACCAATCAGGGCTTCTTTTCTAGATCCCATATGAAACATGATCCATCTAGAAATTTTGGTATTCCCTCCATAGCCCAGGCCTCAACTCCTATATCCTCCCCACTACTGATGCAAACCTCCACAAAGATGCACAATCTCACCCTCCTCCTGCTAATTCAAGCAGTTATTTCTGGTGAGATGATTGGGATAAGGAGATTTTCCCTCAGTCAGTATTCCAAAATCCAGGTAAATTAGTAGGGGGGAAAAAAGAGGAAGTCCTTCATAACTGGTTTCATTATCTTGTAACCTAGTATGACCAGCCCACCCTGTAAGCAATGCAGCTGCTGTTCATTTCCTTACCTACAAAGTATCCAATGAGTGTGCAGTGAAAATAGGAGACCTTCTGCATACGTCCAGAGATGTTCCCAGGCCCTGGAGTACCACAGGAATCACTGTTGGCTTGTTTTTTGTAGTTATCATAACGCAGGACAAAGCAGAGCAGAAGACCTGGCATCACAATATCTCCAATCCCCAGCATAGAGAAATGGCTGCCTGTGGAACTGCAGAATAATTTAAATTATGTGCATGCCAAAGGCATTGGATGACAGGATCTAGACTCCTATTTCCACTGTGCTTCTATATATGCTACCTTTCACCTGGCATGATGATCTGGTTAGTAGAAGAAAACTGCCAGCCGGTAAAAAGGGGCCATGTGATCCCATCACCACCACAACATAAGGTGCTTTGAGTTTTGTTTAATCTTTTAGTTCTGGAAGGTAGGATTTCCTGTCAGTAAGAATCTATTGCTTCATAACAGGACATCCCAATTCACAGATCAGCCTTTCCGGATCATAAAAGCCCTAACAGTACTGAGAAGAGATGCACATCATTTTTTGTGTGCCACCAAACCAGTGAGTGAAACTGTTCCACTAATTCCAGATGCTTCACTCAACTTTTTTTCCTATTTCTGTTTGGAATTAATTTAATGTTTGTGGGAGGTGTTGGATTGACAGTGCTGTCAACTTAAATTACTTATTTTCAGCAGCAGCAAAATCTTCCTCATGCTGTCCCATCAATACATCCTACTCCATGATATAGAGAACAACTCCAACATCAGACAACAATTCATTTTATGGGCCATTCAAATCTTTGACCTCAGTTTAGAGAGACCACTAAACAGTCATCTGACAGTAATGGGTTTCAGCCACTTCCCAGGTATGAGCCAATGACCAAGAGTTCTAAGCTTCTATTATCCCATCATCAGTGCCAAGATCTTTTTCATAAAGTGAAGTAGAATTTAATTAAGTCAGAGAAAAGGGCTACAAGCTAAGCAATTTTTTTTTGTTTTTTCTCTTCTTGGGGGTAGGGATTGGATGTCTATGGCTTCACTGGGCCAACAGCTGAATGGTATCAGAATAAAAAATAGTAAAGTGTGACTTCAACTACTATATATACACTGAACAAAGGAATTGTCATACTGGATCAGACCCAAGATTCATCTAACCCAGTATCCTGTCTGACAATGGCCAGTACCAGATGCCTCAGAGGAAGGCGTAATAATCTCACAGGAGGCAGATGAGGAATAACCTCTCCTCAATATAGGTCTCATCCTGATCTCTAGTAGTTTGGAGATTGGTTAAGCCCTGAAACAGGAGGCTTAATATCCTTTCCAAAGTTCTTGCTATCATTAATTATAACAATTCTGGATATTCTTGATACCCATATAAATAGCCAATCCCTTTTAAAATCTTGTTAAATTCTTGACTTTAATTTTCCTGCAGCACAGTTTCACTATTTAAATCACACATCATAGAATCACAGAATATCAGGGTTGGAAGGGACCTCAGGAGGTCATCTAGTCCACCCCCCTGCTCAAAGCAGAACCAATCCCCAGACAGATTTTTGCCCTAGATCCCTAAATGGCCCCCACAAGGACTGAACTCATAACTCTGGGTTTAGCAGGCCAATGCTCAAACCACTGAGCTATCCATATAGAAGTATTTCCTTCTATTGGTTTTAAATTTGCCACCTTTTAAATTTTATTAAAAGTTTCTCTGTTGAGACAAGGAGAACACACATTCCCAATATACCTTCTATAGACCACTAATTGCTTTATATACTTTTATCATGTCCCCTCTTATTCAGCTCCTCTCTAGGGTAAACATCCCAGTCTTTCCAGGCTCTCTTCATATGAACGTTCTTCATGTCCTTGATGGTTTTCATTGCTCTTCTGAATCTCCTGTACTTATACAATATCTCTTTTTAGATATGGTGACCAGTACAATACACAGTATTTCAGATAAGGTTGAACTACTGATTTATATAAAGACATTATAATATTTTTTGTATTATTCATGATCTCATTCTTTATGCATCCTAATGCATCTTGTTCACTTTTTTGACCACAGCTCCCACTGAGCCAAGATCTTCATTGAGTTGTCTATACTGACACCCAGTCTCTTTCAAGCATCATATTAGGACAAGATTTAGAGCAGCAATTTCTCAACTACAATATCTGCTTCTTAGAATGGCAAATTCTAGAACACATGAAGAGAAGCTACTCAAAACTTAGTTCTAAATTACACACAAGACTTAGTTCAGGAAGTAAACGTAGCTGAGCCATTAAATAATACAAACTGCAATATTATTAAGCTCAATACCTTGGAGGAAGGATCATACCAAAAAAAAACCAAAACAAAAAACAAACAAAAAAACAACCTAGCTCCATGACTCAATTCTAACTGTAACGCAAGAAAAACAGACTTAATATGAAGGCTAGTTAACCAGACCATAAGTTTCAGAAAGTAGGCAGAAACCTAAAGAAAAAAGCATAAGGCAAGAAAAATATACAATTAAATGTACAGGTGCAAGAGGTTATTCAAGTTAAACAAGGTATCCTTCAGAAAAATGGAAATGCAACCAGAAGTATAAGTTATTGCTGGTTACAATTAAATTTAAAATATAAATTAGAGAGGTTATGAAAAATTTTGAAGCTAGCCAAAAGACATAACAAAAACCTGAGAGAATCAGTGGGTCTGCTAAACCACTGGTGAGCTAAGGGAGCAGTTGAAGACAAAAAGGACATTGCAGAGAAGCTAAATTATTTCTTTCCATCAGACGTCTGGATGGAAGATGTTGAGGTAGCCAGCCTGAGCTTGTCAAAGATTAAGATGTCAAGAAAAAGATAGTGGTCGAACAAACTAAATTAAGAGAGCAATAGTCACCAGGACCAAGAGTTCTGGAAGATATCAAGAAATGAAATAGCTGAACTGCCAGAAATATGCACTCTCTCAACTACTACCCCAGAGGACTGGAGGGCAACAAATATAATTTAAAGGAGACATATGGAGAGATTCTGGGTATTACAGACCAGTGAGCCTTTACTTCAAACCTTAGTGAATTGGAACAGTAATTAAAAATAGAATTATAAACCCCCCTAGATGATCATATGATAAGGGTAAACCAGCCTGGCTTTTGTAAAATAGAATGTCGTCTCTAATCTAGAAAAATTATTTTAGTAAATAAACAAAAACAGTGAAAAAAAGGGAAGCAGCTGATATTTGAACTTTCAAAAGGCATCTGAAAAAGTCTCACAAAAGTCTTGTAAGAAAACAGTCATGGGGGGGACAAAGGTGGAGTACTGTGATGATTAGAAACTGGCTAGGAGGTAAGAAACAAAGAATGGGAATAGATGGTCTATTTTCAACATGGCAAAACATTAGCAATGGTGCTACCAGTTCCCCATATATAATATATTATCTCACCAGATTTAGTTTATTTATTGAATTAATTTATTGAAATTGATATTTAAATATTTTAATACATTAAATCCATATTTATTTGTTATGCTGACTGGATAATGGGACAAAAAGTTAAACCATGAGATTTACTGGTGATGACAATTTACGTTAGTCAAATCTAGGGAAGACTATCTTCAGAGGGACCTAACAGAACTAAGATGAATGGGCAGCATATTGGCAGATGAAAATCAGTGCTGACAAATAAAAGATAATGCACAGGAAAGAGACCAGTGTGTCACTGTGGAACCACTCAGGGAAAATCTTTATTCAGTATACCGCAGTGGTCAAAAATGTAAACAAAATGTTACATCATTTAAAGAATGAAACAGAACAAATCAAAATTATGATGCTATTACATAAACAGATGGGTACATCCTTCATCTGGAACACAGTGTTTTATTCTGGTTAGCCTATGTCAAAATAGCAAAAATAGAATATGTTCAGAGGTGGGCAATGAAAATAATTAGAGGCATGGAAATCTATATGAAAAAATTAAAAATATTGATCTGTTTTAATTTAGTAAGGAGACATGACAAGAGTACACAAAATAAGTGGTGCACATAGTATAAATGGGATGCTCCTATTTACATTCTTAAATAAAACAGATTATTCTCTAATTGTCCTCCAGGGGGTTTCTTGCACCTTCCTCTGGAACATCCGGTACTGGCCACTGTCAGAGATGGAATACAATACCAGATGGCCATTGGTCTAAGCCAGTATACCAATTCTATTTTCAAACTCCCATGAGAGGAGGATAACTGTTTACTCCTGGGGGAATTCTGCACCAAAAAATTTAAAATTCCATGCCAAAAAATTAAAATTATGCAAATTTGTTAAAATAACACTATATAATCATGCCAGTTTCAATTGCATCTCTACCCTGATATAACGAGACCCGATATAACACGAATTCGAATATAACGCAGTAAAGCAGCGCTCCGGGGGGGGGCATGGCTGTGCACTCCGGTGGATCAAAGCAAGTTCAATATAACGCGGTTTCACCTATAACACAGTAAGATTTTTTGGTTCCCGAGGACAACATTATATCGGGATAGAGATGTATTTTGTTAAATTATTTCAAAAATACCTGTCAGCAAGTATGACAATCCAGACACAAAAATTCCCTCAAGATTAAAGAGTTAAAGAAACCCCTACGACAAACCAGTTCCTGCTTCTCTGCCTCTTCCCAGCTGGGGGGCCAGACACACACACACCCTCTTCCCCCCAAAGCCCAGTCATACCAACCCAGACCCTCATACCCTTTCCTCCCCAGAGCTCAGCCGTGGCCCCCCTCCCAGCCCAGACACTCACATCCCTTCCCCCCCCCCCCCCCCCCCCCCCCCCCCCCCCCAGCCCAGACATTCACACCCCTCCCCTCCCCCCCCAGCTGCACTGCTCCCTGCCCCAGACCCTCCCCTCTCCTCGAGCCCATGGATCTAGAGGGAGAAACAGCCTGTTGCTGGGTCCTGGGCTTGCAGAGTTTCCTGTGTGCCACCTCCTTCCTTCAGGGCATGCTGGCAACTGCAGCTGCTGGGAACCCTGCAGCTCCCTTGCCCTCCCCCAGCCTCGTCTTCTATTTGTGAGCTGGGCTCTGCCAGGTCCAGCAGCTCCTAGTGGCAGCCAACATCGCTGCAGCCCATTTCTGGGGGGGGGGGGGGGGGGGAGGAGGAGGAGGAGAGGAAATTCTGCATGCACAACATTAATTTCTGCAAAATCTTGCACTGCGCAGTTGAACAGAATTCCCCCAGGAGTAATAACTGAAGAGAAAGTGAAAGTGAACAGGAGCTTATGCTATATTCTTTAGTAGCCTCATTGCTAACAGAAAGTGAGGGATACCTTCTGTTCTATAGTACAGTATAAAAGTGGCTACTCTTACCTTGGAAAGACAAGCTTGCCAGGCAGTGACAGGCGGGGAACATCTCTACCTACATTTGGTCCCAGATGCAACTTCCGGGATAAAACATCAAGGGGATTATCAGCTGGTTGCGTAGCCACTTTCACCATAACATTGCTATTAAAGATGTAGGCAGAAAAAAACACCTAGGGAACAGAAAAATAATTAGAGACCAGACAAGCTTCAAACAGAAAGCAACTCAAATATGTCACTCCTCTGGCTTCTGCTCTGTTCAATGGATGAGGAAACACATATACATATGTGGGAACTGCCTGTAGAATAGGGAAATAAAAGCAAGTGTTGGAAGAGTTCAGATAAAAGGATTTTTTTTAGTTGCAGTTGCCCTCTAGAAGACTGAATATGGCACTAGTTTACTGGAATATTAATCTTAAACCACCGGCTGCACAATTTTGCAAAGGAGGAACAAGGATTGGAAAGTTATAGGCTGGGCACTGAGGATATAGAAAGCTAGAAAAAATAATAGATTTGGGATGTCTTCTCTTTAAACAGAGGCACTCAAACTCTGCACTTTTCCATTCAGGAACAAATAGCCTCTTAAGACTACTAAACCCTGCATGTAATGGGATACTGACCCATTGCCAGCACTTGTTGGCAAGTAGTTCCCCTGAGCCAGTAATTAAAACAGTTAGCTACTAATGTAGATTGGACAAAGCCATCTTCATCACTGTTACAAAAGTGTGTTTGTTCCACCAAGTCTCAGTTGTACTTTCTGTAACTATACTGAAAATGATCTTTCCCCATCTATACCTGCAGTTAAGCAATTTTCAACACTGGTTTAAGGATCCCAATGCTGATAACCACAGTCAGTAACAGATCAGCTTCCTAGTGTACGTGAGGCTTCAGTGTTTGTTTGGATATGTTCAGTCCAGTCTGCAGCAGTTTTGCTGTTTTCCAATCTGTTTACTCTCTTTCTATAATATGCCATGGTTGAAGTGCTCTAACTGCAGTTCTGCATTTGTCACATGGTTAATGAGCAAAGGATTCTGCATCCTACTGCACACTTCTTAAACAAGGCTTAGAACTGGCCTAACAGGGCTCATCCTCTGGCTTTGCTGGAACTCAGAATTTTCTATGTTTAGAACTATGTTAGTTGACACGAATGAAAGGGTCAATCACAAATATGAAGGACAGAAAGTGTTTTAAAAGGAATGGAAACTTACCCAAAAGACATCATAAATTAGTAACCCCGAGAGCAGCAAACAGGAAACCTTGAGGCTCGGCAGCCGAACAAAGGCAATCATTGCAACACATAGGCCCATCGCCAGAGCTACAAAACAGTAAAGTACATCATTTGTTCAGTATTCAGGACTACAATAGCAGGTAAAGAAGGCCCATGCTTGCAGCTAGATAGACAGTCATCTAGTGCATACAGCACTAAGACCACATGGTCTCCTCTCCCAGAGTGGAGATGACAGGTAGAATAAAGAAAATCATATATGCAGTATCTACACTGGAAAGACTGTAAACGGAGACTCATAATAATAGGCATACCTGCTTGGGTATTTAATAGAATTTCACTTAACTAAACTTCAGTTATCTACAACAGGGTCATGGTCCACAGGGTATGCCTCATTGCGATCAAAAGTATGATTAAGCTCAGGCAGGCATTCCTAGGCTAGTTTTAATGTAGCGCATCTAAAAATAGCAGTGAAGACGTAGTGGGCTGTGGCCCAGATCAAGTCACAGGCTAGCAATGTGAGAATGTACCCATGTTTCCAGGTGGACATGTACAACCTTCATTGAAGCCCGTGCCACCATGTCTTCTCTGCTATTTTTAACTATGCTATCTTGATTGAAACTAGTACAGATATGCCTACTCAAGCTGCACTCCCCCCTTCAATTGCACCATAGACTTATCCCATAGTGTCTAGAAGATTAATGATTTCTCCTCATATGAAACCTTGATTATCTAAACTTATTCAATCCTCTCCCCATAGTAAGATTTTATTTTACTAAAAATAGACAAATTATTGTGACATTACAATCATAGGCCAAAATCAGAGACCTTATAGCAAGAATGACCATTTCAATGGCATGACCTTCAACTCCTAGTAGTTTAGGAGCTGGCATCTGATACATCATATACATAATCCCAAAATTAGACATAACAGGGTTTGGGGTTTTTTTTAAATTTGGGTTTTTGTTTAAGAAATGCATTGGATTTAGTAATTGAAAATGGAAATCTAAACTTCAACTTCAGGGAATTAAAAAGCTCAGGGTTACCCGACTTTCCTCCATTCTGGTCACAAAAAAATGGTAGGGGAACATTTAGAGAACAGTAACATACAGACTGTTCAGATGGAGAGCTAGAAAGTGATGAAGTAAAAGGCTACTGGCTTTATTCAGTGTCATCTTGATATCCAATCCAAGATGGCAATGCAGCCAACAAGCAGAAAGCTGTAAAAACTACTTATTCTCAAACCATAAAGCGAATGCTTTCTCAAAAGTAAAGAAAAAAAGTAAAGCATGTATGTTGTGTGCTTGGTGGGTTGCCAACTGCAAAGAAGGGAGAGAAGCCATTCCATCTCCTGCAAAATATTTTTGTGGAGGAAAAACTAAGGTGAACTGAAACTAATTATCACATCTTCCTGCCCTCCTGTTACCAAAGCCTTGCCTTTACTGTTGAGAACAGGTTCAATTTCAATTGCATGTGTGTAAAACCCTAAAGTAGTGTAATTAATAAGCACTTTAATCAACTTTCATCCTGGGATCTCAAAGCATTAAACTTTAACAGCTGTAATAGAGCCTGGTGCGGTAAGTAAGATATTATAGCCATAATTTTATTGAAAAACCACTGCAGATGTGGAATAGCAGTTAACAGGGCACAGAAACACCAAAAGCTATTTAGAGAAAGACCAAATTAAAATACAGGGGAAATTTACACAGGAGGAATGTGATTATTAGAGTGGGAATTTGACTAGGCTAAGGCACATGAATTAATACCCTTTTTCTTGCACAAAAAGCCATCAAGTTTTAAGTACAAGTGGTTAGAATCTTGAAATCACATTTAATCTGAAAGCAGCACAATCTTCCTATCAACATGCTGAGGCAATGGTTCAGTACTAGCCCACAGGAAATAGTGCAACCACTGAATTTCCAACATTGTTTCCCACAGGGCTAAACAATTTGACAAACAAGCATCAAGGAAACAGCATGGATTCAATAACTCAGTATGCAGACTTAGTTACAGGCTCTTCCTGGCAGGACAGTAAATACAAAAGAACATTCTGTCTTAAATCAGTTAAGAGATTTATCTAAAGCCCAGGTTAGTATTAGCTCAAGGCTACCTATTTTAAGGAGAGGATTTCAACTTATAATTAGCTTGAAGTGGAAGTACTTGTACCACTGTCAAGATTTATTCTTAATGTTTAATTCCTCTAGTGCTGCCCAAATACAGGCATACATGTATGACACCACAATTACACTAAAAGAATGCAGAGGCTAGGAAAGGAAACAAAAACCCAGTTCCTGAGTTGAGGCTGAAACATACCTTCATCCTCACAGATTAAGGCAGGACAGCATGTTAGTAAATTACATATTTTTGCAGCTGTTTAAGAAACATTGTTAAGATGCAAAAAAGTATGTCAGAGCGCTGAAGAGCATGGTATTGACATCCCCAGGCATTTAAGTGTTAGGTCAAACTCAAAATGGGACCAACAGCTTCAGGTGCTGGTGCATAAAGACCGTGACACTAGGATGCAGAAGGGAAGGAAGGTGGTGAAGGTCTATCCCTGACTGCACAAGGCCTGAGGCGAGTGCATGAACAACATCAGTGTATTGAAAGAAGCCCTCGACAAACCACCTCAGACATCAGAGTTTCTTTCTAGCCAGTTGCTGGTGTGCAAAAGGGAGCCTGATGTCAGCAGTCCCAAATGCTGAGGTGTTATCTTCATAGCTCGACAGAGTGGCAAGGGGCCTGACACTGGTAAACTCAAATACCAAACTACTGCAAGTAGATGCGTGCTGGCAGCTCCCCAGTGCCAATCCACAGGCTTCATACAAAGTAATCTGGATTGCTTGGTAAACTGGATGCAAGCAAACAATATGCATTTTAATGTGACCAAATTTAAAGTTCTACATCTCTGAACGTAAGTCATACTTACAGGATGAGGGACGCTATCCCGGGAAGCAGTGATTCTGAAAGACTTGGGGGATAATCAGCTGAACATGAGCTCCCAGAATGGAGATGTGGTCAAAAGGGCTAATGCAATCCTCAGATGCATAAATGGGAATATTGAGTAGGAAGGTTATATTTCCTTTGTATTTGGTACTGGTGCCCCCATTATTGGAATACGGTGTTAGGTTCTAGTGTCATTCAAGAAGGATGTTAAACTGCAGAGGGCTTAGAGAAGAGCCATGAAAATGAGTAAAGAATTGCAAAACATGTTTTACAGTGACAGACTCAGGGGCTCAATCTGTATAGCAGATGAGGATTCAGAGGGGAGAACATGGTCACAATCTGTAAGTACCTACATGGGGAACAGAAATTTGACAGAGTGCTCTTCAATCTAGCAGACAAAGGAACAAGATCCAAGAACTGGAAGTTAAGCTGGATAAATTCAGACTGGAAATAGGGCATGTCTTTTTTTAACAGTAAGGGTAATTAACCATTGCAACACTTCACCAAGGATTGCAGTGGATTCTCCATCACAGGCAATTTTTAATAAAAGACTATTTTTCTAAAAAATCTGCTCTTGTTCAAACAGGAATTAATTCATGGAAGTTCTCTGGCTTAAGATATATACATCAGACTAGAGGGTCAAAATTGTCACTTCTGGCTTTATAATCTACAAATGAATCTATGTATTTATGCAGTGCCAATGGACCAAAGGAGACCTGACAGTGGTAGTCCCAGAGGCCAACAGATCCAGCTTCACACAATGTGACTACTTCATGGGACACAGTGCGCCTACAGCTCTAAACAGGGTTGATAAAAATCAATTTAATTTTTTTTTTTAAATCTGATTTTTTTGATAAAATGCTTTTTGAGGAAAAACCTGTCTAAAGATAGTTTTACTTAAGATACGTTATAGCTCAAAGATATCTCATCACAGAATAGGGTTTATAAATCCTAATTCTATAGTCTGAGACAATATATTCATGTAATGTTTAAGAAAAGTTTTGTAAATGAGTTCCAATAGTCTAGAAGCTGGAATTGTTAACCTGAGTTTTGATGGATGGAGCAGTGTCCGTAATGATCCTGTTGTATGTGCTTGTGTGACAACAGAAGAAGAGAATGTCTTCCTTACAGAAACACTTGATACAGCAGAATACTTACAAGAAGTAGCAGTAAAAGCTGTAACAAACTGTGAAAAAAAAATTCAAATGTCTAGTACACAGCTTGGTCACAGACAATGCTGCAAATGTATACAAGATAAGAAGAAATTTAGGAGAGAGTCCCAAGCTAGTAACATACAGTTGCAGTGCTCATTTGATGCACCCCCTAGCCAAAGACTTCAGCGTTCCAGAAATAAAGACTAATGTTGTTGAAATTGCAAAATACTTCCGTAACAACCACTTTGCAGCAACAGCTCTGAAAAAAGTGGGAGGAAACAAGTTAACTCTCCCACAAGACATGCGACGGAACTCAGTAGTGGACTGTTTTGAGCACTATGTCAAGAACTGGCCTAATCTGATGACAGTTTGTGAACAAAATTGTGAAAAAATAGATGGCACTGTCACAGCCAAAGTTCTCAACATTGGGCTTAAGAGCAATGCTGAACACATGCTGAGTACCCTGAAGCTTATTTCTGTAGCCTTGAACAAAATGCAGGGAAATGGCTGTTTTATTACTGACGCTGTTGAAATTTGGAAGGAACTAAGTGAGATCTTAAAAACAGAAATATGCAATGACAGAGTTAAATTACAAGCATTAAAAAAACAAATGAGACAAGCACCATCTCCAGCTCATTTTCTTGCAAATATTCCCAATACTTAATTCCAGAGTCAAACCTTAACTGCTGAAGAAGAGGAGGTGGCTATGACATGAACATCCACAATCATCCCTCCATAATGCCAACTATAATAAACTTCAAAGCTAAGGGTGAACCATTCAAGAAATATATGTTTGCTGATGATGTTTTAAAGAAAGTCACACCAGTGAACTGGTGGAAGTCACTTAAGCATTTGGATTCAGAGACTGCTGAAGTGATAATCTCACTTTTAACAGCAGTAGCTTCTTCTGCCGGTGTAGACAGAATATTTTTTCCTTTGGACTAATTCATTCCAAACTGAGAAATTGTTTGGGACCTGAAAAGGCAGGAAAGCTTGTTTTTCTTTTACAGATTATGAACAAACAGGAAAATGAAGGTGAAGACGACTGAATTAACTGCAGAAGCCAATATTCTTAAGTTTCTCATGTTGACCTGGCTGACATAGTCTATTTAATTTTTTTAAAATATTTCATTTAACTATTTTAGTTAAAAACAATGTTAACAAAAACCAACCTATTTTAAAGAACTTCATAGAATATCAGGGTTGGAAGAGACCTCAGGAGGTCATCTAGTCCAACCCCCTGCTCAAAGCAGGACCAACACCAACTAAATCATCCCAACCAAGGCTTTTTCACTTCATGAAGGGAAACAGAGTAATAGATTCATAGATCAGAAAGGGCTATTAGGATCAGCTAGTCTGACCTCCTGTATGACCCAGGCCATGGAACGTCACCCAGTGATACTTGAATGTTTACCTAAATTCAAAAAAACATATGATTGTTTTGTTAAAATATTATATGTTTGCTGTTGAAGAAAAAAATCCAGAATACATAACGTTGTTTTAGTTAAATAAAAATGTTAATGTCTGTCTAGTTATGTTCTCCTCCTAATACAGCATGGCAAGAAAATCTTCCAAATATTAATGATTAATCTGTTGAACTGGAGATAGTTCACCTCCCAGTGACTTCATAAATATCTGCTTCAACTACCTTTGGTAAATGAAATAACCATTCATTTTCGGATATAGCTGTAAAACAAATCTGAAAAGTTTTCAAAATAAATCACTTTAAAAATCTATAGTGTGTACCTTCTAAAAATGAAGCCTACATCTATCTCTGAGTTGTGAAGAATACGTATTAAGGTTACACCAACCAACAAGAATGCACTTTTATGTAGAAATCCATGATTAAATCGAGTCTTCCTGACTAGTGATTTAAATCAAATCCACCCTGGCTCTAAGTGCTGACTTTCCCAGACAACCATACATAGATCCTGCATGGCTGTAGTGCACTAAGAAGTCTGACACTAACAGCCTTAGGCACCAATGTGCTTCTTTTTGCAGGATGCCAGTACTGAAGGCTGTCTGGATACTACTGCCTTAAGCATTATGTGCCAAACAAGTTGAAGTCTTATGACTCAGCATGTCAGTGCTCGAGGCCATTGGAGAGCCAGTGTGCCAAACCACACAGATGCAACAAGCTACACTATACCAATGTTCATCTCTCTGGACAATGCCAGCTTGCATGGTCATTAGACCTTAGGGGAGACTGTTGGGCTAGTCCATATAGAAGTGTCTTTGATACCCTGAACTCCCAATACCCAAAGATATAGAAAGAGCACCTAAACATTTTAAATCATTAGAAACTCTATATAGTGTCTGACAATAATAATCTCCTGGTACCAAGGTACGTGCTGAATACACGCCATAGGAAAACTAACTCTACCCAGAAGTTACATGTTGGGCATTGCAGGCATGGGTAGATACCGGAAGCTGAAAACTGGGGCCTAAAAAATGGAAAAGACAATGAAAAAACCCACAAAACAGCTTGGAAGCAAGCATGTCTGAGACCAGCTCCAGTGTCAACTTGTGCCAAGGCTCCAAGAATGAACACCTCACTAAACAAGCAAAGCTGGAGAACGTACCTAACACATCAAAGATCCCGAGGCCACAGAAAAAAATGAAAATCCTCAGGATGTGTCTAGCCAGACAAAAATAGACAGGGTGCTGACAGACCTAAAATGGCCAAAGCTCTATTGGGTTGTAGACCAAACCATCTGAGGACATAAGAGGCAAAAGTCCACAAGAATTACATGTGCATTGGTTAAGACCACTAGGCAGCTACAGTGGGGGATCTCCTTTGCTGACCACAAAATTGAAAATGAACAGGAGTACGCGCACGAAAGCTTATGCTCAAATAAATTTGTTAGTCTCTAAGGTGCCACAAGTACTCCTGTTCTTTTTGCGGATACAGACTAACATGGCTGCTACTCTGAAACCTGACAAAATGGAAAGTAACTAACGAAGGTTCCTCTGAGGTACTATAGTTGCAGCATCCTACCAGTGCATCACAGAATCAAAAATCTCAGGAGTTAGTGGATGTTTCTGCATGACTTGTATGAGGAGCAGGGCCCTGGAACAAGAACCGTGCACTAATGTCTTCAGTGAAATTAAAATTAAGCTTTGTCCCCCATCTAGAAATAGCCCAAGAAATCTGAAACTAAACAGTTTTGGTAATCACTAGTTCTAAGTTTCTCTCTGTTTTATATATAATTATTTAATAAAGGGACTGCAACAAGTTGGACTAGGCTCAGAGGCCCCCTATTGGAGGCCTCATGATCCTGTCACACATCTCAGGAAAGGAGCAGTGGAGAGGTCCTCCCAGCAGCTGAGTGATTGTAGGAGGAAGCAGCCAATCAGGGCCCAGGAGGGCCCTATAAAAAGTAGTTGCAGCACCGGAGACAGAGTTCCTTGCTGGAACTGCTCTTGGCTGGCACAATGCTCAATGGTAGTAAGGACTGGGGGAGCAAGGAAGAGCTCCTGGCTGGCTGATGGGCCTGAACTCAGAAGGGCCCTGAGCTAAGGGTAAAGCATTTGTGAAGGCTGGGGCTGTGGGGAAGTGGCCCAGAGAACGGAAGGCAATTTTGCTAAAGGGACATAACAGCACACAGCTGCTATTCTTAGGGTCCCTGGGCTGGGAGCCGAATTAGTTGGTGGGCCCGGATCCCCCCCATAGACCACTGGGAAGGGCCTACAATTGGACAGCAGTAAACCTCCAGAAGGGGACTGTACTGTCAGAAGTCCCAACTGGAGAACTGAGGTCAGAATAGACTAAGCCGGCCCCAGTAGTGCATCCAGGCAGGAAACGCTGAGAGTACGGCCCAATACTAGAGCCGGGACTGCTTTAAAGACTGCAGACGCATCCAACCAGAGGGGGGTGCTCACAAGAGGTGGGTGCCATGTCATTACAGTGACGGATTTTCATTATTTTTAGATATGGGGACCTGTTGGCTGTGAATGTGATTCAAGGATCCTTAAGAACTTTGTGTACAGTTAATTTAGCAATTTTTGTATATATAGTTAAAACTTCATAGATATGGTAAAGCTCTAAGGGTCCCTGTTTCCACAGTTAGAAAGGAGACAGTTTAAGCTTTCAGAGTGGTAGCTTCACACCTTCTTATCAACTGTCTGTAATGGGCCACTCTCTTACCACTTCAAAAGTTATTTTTCCTCCCTTGATATCCTGCTGTTAATTGATTTATCTCATTAGACTGACCTCACACTTGGTAAAGCAACCCCCATCCTTTCATGTACCCGTCTAACCAAATCTCACCACGTTATAGGTGAGACCACGTTATATCGAACTTGCTTTGGCCCCCCCCCGTTTCTTGTTCTGACTGCCCCCTCCAGAAACCACCGTCCCTAATCACCCCCAGAAACCCATCCCCCTACCCATCCTCCCCTGTCGCCTGACTGCTCTGACCCCTATCCACGCCCCCACCCCCTGACAGTCAGTCACCGGCGGGAAGCGGAGCAACTTGGCACCAGCCCGCTCCACTCTGCCACCTCCCAGCCGTGGCACTCCGCTTCCCACCGCCGGTGAGCGTGGGGAGGTTGGGGAAAGGACGCCCCCTGCACTCACCTGCGGCAGGAAGCTGAGTACCGTGGCTAGGGCCGGGCTGCTCCGCTTCCCACCGCCGGTGAGTGTGGGGAGGTTGGGGAAAGGACGCCCTCCGCACTCACCGACGGCGGGAAGCGGAGCGACGTGGCTCCAGCCCACTCCCCTTTCCTTGCCCCGGCCCCAGCCATGTCGCTGGGAGACAGGGGGGTTGGGGAAAGGTCCTGCACTCACCTGCGGCGGGAAGCGGAGTGCCATGGCTGGGAGCTGGTGGAGTGGAGCGGGCTGGGGCCAGGCTGCTCCGCTTCCGCCGTTGCTGGTGAGTGCGGGGGGATCCCTTCCCCCAAGTCCCCTCCCCCCGAGCGACACAGCTGGGGCCAGGGCAAGGGAAGCGGAGTGGACTGCTCCCGGCCCCCCGCTAATCCCCCGGGCCACTCTGGGACTGCAGGGCCCCCAAAAGTGCTTCCCCACAGCTCCTGCCTCCCAGACCCTGGGTGGGGGGCCCTGACCGCCCCCGAGACCCTCTGCCCCTTATCCAATCCCTCAGCCTCAGCCCTGGCTCAGCACCCTTAACACGCTGCTCAGAGCAGCGTGTCCGAGCTTTCCCACGTTGTATGCAAACCCGCATTATATTGAGATAGAGGTGTATTTATACCTGCTCCTGTATTTTTCACTTCATGCATCTGATGAAGTGTGTTCTAGCCCACGAAAGCTTATGCCCAAATAAGTTGGTTAGTCTCTAAGGTGCCACAAGGACTCCTCATAGTTTAAGCTTTGTTACAACACTGCAATCTTTCAGTCACTGTGTAGCAGGGTTAATCAAACTGCTGTGGTTTGAAGGCTGGTAAGCAGAAACCACGGAGTATTACATAAATTGGCAAATGCAATTTTCCCTCTACCTTCCCATGAACAAACAATTGGTGATCACTGAAAGAAACAACATACTGAGCTTGAAGTTCTGACTTAGTGTGGTAAATCTTATGTTTCTGGGTACGTTAGCAGAAGTTTCCAAATACAGTTTTAAGTATATTCTGGAGAGAATGTGAGTTAACCTGAAGCAGAATACCTTTAAGTTACCTTCTACTCAATTCCCTCAGCATAGCGAAGTTCCAAAATAGTCCCTCATGCCTCTGAAGCTGTTCAAATTCTCCTCACGCATGAGAAAAGACATGACTGTCTATAACCCATTGTGTTCACATTATCCACCTCCAATTGAGCAAAAGCATGGGAAGGCTATTTCCATACGTAAGAGAGAATGTACTCGGGTGCTTGCCATGTTATACTGATTAAATCCTCAGTCCATTTTGCCATCCAAGCAAAAACAGAACCAAAACATTCCAAACACTCCACACTGAGAAATAAGCATTTTAAAACCCCACAAACATACGTCATGTGTCAAAACAATCAACCTGGGAAAAACAACTTTGCTTTCTATTATGTAAAATACCCCTGAACTTTGGGAACAGCTCAGCCAACTGCCCCGGGGAAAACATGCCAGGATTTATACAATGGTGGTGTGTGCTAGCAGGAACTGCCATGACCTAGACTTTGTAGGTGTTGTGAACTGGCTATGGACGAGAAAAAAGGCTCTATGGCAAATAAAAAGGGAGATATTGTCTGAATTCAGAAAAACACAAGACAAGTTGGGTGTTTTCTCCCCTCCTTTCTGTCAGGCCGAGACCAATGGCCTGCCAGACTGATGCAAGCACACACTTGCACCATCTGTTTCGCTTTCTTCTGACAGAGAAACAAAAGATCAACTGTGAGTGGGAGGGCAAAACCAAAGTACACAGAAAGAAAGCCATTGGCAAACAGTGGTTTAAAGAATAGTAAATGCTCCTTTTGCATGCATTACTGAGCACTATAACTGTCACCTTTTCTCCTCAAATCAGATTAATTTATTAGAATCCAGTACTCAATTACAGAGAAACAAGAGACATACAAGGAAATGTGACTACAGTTTACCTATAATGGTCAAGCTGGAGAACTTGTTTTCCTGACAAAGGCCTCTACAGGACCTAGGGTTGCCAAGTGTCCAGTTTTCGACCAGAACACCAGATCAAAAAGGGAGCCTGATGGCTCCAGTCAGCACTGCTGACCAGGCTGTTATAAGTTCAGCTGGCAGCACAGCAGGGCTGGCAGACTCCCTACCCAGCTCCGTGCGGCTCCCAGGAAGCGGCTGGCATGTCTGGTTCCTAGGTGGAGGGGGTACCAAGGGAGTGTCACAGTTCCCATTGGCCGGAAACCGTGGCCAATTGGAGCTATGGAGGCGGAGGCAGGAGGCGGAGCCCTCCGGCTGCGCCTCTGCCTAGTAGCCAGACACGCCGGCCGCTTCCCGGGAGCCACCTGAGGTAAGCACCGCACAAAGCCTGCATCCCTCACCCCCTCCCTCGCCCCTCCCCAGCCCTGACACTTCCTCCAAACACAACCATCACCTCAGTCTTTTCTGGACTGAGCCTCAATTAGCTAGCTCTCATCTAGACCCATCTATGTCAGCAACCAGACTAACAAAGATCAAGGAGATATGAGGCAACTAGATACTGTGAGAGCTGTCATCACAACCTTTTTAACAAACTTAACCAAAAATTGAAGATGGGACAGGGCAATTGTCAGTCAGACTGTCAGGATCAAGCTATGGTTTCTTGAGCAGCTGCTGCACACTCTTCTTTAACTGAGCTAGGCAATCTGTACTCCTCTAAAGATGTGTTGACTATCTCCAACGATAGTCCAATACCTTCCCCACTGTCTTCTACCAGCCAGAAAGGACAGGTGGCCCAAACACAAATTGTTGCATAAAGTACTCTCAACAGCTCAGGTACCTTAGAATGGTACCTTCCCGACATAACTGGGAAGACTGTTTTGTCCCTCCTCAAGAATTTGCCTCATTACCACTGAATTTAAGTGATTTTATATATAGGTAAGAAAATTCCTCTCAACAGGAATTCCTCTTGAATCAGCAGCCCAGCAGAAAAAGCTAGGCTTACTCAAGGCTTGTACTTCCTGAAATTCCTCCATTGGTCCCATGAAATCCCCAATTTGTTTCAGAAGAGCTCCAAATCACATGAATGTTGTTGTCATTGAGCACTATCATCTTCAGCCACTCCAGTACTACTATGGAGAGGAACTCCAAGAACTCACAGAGCAAACTCACAGTGCAATTGGTGACCAGCACAATAGGACCAGTCCTCATCTTCACTCTATCCCAGGGATCTCAAACTCAAATCATCATGAGGACTAGTACATTGGCCCAAGGGCTGCCTCACTGAAACCTTTTCATACAACGATACAAAAGTATAGTCAAAAATGAAAAAAATGAAGAGTAATATAGTATGCTATTAAAAGTCAATGTATTAACTTTTTAAAAACTCTAATTTGAAAAGTCAGTGCTAATTTTTACAGTCACTTAATTTTTGGCCACTTAGCTGGCAGCGTTTTGCATCGACCAGAGCATCAATATTAGGTTTGATATCCTGAGACGAAACCAATTTCAGTTATGCTTGCAAATGTTCATCAGTGAGCCTTGACCTTAACACAGATTTGTTAATCTTCATGGAAGAGAAAAAAAAAAAAAACTGTTCACATACATACACCCTTCCAAACATTGCCATTACCCTGGCGGAAGCAGAGAACAACATGGGAAATCTTTCTTGTGGAAAAAAAACCTGGTAGAATTCTGGAATTCCATCATCTGTATACTTCTACTTCAAAATGGTATCACACTGAAGTTCCACTAACTATCTGCATTTCCTTTGCAACATTGGCAATCTCCACAGCCAATGGTGTGGAAAAAAGTTGAAAATGTGGTTCAAGTGCCTTGAAATCTTTAAACCGCACATCAAACTGTTTGTGTAAGTTAGAAATGATATCTGCATATTCTTTCAAGGATTTGGATTAATCTTTTCCTAAGGAATTCAGAGTCGAGAAATGGACCAAACTGCCAGCAGTCAGCTGTTTCCCCCACAAAGTAAGCTTGACTTTGAATGACTTAACACTGTCATACATCTGTGTTATCACCTGTTTTCTACCCTGAAGCTTCAAGTTCAGTGCATTCAGGTGATTGGTAACATCTGTTAGAAAATCAAGGTTGCAGATAAAAGTGGAATCAGCAAGCTGTGGAAACCTCCTTGTTTTCCATCTTCATGAAGGAATCAATCTCCTCTAAGTACAAAAAAATGCTTCAAAACATTTCCACGACTCAGCCATCTAACTTCAGTGTGATACAGAAGTTCTCCATATTTGCTGTCCATACACTGACTTCAGTGGAGCCAGGATTTCACTCTAAATAATTAGGGACAAATCTGGCAAATTCCTGTTGAGACAGATCCTTTGAGGAGCTGAGCATGCCCAACTGGAATTTAGGATGTCCAGCTGGTGCTTGGTATATTGCAGGATGTTGCACAAGTGAAGTTTTTCTGAGTAAAAATCCTAAATCTCAGGATTTGATATATGGTCAGTATTTAAAAAAACAAACAAACACAAAACCCATAATAAAACAACAACTGGAAGACCTTTATAGCCTTTGTTCCCCTGAGATTGAGGGTTCCTCATCAAATAAAAGTTAGTGCACTTATATCTTCTACATCTTGATGGAACGTATCCAGCACACATTGCCTCTTTAATGTCTTGTTTTGTCATTTCATAATGTCTTATATTTTGTATGTAATTCTCAACCAGCTTTAAGGTATCTGCAGAAATGTATTCTAATACTGCTACTATGTAAACAGATACTTGGTGGTCAATTTTATAACCTAGAACTTCTTTTAACAAAGGATGGATTTTTTCTACTGGGAGAGAGAATGGATTTCTTCATTTCATCTTTTCAATAGCAGACTGGGCATCAGCTATTGCCCACATATCAATAGGATGGGGAAAACTTTTTTGAACACAATCCTTTATATCCAGAAAGCTTCTCGGCTGGGCTTGGCACAGCATATTCAACAACTACAGAATTAACTCCTCAACATATTGTAAAGCATCTTCAGATGAAGAAAGTTTAGGAGGGACTTGCACCTGAACTTGTTTGAGGGCCGGTACTAGCAACCCCCACCACTTGGGCGCGTTCTCCTCGCTGAAGAACTTGTAGAGCAGCGGCGGCGCTTGCATCTGGCCGCTGGCGGGCTCCTCACAGGGCCCGGCCCGGGACAGGCAGGATCAATGGTCGGCCTGGCGCGGCGGCCACGGACAGCCGGAGGGCAGTGGCAGGACCCGGACCCGTTAGCAGCAGGACTCAGCGCCGGGGGGGGTGGCAGCGGCGGCATCCCAGCACCCCCCTGGTCTCTCTTCAGTGCCTGCCCCATGCAGGGCCCTGAGGCCGGAGTGGTGTCCCTAGTCTCTGTTTGTCAGAGGGTGGAGATGGATGGCAGGAGAGAGATCACTTGATCATTACCTGTTAGGTTCACTCCCCCTGGGGCACCTGGCATTGACCACTATCAGTAGACAGGATATTGGGCTGGATGGACCTTTGGTCTGACCCAGTATGGCCATTCTTATGTTCTTATAGGATTTCTATTTAAGTATGTACAATAGAGTACCTGAATTTGAATGTATCTTATTTAAGATGCTAAAGTTAAGCCAATGCATAAACTTAAGTTCAATTAATAAAAACCTTAGTATGTTTGCAGACAATTCACAAACAGGAAGAAGGCTATAATGACTGAATAGTTCACCCAACTCTGCTGTCAAACAAGCGCCTTCTCCTGTTATAATGAGAGAATAAATGTCCCTCCCTCTGCCCCGCTCTGCCCCCACTCCATCCCTTCCATGAGGCCCCGTTCCTGCCAGGCCTCTTCCCATCCCTTCCCCGCCCCAATTCCAACCCCTTCCCCAAAGTCCCTGACCCAACTCCGCCCCAATTCCAACCCCTTCCCCAAATACCCGCCCTGGCCCCACCTCTTCTCTGCCTCCTCCCCCGAGTGTGCCGCATCCCCGCTCCTCCCTCCTGGAAAGTCCTAAGCGGCAGGAAGTGCTGTGAGGTAGGCGGAGGAGCGGGGACATAGCGCACTGGGGGGAGAGGAAGGGGGGCAGGGTGAGGGGAGCTTGGCTGCCGGTGGGTGCAGAGCACCCACTAATTTTTCCCCGTGGGTGCTCCAGCCCCGGAGCACCCACAGAGTCTGCACCTATGGCGGGCCGCAGGAAATAGCTCCGCGGGCCATAGGTGACCCATGGGCTGCATGTTTGAGACCCCTACTCTATCCTAAAACATACATATAAGATTAAGACACTAACTAATCCAGTGCTGAGGTGGGACATCAACAATTTATGCTGGATGCTAACAACGTCATGGCAACCCTTCTTTGGTTTATGCTTTGTTGAGTACTTAGCCAGAAAAAGCCCTACATTGTCTCCCCAATACATGCAAAGCTGGAGGTCTCTTACACTACTAAGGTAGTGTTACTTTATTGACAGCATCTAACACAATGGGGCCCTGGCCACAACTACCTCCCCTCAACCAGTACCAACTTGTTCTAGAGTGAATGCAGAAGAGAGTAACTAGTCTAGTTCACTAAAGAAACAGAGCCCTTTCTGCTTCCATCAACTTGCACATGCAAACCAAAACAAGTGGCTGGGCAACAGCAGATTGTTCCACTAGCCTGTCTTCAGAAGTATAAATTGACAGAATGTGAATCAGGCCATCTAAAAGTGACAAGACCTTATTATACAACTACAAGAGAGATTACAGCAGTTAGAAAATGGATAAAATAGGCTATTCAATGTCTGTCCCCTTCCTTATCATCAGATCTTCTTCTACCAGTACCAATTTCCGATAGCTCCGTTCTTCCGATTACTTCTTAGATGACCAAGTACAGTCTCGCAACTTTTGTCTTGAAGCATGAAACAAGTTATAGCAAAGTGATTTCACTGAACAAACCTGAATACAACTTAAATTGCCTCACACTTCTCATTAAACATTTGTGTGGGTGAGGTTTTACCTTTTGCCAGCAGTAGGGCACTTCAGGAAGGAAGGTTTTACTTAAGTGTTTTGACCTATAAGTACCATAGTCTACATACATCAGTTCAAAAAAAATCAACATGAATGGTAGGAATCAGCTCGAAATCAGAACTGATTTTGAGAGATGTTAAAAGGCCAAGCACTCTTCAGCTGCTTCCTTATCAAGAAACCACTCCACTAGATGAGATTAGAGAATGTAATCACAGAGGCAGAAACGAGATTTTAATCTTTTGTCTGAGGAGGTATTTAATATCTCTCTGCCAGATAAACTGTTATAAGCAAATCTCCTTACTGTTTTACAATGTATACTTACAGAAATTAAATCTTTCTTTTGAAACAAAAATTCACAAATTATGAACTAAGGACCATTAGTGGTCCAGGAAGTACGCTGATTTGCAGAAAACTATCTGGACACATGGTGCTGACTTTCCTCTTTGTTTTCAGCTGCTAAATTGCATTCAATGCATCTTTAGATATTTATAATCACTTTCCTAGCATTATTTTTCCATGTAATCAGTTGCTGAAATTGCCACTGGGATGTTATTCTATCATGGATGTAAAAAGGGAGGTGCTCCAGATAATCACAAATGGGTGGGTAGAAGTCTATTGAGATGTGATCTATGCCATGAAAAAGTTTGAGAATTCATTTTAAAACTATGTGAAAAATAAAATCAGGTCTACTAGCCTTAGACTGTCTGACCCTTTACTCGAGACACGTCTCCAGGAGCAGGAAACGTTCATGTATTAAACAGTTAAACAAAATTAAAACACTATCCCAAAAATCTGTATAATTTACTCAAAATCAGAGGCACTGAAAAAAGAGATACTCAGAGAATGAAGGAGGAAAGAATTGTGTGGAGTGATCACTTGTATATTTAAGCAGAAATCTCACTTCCTTAACTATTAACACTGAGGCTACAACTTTGCCACTCCTGGCCAGACCAGTACAAACACCATTTGCTGGTGGAAGGCAGGAAAGAGTCAATTCAGTCCCTTTTCTTCACACATAGTAGAATCCTTCCATTATTGATAGACACTAATCGTCTTCACTAGCTCACATTGATTTAAAGTGGCTTGTGTTGCTGCCCACTGGGATAGTTTTCCCTTAAAGGTATCCAGAAGTATAAAGGAGTTCTCGGTTAGAGGTGTTAATTATAAAAAATCCTGTTTTGCAAACAGACAAAACCCCACCACATTATTGCAATGTGAGTTAAGTGAACAACTGTACAGACTCTCCATTAGCTTGCCACATACTTTACAAAGGTTTGCCAAGTGCAATGTAACATTTTACTTGTATGACTCAGGAAGGCATCAATGCTAGCAAATTTCACCAGGGTCCTGGCTTGGGCAATAAATATATAAACTGGGACTTGTCCCACATTTCACATACTTACCATCCATGAGGAGCCAGTGGCCAGTTAGGACCCAGATAAGGACAAGCATAACAGACAGGGAGAATGAGAGCAGCTCAGCAGCAGTGAAACGTCCGCAACAGCCAAAGGAAATCCTGGAAACAACACACCATGTTAGTTCAAAGATTTAATGATTTCCATTTAAAGAACAGAAAAACCTCTGGCTCTGTTTGGACGAGGCTCATAAGTAGTAATATTAATGCAAGATGTCAGAGAGAAGTTCTCTTTGCCAGAAAATAGGTACCAAAGGCAGCAACAATAAAGGCTTTCTCCACATTTAAATAACTTGCCTAAATCGTGAAGTGGAGGGATGAAAGGGTTAGTCTATGTCTGTGTACATGGATTTAAATCCAAGCAGTTTAAATCACTGATTTTAATTATTAGTTAAATCAGCAAGCAGGACACCTTGATTTAAATCAATTTTAATCCTGTTTTACATTTGTATATAGCTATTTTCCTGAAGAAAGATTTATTCTCATTGATTAGTAAAGATTAAAACATGTTTATTTGCAACTAAATATAACCTTTACACTAAATTTGGTGCTTCATTTTGCTAAACAGGTAGATACACTATATCCACACATTTATTTAAGCAATTATATAGTTTAATTTACATTTATTCAGATTCTTAATTTTTACATATTTTATGTTAGAAATTGGTAACAATGCATTTCAAATTTACTAGATTTACTTTTTACTTGTGATTTGTATCTACTTGAATAGAAATTAGAATTCACTTAAAATACATACAAAACCAATTTTAAAATGCTTTTTTATTAAAAGATGATATCTCTAATGTGTTGGATGCATTAAAAAGTTTAGCATTTACAGCTAATTACTAATCAAATGAAGTTTCTGTAGTTAGTAAGTAGAAATTATTTCTGGTCATCATGTACTTCAAGATTTTAGAACTAGCACATCTCATATGCTCACAGATAATTTTATTAATAAATTGGAAGAGGAAAAAAAAAGCTCTCTGATTTTTCAGTTCCCAATTGGTTTCTTAACTTTGAATTAACTAGTAATTGAACTAACTGATTAAAGTGAAATGAAGAAAATATTCTCTCTGAACACACGCAGAACAGTAGATAAATAGATTTATTTTAATCTCTCTATTTATCAAGTATCAAAAGTAGGTTTAGCACTTCAACAAATGCTTGCTTCAGGTGCTTGACCAGGTCAGAGGTCTGACTTTCTTTAAAACTTCAGAAGCAAACATGTACTATTTACCTTAAAAAAACAAATTTACTATGCTAAATTAAAATCTTTTAAAAATTAGGCCTTAACACAGGTTGTTATAATTTCAAATTTATTTTTTAGAGAAGTTTATTCTAAAAATAAACCTGTATTTAATTTAAATAAACTGATTTGAATCACAAAAAATCAGCAATTTTTATCCATCCTGGTCTATGTCCATTTAATTCTTGGCTCTTCTGCTGAAACTTATCAGGGTTGACTATCAACTGGGGAGGGATAGCTCAGTGGTTTGAGCATTGGCCTGCTAAACCCAGAGTTGTAAGTTCAATCCTTGAGGGGGGCCCACTTAGGGATCTGGGGCAAAATCAATACTTGGTCCTGCTAGTGAAGGCAGGGGGCTGGACTTGATGACCTTTCAAGGTCCCTTCCAGTTCTAGGAGATAGGATATCTCCATTAATTCAATTAAATTCAAAACTGGTACTGAATATGATGGTTTTGCAATAAGGACTCCTGTCCGCAAGACCATTTTTAAAAGGGCATTAAACAGCTGTCATTCATGTTAAGGTGGCTCTTGCATGGTCACTATAGTCTTTGAAACCTCTAGAGTTAATAGAACAGGAGTACTTGTGGCACCTTAGAGACTAACAAATTTATTAGAGCATAAGCTTTCATATATCTCCTCAATATATGTTCCATTCTATATGCATCCGAAGAAGTGGGCTGTAGTCCATGAAAGCTTATGCTCTAATAAATTTGTTAGTCTCTAAGGTGCCACAAGTACTCCTGTTCTTTTTGCGGATACAGACTAACACGGCTGCTACTCTGAAACCTGTCTCTAGAGTTAACGACCATAATGCAACTGTGCTAGCTTAATATAAAAGTCCAACCTCAGTTCCTAAACACAATGAAATCTCACCCAAAGTAAGCCAAAACTTTTGAAAAACACTGAAGAACACTAATCCCCTGCAATAGTATCATATTTCCCATGCTGGCAAGTGTGCATGACAGAAATTGTGCTTCCCAGCTTCAAAGTGGGAACATGGTTTTGGCAAAGAGAACCAGAACTATACAAACAATCTGCACTAGAGCCCTGGAGTTAGTGCTAGTAGCAGTGACCCCAGTTAAAAAAAAAATCATTAAGAGAAATAAATGCAGCATACAAAAGAAAAGCAAAAGATTTATCAAGTCCTTACTTGTTTTGAGGAGAACAAGGTCGTGTTAAATACTGGCACATCGGGAGCAGAAGGAAAGCAAAGGCTATTGTTGCAAGGACTAGAAAAAGAGAAAATGTAACATTAGTACATACAGATCCATTTTCTACTGTGTGAAAACAGCTCCCAGTTTGAGAAAGCTTTGTGACAATGTCTTAGTATATACTACAGCATTTAAAGGAAAAACCGTTTAAGGCTAAGATTTCTTTTGCGGGACTTTTATAAATGAAATGTGCAAATAAGTTCACACTTCAATTTACTATCAACTAAGATGATACAATTAAAAAACGTCACAGAGGAAAACACACGGATTGTCATTTTTCTTAATAGTCTTCAAGTCACTTGGGGCCACATTCAGAGAAGCAAAATACTGTGTCCAATTATTCCAACAGTCAGCCATAACAGAAAAAGATACATTACAATCTGGTTATGAAACACTCCCAAAATGCTGCATCAACACGGACTATTCTAAAGCCCCAATCCTCCTATCACTAAAACAATGAATAGTCTCACTGACAGTACTCCCATGGGTCAACAAGCTCATGCACAAGTGCAAACGGTTAGGGCCTAAACAGCAAATAAACTCTGCTATAGGGTTAGCTTCAGACCATCTAAACCTGTTTCACTCAACCTATTGTCCTCATTCAATCATGTTTTAAGGGTAGATTTCAGGGTAGCATAAAATCTTCCCATCCGCAGTGAGTTTAAGTCTAGCAATAAAAACCACAGTCAACTATACCAACAGACCTAAATTCTGATTTCAGCATTAACTTGTTCTGAAAATCTGAGTTGCTCTAGCTACCTCAGGACTATTTCAAGGTTGTTTGTTTTTTTCTGAACTTAAATAATGTTACTTTTTCTTTTCCACATTTTACTCAGAACTCTCTATCCATTACTAAAAATGAGAAAAAACTATCGAAGTACAACTTAAAACAAGAATTAGAAATGGAAGTTGAGAATTCAAAAATGTATATCAAATGTTATAGTAATCTGTAATAGTATAGTAATCCACATTTTTAGTAATTCGCTGTATAGTAATCCACATTTTTTACTTATGTTTCCAACAATGAAGCAAGTTTATTATAAAAACCTATACCAAAGTGCTCACAGATACCTAATATTTTACAAATTTTCACAAACTTCTAAATTTTCTATGGAGTATATTTATCTTATCAGCACAGCTGCAAAAGTTTAACAGTTATTGATATATGTCTATATTTATAATACATTCATTTTTCTTTCAACTAAACACTGTCTTTTAGCACCACAGAATCTAATTCAGGATCAAATACCTCACAAATCAAAACGTGATTCTAAAGTTACAGCACCACACAAAATTACATCAAGTGATGTTTTAAAGAGTGAGGGAATGTGTAAAGAATGACATGTTAGCAGCACTTATGCAGTTTTTAGAACTGCTGTGGTAAAAGAGGATTGCAACAGCAATGGAAGAATTCCTCCATTTTACCCCATCACTTTTAGGTGTAGCAGACAAACTACATGTTCTTTTATTCTCTCCTTTAAGCACCTTTTAGGAGACAATTTTCTTCTTCCAATTAAGATGCGTAATGGAATAAAAGATTCTCTTTAGTGCATAGCTTAAATCAATACAGCAATGTTTGGAAAAAGTCAATTGACAAAAGGGAATCCTGTTGTAACTTCCTACACGTAAAGTTTCACTCATATCAAATTTTGCAACTACCACCACATAATTCAATATAATGTTAAAGTTGTAAAATTACTTAGGGAGGAAAAAGTCTTTAATCCTACCAAAAAGAAAAAGTGCTTGTTCATAGCAATGGGCCCACAGAAAATTAAATGTGTTTCAGGAGAAAGGAAGATCTACATTTCTCCACCCTAATAAGGATCTCCATGCTGATGTGTAGTTTCAATAGCAAATTCTGCAACATAAGGGACAGTATCCTCCATAAGGCAAGACCAATGAATAGAACAATAACTCCATCACAAAAATAAATGGCTTCAGGGAAATAATTGTCCCAATACCATTTACCCCATTAGATTCATCCAACAAGAACAAAACAGAAGAATCCACCACCACCCTCAATCTACATCCCCAAACATAATATAGCCTATATATACACATTACATTGCAAATAAAGTGACAAATATCAGGAAAAAAATTCTAAAGATGAAAAGGGATTAACATGCTGCAATAAAATAACATCAAGGAAGGGAACAGTAGCCTACATAAAGTAGAGCGGACAAGACTCAACAATTAAGGGAAAGGGTTTATGACCCAAGTGCCATATAAAGTTACCCAATACTGTAAAAAAAAAGTTTTAACTGATGAGGTCACAGAAGGGTTTTTAAAATCCCCTCGTCACAGAATCAGCTTCAGGGTAGAGGACGACAATTTTTGCTGTGCGTAGCATACTCATGGCTCTGCCAAACGGGAGCAGTAGGAAGCACCTTCTTACTGATATCTTGATCAGCAAACAGTGTTCTGAAGAACTGCTGAAGTAGGGCCAAAAGGCCACTATAAATTTTTTCTGAAGTCAAAGTGTTGACATTTACTTGTATGCAAAAAATCTAAGCTAAAGCAATTTCTGAATTCTTAGAAGATGTAGCCTGCAAAGTTGAGAGGCTTGTTGGCCTGCAATTCATTGATTTTAAAATATATTTGTAATGCTCTAATCAATAAAAATCGGCAAAGGGAAATGTGGAGAATTAGGACTAAGTTAATATTTTGTTATTTATGCATTACATTTAAAGGAAACTATCCCTACGCCAAGGAGTTTACAGTCATGGTTAGATAAAATTTGCCAGGACACAGAAAGCAGGAACAGCCAAAATGGTGAAAATGTGAAGGGGTGGTACTGCCATAGTACAAAGTCATATGGTTACTTATTTGCTTTTTATTTTATTTACAATGGTTACCAAGTTAAATTTTTATACACATTCATTCAAAATGTACAAAAATCAAAGTCATAGAAATGTAGCGTTGGAAGGGACCTTGAGAGGTCTTCTAGTTCAGCCCCCAGTGCTGAGGCAGGACCAAATATATCTAAACAATTCCTGACAGGTGTTTGTCTAACCTGTTCTTAAAAACCTCCAATGATGGAGATTCCACAACCTTCCTTGGAAGCCTATTTCAGAGTTTAAATATCCTTGTAGTTAGAAAGTTATTCCCAATATCTAACTTAAATCTCCTTGCTGCAGGTTAAGCCCATTACTTCTTGTCCTACCTTCAGTGGACTTGGAGAACAATTGATCACTGTCCTTTTTATAACAGCTCTTAACATATAACCACCCCCATCCACTAGCCAGCAATCTTGCCAAAAAAGGACATTAGGCTAGTTTGGCATGATTTGTTCTTGACAAATCCATGCTGGCTGGCTATTCCTTATAACCCTATTACCCTCCAAGTGCTTACAAACTGTAATAATTTGTTCCAGTATCTTTCCAGGTATCCAAGTTAAGCTAAACTGTCTATAGTTTGCTAAGTCCTCTTTGTTCCCCTTTTTAAAGATAGGTATTATGTTTGGGGTTCTCCAGTCCTCTGGGACCTCATCCATTCTCCATGAGTTCTCAAAGACAATCCCAAATAAGGTTGCTTCAGTTAGTTCCATAACCACCTTAGGGTGAATTTCATCAGGTCCTGACAACTTGAAATACATCTAACTTAACTAAATACTCTCTTTAACCTGTTATTTACCTATTTTGGCTTGCATTCCTTCCCTCTGTGTTGTTAATATTGTGTTAAGACAATTTACGTTTTAAAGTCAAGAATGAAGCAAAATAGAAACCCCTCAGTCTTCTTGATATCATCCATTATCAACTCTCACTAACATCTGTTATCAACTCTCCCTCTCCACTAAGTAGAGGACCTACAGTTTCTTTCATCTTTCTTTTGCTCCTAATGTATCTATTGAACCTCTTTGTATTGTCTTTTATGTCCCTTGCTTGATGCAACTCATTTTGTGCCTTAGCCTTTCTGATTTTGTCCCAACATGTTTGTGCTTTTCTTTTNAAGTAAACTTTATTGCCCAAATAGACCCCACAAAGCGGGAGCTTTCTCCCTTTGTGTTGGTTTGGGAGGTCCTTGCTGTTTGAACTTCTCCTGGACAGCTGCTTCAAGAGATCCTGGCACTGGATGAGAACACAAGTACTCAAATCCCTTTGAAGGGTGGAATCTTTGCTGGAGTCTGCCACAAGTGCTTCGCAGGTTCCAACAGTCCCTGTTTTATAGGCATTGTGAGCCTACCAAACATGAAAACGTAGGGAATATTCAGCAGTCATATTTCCGGTCTGAATTTGTCTAGCTTCAATTTCCAGCCACTGGATCTTGTTATACACCTTTGTCTATAGATAGTCTATAGTAGTTTCTAGCAACAGAGGGTCCTGTGGCACCTTTAAGACTAACAGAAGTATTGGGAGCATAAGCTTTCGTGAGTAAGAACCTCACTTCTTCAGACGCAATACCTCACTTCTTCACTTCCATCTGAAGAAGTGAGGTTCTTACCCACGAAAGCTTATGCTCCCAATACTTCTGTTAGTCTTAAAGGTGCTACAGGACCAGATATATTGGTATCACTAGTCAAGATTTCCATGCTTCAAAACACATTACTCTCACATGAAAATTTAAACCAACAACTTAGTTTTCAGTCACCAACATTTCAGTGTCCTTACCAAAAAAAAGCATCAGAAGGTAAGACCTATCAATAATAGCCACAGAAGCAATGTCATCCACATTACATAACTGTTTACTGTAAACCCCAAGGATCTGTAATTTCAAAACAGCTGGCATAGTCAAACAGAAAAATTAAAGAATCCAGTTGCTTTGAATCTAGAAGTTACCTTGGATGATATAAAGCGGTAGCAGCATTATACTAAAAATAGCCATTGTGGTGATGTGAGGGGTTGGGACCTATGAATTCCCAAGTTCTAATTGTGGCTCTAATAATTGCCTTGTTCAAGGCAAGCGAGAATATAATTTGTGTGCATTTCAATTTCCCATATTACAATGGTTACATACCATAACCCACCTGAAAGGGTTGTTATAGGAATTAATATTTATAAAGTGCCCTGAAGATGGAAAGCATTTGTACAAGCACTAAGCATTTGTAATAATGTGTAGAAAGATATTGTTGATTTTGTGAAGGCCAAAACTATAACAGGATTCAAAAAGTGAACTAGGTAAGTTCATGGAGGATAGGTCCATCAGTGGTTATTAGCCAGGATGGGCAGGGATGATGACCCCATCCTCTGTTTGCCAGAAGCTGGGAATGGGCAACAGGGGATGGATCACTTGATGATTACCTGTTCTGTTCACTCCCTCTGGGGTACCTGGCATTGGCCACTACCAGAAGATAGGATACTGGGCTAGATGGACCTTTGGTCTGACCCAGTATGGCCATTCTTATGTTATGACATAGAAGTTGCAAGGCATCTGAAACAGCCTTCTCAGTGCTTGCTATCAACTCAGTGCTCCAATCAACTGTAATCTATTAGGAAAGGCGTCAGGCAGCTTCTGAGAGACAGTTTTTCTGTCCTCAAACGCCTAGATGTTAAGAGCTCTGCAGGGTACACATCTTCCTTGGAGCTGTAATGGATTAGGATGAAATGTAGGCAAGGCCATATCATAAGTCACATAAAATACAATATGTTTAAGGCCTAAACTTAGGCAGACAGCTGACCATTATTCTGTGAGAAAAAACACATGGCTCCAAACAAGACAGACAAAGAAGCTCCCTATTCTTCTCTTGTGGCAGGATAAAGCACAATGAAGAAAAAAGTGTCTTTGATGCTCTCCTGATTATCAATGGATTAAACTAATTTGGAATATGGCATTCTTATTTCAAAATAAGAGTATATATACATAATGAATTCATCAGGAATAGTTATTCCAGAATGACTCCCCATGTAGATAGGCTCTTTAAATATTTGTTCTACTTCTTTATCTGTTACTAGGAGTCATCAAGACTGAAAGTACATGTAGGCTCTTCAGGTATAGAAAGAAAACAGGCAACAAGGATGAGACTATATTAAAAAAACAGAACAAATGTCTGAGAGCATGCACAGCTAGTATCACCCAGTAAAACCCTTTGTCTCAGATGCTACATTGATGGGGAACATACAAGTACATGAATAAATGTGAACTAAGTTCCTCCAAACTGAACTGCTTAACAGCAGACAAGGGTGCCACCCTGAAAGTAATAACATCTTTTAAAATCAGAGCTATATACACCACAGACCTTAACTAAATTGCTGTGTCAGAACAGTTAATTTACCAATCTCCCTTAAAATGTGACTATCTGGCCTATGTGGGGTATTGTAAATTATTTTTTGGAAACCTACTGGCTCAAAATTTTACATTCTGTAAAGAGCTGAGAAGGGACTCAAAGTCAGCCTCTTTTGAGCTCCAGGGAGCAATAATAAAGCCAAGGGGTTCAGCGCATCTTGCTTGGGCCCATCCCATTTTAGCAGAGCAACTTACTTGTATCCTAAATATCACCCAAAGCCCATGTAAAGTTAGAGTCTTATTCACTCACCCCCTTTTTGCTTTAAGAATTAACCCCATATTTTAAAGGGAACATGGTAGCACTGCACATTAACTCTCAACCTTTAACAATTTAAGTAAAGACACTCAGGTTGGAATACAGAATCACACAACATAGCGTTACTGCTTTGCCAGACAAGACCAGATTTTAAAATGTGGACTGGGATTCAAGAGATCTGGGCTGTAGTCTCAGTTCTATCAGTCTTCCTGTGTGTCTTTGGACAAGTTATTTAACCTCTGTGTAAAACTGAATAATATTTCCCCCATGTCTTAAGTAAATTTGAGGGTAAATTCATCAGTGCTTCTGACATACTCAGGTACTTTATAGTGATGAACACCACAGAAAAGCATGTAATTTAATTACAATCTATTTTTAATACTAACTGTTCAAAAGAACTAAGAAGAGAAGTCTTCCACCTCTATCACAACTGTGAAGCATGCAATAGTGTACATATGAATGTTTTGAATTCTTAGTGTCTATGGGCATATTTGATAACAGCACCATGGGGCTCCCAGTTCATAAGTCTGCACGTCAGATTGGCCTACACAGAATGTTTTCACTACATCATAAGAATTCAAGCAGCACAGGGCAAGAACATAAAACATGATAAATTCCTGAATGCAGCATACTAGCTTGGCCAATGGGAAGACAGGAAGGACTAACATGAGCAGTTGGAGACTACTTACTGTTATTGGTGCTATTGCCATTGAAAGACCCAGGTGAGCTGCTGCTGTCTTTCTCTTTGTCTTGATTCTCAAAGTCCATGTTAAGAGACCTGCAAGAAACAAAGCAAATTCTTAATACTCAAGTTTCAAACTCCCATTGAGGTTCATTGTTTGTTTTATAGTTATTTCACAGATAATCAATAGGATACGTAATACCAGGGTACAAACCTATAGTAATGACAGAGTAGCTCGCACGGTTGGAATGGCATTATATGCAAAAGAAAGCATAGAGTCAAATATATTAAAAAATCTTAAATTAATCAAATACTACAACAATCTCTATTGATAGAAATGCCATGCTTGAATAATAAGAGTATAGCAGTAGGAATAGGCAACCGACCACCGAACCAAGAGGTGACGGTGATAGATAAATACTCAGGGAGATTAGAGAGGATGCAGAGGGGAAAAAAAAAGAAGGCAGAAAACCCAATAATAATGGAGGATTTTAAGTATCCCAATACTGACTGGGAACATGTCACCTCATGACAGGATGCAGAGATAAAATTTCTAGACACCATTAATGACTGCTTCTTGGAGCAGCTAGTCCTGGACCCCACAAGAGGAGAGGCAATTCTTGATTTAGCCGTAAGGGGCTGACAGGATTTGGTCCAAGAGATGAATATAGCTGAACAACTCACTAATAGCGACCATAATGTAATAAATTTTAACATCCTTGTATGGGGGAAAATACCAAAGAAATCCTTAACTTCAAAAAGGGAACTACACAAAAAATGAGGCGGCTAGTCAAATTGAAGTTAAAAGGAACAGTCACAAGAGTGAAATGCCTGCAAGCTGAATGGAAACTTTTTAAACACACCATAATAGAGGCTCAGACTATATGTATAACCCAATAAGTAAAAAAAGTAATAGGACTAAAAAATGCCATGATGGCTAAACAGAGTGAAAGAGGCAGTTAGAGACAAAAAGTCATCCTTTAAAAATTGGAAGTCAAATCCTACTGACGAAAGTAGAAAGGAGCATAAATTTTGGCAAGTCAAGTGTAAAAGTATGATTAGGTAAGCCAAAAAATAATTTGTAAAACAACTAGCAAAAGACAAAAACTAACAGCAAAAATTGTTTTAAGCACATCAGAAGCAGGAAGCCTTCCAATCAATCAATCAGTGGGGCCACTGGATGATTGAGGTATTAAAGGAGCACTCATTAAGACAAGGTGGCTGTGGAGAAGCTAAATTAATTCTTGCATCACTCTTCACTGCAGAGTATGTGAGGGAGACTCCCACACCTGAGCCACTCTTTTTAGGTGACAAATCTGAACAACTGTCCCAGACTGAGCTGTCAATAGAGGATGTTTTGGAACAAACTGATAAATTAAACAGTAATAAGCCATCGGGACCAGACGGTATTCACCCAAGAGTTCTGAAGGAACTCATATGAAATTGCAGAACTACTAACTGTGATATATAACCTATCGGTTAAATCAGCACTGTACCAGATGACTGGAGCTAATGTAATGCCAATTTTTTAAAAAGGCTCCTGACTATTACAGGCCAGTAAGCCTAACTTCAGAATCAGTCAAATTGGTTGAAACTGTAGTAAAGAATAGAATTCAGGCACACAGATGAACAAAATATGCTGGGGAAGAGTCAACATAGCTTTTATAAAGGGAAACCAGGCATCACCAGTCTATTAGAATTCTATGAGGGGTTCAACAAACATATGGACAAGGGTGATCAAGTGGATACAATGTACCTGGACTTTCAGAAAGACCTTGACAAGGTCCCTCATCAAAGGCTCTTAAGCAAAGTAAGTGCAGCGCAGTCCGCAGTGCCAGGACAGACAGGAAGCCTGCCTCTGCACCCTAGCTGCGCCACTGACTGGGAGCCACCGGAGGTAAGTCTGCACCCCAATCCCCTGCCCCAGCCCTGAGCCCCACCACAAACCCAGAGCCCCCTCCTGCACCCCAAGCCTCTCATCCCCAGCCCAACCCCAGAGCCTGCACCCCCGGCTCAGAGCTTTGCCCCCCCTCCTGCATCCCAACCCCCTGCCCTAGCCCAGAGCCCCCTCCCACACCCCAAACCCCTCATCCCCTGCTACACTGGGTCAAGGGCATCAACAATTTTCTTCAACTGGGTCGCCAGAAAAAAGTTTGAAAACCACTGTGATAGAGGTCTATAAAATCATGAATGGTGTGGAGAAAGTAAATGTTTTTTATCCTTTCACATAAAACAAGACCAAGGGGTTAGCAAATGAAATTAATAGGCAGAAAGTTTTAAACATAAGGAAGTACTTCTTTAAACAACACACAAATCAACCGGTGGAATGCATTGCCAGGGGATGTTGTGAAGGCCAGAAGTATAACTGGGTTCAAAAAAGATCTAGATAAGTTGATGAAGGATAGGTGCATCAATGGCCATTAGCCAAGATGGTCCGGACACAACCCATATTCTAGGTGTCTCTAAACCTCTGACTGCCAGAGGTTGGGACTGGAAAATCGGATGGATCATTCAAACTGCCCTGTTCTGTTCATTCCTTCTGACACATCTTGCACCAGCCAGTGGACCATTGGTCTCATTCAGTATGGCCATTCTTAAGTCCTTATTTTATTATATAGTTATAAACCCTGATGCAATCTTAACTATGATCGTGTTACTGCTCCATCATAACATACACATCATTTTAGTATTAGCTAGTATTAGCTCTATGAGCCACATGCTAGACATACTAATGTACACATCACTCATTGACTATGGATGTGCCATCTTAACCTAAGACTGGTCTCCAGTCTATCCTCCTTTGACGAGAGAGCAATAACATCCTCCCTATCACAAAAAAATCAATGTTGGTTTTCTGACTGAGGCACAAGACTGAGTGGCCTGATGCCCCAGTTCTATTCCTGGCTCTGCTACAGACTCCCTGTATGACCTGGGAGAAAAAAAATAATCACTTAATCTCTGGTGCCTCAATTTCATATACAAGACGGGATAATACTTATTTGCTTCAGAGTCTGAGAGGCTAAATGAATCAATACTAGGTATTATACTTCCATATATACAAAGACCTGTATGACTGAAATCCCATCTTCTTCCTGTATCATTAATCATTCATGACATTAAAAATTTTACATCTATCAAATCCTTTAGCATCCAAAATTATTGGGCTCCCTGTTGATTATTTCTTAAATCCTGTATACTTTTCAGTTGAGCTAATTATACTGTGTTGTTGAAACCATTTTGGAAATAGTTTTAAATGTCTATAGCCCCAAGTGAGTCACCAAAGCACACACTGTCTAACATGCAGCCAGCCAGTTAAGTTCCTGTCTGAACTGGCAAGGCATCCAAGGTTTAAAATTTCAGTTATGATACCTATCAGACATTTATCTACTTTACACGGAAGTGTACAAAGTGATCGGAATATGAGGAAAGAGTTGAAGTTCTTTGGGATACCATAACACTATTTCCACACAGTTTTTGTTTATTTGTTTTCCTTTAACTGTAACCTTAACTTTTGAGTTTTACTTACATTTCCTACCCCCACAATATTGTTATGCATTTCCAACTTTAATGTTGGTTTACAAATAATTTTCTTGGAAATATATTCGGTTTTGCTTGCTTACAGAAGTTTCTACATAGCCTATAACTTAATTGGCTACATGATTTTATTTAGATGTATACGTAACAAACATGAATGCAGGGAAATTTTTAAACAATTACCACAAATTAATACTATTCAGTTTCACTCACAGGACCTGATGTGTCTTCATGGATCCAGGTCAGCTGTAACCCACATAAATATTTGTCATTGTTATGGTTGCTCTTTTTATTAAAAAATGTAGTTACTCTGTTGCCTTAGCTGAGATCAACTTACATTTACCAATTTTGGGCCAAATTCCTTGAAAAAGTGGATCTTCGATTAAGGACCTATTGGGGTCAGCAATAAACCCTACAAGAAAATCCAATCTAGTTCCACATAGAAGTAACACTAATTAAATCTGCAATGACTTCCTCCTATTTTGATATACTGTGTTAATCACTATTTAGTTGCTGACTTATTTTATTCAAAAAGCCATTATTGTGAGAACCACAAAAAGCATTGTGAGTTCTAGATTGGTTCTGCAGCAACACTATCCAACAAATACAAAAGCATTTACACAGAGCTTTATTTTTCCAACAGTATAAGCATTAAATTAACATTATCTAACAAATACAAAGCATTTACACAGAGCTTTATTTTTCCAACAGTATAAGCATTAAACTATTCTCAAAGTTGAGCTGTCATCAGTGATCCTGGTGCACAAACAACGAATTTTATTACTTCAGCTCCATTAGAAACAAAGGATTAATTTCAATATTTCCCAAACAGATCAGGGCAAACACACCCTGTTAATTTTTTGTACAACTCTGCAGGTATTAAACACTAACATTTAGTACACACCAATATCTACCTATTGTACTATACAACTATGCAATTTTTAAACAATTCCTTAGCATTGCAGGAAATTGTGCATTTTCAAACTTTGCACATGTACCAGCTGTTCCTCAGTGAGATCTAGATAAATGTGAAGTCTGAAGTTAACCACGTAGAAAAAAAGGCTTTTCAAGTTTTAAAAATATTTTATTTCTTCTGCTTTGATTACTCAAGAGCACTGAACAGATTTTGTTAAACTCACCTTTAGGCTCAAGCAAAGCATGGAAAAGTTTAACTTCAATTCTATATTCCTGTAAGCCTTATGAATTTAACAGCTAGCTAGTTAACAAAAATACAATATATATCTGACGGGTTGGATCACAGAAACCCCCCTGGGAGTTGCCACCGGATGTGCAAAAGACTACCTCTGCTCCTGTTTTCCCTGCCAGCTCAGGACTCCAGCACCCTGTCTTGCTGAGCCAGACACTCCCATCTGGCTCCAACACAGACCCAGGGTCTGAATCACTTGCCTCAAAGCTGCAAGTTTACCTGAAAACAGCTCACAGAAATGTGCTTGTCTTTAGCACTCAGATGCCCAACTTCCAATGGGGTCTAAATCCAAATAAATCCGTTTTACCCTGCATAAAGCTTATGCAGAGTAAACTCAAATTGTTCACCCTCTATAACACTGATAGAGAGATATGCACAGTTGTTTGCTCCCTCAGGTATTAATACATACTGAGTAAATTACTAAATAAAAAGTGATTTTATTAAATACAGACAGTAGGATTTAAGTGGTTCCAAGTAGTAACAGACAGAACAAAGTAAGTCACCAAGCAAAATAAAATAAAATGCGCAAATCTATGTCTAATCAAACTAAATACAGATAATCTCACCCTCAGAGATGTTTCAGTAAGTTTTTCTCAGACTGGACACCTTCCAGGCCTGGGCACAATTCTTTCCTCGGTACAGCTCTTGTTGCAACTCAGGTTGATAGCTAGGGGATTCTTCATGATGGCTCCTCTCTCCACTTTGTTCTCTTCCACCCCTTTATATATCTTTTGCATAAGGCGGGAACCCTTTGTCCCTCTGAGTTTCCACCCCCCTCACTGGAAAAGCACCAGATTAAAGATGGATTCCAGTTCAGGTGACATGATCACATGTCACTGCAAGACTTCATTACTCACTTGCCAGCACACACATATACAGGAAGACTCACAGGTAAACCCATCCATCTGCAGACAATGGGAGTCATCAAGATTCTAAACCATCATTAATGGCCCACACTTTACATAATTACAATAGGCCCTCAGAGTTATATTTTATATTTCTAGTTTTAGATACAAGAGTGGTACATTTATACAAATCAGATGATCACACTCAGTAGATTATATGCTTTGTAATGATACCTTACAAGAGACCTTTTGCATGAAGCATATCCCAGTTACGTTATATTCACTTTTTACCATATTTTTCTAAAACTATCCCAGTTACATTATATTCACTTCTTATCATGTTTTTATAAAACCATATAGACGGCACAATGTCACAGTATTATAGGGGTAAGTTAAAGTAGTAATAAACCTCTGTTTTTGCATAGAACTTTTTTTACTTAAGATTTTCAGAGACAGATATGGTGTTGCAGTTACATTGCATTTTTCCTTTTTAAACCTTGCTTCGGATCCAAGATAGTTGGTCAAGAATTACAAATAAGTTGTATCTATAAAATTATGTCAAGTTGTGGCACAGTACAATATTGTTACACTTGTGGTGCAAAGTATGAGGCTGAAGGCAGGGTATCAGTCACCTGAACAGAGGTGACATTACCGAAGCGGGCACGCACTGAAGTGTTTTGCTAAGATTACCACATAGTTATGCTAAATATTAAAGAGAAATTACCGTATATACTTGTTCATTAGCCCGTTCGTTTATAAGCCGACCCTCCAAGATGGATAAGTAAAAAATGGCAAAAGCTGTATGATGCTTTCATAGGCCGACCCCATATTTCAGGGGTGGGCAAACTTTGGCTCCCAGCCCATTGGGATAAGCTGCTAGCAGGCCGGGATGTTTTGTTTACCTGGAGCGTTCATAGACACGTAGCTCCTCAACTCCCAGTGGCTGCGGTTTGCCGTTCCCAGCCAATGGGAGCTGCGAGAAGTGGTGCAGGCAAAGGGACATGCTGGCTGCCACTTCCCACAGCTCCCATTGGCTGGGAATGGTGAACTGCAGCCACTGGGAGCTGAGGGGCTCCGTTCCTGCGAATGCTGCAGGTGAACAAAACAGTAATGTATTAGATATTCAATTCAACAGAGCTTAAAATTGTCAAATTTTGGTGTAGACCAGTTGATAAGCTGACCCCTGCTCTTTAATGCTTCACTTTTTTACCAAAAAAATTCAGCTTATGAATGAGTATATACGGGTAGTTTATACAAAGTTTTTAAAATATTGTTGCTCGAAGAAATAATCTATTTTCAAAATTTAAACAAAACTGAAAAGAATGGTCTTTTCTTTGTAACTTCATTTTGTTTTCAGCTTTTTAAAAAAAGTTCTCTCCATTCCTCTTTTGAAGTACCCTCCTTGCCCTACACTCTACCTCCCTTTTCCTCATTGCGCCTCTCTATGCTCCCATTTTTGCTTCCCTGCTGTCTCCCCCATATTTATATTGCAAGAACAGGCTCACAACACTCCTTCCATTTAAATGCTTCCAGGAATCACTTTAAATCATTGGAGAACCAGCTGAACAAACGCAAATGGTAATTTTCTCAAAAATCAAAATTCTCTTCTTTAAAATGCTATACCTTAGTTGAGACCCTCTCTTAGCAGCCTTTTAATAGTGAGGTCAATAAGCACCATTTTGTAATTTAAGGAGAGAGCTAGCAGCCAGGAAGAGGACTGGGAGTTAAAAATGGAGGAAGAAAATAGAGGTGGAGGGGTACACAAGGGAGGCAGATGTGGGCACAAAGCTATTTTCTACACAAAGTTGGAGAAAATATTTTAAAACATTAAAATTTTAAGAGTACATGGAACACCTGTGAATTGAATAGGCAACAGACATTAACTAGGAAGGCACTTTCAGCTAATATGACATGACACTATTTGCTTACTGGTAGGCATCACAAGGTATCACCACAGCTATTGACCAGTTAAAGGCAGAATCATCTATAATTTGTCCTTATTCTCTGCTGCAGAATTATCAACAAAATCAAAACTGTGAAGAGGTCAATAAATATCCTCTGGAAAAAAAAATCAGTTCTCCATTGGGGAACAAATTATATTGAGAAACTAAATGCAAAGTGCAACAGCAAACAAACTCGCTTGCTGGGTAAATTTAACTTTTGGGAGGATTCCAAAGGCAGAAGTCAGCAAGCGTTGCCAACTTGGAAACAGCAAGCAATCTACACAGTTGCTTGCCCTGTATATCTTAACAGCACAATTTGGATAAGAGTATTAATGCCAGGTTCTTAAGCCACAGCTTAGCCTCCCTGGGAAACATTCTGTAGGTTTACACTAAGGCCAAAGTAGTGACTAATCTGCTGGCACTTTACAACTACCAAAGTTCAATTTCAACCCTGGATCACTTGCATTGTCACACTGCCTCAGAAAATTTGCAGAAAAACTATTCTTAGGACACTAATGCCTTCGTATTAGCTCAATTTTTAAAAAATACTTGTTTCACATGCAGCTAAAGAGATTCCTGCAAACATGCAAAAAAAGTCTTCCTAGTTCTGCTCAGAGTACAATATACTAACCCATATTGGAAGGCTTTGGGAAAAATAAGAACTGTGAACCAGGCACAATACAGACAGAATTCATTTATGCTACATTAATTAAAAATTACAGCACAAGGCACAATTAATGAAGTAACAGCAGCTTAATTCAATCAAAACTCAACATAAATTTCAACACTCAAGAAGAGGCATGACCTAAAACCACTAACTGCTTGCAGGATATCAACTTTTAGACTAAAAGGCAGTACAACACCAAAGGACTTGCTGCCAACAAGCAAAAAGGAAATAGTACTGAAAGCCTCCCCAACACACCTGAGAATTGTGAGGCTATCTTCCCCAGCAAAGCCAAAATACATAAGCAGTAACAAGAGACCTCAAAGGAAATTTAAAAGTAGCTCTCTTTTCATTTAGTTTCATGTGTTTAGCCCCTTCGTGTTTTGTTGACAAAGACTGCAAGTATCACAGCATTGCTGCGCTTCCCATAGGACACATGGAGGCCAGTGTTTTATCTTCACACATACTAGGAGAAAGTTCTTTCCTCTCAGGTGCAAGAAGCCAACATATTTACACACAAGGAAGGATACCGGACAATAAAGGCATTTCCTTCCCACAAGAAGCCTGAAAGCACACAGGATAGAGTGTTCAGACCACTTAGCCTCCACATCGTAAGTATAAATTGTATAACGTTCTATGAAACAAAAGTATCCCAGCATCCTCTGACAAAAAGTTAATTAAACCTTTGTTAATTAAAAAAAAAAAAAGAATCCAGTCCTCAGGGAGCATCTGTGCATATATTTGCATCAAAAACAGAAACAAGCAGGCAGGAAAGAAGCCATGCAAAAATTAAAGAATGTGCTTTTACTTTTGGAAGTTTTCCCCTTGGCTGGGAGGGATTTATTTAATCTTTGTATTGGGGTTTGAATATATTTAGTGGTTAATGGTGTTGCCCTCCTCCCAGTCAGTGATCAGCATTCTACATTGCTAGTGATAGCTCCCATTATTACTCAAAGAAGTCCAAAGTTAAAGATTTCTCTGGAGTAGGTCCTCATTTTATTTATTATTTGTATTATGATAGTGTCTTGGCTGTGAAACCCTCCCACCTCTTCCTCCGGGTTTCAGAGCTTGAGCTTCACAGAAGCATCTATATCAGCAGTTTCCAAACTGTGGGTTGCAACCCCTAATGGGGTCATGCCACAAGCAGATGGGGTTGCAGTGATCCCTACTTTGTGGAGGACACCATTTTAACCTGCACAGTGTGCCTTGCATGTATGGTGTGTGTAAGGTCACAATATATGAAGGACACCATTTTGCTCTACAAAATGGCATCCTCCATAAAGCACGACTTTGCACGCCATACATACAAGGTAACATTGTGCAGAAGATACCATTTTGTTCTTCAAAATGGCTTCCTCCATGAAGGAAAGACATCATTAAAATTGCATCATGCCAGCAAAAAGTTTGGAACCCTTTAGGGTTTACATGGCTATTTTTAGCACCATATCAAGAACCCCATAAACCCAAGTCTGTAGACCTGGACTTGGACTCACTGCCACAAGGATTAACTTTATTTATTTATTTGCCATGTAGACATACTCTAAAGGATCCAGTCAGCCCCGCATCATAGTGGGTATATAAACATTTGAGGAACACACTATTTAAAGGTTTACCTGTGATATAATGGATAATAATCCCAATCTTGTCATATACTGTAACTCTAAGCCCCAGCCTAAAGACTACTTAACTGAAGGGATTTGGGCACCCATATAAAGCTCCCTGTACTAATGAGTAGCCTACTGAGACTAAAATAGTACACAACAATGCTAATTCCAAATTGCACATGTCTAACTGCACACAAACCAGTGCTAAAACCAGTGGGTTCAAAGTGTGATATTTTACCAAGATATTTGCCGATCCAAATTTTGAACAGGGATTTTGATTGTTAGGGATTTCTGAAGGTGGGGAGAGAAGAGGGGGGGAACGGGCTTAGTTTTTCAGTATTAAAAATTTACAATAAAATATGCAGTTTCTTTAGAATATGTAGTGTTATGTAAGAGTTAATACAGTCTCCAGCGCAGATGACATGGCAATACGTGGCTGCAGTATAGCTACAGTGCACAGCAATACTGCTTTTCTTCAAACAGTCTCGTCAGCTACCTTAGAAATGTATAGCAGCACAATGCATTGCAACAGTATTGCTCAGAGTTTGGGTCCTCAGCTTTACAAAGTAGAGAAGAGGAATGTAGCAGAGGCAGCGTACTCAGACCCAGGGTGGGAAATACTGCCTAGTAACCTTCTCTGTTTAATTGAAAGGGTGGTAGCAAACTGACTGACTACTAATGTAAATGTACTCATGTAGCCTTGACAGAGGGAATGATTCAGTGCAGGATCTGATGTGGGGATAAAAGAAGAGAACTGGGCAAGTGTGTGTGTGCTGAAAATATTTTTTTTCTAAGTGAGAAACAGTAAGCCTTAATCCTGGTTCATGGGATAGAACATCTCATGTGTAGCGATATTTTTAACCACCCGCCCCCCCCTTTTTTTTTTGGATGTAGGGGGAGACAAGTGATCTTTGGGTTTGTTAATTTCAATGGAAAGAAAGACAGAGGTCTTTCTGGAACCCTCTGCTTCATTCTCTCAGTACTACTAATGTGTGTTCTAATGAACCTTGAGAGAATGTCCTTTCTCTAAGGCAACTTCACTGCAAAATATATATCTTGCTTCTCTGTAAATGTCAAGTTGCAAAGCCAACTATAAAGACACTGCACTTAAACCATTTTGTTTGCACAAATGCTTTAGTTGCCCAAAGTCTAAGAGACACAAGACATTGATTTCTTATCCTATCTCCTGGAACTGAAAGGGACCTTTCAAGGTCATCGAGTCCAGCCCCCTGCCTTCACTAGCAGGACCAAGTACTGATTTTTTGCCCCAGATCCTTAAGTGGCCCCCTCAAGGATTGAACTCACAACCCTGGGTTTAGCAGGCCAATGCTCAAACCACCGAACTATCCCTCCCACATTTCTTCCCATAATGCCTCTTGTATCCATGAGATAAGTTTAAATCGTTCATTGCAAATATGGGGAGAGATTTAAATCTCACATCACTTGCTCTCAGCAGTGTTTAAAAGACCTTTATTAGACCTGTAGAGGTAAGTTTCAAAGCAATATGCAAATAATTTTGCCATACAGCTCCCATTAGCATCAGACACAAATCCCTTTATATCATTTTGAAAATTTACTAATGTGTTTGAGAATATTTTGCTTATTGGCTAAACTGGATCTCTACATTTGTAAGTTGCACTTTCATGATAAAGAGACTGCACTACTGTATTGTGTATGAGGTGAATTGAAAAATACAATTTTTTTATTTACATTATTTTTATTTCAAATATTGGCACTAAAAATGATCATGTGAGCATTATACACTTTGTATTGTGTTATAATTGAAATCAATATATTTGAAAATGTAGAAAAACATCCAAAAATATTTAATACATTCAATTGGTATTCTATTGCTTAACAGTCCGATTAAAACTGCGGTTAATCGCGATTTATTTTTTTAAGTTAATCACATGAGTTAACTGCGGTTAATCGACAGCCCTGGTAAAATAATAAGCAGGTCCAGATGCTTGGGTTACAGTTCCTCCCATCCATAAAATGTCGAAAATCATCAGCTTGTCCAGTAAAGAACTGGGACGGCAGCATGAGCCAATATGTAAGATCAGCTGCATCAATGGGAAGATTATTTCAAGATCCTTCTCAACTGTTCATCTAGTGTCCCTCTTCTGCTTGAAGTGAGACAGGAAGTCCTGATAAAGCCACTTTCTGTTAACCAAGAAGTGGTTCATACTATAGTTCCTAAACAGAAGTGAGGAAAGGCACCATGAGCTTGTAACACAACCCTTGAGTAGCTGAAGAAAGGAGAGAATATTATTGGCCATACACTCTTCCAGTCCATCTGACACACTAATATCATCCCTGATGATTGGAAGAAGGGTGTTATTCTGCCTCTGTTCAAAAAGGGAGATAATGGTGTATCAACTATAGAGAAATTATGCTGTTGTCAATCACAAAACAAGTGTTTGACACAATGTACACTGCTAATGTGAGAAATTAACATGGAAACAGAGGCCAAGATATTCATTGTGGCTTAATACCTTGTTGTGCCACTACTGACCAGATCTTTACCTTGGGACAGGTTTTTGAGAGGATGGCTGAATTTAATAAGGCATGCTCAGCATTTTTGATAGATTTCCTTCTGACCTTTGAGCATACTTAAATGGATCTGATGAGGCATTCCTAGAAAGACTGTCATGCATAGAAATCTGTGTTTGGTCAAGAGCAAATACACAGCATGGTTTCCTACTTTCACAGGAGTTCAGCAAGGCTGTGTCTTGTCCCTGTTCAATATCAGCACTGATGGATAAGCTTGAAGAGGATAGCTGTCAGTAACGTTGGGCTGAACATCGTTTTGCTTCAAGATCTCAAAACAGGCTGATAAAATGGAGAAAATACACTATCATCATACCCCATAGATCAGGGGTCGGCAACCTTTCAGAAGTGGTGTGCCAAGTCTTCATTTAGTCACTCTAATTTAAGGTTTCGTGTGCCAGTCATACATTTTAAAGTTTTTAGAAGATCTCTTTCTATAAGTCTATAAAATATAACTAAACTATTGTTGTAAGTAAAGTAAATAAGGTTTTTAAAATGTTTAAGAAGCTTCATTTAAAATTAATTAAAATGCAGAGCCCCCCGGACCGATGGCCAGGACCCGGGCAGCATGAGTGCCACTGAAAATCAGCTCGTATGCCACCTTCGGCACGTGTGCCATAGGTTGCCTATCCCTGCCATAGATAGAAGTCTAGCAGTCTCAAATTGCATTTGAGTACTCTGAAAGTATTTCCATATAGAGAACTAACTTAAAAATTCACATTCAGCTCAAATGATAGCCTCATTATAACTTGTTAATAGCTCTATAGCTAATCTAAGTGAAGAATGAGCCCATATTGGAACTAACAAAACTCTTAGAAAACTGATAGGGGAAAATGTCCCTCTTTCTTTGATAGCCTACACAAGTCCACTGGACCTCCCAAAGCAGTATATATTCAGGGAGGATTTAGTGTTTGACAGTACCATCCTGCCGAAGACCACATCAAGCATTCTGTAGTACCTAACGAAAACGTGTGAGGAGACAACTCATGATACTGAACCTCAACTGGATGAAGTCAAACCCTGAACTCTGAGGTTCGGGTCACACACACCGTTGCACCTGTTTAACATTAGTTTTAAAACTGTTAAACTGGTGCCAACTCCTGTGTGGACATTCTCAAACGAATATAAGCCAGGTTTAAATCAAATGAAAAATGTCCACCCAGGAGTTTTCACCAGTCTATTTTAAAACCAATTTTTATTAACCTAGTGCAACTTTGTGTTTAGACCATTTAACTTATATGGGAGATGAGATCAAGGATTTGGCTGTTTCCTTGTGTTATTTGGGAGGCACTAGAACCTCAACATTTGAACAGATATAGAAGACTGAAGAGAGAAGAAGGATAATGACAAGCAATTGTATAAGGATAGGTGGAAGTGTTCAAGATATCTTGTAAATTTTCATGTGAAATAAAATTGGCCCAAGCTGACTATTATACAAATGTGATTAAACACTGAACTTGTACATTTAGTTCCACAGCAGCATTCAACTCCTTGAGCGATTCTACTCTTCCCTTAAGGAATCTACAATGTTGTACATAAACTGAAGGAGTGGGGGGATTAGACGGGCTTGAATTGAAATTCTTAACTGAGCATATATTCACAAAGCAAATTAACTTCTGTCCACACCACAACAAGCAGAACCACAGTGTGCTTTTGCCTGGATTGGGGTGCCACTATTCTTGTCATGCAGATGTTTTCCGAGCACTTGTTCTTTGGTGAATTTTGATTAACTGTAAATCAAGCTTCTGAGTGGATTTGCTTTCTTCCCTTGGAACCTCCTCAACCAGATTAATCCAACAAGCACATGGATTTTATCCCAATTACTCATCCACCCAATTCTTTCTAATCCTAGGGTTACCATTTGTCCGGATTTCCCCCGGACATGTCCTGCTTTTTGAGCTAAAAATAGCATCCGGGGGGAATTTGTAAATGTCCGGACTTCCCACCCCCCATGCAGAGCACGCGTGGCTAACAGGGCAGCCGGCGGGATGGTGCCACTGACATGAGGCTCCAACAGCCAGAGAGAGCTCCCTCCTCCCCCCCGCTTCCCCTGCAGCAGAGATCACTCCCTCCCTCCCTGCATTCACAGATCGCCTCTGGCAGTCTGGAGCTCCTCCCCCACTCCTCCTCCCCTGCTACTCAGCCTGCCCGGACGAGCATCAGGGTAAGGGGGTCAGGAGGTCGGAGAAGGGGCAGGGAGGCTCTGTAGGGGACAGTCAAGAGACGGGGGGGTCGGGAGTTTGGGAGGGCTTTCTGGGGGGGGTGGATAAGGTTTTGGGCAGTCAGGGTACAGGTAGGGGGTAGGGTCTCAGGAGGGGGCAGTTAGGGGACAGGAGGTAGAGAGGCTTAGGTAGGGGGTGGAGTCCTGGGGGGCAGTTAGGGGCAGGGGTCCCAGGAGGGGGCAGTCAGGGGACAAGGAGTGGGGGGGAGGGTTGGGGGCTCTGAGGGGGGGCGGGAAGTGGGAGGGAGTGGAAGGGGCAGGGCTAGGGCAGGATGGGGCGGGGCTCAGGTGGGGCTCCTCCCGTCCTCTTTTTTGCTTGCTGAAATATGGTAACCCTACTAATCCTATTACTGCACTTCTGTTGAAGTCACCCAGCAGCACAACTATTTTCTTCATTCCGGACTGGGAATTTAGATTTCAAGTCTACTTCCCACAAAATATGGGTTACTAGGCTCAGATTCCCTTCTCTTTCAGTCTAGTGTAGAACCTCACCTCTTCCCAACTTAAAGCCCCCCCAACTCCTAGAAAGCAAAGGAAATTCCCTCCTCTACACCATTTTCCAGGACAGATCTAGTCTCTTGCTGAACTTTATTTGGCAGACAGGGTGGGCTCCAAAAGGTTATCCTTGTGCTAATGATTTCTAGGAAGTATTCTGATTAAAGTAAATACATTATTTTCCACAAATTTCTAAAAGGACAATTCTGTATCTTATAGCAAATTATTCAAGATGGAAGTTTTTGTGGGTTTTTTTTTTTTTTTAATAAATGTAAGGAAAAAACACCAACCAAGGTCTAGAATTTCTGTATTCTGACTACTGTTATCTGAATCAACTGAACTTGCAGAAAAATTTGAGACTCAACCCTGATTCTAATGACCCTCTCCATGTGAAGAGACCGAATATAGTATTACTGTCAATTTCCCCACATTCCTTATGACACTACTGTCACATTCTAGGGTGTCCATGGGGTGTTCTTTATCACAGCTAAATTTAAATTACTGTATTTCTCACACTTAATCCCTGCTTTGCAGATAGAAACAGCAAGGGTTCAAAGGCCTTTATGAATGAAAACATTAATACTGTAATACTGTACCCTAACCTCTAGTTAAACACTTCCTGTGACACAGGATCTAGTAAGTTGCCATTTAAAAAAAAAAAAAAGGGGGGGGGGGGGAGAAGAGGAGAAACCAGAGGAACAAAATCTGAAGGTAACTATCCACATATGGTAGGCAACTTATGTTTTAACTTGGGCATTTTGCTGTCAGATATAAGTGGTCTCAAAATCACTAACAAAACAATCCAAGGATAGTTTTGGAAAGGTCTTTTGAAGACAGGTGCCTTAGAACTAGTCAAAACTACTTTATTTTGGGCAAGTTTGTATTGGTAGCTAACAGGTCTTTTTATATTCTTTACCCATGCTGCCTCCAAAGATAAAGAAATGAGAAAAATATGACATTTCTGGTTGTGGTAAACCTTGTTAGATTAAGCGAGGGCATGATATCACAAAAGGATAAACATGTTTGAGATATAAAAGGAGTACTTATTTGACTATTTTAATACTTTAATGCAATTAATTAGCTGGTAGAACTCAGTCCTATAATATATTATTGAAGCAAATACAGTTGTGCAAATAGTACACGAATAAGAATAGAATGAGAGATTTTCCTAGTTAGAATAAATTACATGGTTTTCAATTCTCATGATTCAAGCCACATGGTGGCCAACAACTGTGGTCAGAAAGGCATTCTCCCAATTATATAATATTGCAGAGTTATGTGGTTATAAAATTTTAGGCCTTCTTTCTAAACTTTTGCAATATTTTCCAACATAAGGATATTCAACTAGATGGGTCAGTTATTTGATCTGGTATGGCAGTGTGTATACCTAGTTGATAAAATATCTAATTAGATGTGTCGAATTAGATATGGGAATCTCTACATTCAGGCTTCTATGCAGTATTTGGCACCTGCTCTTTTTATTCTGAGTTTGTATCTTGTTAGGATGATTAATTACAATGGTTGTACATGAGGACTAAGGACACATTAGTTTTGGTTAATTGACTAAGATATTATATGGATTGGAATATGCTGTATTATGAACACAACACAGGAATATAAAATTAGGGGCTAGTCCAACCTTGAAGAAACCTAATCCTTCCTCCCAACTATCAGAAGACAATGAGTCAGCCACATTGGCCTCAATAGATACACTGCTGCTCAAAATATTGAAACAGATTATCATGTTCTTAGCCTTGTTCATCACAGGTCTTCCAACTCCGTGCTGCTCGATCATTCCCTCACAGAAAGCCTGCCTTTTCTGCATTGTCACAAAGGCCAAAGGACTGAGACTGGCACATGAGTTTTTCCACAAGTTCACTCTCCACCCTGCCCTTCCAAAATGCACACTTCACATTTGTGCAGCATTAGAGGCAAGGAGACATGGGGATAGTCTACACTGGCAAGGTTAAAGTGCTGCCACCGTAGTGCTTTAACATGGCTTGTGTAGTCGCGACAGAGTGCTGGGAGACAGCTCTCCCAGTGCTCTTAAAAAACCCACCTCCACAAAGGGTGCGGTTCCCAGCGCTGGTGCACTGTCTACACTGGTGCTTTACAGCGCTGAAATCTGCTGTGCTCAGGGGGTGTTTTTTCCACACCCCTGATCAAGCAAGTTGCAGCACTGTAAAATGCCAATGTAGGCAAGCCCATGCTAAGTAGAAGTCAGGTCACCATCACCTAAATTAAGAAGCTGTAGTCTAATCAAGATTAGAAAGTGGGGTAGGGAATTTAAGTACTCTCTAAGCAGGAAAAGACTGCCCAAAACAGCCAACAGAAATGTGCTTCCATGTACTCAAAATAGAAAGCTAGATGTCTCCACCAGCATCAAAAATTTTAGTTATTCCTGGTGATGGGAAAATGAGCTTTCTGGGCTGAAATGGGGTATTTCCTCAATTTGCATTTACCTTATGTTTATCACAATTATCCAACATCATTCCACCAACTCATCTGATTGCTACTAGTTAAGTTAGATTCTTCTATAGTTTTCCACAATTCTCCTTAAGGACCCTGATTCCAATGCTGATGATTGGGACAAACCACTATCAGCGTCTGCCCTAGCTGAGTAGCCATGTTGTATAACTGTTCCTTATTTAGATGTGTTGATCAACAACAGGACTTTAAGGAATGTTCTACTCTCAAAAGTGATTAAAATAGCATTGTAGAGCCAGCACATTGCTACTAGTACTAAAGATTCTGAAAACCAAATAATGTCATCAGTAACAACTATGCAACATCTCTGATCCACTAGCTTTCTGCACATTCGTTATCCAGGGCCTAAATGAAACAGACAATCCAAAGTATGAGAGAATTGTCTCACTTGCAAGACTGATTAATATCAGTGACAAGAGAACCACCCAGCTTGACTATCAGATCACAAATTGATTTCACAAAGGAGACAGACAAGCTGTTTTACAGAGCAACTAGCTCATTAAATCACTATGTCAACACGGAAACTCCTCAATACCATTTTTACAGTCATTTTACAAAACAGAACTGCAGTTATTTTAATAGCTTCTTACAAAGAACTTTTTCAAAAGCCAATTTAACAATCCATTTTCCAATTAATTATTAGCTAAAGTGCATCCAACAGCTCCACATTTTCCATTATTTCACTATTTTTCTATAAAATAATAGTTCAGAGAAGTATAAGCTTATCAGAGTAGTAATGTTTCGGTCACAGTTTAACCAAGTGCTGTATAATGCTGTCCTTAAAGTTTTCATGGTACTGAGATGCGATTCACAGATCTATAGTTTCAGGGATCACTATTTTCTTTTTGAAGATAGGTGCAATATTTGTAACCTTCCTTTCTTCAGGGACAGGTGCTGTTTTAGGAAATACCTATTTCAGCAGAAGTTCTTAGTGTTTTATTGCCTTAAGAACTTCCATCTTGCAAATTACCACTGCACCTGAATTTCTTAATTAGCTTAACTATATCTTATATGCTTCTGTTAATACCACACGATGATTTCCTGTATAAATCATTACATTAGCCTGACCAGCAAAGCAAAGGGGATGGAAACTTCTCTCCATCACATTCCATACCACCACCATAGCAGAGATAAGCTGAAGGCCTATTAGTATAAAAGAATGGGGGGAGATATTGTGTGGGCGCACTCTGAGGGCCCCTCAGTTTTGGAATTAACTCCCCAGTTTGGTTCTAATGGTCGAAATCTGGAGATCTTCAGGACACACTGCAAAGCTTATTTTTTTCCTGAGGAATATGTAAAAAGGGATAAGGTGGTTAAAGGGGGAATTTTGAAGGTGGAGAACTATTGGAAGAGGAGGGTGATTTAAGTTTGAGAGTTCCTGGCTCATTGCTGGTGGTTTATACTGCACTGTGCTGCTGTACTTTATGTTTTGTTGTATCTTAAAATAGTAATTTTAAGGTCTCCTGGAATATAGGAAGAATCCCATGCACTGCTACAAACTAGGGACCAAGTGGCTAGGCAGCAGTTCTGCAGAAAAGGACCTAGGAGTTACAGTGGACGAGAAGCTGGATACGAGTCGACAGTGTGCCCTTGTTGCCAAGAAGGCTAATGGCATTTTGGGCTGTATAAGCAGGAGCATTGCCAGCAGATCGAGGGATGCAATCATTCCCCTCTAATTTGGCATTGGTGAGGGATCTGGAGTACTGTGTCCAGTTTTGGGCCCCACACTACAAGAAAGATGTGGAAAAATTGGAAAGAGTCCAGCAGAGGGCAACAAAAATTCTTGGGGGGGAGGGGGGGGAGGAAGCTAGAGCACATGACTTATGAGGAGAGGCTGAGGGAACTGGGATTGTTTAATTTGCAGAAGAGAAGAATGAGGGGGGGATTTGATAGCTGCTTTCAACTACCTGAAAAGGGGTTCCAAAGAGAATGGATCTAGACTATTTTCAGTAGTACCAGATGACAGAACAAGGAGTAATGGTCTCAAGTTGCAGTGGGGGAGGTTTAGGTTGGATATTAGGAAAATCTTTTTCACTAGGAGGGTGGTGAAGCACTGGAATGGGTTACCTAGGGAAGTGGTGGAATCTCCTTCCTTAGAGGTTTTTAAGGTCAGGCTTAACAAAGCCCTGGCTGGGATGATTTAGTTGGGGATTGGTCCTGCTTTGAGCAGGGGGTTGGACTAGATGATCTCCTGAGGTCCCTTCCAACCCTGATATTCTATGATATGGCTATGCACCCTTTTTACTGCTATGTAAATCCAAACATCCAACCATAGTAAAATTACAAAGTTTACCCATAACTTCTCCACAAATACAGTATTCACTTTAATTACCCCCTTGGCCATAAGCTAGATGGGTCCAAAACTCTCCTGCACCTAGAAAATTTAAATATTCGTTAATCATCTTATTATACTTGGCTATTTGTTCTCCATACTTTCTTTGGCCTTTTTGCTTATATACCTTCTGTAACATTTTCTTTGATGAAAGGCTTCTTCAGCTCTAATACTATCCAAAGTGCAATATTACCAGTCTGAATATCAAGTAATACCTGCCTAACCTTAATGATAGGGACAGCCATTTCTTCCCCCCAAAAAATCACTGTTTGCATTATACAACTTTGCTTAATGTACGATGGGATTCAGCAACTTTTATCTTAAGGGTTGCCACCTGGACCATTTGAGACTTGAGTTTACTCTCACCTGGTTTTGGACATTAAAAAAAATGATGCGATGTATTGCTCACTGTAACAACAAAGAGGCACCTTAAAGTCTAGCAGATTTATTTGGGCATAAGCTTTCGTGGGTAAAATAACCCCCACTTCTTCAGATGCATGGAGTGAAATTACAGATGCAGGCATAAATATACTGACACATGAAGAGAAGGGAGTTGCTCATTGTGAATTTCTGGCTGTTTACCATAGACTTATTAGTAACAAGAAGTTATGTACTATTGTTTTCCCCAAGCTTGATAAATAAAGCAAACATGTTTTGCATAATTTTTGAAATATTAGGGGTGCAACTAACTAGATTTTACATATTTTGTTCATCTGGTACACCTTGTCTCTTGGCTATATTCAAAGTAGTCAAACATTTCATACTTGATGCAGTACATTCTGTATTCCCTTCCTCCCTGAACTGCCGCAGTTCAAACGGTTTCTCTAAACTAAACTGGAGGCCCCGAACACAATGGATAGTTACTTTCACAACTTTCCTGCTATGCATGGGTCAACTGATTTAATTTGTAAAGAGATTCAAATATATTTTACAGGTTTCAGTTACAGCAACCACCAAGTCCATGATGTGGAAAACAGTGGCAAGCAGTTATACAGTCCTCTGTGACTTTGCTATATGGACTATTTATCAAAAATACCTTATTTAATCCTTTTGTAGCCTCCAAGATAGTTTCAAGTGGATGGGGAAAATGTGTCCCTGGCTAATTTAATCCATGTATAGTGTAAAATGCTGCTGTGGTATACTTGATTTGCCTTCACATAGCTGATGCTACTGTGGCATACTTTAACCTTGATTTGCCTTCACATAATTACATACTTCAGAAACTGATCTTCCAAATACACCAGGTCTTTCCATTTTCTCTCTCTCCTTTATATCCTTCTCAGAACCGAAAGTAAAAATTTAAAGTCCATTTACAACAAGTATCAGTCTAAGATAGAAATAAACACACATACTAAATAAAGTCAGACCGCTAACTGCTAAGTATTAGTCAGTTCTTTGTTACATCTTCTAGAATAGGTCTAGCTCTAACTGACAGATGTGTCTTCCCCCTCCTAACAAGCAGGCACTGACATGACTAATGTGCTGAATGCAAAAGCTCTTCATGATGAAGTTTACATCTGAAATATAAATATAAGCTTTAGAGAACAGTCTTACCTGAAGCTGCCATAGACTATAAGGAGAATGGAAATCAGGAACGTAGACACTTGGCTGGAATCCACAAGGGAATATGCCCTAGAATGAGGGAGAGAAAGGCACAATGTGTCACCACAGAGCATCACTTTTCGGTGTCATTTGATAACTCTTTGTCTTATGTTAACAAAACAAATAGGGAACTGAATGACAAATCAACAAGATAGCTATTCCTAGAATGTCAATGCCAAATAAGAAAACACTTAAAAGGCTGACTAATTAGCCTATAATATTCAATGATAGACTCACAAATTATTTGCAGCATTCAAACAGTGATCAAATATGACTTGTGGTAACTTGTGCCAAGCTCACCACACAGGAGCTTCTGCCAAAGCGTCTGGGAGGAGGAAGATGCTTTAGCTTTATCTAATGAAACCATGCCTGTAAGATGCAGCCTTCTCAAATGTTACTTAGTTATAGGACTTAACTGGTAACGCAAAAGGTAGAATGGTGACCAAGCATTATTTCAGAGAAAACAGGCTGCAGCATGCATTTAACTACATCCCACATAACTGGATCCACATTATACCTTACATGCAAGATGGAAATATTTTGATATAGGACTTCTGATAGAGATTTTGGTAAGGACCAAGTCTTAAACTCACTAATGCCAGTTTACTTGCATAGATTTCCTGAGAAATCAGACTTCAGAATACATATGTACATGGCTTCCCACATGTGTTTATAAAGATTCCTAGTAGTCTTATGTTCCTCGTGCCTAAGCTATCTAATTTTTGGTTCCCTACCCCAAGAGCCTTAATTGTACTGTCTAGCTTATATTGCAAACTCTGGGGTAGGGATGGTATCTTTGCCAAATTTATAAAGCAGCAATCTAACAGAATTAAATATGTACATACCACCGCTTGACAAATTTCAAGGTTTTGCATATTTATCTATTTATGCAAAAGTTTCTATTGGGCGTCTAGCATTCACATTTTCAGGGTATGAGGGATATCAAAATGTCTCTAAAGTTAAAACCTGACATGGAACACTTAGCAATCACTGGGATTGCTTCAGTTTCACTCTGCTGCAGGAATTCTGTCCGTACAGGCAATATAAGTTTTTATATCATTTGCATTACTATAATATTCAGGTGCCTTACCCAATGATCCTTCCCCCTGTAAGATTATACCAAAAGAGAATGTCTAGGTCCGGACTTGAGAGGGTGTATGTCCATAAGATTCCCAAAACCTGTACAAAAATTTAGAACTGAGTATATTTCAGAGGTCTGACAGCTAAGAAATTGCCAATAAGCTACTGTAAACAAAAAGGAATTAATGGAAGATGACTAGCTAACTCTGGCTCCAACAAGCATTTAGGTATGTTTACTCATTTTTCTTCTACAATAAATGAATGGTGTGTTATTGGAGAGTCAATTTATGCCTATCTCCTCCATCTGAACTACATGGTACAACATATCAACTCTAATATTTTAGCATGCCAGTGTTTTATCACCCCTGCAAACCCAGATAACTGGCTGGTGTAAGTGTAAGCAAATCTATTCACAACTTTCCCTGTTACAAGATTCACTATTAAATCATAACCCATGAGAAGTTACTATAACCGAGGTTCGCAGCTACTTTGTACTTCAATACACAGGTACCATCAAGAGCTTCAGCAACTTCACCATACTGAACCATATAAATTAAATATACTAGAGTAAAACTATAAAGGCATCAGAGGACAACAAGTGAGAATGGGAATGTATCCATTTATTAAACTGGTTTATTCTTCGATCACTAGATTGAAGGTGAGCAACGGCAAAAGGACAAAAAGTACCCTTTCACTTCTTTATAAAGACCATAGAATGCCTGGGGGGGTTGTTCTCTACTTCACATGCTCCCCCTCACCCTGCCTTTTTATCTACCGTATATACTTGTTCATAAGCCAAATTTTTTAAGTAAAAAAGGGAAGCATCAGAGAAGGGGGTTGGCTTATGAACAGGTATAGAGAGGGAGAGGAGGGACACAGCCCCTCCCCCCCAACAGGGGGAGCAAGCACAGCCAAAAGGGAAGAGGCAGGGCCAGAGTCTCTCCGCTTCTGGCCACGCTGCTCTCCCCCCAGCCTCAGAAGCAGCTGCAGCTCCGGGGCTGGCAAGCTGCGGCCGTGCTGCTTGGCCCCACCTCCCAGAGCAGGCTGTGGGCATGCCGCCCGGCCCGCCGGAGCACACTGCGGCCGTGCCACCCAGCCCAGCCCGCTGGAACATGCTGTGGCCATGCCACTCAGTCTGTCCCGCTGGAGCAAGCTGCGACCGCGCTGCCCAGCCTGCCGGAGTAGGTCCAACCAGGAAAGAGACATCCTGCCCTGGCCCTCCCCAGATAAGGTGGGAAGGGATGGGATAGGGAGAGTGTGGGGGTCCCGAGCTAGGGGTGAGGTCAGCTTCTCCCATCCCAAAACATTTCCCCACCAGTTGCTGTCCTGGCCCGTCAGGGTAAGCAGCTGGTGCGCCGGGACATTTTGTTTACTTAGGTTTACCTCCGTGCCTGTGGACGCTCGAGGTAAACAAACCATCTCGGCCCACCAGCGGCTTATCCTGATGGCCTGGGAGCCAAAGTTTGCTGACCCCTGAATTATAGGGTCAGCTTATGAATGGGTCATAAACATTTTCCATTTTTACTTATCCATCTTGGGAGGGTTGGCTTATAAACAAACCGGCTTATGATCGAGTATATACACAGAGGGTAGCCAAAACCTAGCATTTCCTCTTTTTGCTTGAAGAGACTTGGAACTGAAGAAATAATGGGATGAGATCATAAGACAAACCACAGCAATGGAACTGGGAAAACATTTTTAGGCCATGTCTACACTACAAACTTCGGTCGACAAAAGTTATGTTGGCATAAAGCTGCGGCAGGTAGTACAATAAAACCTCAGAATTACGTAAACCTTGGGAATGTAGGTTGTTCGTAATGCTGAAATGTTGATAACTCAAAAATGTTATGGCTGTTTCAAAAGTTCACAACTGAACATTGACTTAATACAGCTTTGAAAAAAAAGGGGGGGGAGGAGCAGCATTTTTCTTCTGCATAGTAAAGTTCAAGTTTAACGCAGTAATGTACTGTATTTGATTTTTTTTCCCCTCTGCTGACTGATTGTATACTTCTAGTTCCAAATGAGGTGTCTGGTTGACCGATCAGTTCGAAACTCTGTTGTTCGTAACTCTGAAGTTCTACTGTATATCGTTTGTGCGTGTGCACACTTGGCTCTTCACGTCAGCACTGCACATACTCATCAGGAGCGCTTGTGTCAATGCGCAGCGCAGTGCATTATTGGTCCATATCCCAGCGTGCAACCAACCACTACCCAGCATACTATCTCTTAGGAAGTTTTGGCAACGCATGCTGCGACAGAAATGAGTTGGGCAGGAGTGACTGGGAGCAAGGGTGCAACTGTCTCCATCCCATAGTGTCATCTATATCCCATAGTTTTTGCACAGTTTGTAAAAATCCCATGAACCTGCATGTCCCTCCTCATTGTTCACCATCTCCAACAGAAGCATGGAGCCTGCACAGCTCTGCATTATTGTCATAAGCGTCACAAGCACAGGACACATGATTCTCCAGTATCTGCAGAGGTGTAAGAGGAACTGAATCAGTGAGGAACATGACAATTTCTTGGATGACAGATTGCTGTGGGACATAGCAAGAACCAATTCAAGGTTGTGGGTGGCGTTCACACAGCAGCTGCAGATGGTGGAGCACTGCTTCTTAAAAATGAACACTGATTGGTGGGATCGCATTGTAATGCAGGCTTGGGATGATGAGCAGTGGCTGCAGAACTCTCGGATGTTCAAAGCCACATTCCTGGACCTGTGTGCCATGCTCACCCCAGTCCTCCAGCCACAGGGAAAAACAGAATGAGAGTTGCACTGGCAGTGGAGAAGCAAGTGGAAATTGCACGGTGGAAACTTGCAGTGCCTTATACCTCATTCTGTGCACTAACTGCCCCAATAACAATTATGTGGCTGAAACCAGACCATCACTACATTCTTGAACAAACTCACACAATGATAAAAGACAAAGGGTATGTCTTCACTAGCACTGTTAAAGCATTGCTGTAGCAGCGCTTTAACATGGCTGTGTAGTTGCGGCACCTGCGCTGAAAAAAAAAAAAAAACCCACCTCCATTAGGGGAGTAGCTACCAGCATTGCTGCACTGTCTACAATGCCACTCTGCAGCACTGAAGTTTGCAGTGCTTAGGAGTGGTTTTTTTTCACACCCCTGAGCGAGAAAGTTGCAGCGCTGTAAAGTGGCAGTGTAGACAAGGCCAAAAATAATACCCTATCATCTGTGAACACTTTTCACGAAGCAATCGCTTTGTATCTGACCTATCAGTCATCCTCAAAACACTTAACACTTTCAAAAGACGAGCCTAGGGAACCACGGCTAATGAGAGCTGCAGGGGTGGTGCCTGCAGGCAGAAGCAGCGCGCAGAGCTGCCTAGCCACGCCTCTGCCCCCAGGTAAGTGCCGCCCAGAGCCCACCTTGTCCCGTGCCGTGCCCCAACCCCCTCCCACACCCAAACTCTGCTTGGGGGAGGGCGGGGGGGAGAGAGAGAGAGAGACACGGGACCAGGTAAGGAGCCTGCCAGCCCGACCAACACCTCCCCTGGCACCAGCAGGGGTCTCAGGCTGCCACCCCCCCCCCCCCCAGCCCGGTCCCCCCCCCCCCCCCCCAGCACCTGTGAGGCCTGCGGTCAGCCCGCCCCCCCACCCCATTTTATTCATGAGTATTTTTAGTAAAAGTCATGGACAGGTCACGAGCCACGAATTTTTGTTTATTGCCCGTGACCTCTACTAAAAATACCCGTGACTAAAACGTAGCCTTAAATATAATATACACTCAGCAAGGTATTTAATACATTAAGTTACAAGACAAGGCTCTACTAGTCATCATTCCTTCCCTCCTGCACACAAGGTTCTCCACTCTGTAATATGCTATATGACAGATATGACCAACTGTACAACAGCATATTCCCACAATTATCCAGTATTGCTGCTTGTTCACGGAACAGTTTGACATGTTTAAAAATGTACGAAGTGGGTGATTTTTTTAGTTTTGGGGCTCAATGATTTGTCTCACCCATAATACACTCAGATTTGAACCAAGTATTGTTTTTAAATTAAGTTTATTGCACTACACTGAAGTGAAAAACAATTCTATATGAACACTGGAATCACCCTTACATAAGCCTATCAAAGCATTGCAGCCGAGATTAGCACAGTGACCTGTTGATTCTAGGTGGTAAGCAGTGTTTTCATCCTGCATACAGCAGAGTTGCAGATACAGCAGCATTATGTACAGTGGAGTTGCATCATAGGCGCATTTAATGTATGCGATTTTAACTATACACGCTCTGCAAAACAAAAAAAAGAAAAATAATTTAAATATTGTACCTGTAGTGCGGGTGATTCCGCCCACTATTCCACTCAATGAGTGTTTGACTATACCGATTTTCGCCTTACGCGCTGACTTCAGAACTTAACCCCCGCGGAAGATGCAAGTCCCCTGTATTCAAAGTAGACAGTGGAGTGTTCCCAGTTTCTCTGCATAAGGATTTTTTTTAGGAAGGTGTTCCAAAAACAACTCAGACTCAGTACCATATTACCATGTTGCCAGTACAATCCACTCCCACAGGCACTTTCAGCAGGGGAGCCCCAAACAGGTCTAAGGGAGTCACAAACATCCTTCCTTTCTTCATTATTTGGTGGGAAGGAGTTCAAAAGCTTTTTTCTGTTACATGAAGTCACGATATCAAACACACCGAGAACTACACTACAGGATTCAAACAAGGAACTCTCAATGGCTACACTACGGACGCGACAACATCACAGCTACAGCACTGCAGCTGTAGCGCCATACTATAGATACTCACTACAGTGACACATGGGGTTTTACTGCCACTGTAGTTAATCCAACCCTCATAGAGGTGGTAGCTAGGTCAATGGATGAATCCTTCCATTGACCTAGCAGTGTCAACACCAGGGCTCACGGCAGTTTAACTGAATCTCTGAAGAGTGTGAATTTTTCACACCCCATAGCCACCTAGCTAAGGGCTTGGCTACACTTGCGCATTAGAGCACATTAAAGCATCCCCGAGCACCCTAGCTCACTACCCATCCACACTGGCAAGGCACGTAAAGCACTCTGACTCCATGGCTAGAGCGCTCCTGGTACTCCACCTCGGCAAGAAGATTAACACTTGGTGCGCATTGGCTGAAACACTGGAGCATCAGTGTGAACGAGGTGTGGCATTACTGAGCTCTGATCAGCCTCCAGAAATGTCCCATGATCCCCTTAAGTCAAGTGGCCACTCTTGTCATTGTTTTGGAATCACTGCAGGAATGAGGATATGCCCTTTGAAAGCTCAGTTTCTGACAGCCGGCTGCTTATCTGCTGCGAGACAAAGCAACCATTAGTGTGGAATGCTGTGAGAGAGAGGAGGGGCAGCCGGGGGAGGGGAGGGGGGAGTCTATTGCTGTCTGAACTTACAAGACAGCATGCTGACATGCTCTCAGCCCGCCAAAAACCCATTCTCTCTCCCCCCACATACACACAACACACTCCACCCCACCTCCCTCATTTGAAAAGCAAATTGCAGCCACTTGCATGCTGGGATAGCTACCACAATGCACTGTTCTCTGTGGCCGTTGCAAGAGCTGCTAATGTGGCCACACCAGTGAGCTTGCAGCTGTCAGCGTGGACAGACTGCAGCACTTTCCCTACTGCGCTCTACGAAGGTGGGTTTAACTCTCAGCGCTCTACATCTGCATGCCCTTAAGGCTAAATAAGGTCTGATCCCACTAGAATTGCCTTTCTTCATATACCCTGGAGACATGGAATGTTAAAGAGTATTGTTCAAGCCTGTGTATAGAAATGCTTCCTGAAACCTGACATCTTAAATGTTGGTTAGTTCGCTAATGGATTAAAACCCTTGATCCCGAGACAAGAGTTTTTAATCACTTAATCTAGACCCAGAATAAGGATCTGCAGTAAGTGGGGAAATTACACTGCGAGTCATTTTATAATCTACATAGTTTTTTGGACACGATTCAAAATTCCAGAAATCTGCAAATCCATTTATATTTGGAACAGACATCTAAACGTGAATCTAATTTAGCCAGTGCAGGAGACAGGTTATTATGAATACATATGTAAATGTTAACCAGGTCATAACTGGAGCTATATCACTAGAGTGCCGAACAAAGTTGTGCTAAATATTTTTTTCAAAGAAGGATGCAACCAGGAAAAGTAATAGGAAGTTTGAGAGAAATTATCAACTTTATGCAATGACGTTCATCGCAGAGTTTTCACTGAATGTCTACCAGGAACGTCAGTCACGTTAACTAAATGATTAGCAGTCAGAACAGTAGTGGAGGATTATACATGCAAAATACCTGGTCTCAAAACAGAAGTTATCCCTTGACTTAAAATTCCATTAAAAAAGCACTTTGTAGTACTTGTTACAGTGCTGATCAGAATGGAAAGGCTAGCTCTTTCCTGGTTCCTGCTTTCATTCAGAAAACCAGCTGCTGAACAAAGGTAGGTAACTGGCTTCTGACTTCTGAAGGTTCCGGTTTAGTACTGTAGTTCGTTACTCAGCTGTACACCAAATGAAAAGCATTCTGGTGAGGTTCAATGCTTAATAAGATTCTTTTGCTACCATACCGCCAATTAAACATACATTCTGGAACGTGGGTTTTAAAGGATACTTAACCAGACTAGCAAGGGCCATGAAAATAAACTCAAGCTTACTGATTTTGCCAGGAAATCTAATGGATAAAACATTTCAAAAGCTGATGTTATTAGGTCATTACCAAATCCACAATTAAATTTAATACTCCCCATAAACTCTACTTTCCCATCTGCAGACAAAAAACAACCCAAAAGTTTTCTCTAGGACTGAAGACCATAGTCTGAACTTCCAGTTTTGCAGGGCCATTGCTGATTTTAATAACTGGCCCGCCATCAGACATCTCTATTCTAGCTGATTTAAGGGCAAGTGCTTACAACACAGAGCCTGCTAAAGGCATGCCAAGACAGAGACACAGCAAGCACTGTTCTACAACATTCTGTGTGTCAGCCTTCTAGCTATACAATGAGAGCATTCTTGTCTACACAACAATCCAAGCAGCCAGCTCTTTAGCCTGGCACAGAGAGCTCCATAGACATTTACCTACAGAACAATTCCAGGAATACCGAGCTATTCAGCCACACAACCACTTCCACACTCCTCAAACACTACGTGTGGAAAGCATGTACCATGGTACAAGCTACAACAGGCAGTCCAAGCAATTTTTCCCCCCATTCTGGACAAAAGTGAATAACCTCTATATCCCCAGTAGTACATACACACTTTGTGCTCTGCTAGATAATATGTTGTTCAGCTAGTAAAGCGTCTCAACAGCAAACCTAACGTAGTTCAACTGCAGAGATCACTCACAAGCTCTTTTCCTCCCACTCAGCAATCTGGGGTCCAAAGCATGCATCTCTTTTCCTTCTTTCTCTGTGGTAAAGTAGCATCATTCATTTGGCTTCCCCAAACCGGACCACTTGGGAGCTTCCAACAAAGGCTTCCTTTAACACTGTCATTCCTACTCATTCTAGTAACGTGTACTATTTCTTTAATTCCTCAGACTACCCACTTGCATGCTATTCTTTCTACGGCTTTGTCTACACTACAAAGTTTTGTCGACAAAAACAATGGATGCATACACACTGCAATGCAACTTTTGGCTGCAAAAATGCACTGTTTTAGTGACAAAATAAAACCACCCCGATGAGAGAGAGAAGGCTTTATGTGCAAATTTTTTGTTGGCAAAGTGCCAGTGTAGACACCATGCTTGATTTTATTGCTTTAATTGGCCTCCAGAAGGTGTCCCACAATGCCCATCCTAAACTCCACTGCCCTGCAGCCAGGTACATCCACCCCTCCCCTGTAGAAGCCCTGTGAATTTTTGAAATTCCATTTCCTGTTTACTTGGTGTGGAGAGGTCTCAACGCACCTTCCCAGGTGACCATGGCAGGTTATCACAGCAAACGCTCTCCTGCTTGGACCACTACGGAGCTGCTGGATCTGCTCAGTATATGGGGAGAGGAGGCTGTGCAGTCCCAGCTGCGCTTGAGCCATAAGAATTTTGATACCTACGGGTAGATTTCTCAAGGCTTGTGCAAAAAGGGCTATGTTTGGGACACGCTGCAGTGCAGAGCGAAGATTAAGGAGCTGAGGCAGGCGTACCATAAGGCGAGGGAGACAAACCATCGCTGCACCTACGACCTGCTGGTTCTATAAGGAGCTGGATGCGATCCTCGGTGATGACCCCACTTCCACCGCCAATAGCCCCTGGGTATACTTCGGTGGGCCTGGCGACAGTAGAAGAGGATCGATCCCGGAGGACAAAGTCACTGATGAAGAGGTGGAATTAGATAATGATGTGGAGCTCCTGGTGTGGTCGCCCAGTAGGACAGGCAGCCAGGAACTGTTCACCACTCTGGAGGTGTCTAGCCAGTCTCAGCAGTTGCTCTCCGGCAAGCAAGAAGCAGGAGAGGAGACGCTTCATAAGTGGGTGTGGTTTGTGTAGTGTGGAGGTGGGTTCAGGGTATAGATATGTACAAGGCTGGTTCTGTTTCTGTGAGTTGGACATTTCCCTGTTTAGCTATTCAGTACAGTGGAATAGGGTGTTGATGCACACAGAGATCTCACAGGAATCCTCCAGAGAGATCTCTAGGAAAGTTTCCTGGAGGTAGTTGGTAATCTTCTGCGAAGGTTCCTTGGCAGAGCAGCTTTGTTCCTTCCCCCACTGGAAATTTTCCCGTGCCATTTGGCAATCACTTGTGCAGGGACCAAAGCAGTACATAGGCGAGCAGCATAAGGACAAGGGCGGAAGCCAGAAGCAGTTGTTAGATGTACCCTCGCTTCCCTGCTTACCCTCAGCAGTGAGATATCTTCTACCATGACCCCCACCTGTGGGAAAGTGTGGAAGAATTTTACAATTTTTTCCATAGTTGGCTGCACCACAAGCCTTGCAGAGTGCTCTTTTCCCCATGTAAAGCACCCCCCAGCCAACACTCACCATGCTTTGGCTGTTCACAGAGATGCGTGCTTGCCAAGGTCAGTTAGAAAGTGATTGTTTCTGGTACAAAAGGTGTATTTTACTGAAATGTTTCAATGCTGTGGGTGAACTTAATCGTGATTCTTTGCATTGTTCCTTCTGCTTCGGCAGATGTGGCCTTCAGGAACATCCCACACACACCAGCCGAGTGTCTGCGCCAGATAAGAAAGCGCCCAAGACGGAACAAAAACGACATGTTCCTGGAGGTACTGCACTTCTTCAATGCAGAAAAAAGGGAATGCAAGGAATGGAGGAAAGCTGAAAGGCAGGTGCCCACCCCCTCCTGCAGCACATTCAGAACTCTTTCCCCTTTCCAGGACTTCTCGGTTTCCCCTTCACTCCACCCTGTGGGACAATTTTCAAAATGACAGCACTAAATGCAAACTTTTTGAATGGTAACTCACCTTTCTTTCCTACAAATTGAGATAGCAGGCAATTTAATCACTTGCTTACTGGAATGTAAGGCCCCAAATGTCACCATTGCTTTCTAGGAAAACTATGTGTAATGTAACATTACAGCATCAATCACATTACTGTTCTCATTTTCAAAGTGTTGCCCCAAAGCCTTCCTGATTCAAATGGACCCCCCGATAGCCCTGGTATGTGGCTGCTCAAAATCAGCGGCCAAGCAGCCTGCCTCAACTCTCCACCCCTGAGAAAATCTTTCACCCTTAGCTTCACAAAGAGTATGAAGTGTATAACATGCAGCTATGACCATGGGAATATTATCCTTATTGAGTTCTAACCTGCCATAAAGGCATTGTCAGTGCATCTTTAATCTGCCAAATGCACATTCCACTGTCATCTGGCACCTACTCAGCCTGTTGTTGAACCGCTCCTTACTGCTGTCCAGGTTTCCCGTGTAAGGTTTCATGAGCCATGGATGTAAGGGGTAGGCCATGTCTCCCAGGATCACTATGGACATTTCAACAACATCCCCCACTGTAATCTTCTGGTCTGGAAAGAAAGTCCCCGCTTGTAGCTTTCTATACAGGCCGGTGTTCCTGCATATGCATGCGTCATGCATCTTCCTGGACCACTCCACGCTGATGTCAGTGAAACACCCACGGTAATCCACAAGCGCTTGCAACACCATGGTTAAATACCCCTTCCTATTGATGTACTCCATTGCAAGGTAGTCTGGTGCCAAAATTGGAATGTGTGCCCCATCTATAGGCCCTCCACAGTTAGGGAAACCCATTTCTGCAAAGCCGTCCACTATTTCACGCACATTTCCCAGAGTCACGGTCCTTAGGAGCAAGATGTAATTAACTGCCCTGCATACTTGCATTAACGCAGTCCCAACAGTCAACTTCCCAACTCCAAATTGATTTGCAACCAACCAGTAGCAGTCTGGAGTCGCCAGCTTCCACACAGCGATTGCCATACAGTTCTCTACTGATAGGACAGCACTCGTTCTGGTGTCCTTGCGCCGCAGTGCTGGGGCAAGCTCCGCACACAGTTCCAGGAAGGTGGTTTTCTGCATCCAAAAGTTCTGTAGCCACTGCTCATCATCCCACACCTGCATGACGATACAATCCCACCATTCAGTGCTTGCTTCCTGAGCCCAAAAGCGACAGTCCACCCTCTGCAGCTGCTCTGTGAATGCCAAAAGCAATCTAAAGTTGCTCCTATCCATATCACACAGCATGTCAGGCAACTGGGAGTCTTCTTCAGTTAGGAACGTCACGATTAACTGCACTGCCACCCGTCATGTCTTCATGACAGTTATCAGAGCACAGGAGAGCAGTGTGAGATCCATCCTTTCTCACAAAGATGCCGGGATGCACAGCAAACAAGGGCCATTAGAAAATGCTGCGAAAGAAAGCCAGAAGCCCATAGAATGCTGGGATAGAAAGCAACGCTTCGTTGGACATTAAGCCCAGTCCCAAAATGCGCTGCGATCTGCTCCGCCTTCCCACAAGACCTAGTAGCAGAAGGTGTTGAGCTGGACTGTGGGATAGGTATCCACAGTGCGCTGCCCTCATTATCAATGCTAGTGCCCGAGTGTGGACACACACTGCTGGCAGAAGGAGTGAGTGTGAACATACAATACAAATTTTTATTATAGTGCTTTTTGAATGTCGACATAACTTTTGTCGACAAAACTCTAGTGTAGACAAGTCCTAATTTCCCTCCAGAGTTCATCCTCCATTGTGACAGCCATAAGGACATATCCCTTTATACTTCCCCCAACCTTATACCTTTGATTCTTACATTGTTGCCACTCTCTAATGATTTTAAAAGGAATTCCATAAAATCTGATCAACACTGCTTCTAGACTGATGGGAAAAGTCACTTAAGGAAGTGCTTTGTATTGCCTCTCCTATCAATTTGTCATCTGTGTTGTGTCTCTGCAGCACACTCAATCCACAATGGACCAAAGAACAAGGCACCAGGCCCATGAATCAAATCTAGGTTTCTTGAATAACAGCACAGAGCACTAGCTACTAAGTAGCCTCTATATCTCAGAGACTAGGACACTGTAACTAAATCCAATGAAAAACCTCAGGCCACAAAGCAATGACACCAGCAATAAATGCCACTGCTCTGGTCTTACACCTCCATGGACAAACAGGATTTTGAGAGAAAGAAAGAAAAGAATGTATATTGAATGGCAGTGCCTTTAGATATGAACTGCCCTCACACAGGGCCCCTTATACCCAGCAACAGAAAAGTTTGGCCATGGCACCGTTGTGTTCTCTCCTTTCGTGCATTTACAGTATGCGTAACTGAATACAATCAATACGGCAGCAATGGAAGGAAAACAACCATCTTAAAAAGGATCCTTTCAGAAACAGAGGCCAGCTGCAGTTCACCAAAACACATGTAAAAACAGAAATTGGTAATTTATTTTAATAGACATTTCTATATCACTCACCATAGTATTTGAGCACCTTTAAGATGAAGGAGGAAAAATCAAACAATTGTTAAACCATAAAGTAGGCATAACAGTTAGGCTAGCCTATGTTCGTTAAAATGAAATACACAGGCCATTCATTTTGTTTAGAGGAATAGTTATACAATTTTTAGACTTCTGAGTTAAAGCCTACATCTATATCAATTTCCAACATTGCAATGTTTAGTTTCCTATAAGGTTTCCATTGTTTTTCTCGAGTCCCACTCACTGGATTGGCTTAAAAAACGTCAGCCTTCTATATAGCATGTGTACATGGGTCAATGTAAGTGCTTCATGTTAGGCAATTCAGCATTTAAAAAGTACTTATTCAGTATTGTAATAAAAAATTATAATAAAGAATTAAAATCCTTTTAGGATGCAACAGACAAAACATTTTAAGATATGGCATGCACAGAGATGAAAATCTGAATAGGAGTTTCTCTGCTACTTGTTTAAATAGCTTTACAAAGGACTCAAACACAATTTATTCCAATCCACAGTCTTTATTTCAGACAATGGTATATCCAGTGAGTTCTCAAAATGAACATGATTTGACATTTAATTGTTTGACAGCTGACTTGCTCATTGACAATCCACTTGTGCACAGATAGGTACATGTAAGAAATTGCAATTGTTCAGACATGCCCTGTCTCATTTAATATAGCCACTCACATAGTAAACAGATAACTGTTTCCTGAGTCATAGATTAAAGAGACCATTCAAAAGAAACCTTAAACTAACTTTGGGACCTAGTATCTGTTACTAATGTGTGGACATTGTCTAGGCTCAAGATTTACAAGAGTTCAAATTCCTGAAATCATTTCACTTTTCACTGGGTCTCAGTTTCTAGAGCCCTCCAGTACTAGGTAGGTTCAATTATCGATCCTCAACCATGAAAGTATAGATAGTTCCCTTTTAGTTCAGCTCACTAGCCCATTCCAACTTCTGGGGGGGGAAAATGGCTATGCGTGAAGCAGCTTCACAAAGCTTCACACACCCTTTAATGCAAATTAAAGGCCTTACTTCATTCAACAAAAATGGTATTCCATAGCCACACTTATGACACACCACTTTTATCCCTGATCTATTTTATCTTACTGCTGGGGAAGTGACAAAAGATGGTTATTGACCTTTGTAACTGTTCTTCAAGATGTGTTACTCATATCCATTCCAATTAGGCGTGCGCGCACCGCGTGCACCATCGTCGGAAGATTTTTACCCTAGCAACACTCGGTGGGTCGGCTGAGGCGCCCCCTGGAGTGGCGCGCTTATGGCGCCCGATATATGCCCCTGCCGACCCAGTGCCCCCTCAGTTCCTTCTTGCCAGCTACTCCAACAGAGGGGAATGAGGGTGAGTTTGGAATGGATATGAGCAACACATCTCGAAGAACAACAGTTACAAAGGTGAGCAACCGTCTTTTCTTCGAGTGCTTGCTCATATCGATTCCAATTAGGTGACTCCCAAGCCTTACCTAGGCAGTGGGGTCGGAGTGAAATGTCGCGGAGCGAAAGACCGCTGAACCAAATGCCGCATCATCCCTGGACTGCTGCACTATGGCATAGCGGGAAGCGAAGGTATGTACCGATGACCAAGTCGCTGCTCTACAGATCTCCTATATGGGCACATGAGCCAGGAAGGCGGAGGACGAAGCTTGAGCCCGAGGGGAGTGGGTGGTCAAGTGTGTAGCTGGGACACCAGCTAAGTCATAGCACGCACGGATACATGATGCAATCCAGGACGAGATGCGCTGGGTGGAGACCGGGAGGCCCTTCATCCGGTCTGCCACAGCCGGGTCATCTTTCTAAAAGATATCTTTCAACCGATGTAAAAGGCGAGGGCCCTGCGAACATCTAGGGAGTGCAGCTGTTGCTCCCGTCAAGAGGTGTGCGGCTTCGGATAAAAGATTAGATGTCTTGGTTGACATGAAAGGACACCACCTTAGGAAAGAAGGTGGGGTGTGGTAGCAGCTGTACTTTGTCCTTACGAAACACCGTATACGGTGGTTCCAATGTGAGAGCTCTAAACTCCGATACACGTCTCGCCAAGGTTATAGCTACGAGGAAGGCAGTCTTCCAGGAAAGGTACAGGAGCAAGCAGGTCGCCATGGGCTCAAAGGGAGCACCCATGAGCCTGGAGAGTACCAGGTTAAGATCCCACATAGGGGCTGGCTGTCTAATTCGTGGGAACAGGCGCTCCAATCCCCTGAGAAATCTAGTGACCACAGGATTGGAGAAGATAGAATGCCCGTCCTCACCCGGGTGGAACAACAAACCCTGTTGTTTTAAGGACAAGAGGTAATCCAAGATGACAGGAACTGACGCCCGTAGGGGGGTCTTGTGATTCCGGGCGCACCAGTAAGAAAAACGTTTCCACTTGGCTAAGTATGTGGATCTAGTAGAGGGCTTTCTGCTCCTCAAGAGTACCTGCTGAACCAAGTGAGAGCAGCACAGCTCAAATTGGTTTAACCATGCAGCATCCACACTGTGAGGTGAAGAGATTGCAGGTCAGGATGGCGGAGCCGTCCGCGACCTTGAGTGATCAGGTCTGGCCACAGCGGGAGTGGGATCGGAGTGTCCTCTGACAGCTCGAAGAGAGTGGTATACCAGTGCTGCCTGGGCCACGCCGGGGCAATCAAGATCAGCCAGGCTCTGTCCCTGCAGAGTTTGAGCAGGACCCCGTGGACTAGCAGGAATGGAGGAAAGGCATAGCACAGGTGAGGCTTCCACTGTTGTAGGAAGGCGTACGAGAGAGAGCCCGGGGAACAACCTTAGAGAGAGCAGAACACCTGGCACTTCCGATTGTCGTGAGAGGCGAATAGGTCTATTAGGGGAAAGCCGCAACTCCAGAAGACAGAATGGATAACATGTGGGTGAACCAACCACTTGTGAGCCAGGAATGATCTGCTGAGGCAGTCCGCTAAGGTATTCTGGACTCCCGGGAGAAACGATGCCACCACATGGACCGAGTGGGCTATGCAGAATTCCCAAAGACGAGTGGCCTCCTGAGAGAGGGGGGACGACCGGGCTCTCCCTTGCTTGTTGATATAAAACATGGTTGTTGTGTTGTCTGTGAGGACTACAACGCAACAGCCTTGAATGTGCTGTTGGAATGCTTGACATGCCAGGCGCACTGCTCTGAGCTCCCGGACGTTGATGTGTAGGGATAACTCTGCTGCTGACCATAGGCCCGGTGTATGAAGATTCCCGATGTGGGCCCCCCCATCCTAGGGATGACGCTTCTGTGACCAGGGACACGGAGGGCTGTGGGGCATGAAATGGCACCTCTTCACACACTACCTTGTGGTCCAGCCACCTGTCTAGAGAGGCTAATATTCCTGGCGGAATGGTAACTATCGTGGCAAGCTGTCCCCACTTGGTCGGTAAACTGTTGATAGCCAGGCCTGCAGCGGCCATAGTCGTAACCTGGCGTATCTGGTCACATACATGCAAGATGCCACGTGTCCCAGGAGGCATAGGCATGGTTTCAAGGTTGAGGTCAGGAAGGTTTGCAGGCTGCGGACTATGTTCGCTATGGACTGGACATGCGCATCCAGCAGAAGTGCCCAGGCTAGGCCAGAATCTAAGACTGCTCCTATGAATTCTATCCTCTGGGTTGGTACCAGAGTAGATTTCATGACGTTGAGCAGTAGGCCTAGAGTCAATTGAACGTGGCCATGGTGGTCTGAAAATTAGACTGCACCTGATCTCTGGAGAGGCCTCGAATGAGCCAGTCATCGAGATAGGGGAACACTTGGATCCGTTGCCGATGAAGGGAAGCAGCTACAACAGCCATGCACTTTGTAAACACCCTGGGGACCGTGGAGAGGCTGAAAGGAAGGACGGTGAATTGGCAGTGCTGTTGGTTGACTACAAAGCGGAGGAAACGCCTGTGGGGCGGGTAAATCGCTATGAGGAAGTACGCATCCTTCATGTCGAGGGCGGCGTACCAGTCTCCAGGGAGAATATAATGATCCCCACGGAAACCATGCGAAACTTCAACTTTTACCATGAATTTGTTGAGTCCGCGCAGGTCCAGGATGGCCATAGCCCCCCTTTTGCTTTGGGGATTAGAAAGAAACGGGAATAAAACCCCTTGCCCCACAGTTCTCTTGGAACCTCTTCTATCGCCCCGATAACCAGGAGCGACTGCACCTCCTGTGTAGAAGGAGCTGCTCGTGAGAGGGGTCCCTGAAGAGGGATGGGGAGGATGGGAGGGAAGGGGGAGACAAAACAAATTGGAGTCGGTATCCACTTTCTACCATGTGTAGGACCCAGCGGTCTGACGTTATGTGCGACCACGCAAGGAGCAAATAGGAAAGGCGGTTGGAGAAGGGTGGAAAAGGATCCTGAAAGGAGACTGGTGCTCCGCCCTCGGGCGCACTTTCCAAAGTTTTGTTTGGGCCCTGCCGAAATCATCGGGGGGGGGGGGCTGATACTGACCCGTCTGAGGGCCAGATTGTCTCCTACCACCCGGGCCACGTCTTCTCGAGAAGTCCTGCCTTGGCCGAGGGGGAGGGTAGAATCTCTGGGGCTGCGGCCTAAAGGGCCTTCTCTGCATTACTGGCATATGCATGCCCAGTGAACGCATGATGGCCCGGTTGTCCTTCAGACTCTGCAGCCTTGAGAACAGACCCTAGCCCTCGAAGGTCCTGGAGAGTCTGTTGCAACTCTGGTGGTAATCCAGAGACCTGCAGCCATGAGATGCAGCGCATGGCTATGCCCGAGGCGAGGGTCCTAGCTGCCGAGTCCGCCGTGTCCAGTGAGACTTGTAAGAAGGTTCTGGCCATCTTCTTGCCCTCCTCTAGTAGAGCTCCAAACTCTTCCCTGGACTCCTGTGGGCCCAACTCTTTGAACTTGGACATAAACACCCACGAATTATAGTCATAACGGCTCAGGAGTGCCTGTTGGTTGGCCACCCTGAGCTGCAAGCCCCCCGCTGAGTAAACTTTGCGCCCAAACAAATGTAGGTGCCTAGCGTCCTTTGACTTAGGCGCAGGGGCCTGTTGGCCATGGTGTTCCCTTTCACTGACCGAAGCCACAACAAGGGAGCACAATTGGGGGTGTGTGTAAACGAACCCGTATTCCTGAGAGGGAATAAAGTACTTCCTTTCCATGTCCTTGGCCATCAGTGGAATAGAGGATGGCGACTGCCAGATTGTCCTGGCAGTGGCCTGTATAGTATGACGGGGAGGGCCACTTGGGACGGTGTCTCCGCCGACAATGTCCACCACAGGGTCCTCTACCTCCACCACTTCCTCCACTTGGAGGTTCATATTGCATGCCACTCTGCGGAGCAGTTCCTGATGGGCCCAGAGGTCCATAGGGGGAAGACCCATAACTGTAGTACCCGCCACTGCCTCATCCGGTGAGGATGAGGAAGATACCCCCGAGGCTAAGGGATCCTAGGTGAGGTCCTCCTGTGGAGGGTCTTGCTGGTCAAAGTCAGTGACGTTAGCAGGATGGGCCTGCAATGGCACAGGAGCAGTTGCCTCAGCATCCCCCCTGGGGGGGGCGGGGGCGGAGAGATACCGTGACCTCCGGTACTTGTGGCTCCGAAGGGGCGGAACGAGATGCCCTCGAAGGAGCCCCTTGGGCTTGATGGTATGTCTAAGGGGTCCAAAAGGACCACTGTGGGGGTTCCTGGCCTGGGTCCTGGCCTTCTTCCAACCACTGGCCTGCATCGCCCTCGCCCTAGGCATGGAAGCCACCTTGAGAGCACAATGACGCAGAAGCAGAGCAGGACGGCCAAGGCGGCGCCATACGGGACGGTGCCAAGTCCTTCGGTGCCGCACGGTGCCAGGGACGTATGCAGAGCAATACCTAGACAGCGAACAGCGCCTGCGGTCACAGCGGTACTGTGAGCCCGATCTAGATCTTGATGGAGATCTCCGACAAGATCGGCCGCGAGATCGGCTCCAGGACCAGTACCGGGAGCGGAGCCAAGAGTCCGATCGGTACCGCCTGTACCGCGATTCAGACCTCTGGGAACCAGAGCAGTGGCGCGAGTGTGACCGGTGCCAAGAATGAGACCGGTGCCGAGACAGGTGCTGGGACCACGATTGGGACCAGGACCGGTGCCGTCCTGCTTTGCTGGGCGACGGCGGTCGCATCAGGGACAGCTTCCCTTTTGATCGGAGCGTCCGCACCAGAGGTGACGGGGGCTGTTGAAGAACCGGCTCCGTGAGCGTGATCAAGTCCCGCACTGTTGCGAATGTCTCCGGTGTAGAAGGCAGTCCCAGCTCAACCACGGTGCGCCCCGGGGAGCTCACAGGTGCCAGACTCGACGGCCCTTGCAGTGCTGGAATCGACAGCCCTCGGACCGCTAGTTGTCCCACACGCTCCGGTAACAGGAGCGGCTCTGGCTGCAGTGCGGGAGGTGCCGGTGGTTGGTGAGCTGACGAGGTGGAAGCAGCTGTCACCTGTTTGGGCTGCTTCTTCCTTGGACTCGGAGACAGGGACCGGCGCCGTGGAGGTACGGTGCATATCTTTCCATGAGTCCGAACGGGGTGCCGGACCAGTCGGTGCCGCAGGGGCACTCTGCACCGACGATGATGGTGCCGGGTCCCATGAAGTGGAAGGGACCGAGCTAAGTGCCGCCTCCATGAGGAGCTGCTTCAATCTAGAGTCCCGCTCCTTTCTGGTCCTTGGCTTGAAGCTTTTGCAAACACGGCACTTGTCTGCTTGGTGGGATTCCCCCAGACACCTTAGGCAGGAGTCATGGGGGTCTCCCATTGGCATTGATCTCAGGCAAGCCGAGCAGGGTTTGAAACCCAGAGACCCCGGCATGGGCCTAGGCACTGGGCCGGGGAAGACCCCGCTCCCTCTCAGAAAGAAGCTAATCTAATCTAACTACTACAACTGTTAAACAACTATTCAAAACCGTTAACAACTACTTATCACTAATGAGAACTATTAACAAGTATGGAATGCTAGGGAGAGTGGAGAACAGCTAGCTGCGCTCCACAGTTCCAACGACCGACCCCACCGTCAGGGGTGGTAAGAAGGATTTGTCTTCCCCAAATTTGCTCCTGCCCCCCTCCCAGAAGGACAAACAATTTCTCCCATAATTCACTTAAAAGAATTAGCACTGGTCATATTACTGCAGCACAAAGAACCACAGAATATGCCCTTAGAAGAACTAGTGAGATATACAGGCAAATGCCACACCAGTGAAGAGACACTTCGCAGTGTGACTATTCACATCCAGGTTAGACTAACGTGGGTGCCAATCACTCAAGTTACTTCTGCAGTGAAAACATGTCCTAAAAGATTAAGTCAGGTCCAAAACTTGGAAACAGCTAGTAAGTGCTCATACATTGCACTGGCACTTCTCTAAAGCTTACTCTCCAGAAACTCAGCTTCCATTTAAAAAATATTTATAGCTATCATCATTATAGAGAAAACCTCAAAAACATGAACAGAGAGGGTCACCAATGCAGAACTGAGTCTGCAACAATAGACCCAAAATGTATGAAGTGTCAAATTCATCTCCATGAGATGTTACCTTTCATGCTCAGTGACAGTTTAAATGTCAACACTTAACTATTTTATTCCTCATGTAAGGAACAAGGAGGACAATTACAGATCTGGAAAAATTGATTCCGAGTGACATCTCATTTTGGTGCTACAACTGTGTGCCATTTGGGAGATAACACTCCAGCACCCCTTTTCCCTCCTCCATCAAGAGGAGGCAAGCCCGAAGAGCTTAACAGCCCATCGGCATACTCAAGCTCCACCAAGGGGGAGCCCATCAAGGTGTCCAGGGGAGCCAGCAATACACCATCCTATTTTGAATATCTGCACAGTTTACCACAAGTAGTTTTATTCTGGGTTCAGATGGGTGGGTCTCACTTTGTGGGTGAAGCTTGGAAAACCACCTCTTTTTTTTCAAACTGACTCCGGTAGCCTATAAGACTAACCTGCTTGCTTGTGTGTGTGTGTGTATATATCTTTTCTTATAGTTTAAGTATTTGATGTATTAGGCTTATAGATTTATATTAAAAGTAAGTTTGGCTGTAATGCAAGATCTACCTACAGGCCAAAACCCTATATGTTAAGCTAATGCAAAGTTAACACCTTTTGAGACCCTCACCCAGAAAAGTAAAATTAGACAAAACACTCACGCAGATGTTTAGAGACCTTTACCTAGATCAATAGCCTTAAAGGGTGGAAACAGGGGTTTTTCCCAAAGACTTAACAAGTACACCACAAGAGACTGATGTGCGTACATACCTGTCATCCATACAAGCCTATGGGGTAAGTGTACCCTAACATTTCTGTGGGTGAGGAATAAAATTTGGGCATAAGAGAAGGAGGTCTGGCATTTGCCCTATAAAAGAGGTAACTCATCTCAATAGAGTATCTCCATTCTCTATTATCTCCATTTTCTCCGTTCTTACTTTACTCCATCTCCATTTCTCACTATCTCCGTTCTCACTTTACTCTATTCTCATTTACTTCCTGCACTCTATCTACGATGACTGCTACTATTTGTAGGCTATACTTGTCCTTCTTAAACTTTAAGTTTCAAGGGAACTAGGCTAAGCTTGGTTTCCATAAGTTTTATTCTTAGTTTGATTATTAGGTTTTGATTTAAGTTTAAGTTAGTCAAGTAAATCCTAATCAGCTTTGATAGCCCTTAGCATTTTCTAAGCACTGCATCCCTCACTCAAGAATTGAGAAACCTGAACCACAAGGCTGTTCCTGTGTCTCTTACCACCAGGTTATCAAGGAAGGGTGTGAGTATATTAACCAAAGCTTTGTTGCATATAATATTATATTATCATATGTATCTTTTGAATAGCAGTAATGCAATAGTAACTTTGTAACTCTGGATATTTTACCATTTACTTACTATTATTGATTTTAATAAAAAGTCTTTAAAGCGGTATCTGTCTCATTGTGAGCTTCCTGTCATACCCCCGAGGGTCCTTTATAAGTTCTGTGGAGCCTGATTCAGGACAAGAACTTTTATCTTCTGATCAAACAGATTGGCGAGCCTAAACCCATACTAATTAATATTAATAATATTATTAAATAAAAAGAAATTAATAAATTAAATTCCCATATTATCCAAATTAATATCATCAGTACACCCTAAAATCAGGCTACACTCCTGATCAATTGTGTCTTACTTTGCTTCAGAAGCCCAGAGTATGTGCATATAAGAACCTTCTACTGGGCTTGCCACTCCACTACAGCTAAATCTGAACACTTGTAGCTACAGTCACAATGTTTTTGAAAAAAGAGACATGGCACCCATAGCACTAATCATTTAATCAAAATCAATGTTTTTTCCTGTTAGAATCTAAAGGAATCTGGAGTAGACTGCTTGCCTTTCCCATGAATCACATTAACAAAATAAGTCTGTCAGCCAACTCAGACAAGAAACCTTAACTGCACTTGGCTGTTAAATCTGGACAGTTTACAGCAGCACAGAAGATTCGAGAAACAAAGTTTACAGTATCAGAAGTGTATCTCAAATTTCTCATTCACAAAAGGCTTGCCCCACTGAAAATGAAAACTGATTTTCCCACAGAGCTTTGGTTAGGACTCACTGAACATGTACATATTTCAAAGTAAAAATGGGGATTTACTGCATTGCATTAATTTACAAGAAGTTAACCTGTTTGACCTGAAATGTACATAGCACTAGAGACAGCACAGAAATATTTAGACAGACCATTCCAAAATCCAATACCCTCCTCATCTTTCAATAGGAAAGTAAATCCTGGAAATCATGGCCACATCTGAATGCCTGGCTATTGACTAAGCTCTTAAAGACACACAGCTTTCCATGATCTGTGAAATATGTATTCAGCAAAGCATTCGGAAAAAACCCTTACAGACAAAACTGTTGCTGGTGCTGCCATTTGAGCTACCTCCTCTGGTTTATCAGACATGTTTGCCAACAGAGCAAATAAATGACATGTTAAACAATGTTTAAGAATTACAGCAGCTGGAAATGTTCCAAATTTCATGTTCTGTTTTGAACACCCACTAGAATGCAGGAATGAAAGCACAAAGAAGATTAACTTCTAACCACTGCATGAAAGGATCAGAATATCTGACTCATGTTATCAAGGGGATCACCTCTCCCAAACAGTGTAGAATGACATCCCATCACTTCAAAACCAGTCACATGCCAGGTGCAAGTTCTTTACTCTCTAAAGAATACTACATTAATGATTACACATAACCAAGCTGCTCCTGAAGGACGACTGGAATCAATGGATACTGAAGAGAATACATCTTTGAACTAATTCTCCTGCGACACATGCAATTGATGGGGAAATAAGTTTCCAATTCAAAAATAAAAGGCACAATTGAAAAAGTTAAACTGCAATAATTTAAAAGCCGCAGGATAATACTCATATGAAATATACATTTTTATACTGCACATTATAAATATATATAAATTAATGTGAATCTGGACATAAGTTTCATGTCTTCCCCACACAAGCTGACCAGCGCTTCTGAGTTTTAGGCCTTGGCTACACTTGAGAATTCACAGTGCTGCCGCAGTAGCACCGTGAAGCGCGAGTGTAGTCGCGCCGCCAGCGCTCTCTCGCAGTGCTGCAAGTACTCCACCTCTCCAAGGGGAATAGCTTGCAGCGCTGATTACACTGGCACTTTACAGTGCTGCGCTCGGGGGAAGGGGGGCGTTTTCACACCCCTGAGTGCAACAAGTTGCAGCGCTGTACAGCGCCAGTGTAGCCAAGGCCTTAGACAAATAAAGACCTGGGGATTTTCCTTCCTTTCTTTCTCTGAACAAAGGACAACTCAGTTACAGATCAAAAACAGTTCATGCCACTAGCAGTCAACACAATATCACCTCCAAGCAGAAATTAAAGTCCTACTCCACAGTCCTAGGGTCTGAAGTAGTAAATTTCCTATTTTGATTTCTTAGCAGTTTTGTGGGTTTTTTAACTGCTTTGTTTACTGGTATCGGTTTACTCTGTAGATCTTGGATATGGCAAGAGCCTGACTCAAAAACTACAGTAACTCCTCACTTAAAGTTGTCCCGGTTAACGTTGTTTTGTTGTTACGTTGCTGATCAATGAGCGAACGTTTGTTTAAAGTTGTGCAATGCTCCCTTATAACGTCGTCTGGCGGCTACCTACTTTGTCCACTGCTTACAGAAAGAGCAACCCATTGGAGCTAACTGGTGGAGGCACGGAACCAGGGTGGACAGGCAGCCTCCCTATTCCCCTAAGTGCCCTGTGCGGCAACCACCCAGCAGGCTATCAATTGCCAGCAGTTCAGCTGTCCCTCCCGCCACTGCCATGTGCTGCTCCTGCCCTCTGCCTTGGAGTTGCTCTCTCTCTCTCACACACACACACACCCCCACCCCTTTTGTCTGGTGAAAAAAATTTCCTGGAACCTAATCCTCCCTATTTACATTAATTCTTATGGGGAAATTGGATTTGCTTAACATTGTTTCGCTTAAAGTCGCATTTTTCAGGAACATAACTACAACATAAGCAAGGAGTTACTGTATATCTATTTTAATGTGGTTAAACTCTGATTACTGGGTATTCTGCTGTTCCACAGAATCCATCCTCATTACGGAACTGTGCTCCAGAACTTAAATTTTCACTTTAAACTGTTTTAAGCCTTTATTGATAATGAAGAAAACATTCAAATGTCAGTGTAAGGCAATGCAGTGATGTCTTCAATAAGTGTGCAGCAGTAACTGAAGAAAAGTGAATTTCCCATTTCATTTCAAGGAGTTAAGAAAAAACAGAATATGGTAACAGCATAAAATATGTATTTAATATAATAACACAGAGGGTGGCTATTGTACTAATGTACTACTAATGTTCATATTTTAACTAAAAAGTCTACAGTTTTTAATTTAAATGAAGCTGACAAAATGCTCAAACTGCCACAGAATTTAGGCCCAATTTGCTGCTGAGGCCTTGGGTTATACTCTTAAAAGTAGTTGCACTGCAGTTAAAGAAGAGTGTGAGAGAGTTTCAACTACAAAGGGGTTTAGCTTGAGGTTTTATTTTAAACCAGTTTTAGTTAAATTAGCACAAAAAGATGAATCGACACTTCGGTCAAGTCTACACTACAATCTTTGGCCAGCACAGCTATGTCAGTCAGAGGCGTGATGAGGTGCAATGTGACCACCACTGGGGTATATACAGCTACACTAGCAAAACGCATTTTTGCCAACTTAGCTTATTTCACTGATGGGAGGGCAGCACTAGAACAAGTTATTCTGACAAAAGCAGCTTTGCCTTCAGAAGTTCTATCCACACTGAACACTTTGCCAGTATACTGGTATAGGTAAATGGGCAAAGTACTCCTCCCATGGACCCAGCCTTATTTTGATTTAACTTAAGGCAATTAGGAATCAATTTAAGATAAATCAAAATAAGCTACACTTCACTCTTACTTCAATTTATCTACACATGGATTTGCACTGGTGTAACTAAATTGGGTTAAAAACAGATTTAAGTTAAGCCAGGGTAATTTTGGCACGACCAACATCTTATATATTATGGCCTTTCAGCCTAGTTTGGGGGGGGGGGGGTTAGATAAGGAGCAGCTCACACTTCAGATGTCAACAATTTACATAAGCTCTGAAGTCTAAGGGTGTGCAGTGTCCAAAAGCCCACCTTTTGAGGAAGACAGAAAAAGTATTTTTTTACATATTAGGTGAACTTAACGTACAGTAGCATTTGAGGGCTATTAGAAAACAATAAAAGAACATCTTTGAAGGTCACCTTAAACTGTCAAACTAAAATCTAATAAAAACCTCAAGCAAAATGCTAACTTGGGACTTTGTCTACTAATAATCCCAAAGACAAACAATCATCTATCTAAAACACAGTTCCCAAAAGTTTAGCTTTTGCTATCAGGGCACTGAAGGGAAGAGGGAAGGCATGTTAAAAAAAAAATCTTCAGACACATTTACTGAATCAAATCAGCAGTTTCAGAACTCTGTCTCATACTACAAAGATATCTTGCACAGCTCCAAGGCTAGAGAGTTCAAAAACTCCATTCTATCTGAAAAATCGACCGCAGGGGCTAAACATCTTACATGTGACCTTGGTGGACCATGTTTTTTCTGGCTGGCTCAGAACAAGCTGGCCTTTCATCAAGCAAGATGTTTCAACACTCCTCCATATTTGTTAGCATTTCAGAAACAAGGCCACTACAAAATCTACATGTTAGACAAACAGCTGTTTATTTGCTATTGATAGCAAATTAAATTAAGAAGTTAGCTGGATCTTTCAACAGTTCGAAGTGTTTACTCCAGTTGCTGCAGCAATCTAAAGTGACGGCAGATACTACTTGTTCAGTAAAAGCTATTTCATACAGAAATCAGTGTTTCATTCTCTTTTCCTGGGAAGGTGGGAGTATGATGTGACTCAGTTACAGGGCAGGCTGCACCTCTGATCCCTCCCTGGTTTCTATTAGTGCATCGCACCAAGTGATAGGCCTCAAGCCTTTACCTTTCCCAGGATGGAACTGCAGTTCTCCCACACTCCTACACCAGGCCCTCGGCTACACTACCCTGTCTGTCAACCATGCTTACCCAACAGGTCCAACTGCATTCGGTACTTGCGGTTCTTTCCTTTGGGAGTCTGTGACCATTGGTGAATACAATGACCAGGAAGCCTTCTTAAATCAACATACAATTTAATCTTAACAGTTGGAACAAGCATAACATCAGAGAGAGGATTTCAAAACAGTCTACACTCATATCTATCTTGACTAAAGAGAGAAAAGGTGGAGGATGTAGTATTTTTATTGGACCAATTTCTGTTTGTGAAAGAGATAGGATTTTGAGCTACACAGAGCTCTTCTTCAAGTCTGGGAAAGATACTGATTGTGTCACAACTAAATACAAGGTGGAACAGATTATTTAAAATGCTTATGATAAACAATCATATTCCAAGAGATCATTCAAAGTGAATTGGCCTGTTAACACTTCTGCAGTCAGAGGACCAAAAAAAAAAAAAAAAAAGTGTGGGGAGGTTTAGGGGGTTACAGATTGTTGTAATAAGCCATAAATCTAGTGTCTTTATTAAGACCATGATCTGTAGTGTCTAGCCGTTATGAATTTAAGCGCCGAGGCTCATCTTTTGAAAGTGTTGTGCAGGTTTCCTTTGAGGATGAAAACAAAGATCAGATATGGAGTGATCATTTGGTGCAAAGTATTCGCCCATGGGTGATTTGATTTAATATTTTTTGAGAGAGTTCATTCGAAAGCGTAGTGATTGTCTGGTTTCTTTCACAGTTATTGGGGCATTTATGCACTGGATGAGGTACACCACATGTGGTGATGGACATGTGTAAATCCCATGGATTTTGAAACATGAGTTGTGGGGGGATACCTCCACAGCTATGATGATCAGTATGTCTGCAGATTTTGCATTTGTTATGGCAGGATCCTGTGGGTTCTGATCTTTGGGGAGCTTGCTTCTGATGACCTTGGCAAGGTTGGGGGAGTGTTTGAAGACCAAAAAAAGATTTCTTTCACTATGTGGATCCCATCAAGTCTGGATTGTAACTGTTTTATGATACCCCACATGGGTTCCAGCGTGGGTGGTAAGTGAAAACTAGAGGTGGTACGGTCAGAGAGTATTTCCCCCCCACCCACCTGCCCCTTGAGATTGAAGCAGGCTCTATAGAGCTATTTGAGTGCCCTGCTCCATAATGCAATCTACTTCTCTGGTGGAGTGTCCTCGTTTGGTGAAGGCAGTTTTAAATGTGTTAAGGCATATATTCCAGACTTTCTCCTCAGAGTATAGTCTGTGGTATCTCAGTGTTCGGCTGTAGATAGCAGACTTCTTGGTGTATTTGGGGTGGTTACTGGATCTCTGAAGGTAAATGTGGTGATCTATGAATTTCCCAAGAATACTTGTCTGTAAGGTTCCATTGTTCAATCAGATCTGTACCAGCATCAACTGGTACAACTTCCTGGCCACAAGTTGTTTAGAGACAGTTTGACTGATGAGTGGTGGTTGTTGAAGTTGTGATGGAAATCTGTAACTGAGTTTAGGTCATGAGGATGAAAATATCATTGATGTATCTCAGGTATATCGTTGGCTTCGTGGTGCATTTGTCCAGAAATTCTTCCTCCATGTGGCCCATAAAGAGGCCGGCATATTGGGGAGCCATCCTAGTGTCCCTGGCTTCGCCCATGATTTGGGCAAAGTGTTTATTATTGAATGTAAAATTGTTATGGGGGAGGATGAAATGGATGAGTTTGGCAATGTGTTTTGGGTTTATGTCTGAGTGTAGTCCATTGTCCTGTAGATATTTGAGGCAGACAGCGATGCCATCATCTCTTAACTAAAAGCTTACCATCCCCTGGAGGGAAGCCTATGAAGTTCCTCACACTCCCAGTTACCCTAACCTCTAGGGTATCAGTGTCTGTCTGTTTTCCTTAATTGTCTTTCCCAGATTTAGGGAGTATGTCCTCTTAAATCCAATCAGGGCCTTTGTCCTGCTGTTCCTAAGGTTGGAACACCCACCCACACACACACCCCTTGACAAACTAGTCAGGTGAGCCCAGCAGGGCATCATAGGTAGAACATCAAAGCAAATGGCTCTTGCGTTGTCCCTTAAGCTTCGGTGACTGGCTGGCTAGGTCAAGCTATTGTACTTTTTCCTGCTTGTTTTTCCAACAGCCTGCTATTAAACTAACCTAACATTCACATAGGAAACATTTCAATTTCTAACCCAACACAAGCCACACAGTAAATATCCAAATAACCAGGTCAACATACTGTATTCATTAATTGTTACAGAGTTACAGGGACTACACAGATGTACCTTTTATAGTTAAAAGGATAGTGTTATCAAAGTATGGCTAAACAAGCAGCCCTGTTATAACAGTCCTCTTCATAAGTTCTCTTCCTCCAACAGTAAATACGACTGGGTCATGAATATCGTTGTACTCTAGAAGTATTAGGCTGGTTCTCTTTAAATGTAGCTCTGGCCTTAAATAGCTTTCCATGGATGTAATATATAATTTCAGAATAAATTAATGCAGAGTTAATTTATTCTAGTAATTCTAGTTTTGTCTACACTAATGAAATGCACTGTTGCAAAATGCACTAGTTGCAGTCACACCACTACAAATGATCTTTGCACGTTTTTACGTCACAGAATCAGTGACTTCCAGAAACTTCAGTGACATTTTCCACTTCAGCCCCAGGGCAGCGGGGCTGGCATTGGCAGCCAGGCAGGGCCCCGCAGCTCCCAGCTGCCACAGGCAGTGGGTGAACCCCAAAACTGCCCAGCTGCCAGGGAGGACCCTATATCTCCTAGCCACGGCCAGCAAGGGGAACCCCTGCACTCTCAGCCACCCGGGGCAACTGGTCGACCCCGGAGTCTCAGCAGTTCTGGGTGCTGGATCCTCCCCACTTTATCAGGGATATTTTTAGTAAAAGTCAGGGGCAGGTCCGTGACAAAATCTTAGCCTTAATAATGACGTTCCTGCCCCAAGCTGGCAATCTAGGCCAAGTCAAGACATAAGAAAGCTGTAGACAAACAAGGGGACACTACAAGAACACTAACCTCAGATACCTTTGTTGTCCTAACAATGATCTAATCTGCAAAAAGAAAAAAAGCCATGGGATTTTAGTTTTGTATAGATTCCAGAAAGCAGGGAATTTTTGTTTGTGAAGGGGTTATTTATTATCTTTTAACACTAGCAGTGTCTTTATTTCCCTGGTTTTGCTAGAGAATTCCTTGGAGACCTAGAATGGGAGACCTCTTGACTTAACTGCAAGGATGGGAATGGTGAAGGCTATGAGTTGAACAGATATTAAATATCTAAAGATATTGGGTTGTTTAGTCTGACAAAGCGAAGGCTGAGGGGGGATATGATTGCTATCTTTAAATATATCAGAGGGATAAATACAAGGGAGGGAGAGGAATTATTCCAGCTTAGTACTAATGTGGACACGAGAACTAATGGGTATAAACTGGCCGTGGGGAAGTTCAGGCTTGAAATTAGACGAAGGTTTCTGACCGTCAGAGGGGTGAAATATTGGAACAGCCTTCCTAGGGAAACGGTGGGGGCGACGGACCTGTCTGGTTTTAAGATTAAGTTAGATAAGTTTATGGAGGGAATGGTTTAATGGTAAAACATAGTAGCCAAGGAAAACCAATCAATGGTACGTAAATAGTATAATGGCCAACAGGGTCAGGCTAGAGACTCTTGCCTACATGCTCGGGGTCTTACTGATCGCCATATTTGGGGTCGGGAAGGAATTTTCCTCCAGGGTAGATTGGCTGAGCCTCTGGAGGTTTTTCGCCTTCCTCCGCAGCATGGGGCAGGGATCACTAGCAGGAGGGTCTCTGCCGATTGAAGTCACTAAAACACAGGATTGGGGACTTCAACAGCAGAATCCAGGAAAGGGTTTTGTGGCCTGCAGCATGCAGGGGGTCAGACCAGATGATCATAATGGTCCCTTCTGACCTTAAAGTCTATGAGTCTATGAGTTTGACCAAAAAAAAAATCTCTCCTTTTCATATACTCAGGTTTCACTTTTCTATGGTAATATCATAATCTCAATAATTCTCTAGTCCTTTAACAGTAGAGAATATAAAAATCAAGATTAAAAAACACTTCAAATCTTAAAAATTATAACCCAAAGAAGGACAATTCTGGCTTTTGTAGGGCACCTTTTTCTTTAAGCACCTTTGCCATTTTCTTTCACCCCCTTTCCCCTTCATATATGTACTGTTTTCAAATTTAATAAGAAATCCCAGACAACTCAAAAGAAAATTCCTGTCAGTGCTATGCTTCCTCCAATGGCCATCCTAACTCACCAGTTATGTGAAAACAGTTTTGGAAGCATTTTTGAGAATCGCAGGTTCAATAATATACTACCACTGAATTACTGACAGCTGGTACCAATTAATTGGAAGAAATTACTGCAAGTCATACTCCACAAATAAAGGCTTAACAGGTAAGAGTTGTAGGTTGCTATAAGTCCCTTTTTTGGCTCTTCTCAGTAAGTGACCCTACAATGCATAGCCTATCAGCAAGAAATTAAGACTGCTCTAAGATTAGTTTGAGTCATTAATTTTCTAATAAGAATAATCAATCAACATGAACCAGCTAGAGATGGGGAATGACACATTAGTAATGTTCTCAGCACCTGCAATACATACATGAGTACTAAAATCTGTTTCACTGAGACTGGCAGATAAACACTGGTTAGAACAGGGTCTGTATTTACCAACTATTGGCTCAAAAGTTAGAGATGAAGTTGAAGAAATTAATTTGTTCTAGACAACCACCTGCCTGCACTTGGAAGGCCTTGTTAAGAATATGAGTGCCAATTTCTTGCATGTAGAGTAGTGGAGCTCAGTACAATGTATAATGTAATTTCACAGGGGAAAAAATTACTCTCCTAGCACATCAATTAAAATTCATCAACTGCTCCCTCCGCCTAGCCCAATGACATTCTCAGCTCACAGTCATGTCTGGCATGGAGGAACAAAAGCTAGACAAATATGGTTTAGGGGACCAAACACTGAAAACCATGTTAATTTTAACTTAAAGTTTTAATTGTGTGGGGGAAAGTTGGCCCCCAATCTTATAATATAAAGGATATTTTGGGCTTAAAGGAGCTTTACTAGTTGTGCAACTCTGATTTCAGTCCCCTACAAGAATAAGAACACACTTTCCCTTTACCCCACCCTAGAGCATATTTAGATTATTTATTCTCCTATGCGCAGTTGCAGCTTCTCCTATACCAGGAAACTACCCATAGTTGTAAACGGGGCTTCTGTCAACAACGTTTTTCTGAAAATCTCCACCAGTACTAGCCACACTATGAGCACTAGGGTAGACGGGCCACCAGTCTGCGTTGTCCAGACTTACTCACATCAGGATAGGATAACAAGGTGGTAAAACTGTTGACAGCCAATCTATTCTACCACTCCTACCATTGCTAGAAATGGTACTAGAGTAATGGTGGGAAATTTTTCAGAAAAACCTCAGTGTAGACACAGCCAAAGGTGTCTCAGACCACCCTAAACCGTAACTGAAATATAGTTTGGTCCAATGGATGAAGGGATCCAGCATGCTATTTATTAACAGGGGTAAGATTCGACTGCTTCTGCACTATAACCTTTACAACCTTGATTGGGAGGAGTGGACCTAGAGAACCTATGACTGACACCTTAGTTAACCGGTTACTTTTTGTTTATTTGGTTAGTTTTTTTTGTTAACATGGGGCCTATGAGTAAGGATAAGATTTTGTCACGGAGGTCATGGTAGTAATGGATTCTATGACTTTCAAAGACGTCCGTGACATTTTCTGCTTCATCTGTGTGCTGGGGCAGCAGAGATGAAGATTTGAGCCACCACCAGGGGCAGCGTGGGCCCCAGAGCCGTTAATGCCCCCACCCCTTCTCCCACTCCCAACCTCCCCTCACCCTTATTTTTAGTGGCAGTTAGACAGGTCACAGGCTTCTGTGAATTTTTGTTTATTGCCTGTGAGCGGTCTGCGACTTTTACTAAAAATAACCAGGACAAAATCTTAACCTTACATATGAGGTAGCAAATCATCTCATGAAATACCAGGGTTTCCTCAAAAACAGATTGAGAGCCGCTTTTGTCTGTGTCAAAGTTTAGCTTCTGCAGCTCCCCAAATGTATGGTTTATACTTGCTTTCTAATCTGTTTTCAATCAGTTTGAAATCCTTCCAGATAATAAGTACTGTAACACAAGCCCATAGAAACAATCCATGGTTTTTGTTTTCATTGAAAGCTGAACAAACCAAAGAATAATAGCAAGGAAGTATGTAACTGTTTTAAAATAAAGGTAACAGGACCAGCACAAACTATCCCAGCCACCTAAAGAATTAAGGCTGGACAGAACTCTAGGACTATTTCTCACACAATCCATTTGTCATCTTTGGCAAACAAATTATGTAATTAAAGAGTGACTGGGGACACTTATGGTGATTTTTTTTTTAAAGAGATTAATGTTTTTCTACATACCTTAACATAGAAAAATAATTAACAATAAGACCCCAACACCACATGCACACACCTCATGAAGGATATGAAAAAGCTTTGGAACTCTGCAGTATTCCCAATTTAGTATGGAATAAACTAAACCTACTCTCTAATTACATCACGTGTACTTGACTGACATCAATATCAGCAAAAGATTAAGGCAGATGGGACTTCTAAATCACAGACCATCTTTGGAGTACTGCAGGAGGTACATGTGGGAAAAAGTGAACTTGAAGTTAGTCAATGAGGACAGGCAAGCCCAGGCATGGAAATTTAAAAGCTATTAATATTTTCTGGAAACAGAAATGTAGATTAAAGAGCAGAAAGATTCTATTTTAAATTTGAGTAGAATAGGGAGCAGTTTTTCAGTAAAAAAGAGAAGTTAAAAGCAAAAAATATTAAATGATGCTCTGGGGTAATTAAGAGTTTCAAGTAAAAACTAACTCTTTGTAGGGATGTGGAAACAGTTTCTCATGCAAACAGTCAGAAGCCAACTTTGTTTGGTAGGATGAGGCTAAGGTACCACTACTTAAAAAAAATCAAAGTCAGACAGAATTAAGTGATATAAAAATTTCTTTTTAAAGATGGCTAATAAAGAAAGTCAGTTACATTTGAACTAAGGATGTTCCACTAAGTTCTTTTAAAACAGAAACAAAGCAGCATGTAGTCTTCGCAGCCAACATATTAAGTCCCAGATAGAAGCTTTCTTCTATTGGCTGGATCATCTTCTAGAGATATGCACTAAACCATATTTGATCTTGCAAAAATTGATTTGTGTATCTAGTTCCAGGCAGAGGCAGAGAAAAATCCAACTCCAAGTGTTTGTCTAGACTAGAACTTTTGCTCCTATAACTGGAGTCTACTGACTGCCCATTAATTTAGTTAAAACTTGTACAAGCTAAAACTTGACACTCCATAATCAGTTAATTTTAGTCTAGACAAACCTCAAAATAAATATGTAAGAAAAAAAATGAACTATTGTATTTACCTCAGTACAGAGATAAAATGAACAAATGCAGCACAGAAGGAGAGGGTACTCATCTCGTGCAGTAACTGGACTTCAAGATGTGTGCCTCTATGGGTGCTCCATTTCAGGTATGCGTGCCCCTTATGCACCTTTGATCAGAGATTTTTGGTAACTGTGCCTGTTAGGCCTGCACGTGCGCATCATACCTCCTTGTGCCCCATACCGAGGATATATAGAGCTTAGTAGGCAAACCACCCTCAGTTCCTTCTCCACTGAAACATCCCACAGACAAGACTTCGAAGCAGAGGGGATGGAGGGCCAGTAGTGGAGCACCCATAGGGGGACACATCTCAAAAGAACTCCAACTACTGCACTTCTTGGAGTAATGTCAGGTGGCTTCTGGCTAGTACCCATAGAAAGAGAAGGGAGCTTTGAAGCTGGATCTAAGACTGAACTGCCATGACAACAGCAGCGTCCAACCTAGAGGCACATAGGAGGGTAGAGAGTTTTGAGAAAGTGTGAACAGACATCCAAAGTCCGGCTTCACAAATTTCAGTCACTAGTACATCTTTCAATAATGTCATGGAGGCAGACTGGGATCTAACAGAATGGGCTGTCACTCAAAGGTGGCTGAGCATTAGCGGCCTTGTATCAAGTGAGAATACAGCCAGAAACCCATTTTGAAAGTCCGAGTGTAAACCGTAGGCCCTTTTGATTTTGCCGCAAATGAAATTGACAGTCTTTGAGACCTTCCAAATAGTCTGTTTCTGTCGACATAGAAAGCTAATGCCCTTCTAAACTCCAGAGTAGATTCCTCTCTAGACTAGTGGCACTTTTTTTTTGGGGGGGGGGGTGGAGGGAGGAGAAGAGAACAGAACAGGAAAGTGTAATAACCTGGTTGATGTGGAAATTAGAGTATATTTTTAGTAAAAATTCAGTATGTGGTCATAAGAAAACCTTTTCCTTAAAAGAAAACTGTTCAGGGGCGGGTCTGACACTAATGCCCCCAGTTCCCTGACCCTGTGGACAGAAGTTATGGCTCCCAAAAATGCCCTTTTCATAGGTAAGTGTACCAGAAAACAATTAGCCAGTGGCTCAAATGAAGGTTTCATGAGGCAGTGAAGGACTAAGTTAAAATCCCATACAGGAGTGGATTTCTTATTTATAGGAATAGATTAATCAACCCTTTAATGAACCTTGCCATTGTCAGGTAGGCAAATATGGAGGATCCCTCCACAGATTAATGGAAGGCTATGAGTGCTGCTAAAAGAACTTTAAGAACTCATAGAAAGACATGACTTTCTTAATTCCTAACGATAATCTAGAACAGCAAGAAGAGGAGAATGAATTGATGAAAGGTGTATCCTTCACCTAGATTAGAATTTATGGGCTATTTAAAGGTCAAACTCATTCTTCCATTCACGGTGCACAATGTAACATTACATAACAAAAACAGGATCATCTCATTCACATTTGTCACATCTTGTGTTAATTTGGGATGATCACCCTGAACACCTGCTTTGGTTCAGGTCAGGTGACGCCTCCTTCCTGTTTTGGAGGTTTCATATTAATAGCATTGAATCAGTTTATATTTGTTCCAATGTGTATTATATTCTATACTGAAATTACAAACACATGAAGCAGTGACTCCTTTAAGAAAGGATACCTATTAGTAACTTTATGTTAATTTAATGTTACAACATTGTCAAATTATATCTTCAGCAACAGAGCACTAGGTGAGCCAGAACTCCATTCCAGTATTTCTCTGGTGGCCACATCAGTTTCTTTAGGATTTAAAGCCATTAAATTCAACAAAGTTTCTGTAAAATCTTCCAGATATGAATCACTGCAACTTCCTAAGTCTCTTAACAGAAACAATAATTCTCAGAGGACTGTGAACCAGCGCCTTGTGCTAACTCTGAAGCCCGTTAACAATATTGCCCTTTACATTTCTAACCATTTCAGATCTGATTTATTTTAAAAGAAACATTCTGTTTGACTAAAAATAGGTTAAGAGAAGGAAAAGACCTATGGGGCGTGATTTTCTGATAACCTGCACACCTCCTTTGTGTGCAAACTATCTTAGATGTGCATATGTCAGTGATCTGCTCATGCACTGGGCAGATAGGCACCCATCTAAACACATCCATATACGCATCTGATTTGTACAGATCTGCACACAAAATAGCGCACAAGTTGTCTGAAAAATCAGGCCCATTAAATGGTTAATCCATCCCACCACAATGGAGATTTCCACCACCATTCCTTGGGGAAGGGGTGAGGGGGGAACTGATCTCACCACTAAGACTTTTTCCTGATTTTTTTTTTCCAGATTGCTTTCTCCTTCACTTAGTTCTAGCTGAAATATGTGTGTCACAGGAGTGAGGGAGAAGGATGGAAAGAGAGCCTCCAGTTAATGGATGTGCAAAGGGGCATGTGTAGAGTTCCATTTGCCCCCACCCTTCACCCCACTTTGCCTCCCTAATAAATGCCCATCTGTGCATCATTCCAGAAATTGTGGAAGAGCACATCTTACCCACATGAGACTAGTTCTTTAAATGTAGTGCCTATACAGCCACTACACTCTCAGCGGGGCCTCTAGCCCATTACTGTAATACAAACAACAAATATTGAATCTTGGAGTGATTTTGAAAATTTGCAGCTGATGTTGCTATAGAGGCCCCGATCTCGTTAACAGCCTTAGGTGCTAGGACCCCAGAATGCTGATTCCCCAGCCAGCACTGCTAGAGAAATCCTTAGTTCTGCATATTTTTATTTTATTTAAATTTTATTACCTTATCAATAAAAATATTGATTAAATTACGAATTTGGGGGATTACAGACAATATTTGAAAGAACAGCTTGTTTTAAATCGAAGATCTATTAAACAGCTACATTATTCAGCAAAGTTTAATGTTATGTTTCAATAATACATAAGTTATCAAAATTTAAGGGAAATGAGTCATTTCACACACTATAAGTAAAGAATTATTCAGTTATTCATTTATAGAGATAGTCAAAACAATTACATTCTCTCTTTAATTTCTTAATTATTCTCTAAGCAACACTTGGACGCTGAGTTGAAAAAATGTTTTTCCTCAGTTGCAAAATCCAACTTAGTGGGAAAAAGTCCCAAAAGTAACTAAAGTTTTGAAATTTATTAGTGTTTTCATACCATGAATCTGCTGATTTAGCAATGAATGGAATATATGGTCTTTTGCCAGTGAGAAATCAAGATACCTTTTACATTTCAATCTGCCTGAAAATATTTGGCCAAAACAGACAGAAAGAAATTATTTAGTTTTATAAACTAAAGCATCAAAGAAAGCAAACAGTGGTATGCTTTATGCTGTAGAATATGAGAAAGAGGGGGGGAACTTCTGTTTAATATAAGCTCCAATAAACACATATTTTAGACTTCAGTCATATCTGTTTGATTATCTTAGCCTTTCGAAATTAGCTCCAGAATTTTCAGGTAAACCTAGAACAAAAATACTGCAGGACCTTAAATTTGTTATATTTAATCTCCATTTTTCAAGTGGAGCAATGCATTATTTATACCAAAAATTAGTATTTTTCAAACACTGACATTTTATGTCCCAGATTACTAATGTACTCTTCCACAGAAAACCTTTTTCCTCAAATCATTAATTTTTAAATTGCATACATCTACTTTAGACTCCAAAGAATGAGAGATTCATATGGCCAAAAAGAGTTCTTATTTTAGAAATAGTTATATGATTCGGAGAGGGAGATGAATTTTTTAATAAGCCCTTCCGTCAACAGAAGTGGCTCCAGCTAAAGTAGACTGTACACAGGGAAGAAGAATCAGGAAATCCCTTAATAGAAATGGCTGTTACGTATTCATCCATATACCATCTTTCCTTATTTCTCTGGAACAGATTGAGACAAATCATGGAGGATTAAAATAGGAAAGGATTTTTAACACACACACACACACACACACACAAATTATGCATCTGAAAATTCTGAGACATAACACAGAAGCAAGATCCTAAGTCTATTCAATCTGTACGCAGCTGAGTATTGACAAGCAGTCTTGGGGGACGCTTTAAAAGTCATAAGGAGTACTAGGTACACTTCCTCTCCAACTCACAATCACAGTAATCACAGGGTGGTGGGTTTAGTCTTTCAAACCCTTCTGTGGATTACTCATTTTCTGTCCATATTCAGTCCCTGAGTAAGACGCATTCACTCTCTGAGGTCCAGAAGATAGATTTTGTTGTTTTAGATATATACTGGGAAATTTCTCCACTAACTACCCTGCCTTGAGAAAAAAATTCTCAACCAGTAATTAAAAATCCCGAGTACTAAAACAGAAGAATTGCAAAATTTCATTTATTTTTTCTGGTACCTTTCCACCACTGCTACTGCATTCCAGGGAAGAATCTTACAACTTTGCTCAGTTTCTTTCCTGTTTTGAGATCACTTTGTAAACCACCCAAGCAGAATTAAAATGTTTATTAAGAGGATGTTAAAAAAATAGTGAACAGAGTTTGAGCATAGAAGTTTCTGGTTATCAGGGAATAACTTACAGATTATAGAGGGTGCAAAATTTGGTTTAAGATAAAGTGGCATGAGGAATACATAATCTGCAATATCCCCGATTGGGGGTAAAAGGTTGATGGGACAAAGTACAGACATTGAGATATGAGGGTATGAAGTTCATAAAGTGGCTAAGTTCGGGTGTGGATATGAGGAGGAGGATGGATTGACCCTCATTTGGTGAGATTTAATGTTTAGGGAGTTTATGGTTCCAGTTCATATGATCCAACAGAGAAGGTCACTTGGTCCCTTTCTCGTAGTGGGAGAACGATGTCACCCTGGCTCACGCCTCCTGGTACTGTCGGTGGCCGGTGATGTGCTCGATGTAGATGTCCCTGGACCATCGGATGGTGTCTGAGACCGTGAGACACTGCATGAGATGTGCGTAGCGTCGACCGATCCCGCAGGTCCACAGCACACGCTCGTTGCAGGGGTCCCAGGCGCCCAGGGCTCCGACAATCGGGGCCTCCATCTGTACCTCATAGCCCTTCGCTCTCAGGGTGTCAGCCAGGGGGACATACTTTTCCAGCTTACGAGCTTGGGCTTCGCAAAATGCCGGAGTACTGTTCTCAAAGGAGACCGTGATGTCGACGAGGATGATCTTTTTCTGGGCCTCATCAGTGACGACCACGTCAGGTTGTAGCTGGCTGTCAGTACCGGCAATGGTGCAGTTCACGGAGATCTCCCCCAGGCGTGGTGCAATGGCTTTCACCAGGCAGTTCTGGATGGCGTTGTGGCGCAGCTGTCAGGCTCTGGAGTGGGGTTTGCAGCTGCACAGGATGTGGGGCAGGGTCTCGTTGGGGTAGCCGCACTTCCTGCAACGCTTGTCTCATTTCCCATGGCGGATGGCTCCGTTGAGCGGGACGCAGTTGAGCCGGGCACGGTGGATGAACCACCTACTACACAGATGAATCCTTCCCAGAGCATTCAATAATCTTCACAGGTACTTTAAGCAACATCTTGTTCTGAAAATACCTTAGCCCCTTGGGAAGCCTGAGGTTATGTGCTGATGCCTTTATAGACAGTTTATATTTCCGCTAATCTGTCAAGCTCAGAAACAAACTGCTACTAAAAATTATTTCAAGGAAAGCAAACAGTGTAGTTTAACCTTCGCAGAAATAATCTAAATCCATTCCATAGGGGAATTAAGTTACTGTTTCAAAATACACCCCATAAGCAACAGCATTAACATCAGAACTATGGGAATGTGAAATTGAGGAATGGGAGAACAGATAAGGCAAGGTCCCCATACACCAAAGGACACATTTATAAAAGAAAGTTATGGTAAAATTCTGTATCAATGGTACCTAACTCCCATTAAAATGGAATGATTATGGTGCACGGATGGGCAAGTGCTGAAGAGAACATAATGGAAGAATTTCTCCATATATGGTGAACGTGACCAAAATATAAGACATTTTGGAAAGCCACTGGAGATTCTATAAAGGAGATAACATGTGTCAGCTGTCAAATAACCTTTTCATATTTTTGTTATTTTTTCATGAAAAGTGAAGTCTTGAGTTCTTCATGGCTTTCTTAACACTCATTTCCTAGTTCCTGCTAGAATTACCATAGCAAGGGGGTGGAAGAAGTGTGACTGCTATGAAAAAGTGGGGGAAACTCTGATACTAGAAAAATTAACTCCAAGTCAGAGTTCTGCACAAGAGAAGGAAAAAAGCTTCTTAAAAATCTGGTGGAACGTTTCAGAGTTTGCTGGAAGAAGATCACTGCCACCATCAAACTTGATAGAGAACTTATGAATACTAAGGAAGGGAGAAACCCCTTCAGCAGTCAAAATTAAACTCAAAATTAAGATATTAAAATAAGGAAAACAGATAGGAAGAAAAAGGAGAAAAGCTTAATTTTGCACTGTTTAACCTGTTTTATTAGCTGTCCTAAATGTAAGAAAAATCAGATGTTTGGATCAAAACATGAAAGACTATCCAACTACCACCAACTGGCAAGACAAAAGAGGAATACAAATAGCACAAAAGAATCAACCACAATTGTGAATACCACAAAACTGAAGAAAGTGACTGGTAGCAGGTCTCATCAATATAGCTTTAGGAACTTCAGAGGCCAACTCATATGTATATTAAGTTTATCTTTATTTAAGTTGTAAGACAATTTCTACAAATTTCTGTTATACAAGAATTGGTCTGTTGATACATTAAATCGAGATGACCATAGGAATGTAAATTCACCCCCAACATTATACTTTGAGCATCTCTCAATATAAAACTGAATCAAATACATTAGCACTTCCTGCATGGAATATTTTGGGTGAATTGTTACTTGTTGAGGATAAGCTTTTTATTGCTCTGCCTGCAGCCTGATAGGTTATAATTTTGTTTTGGTTCCTGTAACTGAGACAAGTTTGTGAGCGTCTTTTGTGTCCATAATAATAAACAGATGCTATTTCACTTTGCAGCAATATTGAGGCTTGGCTAGAACACTTTTTAATATATAGATGCAGATAATTATAGATGTACAAAGTAATGAACAAAGACTTTCAGACAAACCATCCCAAGATACAATGCACAACACCATTTATTTTATATTAAATCTACTGCATGGGGAGTGAAAAATAATAAAGGAGAACATCTACTGGGAAGAAAACACTTAAATCATCTGAAAGTTTTGCATACTATTTGGACCCCACTGCTGAGGGTTTAAAGTATATTGAAATATATTTGATTTTATACATGAGAAACTAATATTCGTTGATAGTTTAAAAGTAACAGACAGCTGGAATTTACAGAAGAGAATCAAAGCATTGTCCATGTTTAAGTCACCAGCTTTGACCTTTAATAGCTGTACATTATGTGATAGAGAAACCCACCACCTTTTTCACTAATATCTGAAGTGGGTCCCATATTTCTGTACCAATGATATCGTAAGTTTATAGGAAAATCCAGAAGGTGAAGACAGAAACACATGGCTTCTTCCAGGCCATGATCAAAGAGTAATTTTATTATTTGAAGTTTACAAGTGCCACGTAGGTTGGGCAACAGACTGATGCCAAGTGTGTGTTAAATTATTCAGAAAGTCAACTGTGTGCCTGCCTTGCCTCCTCTCAAGCTAGAACAAAAGGCTCTGGAAAGTCTGTCTCAGTCTTGGAAAACACACACACACGCTACATAATTACTCAATCTTAGCTACAGCATTACTGCTGCAGCACTAAAATAGCAAGTACCTTGGGCTCAGGAACAGGAAACAGCTTTCACACATATATCTCCATTATACAATAGTTTCCCCAGATCCTCACAGTGAATATGAAAGGGTGCACCTGTCATTTCCCTGACAAGACTCCCTGCCTCTTTAGCATAGCCTTCTCCTGGCCCAGGGGAGGGTGACCTGAGCTACCCTACTCAGGGCTGGACTGAGGTGTGCCAAGGGGAAGGGTGGGCTTTCCCCGGGACACAAAACCAGCAGAGATCACTACCCATGATCCATAGCTGGGAAGAAGTGCATGTGAAGCAGGTTTTCCTTTCCACATCTCTTCTTGTTTGTCTTACGGGCTGGGATCAAGCAGAGGCTTACAATAAGACACAGCAAAGAATTAAGGTGTTCATACCCCATCTCCCCCCACCCCAAAAAAAAAAAAAAACAGCTGAAAGCTTTAGCATAGAACCAGTCAATTTAAAGTCAAACCAATAAAAATAATTTAGATTTCAAGTTAAGTGTTTTAGATACAAAGATCTCAATCTTCAGCAGGCAGGTCCCATACTGTAGTTGCAGAAGCAAAACAAAACTGACATGCTCATGAACAAGAGAGACATACATATGCGCAAGCATCAGACAGGTTTGGGTTCTGCATCAAAAGTTTCAGAAAAGACAGAACACAATCATTTGGGAAGTGCACACTGATTTGTTCATATGTTGCCCCTTAATTTCTCATGTGACATTACTAAAACAGTGCAATTCCTGAACAACAGATTAAAGCTGTTTCATCCTAAAACTACTTCTAAAAAGATTAGGTAAATTAAGTTTTATTGCTGGTGGGACACACTCATGGTACCTTTTCTGGTAAATGTGTGTGTCATTCTTTGGCACTCTGAAACATGCTTGAGAAAGTTATATTTGTGCAAATAATCTATAATTGGTAATTACTTCTTAATGATTGAGAATTTAGCTAACACTTAGCTAAATTGGACAAAAGGGTTGGCTGTTTCTTCAACTGTCACCTTAATTTAAAAACCTGTTTGAAGACATCTTCACCCTAATGGATTTAGTGGCCCACACACATGCCTTTGTGAAGGCAGCCAGTCTGATTACTCCAGACTAACTTGGATCAATAACTGATTAAAGAATTGACCACTTATTTTGCAGGTAAGAAATATGAGATATGGACTAGTTTTCCTTATTGTGTTTTTAGTTATGCAATCTTCATAATTCTTTCCTCTTTCAAAATTCTTCATTGATTATGCCTGGGAAAAGCCAGTGCAGAAATTACACCCATTAATGAAGACTAAGGCCCCTCCTGTTAAGGGCAAGTGTTGCCATGACTAAGAAAGAGATGGCTAAGGGCTTGCTCAAAAAAATCTTTTTTAGATGTTAAAACCTATGAAGCAAAATAATTGGGCTTTTTAGGGGGTAGGAGGGAAGAGGGGTGGAGAAAAAGCCAAAACAGGGAAAAAACAAGTGAAAAAAAATTTAGATAAGTTAGATGTATTTATGCCAGTAGGGCCTGGTGAAATTCATCCCAACGTACTTAAGGAACTAGCTGAAAATCTCTGAACCACTAGCAATTATCTTTGAGAACTCAAAGTAGATGGGTGAGGTCCCAGAGGCCTGGAAAAGGGCATCATAATATAATAAAAGCTGTGTTATCCAGCCCTGTACCAACCAGAAAGCTCTATAAACCAGCATTTCTAATCTTCATAGGAAGTCCAGTTTATAGTCCTGTTTATAGTTCTAGGCCAGAGGTAGGCAACCTATGTCACATGTGCCGAAAGCGGCATGTGAGCTGATTTTCAGTGGCACACTGCCTGGGTCCTGGCCACCAGTCCGGAGGGCTCTGCATTTTAATTTAATTTTAAATGAAGCTTCTTAAACATTTTAAAAACCTTATTTACTTTACACACAATAGTTTAGTTATATATTATAGACTTATAGAAAGAGATCTTCTAAAAACGTTAAAATGTATTACTGGCGCACGAAACCTTAAATTAGAGTGAATAATGAAGACTCGGCACACCACTTCTGTCTCTCTGCTAAAGAAGTTCCATATAATCTCAAGATAGAACATAAACATTTACATGTATCATACAATGAACTCCAAAGATGTTACACCTCATTCAACAGTTTTTAACTGAATTCAATAAAGTTTATCTTAATTCCATAAGGTTTGTTCAAGATATCACAGTTTATTGTCCATCCATTACACATGGATTTCCTTTTCTTCATCACATCTTGTTTCAGACATGAGTCGAGAACAAAATATATAGACACCACAATGACTGCTGTCGTAGCAATGGAAATATGCACGTATATGATTATTTTATTGGATCAAACATCAGGTCTTGATACAGGGAAACAAATACCTTGTATTAAGTCTGATCCAACAGGTGTAGATGGAATGGCACTTCGGTGGAGTTACTTCTTCCTCTTAAAGGTCATATGGTAATACTGGGCAACTTTTCATTCTCCAACAGCCTTAATATGCAGCATACCACAAAATACCACTCAGTTACACCTGCTCCACATGCAGATAAAACTATTAAGAGATGGTGACACATTCTGGGGTACAGCTTTTCATTAAACCCAAAGTTTATCAAGGAACAGGATGAAAGTGAACTGCACAACCCAACCCAGATAAAACTGGAGTGATTTGTACAGTAGCACTCAGAGAAAAAGGAAGAGGCAGAATCTGCATTGCCTATCCTTTGTCAAAATTGTTTGCAGCTGCAGGGTCCTATTCAATGCATCTGTGAACCAGTGAATTCTCAACTCTCAATTCTCTCAGGGAATCTGGCATACAATCATTAGCATACTAATATTTATAAAAGGGGTATTTAGTTCATCTACACCTAAAATATTTAGTCCCATTTCCCCATAGTTTTCTTATCTCTCAGCAAGTCCAAAGATTTCTAGAGAGCTAAGCCGAGCCTGTGCCCAACTTTCCCCAAACTCAGTACTTTTTTCCTATCAGGTATTTTGTCTCCTCTCTTACCCCTTTCTGGAGCGGTTTCTTAGGCACTCCTAGGTAATGCTTCAGCCTCCCAGGCTTCACAAGCGCTGCCTCCTCCTCCTCCTCCTCTCTTTCATTGGAATGAGCTGTTCCCAAGCAAGAACTGTTCAGCAGCAGGCTGGCCTCCCCCATGGCAAGGGATTTGTCCTCCTCCTTGCAGTCCTGGCCCTCCCCCTCCCCTTAATTAATAGAAAGAGCAGAAAAATACCATCATCTTTGTATGATTTTATTTTCTCCACTCCCCTAATCATTTTATTCAAATAAGAAAATTACTTTAAAACACAAGAACACTACAAAGTACGACTACATCAACTATTACAAAACTAGGTGAGTGAAACCTGACACACCCAATGCACCCGCTTGATCCTGTGCTCAGATCTCATCTCTGAGTAAGCTGTAACAATGCATTCCAGCTACTAATTACAGCTCCTTAAAGTTATGGGGTTAGCGCAAAAATCTACTCCAACACAATTGCTTCAACTTCTGTACCAACAGCAATAAAACTACTACTTTGTGCAGGAGCAACTCCCAAAATAGCCTTTCATGCGGATTATGTAATATTGTTTTTAATCAAACCTAAACATTTCTCTAAAATCATTTTATAAAGAAATGCTTTTGTGGAAGCATTTGGCTTTAAAATAAGACAGGCTAATTTCAGAAATCATTGCTTCAGAAAGCTTTTGGGGATAAATAGGCAACTTTCTACAAAAGGCAGCTGGGAATTCAAGTCTCAGGTAATCTACAAGAGAATATCCATAGGACTGAATAGGACAAATATCTGATTTTATTAATAAGTATAACAGAATTCCTTTGGTTTGTTATTACGAGTAAAAAATAGAATTGTCTTTCAGTTTACAACACCAGAAAAAACATCCTGGTTTTGTACAGAAAGAATAGTCCTTATTACTCTTCCATATAGAAGTTTGAGAACAATTGTTGCATGGATGTTTCTCTTTTAAGAGCAATAAATCCATTTTAATGGTCAATATTGCATTTCCGATACTCATAGTAATAATCTGTAGAACTGCTCATATTTCCTTAAAGAGTTATTAACACCAACTATGATAAAAAAAGTCACAAGGAAGCAATCTTACAATTAGTTTCAGTTCTAAGACAAAACTCCAGCAAATGCAACACAAAGGTGCTGCTTTAAGTAAGTAAAGTCTTGACAAAGTCTGCACTTCAAACTAAGAACATAAGAATGGCCATACTGGGTCACATCAGTGGCAAACTAGCCCAGGATCATGTTTTCTGACAGCAGCCAGAGGGAACAAACAGGGCAGGGCAATTTATCAGGTCATCCATCCCCTGCTTCTGGCACAGTCAGAGGTTATGGGACAGGTAGAATTTGGGGATGCTGCCCTGACCATCTTGGCCAATAGCCATTGATATTATGGAAAGTTCATGGAGAATAGGTCTAATTCTTTTCTGAACCCTGTTATAATTTTGGCTTTCACAACATCGCCTGGCAAGGAGTTCCACAGGTTGACTGTGCATATTATGAAAAAGTACTTCCTTGTGCTTGATTTAAACCTGCTGCCTATTAATTTCATAGGCATAGTTCTTGCGGTACATGAAGGGGCAGTAACACTTATTCACTTTCTACAAACCATTCATGATTTTATAGACCTCTATCATATCCCCCTTAGTCATCTCTTTTCTAAGCTCAACAGTCTCAGCTCTCTCATATGGAAGCTGTTTCATAACACTCATCATTTTATGACCGTTCTCTGTACTTTTTCCAATTCTAATATATCTTTCTTGAAATGGGATGACCAAAACTGCATGCAGTACTCAAGGTGTGGGTGTACCATGAACATATATAGCGCTATTATGATATTTTCTGTCTCATTATCTATCCCTTTCCTAATGGTTCCTAACATTGTTAGCTCTTTTGACTGCCACTGCACATTGAGCGGATGTTTTCAGAGAACTATAAACGCTGACATCAAGAATTCTTTCTTGAGAAGTAACAGCTAATTTAGAACCCATCATTTTGTATGCTTAGTTGGGATTATGTCTTCCAATGTGCATTACACTTTGCATTTATCAACATTGAATTTCATCTGCCATTTTGTTGCTTCACCCCCCAGTTTTGTGAGATCCTTTTGTTACTCTTTGCAGTCTGCTTGGGACTTAATTATCTTGAGTAATTTTGTATCATCTGTAAACTTTGCCACCTCACTGTTTCCCCCATTTTCCATATCATTTATGAACATGTTGAATAGCACACATCCCAGTACAGATCCTTGGGGAATGCTGCTATTTACTTCTCTCCTCTGTGAAAACTGACCATTTAATTCGTAAGTTTAATTTCCTATCTTTTAACCAATGACTGATCCACGAAAGAACCTTCCCTCTTATTCTATGACTGCCTACTTTGCTAAAGAGGCTTAGATGTCAAGGGCTGTCTGAAAGTCCAAGTACATTATATTCACTGGTTCACTCTTGTTCAAATGTTTGTTGACCCCCTTCCTAGAATTCTAACAGATTGGTGAGGCATGATTTCCTTTTATAAAAGCTGTTTTGACTCTTCTCCAACATATCTTCTTCATCTGTGTGCCTGATAATTCTGTTCTTTATTACAGTTTCAACTAATTTGCCTGATACTGAAGTTAAGTTTACTGGCCTGTAATCACCAGGATCATCTCTGGAGCCCTTTTAAAAAACTAGCTTTACATTAGCTATCCTCCAGTTATCTGGTACAGTGCTGATTTAGCTGATAGGTTACATACCAGTTAGTAGTTCTGCAATTTCATATACAAGTTCCTTCAAAACTCTTGGGAAAATAACATCTGGTCCTGGTGACTTATTATTGTTTAATTTATTTATTTGCTCCAAAACCTCCTCTACTAACACCTCAATCTGGGACAGTTCCTCAGATCAGTCACCTAAAAGGAATGGCACAGGTGTGGGGATCTCCTTTACATCCTCTACAGTTGAGTGATGCAAAGAATTAATTTAGGTTCTCCACAACCACCATGTCTTCTTGAGTGCTCCTTTAGCTCCTCGATCATCCAGTGGCCCCACTGATTGCTCGGCAGGCTTCTTGCTTCTAATGTGCTTTAAAAAAAAGTTTTGCTGTTAATTTTGTCATCTTTTGCTAGTTGCTCTACAAATTCTTTTTTGGCCTGCCTAATTATACTTTTACACTTGACTTGCCAGAGTTTATGCTCCTTTCTATTTTCCTCAGTAGGATTTGACTTCCAGTTTTTAAAGGGTGTCTTTTTGTCTCTAACTGCCTTTCATTCTGCTTAGCCATTGTGGCTTTTTTTAGTCCTCTTACCCCCAAATTTCAAAAAATAAAATAAAAAATAAAAAGTAAAGAAACAGAGTTCGAGACTCTATTATAGTGTTTTTAAGAAGTTTCCATTTTTAGCTTGCAGGCATTTCACTCTTGTGGCTGTTCCTTTTAACTTAGCTAGTTAAATGTATCTCATTTTTGTGTAGTTCCCCTTTTTGAAGTTAAATCCTAGGGTGATAGGTTTCTTTGGTATTTTCCTCCATACAAGGATGTTCAATTTTAATTACATTGTGGTCGCTATTAGTGAGTTGTTCAGCTATATTCGCCTCTTGGACCAGATCCTGTCCGCCACTTAGGACTAAATCAAGAACTGCCTCACCCCTTATGGGTTCCAGGACTAGCTGCTCCAAGAAGCAGTCATTTATGGTCTAGAAACTTTATTCTACATCCCATCCTGAAGTGACACACTCCCTCTCCAAATGCAAACAGATGGACATCATACCAAATGGATTGAAGGTAAAAAATCCATTGCAATCAACATACTACACTGACTAGGTTGAGAGACTGTGCCACACACACTCAAAGAAACTGAGGAATCACCTGATCAGCATCCTGTACAGCAGACAGGAGAAGATCAAGAATGAGCTCTCAAAACTGGAGACTCTCATACAATACCAACCTTCCACACAAACTTCCACGTGGCTGGACTTTACAAAAATGAGACAAGCCATTTACAATGCACACTTCACTTCTCTACAGAGGAAAAAGGACAGTAAGCTATCTAAACTCCTACCTGCCACAGGGGGCTACAACAGTGGTACCCTCAACTCATCTAACAACATTGTCAATCTTTTCAACCACACACACAGCCCAGCAGAAGAGTCTGTCCTATCTCGGGGACTCTTTCTGTCCCACCATCCCCACGAACACGATACAATTCTGTGGTGATCTGGAAGCCTACTTTCGTCGTCTCAGACTCAAGGAATATTTTCAACACACCACTGAACAGTGCACTGACCCACAGGAACCCTCCTACCAACACTACAAGAAGAAGAACTCTGCGTGGACTCCTCCTGACGGTCGAAATGACAGACTGGACCTCTACATAGAGTGCTTCCGCCGACGTGCACAGGCTGAAATTGTGGACAAACATCATCACTTGTCCCATAACCTCAGCCGTACAGAACGCAATGCCATCCACAGCCTCAGAAACAACTCTGACATTATCATCAAAGGGGCTGACAAAGGAGGTGCTGTAGTCATAATGAACAGGTCGGATTATGAACAGGAGGCTGCCAGGCAACTCTCCAAGACCACATTCTACAGGCCACTATCCTCTGATCCCACTGAGGAATACCAAAAGAAACTACACCATCTGCTCAAGAAATTCCCAGCTACAGTACGGGAACAAATCTACATGGACACACCCCCAGAACCCCGACCAGGGGTATTCTATCTGCTACCCAAGATCCATAAACCCGGAAACCCTGGACGCCCCATCATCTCAGGCACTGGCACGCTTACAGCAGGATTATCCGGCTATGTAGACTCTCTCCTCAGACCCTAGGCTACCAGCACTCCCAGCTATCTTCGAGACACCACCGACTTCCTGAGGAAACTACAATGCATTGGTGTTCTTCCTGAAAACACCATCCTGGCCACCATGGATTTAGAAGCTCTTTACACCAATATTCCACATGAGGATGGACTACAAGCTGTCAGGAACAGCATCCCTGATGAGGCCACAGCACGCCTGGTGGCTGAGCTTTGTGACTTTGTCCTCACCCACAACCACTTCAGATTTGGGGACAACTTATACCTTCAAGTCAGTGGCACTGCTATGGGTACCCGCATGGCCCCACAGCATGCCAACATTTTTATGGCTGACTTAGAACAACGCTTCCTCAGCTCTCGTCCCCTAGTGCCTCTCCTCTACTTGCGCTACATTGATGACATCATCATATGGACCCATGGAAAGGAGGCCCTTGAAGAATTCCACCTGGACTTCAACCATTTCCACCCCACCATCAACCTCAGCCCGGACCAGTCCACACAAGAGATCCACTTCCTGGACACTACAGTGCAAATAAGAGATGGTCACATAAACACCACCCTATACCGGAAACCTACTGACCGCTATACGTACCTACATGCCTCCAGCTTCCCTCCAAGACACATCACACAATCCATTGTCTACAGCCAAACCCTAAGATAAAACCGAATTTGCTCCAACCCCTCAGACAGAGGCAAACACCTACAAGATCTTTATCAAGCATTCTTAAAACTACAATACCCACCTGGGGAAGTAAGGAAACAGATTGACAGAACAAGACGGGTACCCAGAAATCACCTCTACAGGACAGGCCCAACAAGGACAATAACAGAACACCACTGGCCATCACATACAGCCCCCAGCTAAAACCTCTCCAGCGCATTATCCACGATCTACAACCTATCCTGGAAAATGATCCCTCAGTCTCACAGACCTTGGGAGGCAGGCCAGTCCTTGCTTACAGACAACCCCCCAACCTGAAGCAAATACTCACCAGCAACTACACACCACACCACAGAAACACCAACCCAGGAACCAATCCCTGTAGGAAATCTCGTTGCCTACTCTGTCCCCATATCTACTCTGGCGACACCATCAGAGGACCCAACCACCAAGGGCTCATTCACCTGCACCTGCACATCTACTAATGTTATATATGCCATCATGTGCCAGCAATGCCCCTCTGCCATGTACACTGGCCAAACCGGACAGTCCCTCCGCAAAAGAATAAATGGACACAAATCGGACATCAGGAATGGTAACATACAAAAGCCAGTAGGTGAACACTTCAATCTCCCTGGTCATTCTATTACAGATTTAAAAGTCACGATCATTGAACAAAAAAACTTCAGAAACAGACTTCAAAGAGAAACAGCAGAATTAAAATTCATTTGCAAATTTAACACCATTAATCTGGGCTTGAATAGGCACTGGGAGTGGCTGGCTCATTACAGAAGCAGCTTTTCCTCTCCTGGAATTGACACCTCCTCATCTACTATTGGGAGTGTACTACATCTACCTTGATTGAATTGGCCCTGTCAACACTGGTTCTCCACTTGCAAAGTAACTCCCTTCTCTCCATGTGTCAGTATATAATGCCTGCATCTGTAACTTTCACTCTATGCATCTGAAGAAGTGACCTTTTTACCCTCGAAAGCTTATGCCCAAATAAATCTGTTAGTCTTTAAGGTGCCACCAGACTCCTTGTTGTTTTTTCCAGTCAATATGGAGATAATTAATATACCCCATTATTATAAGGTTTTCTGTTTCTTTAGCCTTTTTGATCTCCCTGAGCATTTCACAATTGCTGTCACCATTCTGGTCAGGTGGTCATTAGTATATTCTTTCCTACAGCTATGTTCTTATTATTCATGAATGGAATTTCTACCCATTGAGATTCTATGGTATTGTTTGAAGTTTGAACTAAATCAAGACCTGGCCTCAATAATACATACCTTGTCACTTCCAGTCTGGATTACAGCAGTGCAATGTCTCTTGCCTTAAAAGCATCAACCCTATGAAAATTGAAAACCAGTGCAGAATGCAATGGCTTCCTTTCTCAGCAGAGCAGGTTACTAGGAGTACACCACCTCTGTACTCCACTGGGTTTCTGTTTATGCCATGTCAAACTTAAGGTCTACATTCTCATTTTCATAGCTCTAAATGGACCAGGCTCATGTCACTCAGACCTCAGTTGCCATCAACAAGTCTCCTCCTCAGGTATTACAAAACAGTCTATTACAACAGTGAAGCCTGTTTGGTTAGGAGAAGAGTTTTTCTGGGACTGACCCAAGACATTAAAACTCAATCCCACAGGAACTAAAACCACAAAGCTCATCACTTTCCAGCACAAATGCAAAGCATACTTGAATCTTGCCTTTCCAGTACCACCACCTGATATATCAAGTTAAAGATTTTATAATCCATGTACGTGCAATCTTTCCCTACGGGGAGAGGAAGACAAGATTCCCCACTCAAGAGAGGTTAGTCACTGCTTATTTTTAACTGTGGAAAGCATTCTGGTACCATGGTGATAAGCACAGTAAAACACTGCACAGGACATAAGATGACTTTTGCTATTGAAAAAGCAGATGGAATTGCAATTTAAGCACGATGAATCCCCACACTGGAGAAAGCAGAACTCTGATTAAGTGTAAACACTGGGGAGGGACTTGGAGGGCTCAGCCTCCTTGAATGAGAAATCTGGACTCCCTTTGCATTGGCCTAGCAAGCCTGCAGAATATTCTCATAAAATGCAAGTACTCAGCAACAATCCATACTACATAAGAATTTAATCTGAGGACATTTTGACTGAAATCCTCTAAAATTAGTTAAATCCCCAAGTGTCACACCACTTTAAAACATACTGATGTTAAGAAGATTTAAAATATACAGAAAATCTGAAATATTCATTAAGAATTAACTTGCTTATGGTGTAAAGCATCCACCAGAGAGACTAGGATGGGAAAACTGAGCTGTCACTTGCAGGACTGTTTTCTACTTGTTAATCTGTTTCACCAAATCCCCCTACATTAGGCCAGACAAGCACATTCATCTCCTCTCCCATCACATTGAGACAGAAATGTTAACGGTTAATGGTACTATCCCTTCCCCCGCTCCTCCCCATGATAGGGGCTGACCTCACTCAGGCCTTGAATACCAAGAGATGTTACACTGGATTAACTTTAGTTTGTTCACCTCAAAATGCCTTGCACTCAACATCTTTTCAAGTTAATTATGAGGCATTTTTGAGCACAGTAATCAATCCTCCTTGCAATAGGACTAGCTCCACTTTACAGTGAGTATACTTACTTTAAGGTTCACATGGACATATTTTTAATTACTCCACTTCTGGCAGTCCTCCTGCTGCACTGCCTCACACTTGGATCAGTCTATGTACCTGTTTTCCTTCCACTGCCCCATAGTCACCTTGACTTTATCACCTCTCCAATTAAATGTTGGAACTCAGCCAGATTGTGCCCCTTTGAGACCAGGTAGAGATGAGTTCACACAGTCATATACCCATTATATTAACCATACCATCCCCATGCTTCCGCATGGACCCCCATAGAGCTCCAGGATTTGATTACCCTATTTGGAGACCTGAATGTCCAATCCCATCTGGAGAAGAGTCGTCAGAATGCAGACATATACAAGACACTATCAGAGAAAATGAAGAGGGGGTGCTCCAGTGCCAAGTCAATGCAAAGGAGCTCCAGCAGAAGTACCTGAAGGCAAGGTACAAGAACAGGACCTCCACTAATGCTTTCACTACCTGCCCACACTATGAGGAACAGGACGACACTTTTGTTAGCAATGTCATCACCATACCTAAGATGGGGTGGACAATTTTCCACTAAGCACCCCGGACAACACAGCAAGAAATTGCCCTTGACACCATGTTTACCATTGGATCCAACCAGGGGATTTTCCTGGGCAGCCAAGAACTGTACAACATGGCAGATTCAGAGATTACATGAGACTCCCATGTGGACAGCCATATTGCAATCACCCAGAAAATGCTGCAGAGTGGAGCTGTATCATTAAGTATTATCAACTGTACTACAATACAGCTGCATTGGGAGATTTAAGTTAATGTTCTCCGGGTATTGCCTCCCTACCACCACGTTCCCAAGCTAGTTCCTGCTCACTCTCCCTCCTTTCCCAATCTACCATGCCCCTGCTCAAGATATTGGCACCACAAGGATTTAAAGAAAATTAAATACTACATGGTAGGCATGTTTATTGTAGAAGTAGATATAGAAAGAGAACGGCAGTAGAAAAAGTACTCTGACTCCGTCATTAATGCCCCCAGTTTTTAAGAAATTTGAGATTTTATACTATAAATGGCCCAAATCAGGCTACACAGACATTTAAAGCTCATATGGATCTTAAGCCATTATAAGGCATTAATGGCTACCTGAACCCCTTGGGTTCAGAACAATTACTGCAGAATTTTATTCATTTCATAATGCACTTTATGCTGATTTGTGGGTGTCAAAGAAGAGAACTTAAGGCAAAGACTGTGCTCTATTTTGGCACGCACACTGAAAGGCAATGCAACTTTCTCAACACAGCCCATATCACTAGTGCTTCCTTCCATTCCTGTATCAGTAGAAGAGACATACCATCCTGGTAAACAGCAGCACTGCATACTTCCCTGGTTTGCCCATTGTCGAGATAAGTTAAATCACTTTGATTTAAATCAGTTCATCCTGCTGAGGGCTGACCTGGTAATAGTCTTCAAATATGTTAAGGGCTCTTATAAAGAGGGCAGTGACCAATTGCTTTCCATATCCACCTGAAGATAGGACAAGTAATAATCAGTTTAACCTACAGCAAGGGAGATTAAGCTCTACCTCAATATAATGCTGTCCTCAGGAGCCAAAAAAACTTACCTCGTTATAGGTGAAACCGCATTATAGCAAACTTGCTTTGATCCGCCAGAGTGCGCCCCCCCGCCCCCCGAGCACTGCTTTACCGTGTTATATCAGAACTCATGTTATATCGGGTCACGTTATATCAGGGTAGAGGTGTATTAGGAAAAACTTTCTTAACACAAGGATAGTTAACAATGGAATAGGTTACCAGGGGAGATAGTGGAATCCCATCATTGGAGGTTTTTAAGAACAAATTAGGGTGCGTCTACATAAACACAGTTTCCAACAAGCTGGAGTGTAAACTTCCATCACACTGTCTGTTTGGACCCTGCCGCTTTGCACTAAAAGTTCTCTAGTGTTTTGTCCTACCCTGTTTCAAAGCAGAGTAGAACAAAGTGCAGAAGGAAGCTTCTGGTGTGTGGCAGCAGAGCCCACGCAGACACTTAGCACCTTACACTGTCTACACTGCAATTAAAACGTGCAGCTGGCCTGTGCCAGTGACTCAGGCTCATGGGGCTCAGGTTAAGGACCATTTAATTGCAGTGTAGATGTTCGGGGACCCTTCCACTTTGCAGGGTCCCAGAGCCTGTGTTGCAACCCAAGACCAAACATCTACACTGCAATAAAAGAGCCCCTTAGCCTGAGCCTAGCTAGCCTCAGTCAGCTGGCATGGGCCAGCCGCAGGTATCTAATTTCAAGGTAGACATACTCTAAGTGTCTGTGTGGACCATGCTTACGTACACCAGAAGTTCACTTTGATCTACTCTGCTTTCAACAGGGTAAAAAAGAACGCTAGTCCAAGTGTAGACATCCTCTTAGTGTGCAGCACATTAGTGCAAGGTAGATTTACAACCCAGCTTGCCATGAACTAAATATTCATATAGAAAAGCCCTTGGACATCTATCAAGAATGATCTAGGTATACTTGGTTCTACCTCAGCATGGTGGGGGGAGATGAACTACACGACCTCTAGAGGACCCTCCCATCACTACATGAATATAATCACATGATTTCGCACTCTGAGCACTGGTTCTGATCCTGAATGTTGTACGCTCAATAGCCCCAGTACCTTGAGAGAGATTCTCGGGGTTTACTTTTTTTCCAGCAAGACTCGTCTCAAGATTACATGGCATTCCATTAGTTAGGAGTGTGAAAACTCCAACTATCCCTCTTTTTTGCACAGAGCTCAATAGATCCCCTGAATATTATATGAAATGGGACCACTGACAAATCAAAACATACCACAACAGTGGAACTGGCAGACAGGTGAGGGAAGAAGAGACCAAAAGCAAGCTTGAAAAATAAGAACAGCATTAGCTCAATTATTTTCCTATATAGAGCATGATGATATCACCAATACAACTTAATACTTAGTACTCATAGTGCACTTTTTATCCTTGTATCTCTAAAGCACAAAGACAGACACTATTTCCATTTTATAGATAAGAGAACTGAAGCATTGAGAAATTAACTGACTTGACCAAAATCACAATGGCAGAGTTCGGAATAGCATCTAGGTCTCAGCTAGCTTAGACCTGGGTTCTATTGCCACCTGTTGTTATAACCTTGGTCAAGCAATTTAGTCTTTCAGTGCATCATCTGACAGTCTACCCACACACCTTTATGTCCTGTTCAAGAGAAGGCCTGACAGCAATGCGCTACCCACCTCCTCTAGCTCCCAGTTCACTTCCAATACCAATTCCACATCCTCATCCTGATCTTCACTACTATCAACAGATCTGGATCCAGCTGCATCACAGACCACCTCTCCAACATCCATAACCCAGGACTGCTGCAACCTTCTGGAACAATGCAGCTAACAAGGCTCAGAAATAAACAGATGAGAAATAAGAGTTCTGTTCACATGGTTCTTTTATGGAAAAAATTGCTAGAGATTAGGCAGAGTCAAAGTCTGAGTTCTGAGCATGCTGCAAAACGCATCTATTTGAACTTGAGAGGGTAGACAAGCACTTGGAACATGCCCACTTACATTTGGTTTATCTGTGAAGTGCTTAAATATCTGGGCAATGAGCACTACAGAAAAGCGTAACGGGATGGTTACACTTGCAGACGTAGAGCGCTTTGAGTTAAACCAGCCTTCCGAGACTACAGTAGGGAAAGCACTACAGTCTGTTCACACTGACAGCTGCAAGCGCACTGGCGTGGCCACATTTGCAGCACTTGCAGTGGCACTGGGAGCAGTGCATTATGGGCAGCTATCCCACAGAGCACCTCTTCCCATTCTGGCACTGTGGCTTGTGGGAAGGGGGTGGGATGGGGGGCGGGGCATTCTGGGTCCTGTCTGAACACCCCGTGATACATCGGTTCGCATCCCAGCAATCCCTGTGCTTCCGTCCACATTTGGCGCCATCTCAACATTTTTTGTGCTGCATGCTCTGTCTTCCCTTTCGGTCTGCGGGAATGGAGCCCAAACTGCTGAGGAATATGCTGACGAGTCTCACCAGCACATCACATTTGGCAGTCAAGTTACTCCTTAAGATCCAGACTGACAGTGAGGACTCCAACGGTGATATCGACTCTAGTAACGCACACAAGAAGTGGAAGATTGGACAAATGACCAGGGAGGAGTATAAAAATATTGCTCAGGCATGCAGGAGTGAAATCAGGAAGGCCAAATCACACTTGGAGTTGCAGCTAGCAAGAGATGTTAAGAGTAACAAGAAGGGTTTCTTCAGGTATGTTAGCAACAAGAAGAAAGTCAAGGAAAGTGTGGGCCCCTTACTGAATGAGAGAGGCAACCTAGTGACAGAGGATGTGGAAAATGCTAATGTACTCAATGATTTTCTTGCCTCTGTCTTCACAAACAAGGTCAGCTCCCAGACTGCTGCACTGGGCAGCACAGTATGGGGAGAAGGTGACCAGCGCTCTGTGGAGAAAGAAGTGGTTCGGGACTATTTAGAAAAACTGGACGAGCACAAGTCCATGGGTCCATGAGCTGCATCCGAGGGTGCTAAAGGAGTTGGCGGATGTGATTGCAGAGCCATTGTCCATTATCTTTGAAAACTCATGGCGATCGGGGGAAGGCCCCGATGACTGGAAAAAGGCTAATGTAGTGCCCATCTTTAAAAAAGGGAAGGAGGAGGATCTGGGGAACTACAGGTCAGTCAGCCTCACCTCAGTCCCTGGAAAAATCATGGAGCAAGTCCTCAAGAATCAATTCTGAAGCACTTAGAGGAGAGGAAAGATTCACCAAGGGCAAGTCATGCCTGACTAACCTAATCGCCTTCTATAAGCAGATAATTGGGTCTGTGGATGAGGGGAGAGCAGTGGGTATGTTATTCCTTGACTTTAGCAAAGCTTTTGATATGGTCTCCCACAGTATTCCTGCCAGCAAGGTAAAGAAGTATGGGCTGGATGAATGGACTGTAAGGTGGATAGAAAGCTGGCTAGATCGTCGGGCTCAACGGGTAGTGATCAACAGCTCCATGTCTAGTTGGCAGCCACTTTCAAGCGGAGTGCCCCAAGGGTCAGTCCTGGGGCCGGTTTTGTTCAATATCTTCATTAATGGTCTGGAGGATGGCGTGGACTGCACTCTCAGCAAGTTTGCAGATGACACTAAACTGGGAGGAGTGGTAGATACGCTGGAAGGTAGGGATAGGATACAGAGGGACCTAGACAAATTAGAGGATTGGGCCAAAAGAAACCTGATGAGGTTCAACAAGGACAAGTGCAGAGTCCTGCACTTAGACAGAAGAATCCCATGCACTGTTACAGACTAGGGACCGAATGGCTAGGAAGCAGTTCTGCAGAAAAGGACCTAGGAGTTACAGTGGATGAGAAGCTGGATATGAGTCAACAGTGTGCCCTTGTTGCCAAGAAGGCTAACGGCATTTTGGGCTGTGTAAGTAGGGGCATTGCCAGCAGATCGAGTGACGTGATCGTTCCCCTCTATTCGACATTGGTGAGGCCTCATCTGGAGTACTGTGTCCAGTTTTGGGCCCTACACTACAAGAAGGATGTGGAAAAATTGGAAAGAGTCTAGTGGAGAGCAACAAAAATGATTAGGGGGCTGGAGCACATGACTTATGAGGAGAGGCTGAGGGAACTGGTATTGTTTAGTCTGCAGAAGAGAAGAGAGAAGGGGGATTTGATAGCTGCTTTCAACTACCTGAAAGGGGGTTCCAAAGAGGATGGATCAAGACTGTTCTCAGTAGTACCTGATGACAGAACAAGGAGTAATGGTCTCAAGTTGCAGTGGGGGAGGTTTAGATTGGATATTAGGAAAAACTTTTTCAGTGGGAGGGTGAAGCAGCACTGGAATGGGTTACCTAGGGAGGTGGTGGAATCTCCTTCCTTAGAGGTTTTTAAGGTCAGGCTTGACAAAGCCCTCGCTGGGATGATTTAGTTGGGAACTGGTCCTGCTTTGAGCAGGGGGTTGGACTAGATGACCTCCTGAGGTCCCTTCCAACCCTGATATTCTATGATTCTATATGACATGAGATTACTTGTGGCATTCACAGACATGCTCATCACCTTGGAACGCCACTTTTGGGCTCAGGAAACAAGCACTGAGTGGTGGGATCACATCATCATGCAAGTCTGGGATGACAAGCAGTGGCTGCAGAACTTTTGGATGAGAAAAGTCACTTTCATGGGACTGTGTGATGAGTTCGCCCCCACCCTGCGGTGCAAGGACAGGAGATTGAGAGCTGCCCTGATGGTGGAGAAGCAGATGGCTACTGCAATCTGGAAAGTGGCAACTCCAGACAGCTACCAATCGTCGCTAACCAGTTTGGAGTGGGAAAGTTGACCATTGGAATCGTGTTGATGCAAATTTGCAGGGCCATTAATCGCATCCTGCTCAGAAGAACCGTGACTCTGGGTAACGTGCTTGACATTGTGGCTGACTTTGCACAAATGGGTTTTTCTAACTGTGGAAGGGCGATAGATGGGGCGCCTATTCCAATTCTGACACCAGCCCACCTAGCCTCCGAGTACATTAATCGGAAGGGGTATTTCTCTATAGTTCTCCAGGCGCTTGCAGGTCACCGTGGGCCTTTTATTGACATGAATGCAGGCTGGCCCGCAAAGGTGCATGACGCATGCATCTTTCGGGAACACTGGCCTTTCAGGAAGCTGCAAGCCGGGACTTTTTTCTCAGCTCAGAAGATCACCGTTGGGAAAGTCTAACTGCCCATTGTGATCCTTGGAGACCCCGCTTACCCTTTAATGTCGTGGCTCATGAAACCCTACACAGGGAGCCTTGACAGCAGCAAGGAGCAGTTCAACAACAGGCTGAGCTGGTGCAGAATGACTGTGGAGTGTGCTTTTGGCAATTTAAAGGGCCGCTGGTGCTCTCTGTATGGGAAGCTGGAACTGGCCGATGACAGCATCCCCACGGTTATATCCGCGTGCTGTATACTTCATAACATTTGTGAAGGGAAGGGTGAAAGATTCACTCAGGCATGGAACTTGGAGGTTCAACACCTGGAGACTGAATTTCAACAGCCAGATAGCAGGGCTATGAGAGAGGACCAGTGCGGGACTGCAAGGATTAGGGATGCCTTGAGGGAACAATCTGAGGCTGGAAGTCACCAGAAATGTCTGGTGCCTTGCACAGGAGTGAAGTGCAGTTGTTCCAATGTTAGTAGGAATCTGTGTTTGACTTGCAGTGGCTGTTGCTTTCCTGGGCTAAGGTATCTTTTACGTTATGCAATAATAAATAATGTTTTCAAAGCCAAAAAATCCATTTATTGAAAACAAACAACTGCTTGGGAAACAGAAAGGGCAAGGGTGGGGAACGGTACAATCACAGATTTGCTAATGTCCTGTTATCATCCTCAGCCTTCCTGTCTGGAGTGCTGTGCAATGAGTACTGCACTTCAGGATGGGCTATAATGCATGGTGATGAGGATTGAGTGCAGAGGGTAAGGGTCGTAGTTTGCTCGGCTGGGTGATGAAGCTACAGGTGCTGTAGGCAGCTGGAGACTATAAGAACCCGAATGCTGGGGAAAGTGGGTTGGAAGTGACATGGGAGCACAAGGAAAAGAGTTTTGGGACAAGGGCTGCACGGGGGGGCGGGTGCAGTAGTGCTCCGTCTGCATGGCTGTGAGCGCCTGGATTGAGTCCGCTTTGCGCTCCATGATCCTTATCAGCCGATCCGTGCTTTGCTGCTGGAGCTCCGCGCTTTTGTGCCGGCGCTCTTCATTCTGCGGGCGGATCCTCCTTTCACACTCCCTCCACTCCTGCGCTTTTAGATTCTCATTAAGTGACTGCTGCATTACTTCATGCAGCACGTCTTCTTTGCTTCTACATGGCCTCTTCCTAGTTCTTTGCAGTCTTTCGGCCGGTGATAACACGGACGGCTGAGATCTCAAGGTTGCATCTGTAAAGGTAAAATGCAACACTTAACAGAGGCAGCATTGTTCACACCAGACAGAGAATGATTCCCCCGTACTTAAGGGCAAGCACAGTCTACACAATAGCATAATTTGCCCATCCCAAAGCGAGCGCGCACAACCCACAGGAGCCTCAAAATGGTGAGTAAGCACAGGGTCAAGGGGGACTGACTGTTTCACGGCTGTACTGTCCTCTGGGTTTCTGTGCCTTGGGGAGAGCCAACAGCTGCAGGGGGCCCCTAATCCGAACACTGTCCCCACATTTTCCACAGGAAGTTCATCCTGGAAGGTATCTCACTGCTAAGAGTGACCTGGGAAGCAAGGGAGGGTCTTCTACTACAATGCGGCTTTCACCCTGGCCCATATGCCGCTTGCCTGTGTGCGGCAATGGTCATCCCGCCCCTCATGGCAGTGGCGCAGACATGTTAGCCTGACTGGGACAAGGACCACAGTGGCTCTCCCAAGAAACCTGCGCAAGCGCATTGCCCAAGTTCTGGATGAAACCTTTGAAGAGATCACGGAGGCCGATTACTGCGATGTGAGAGAGCACATCAACGCCCTATTCCGCATCTAGGCATGCATGCAGCCGTAACCCTCCTCACCCCAAGAGCCCATACCGAATAACTTCCTTTCCAAAATGAAAGCCACTTACCAGGCATCTCCTCTGGTGTTTGTCCTTCCCCAAGTACCGGCTGCCGCAACTGGCTACCTTCCTCCTGGCTTGAAAACAGCTCCTGGCTGCATGCATTTGGGATTCCAGGGAGTCTTCCTCCTCCTCAGCACCCTCGCTCCTGTTTTCCTCCTCCTACCTTGTTGAACTGGGCTCTGAAGTGTCCATGGTGGTACTCGGAGTGGAGGTGGGGTCGCCCCCAAGTATCGCATCCAGCTCTTTGTAGAAGCGGCAGGTCGCGGGGGCAGCACCAGAGTGGCAGTTTGCCTCACGGGCTTTGCGGTAGGCATTCCGCAGCTCCTTCACTTTAACCCTGCACTGCAGTGCGTCCTAGTCATGGCCCCTTTCCATCATGTCCCTTGATATCTGCCCGAAGGTGGTACAATTCCTATGGCTGGAGCGCAGCTGGGACTGGACAGCTTCCTCCCCCCAGACACTGATGAGGTCCAGCACCTCACCATTGCTCCATACTGGGGATCGCCTAGTGCGTGGAGGCATGGTCACCTGGCTAGATTCGCTGAGAGCACTCCATGCCTGGTTGAGCAAACAGGAAGGGGATTTTCAAAATTCCCACAGAATGTAAAGGGTGGGCCTGACGGTTGGTCATCTGAGGGCAGAGCAGTAGAGTTCAAAATGATGACCAGTGGGCTAGAACAGGCATTGTGGAACACTTCTGGAGGCCGATCAGAGCACATTAACAGACCAGGGCATCCACAATGGCGCCGTGGCGCTCCAGTGGGGGCGCATCAGACATTATTCCACTCGCCGATGTGGATTACCAGGAGTGCTCTAGACGTGGAGTCAGAGCACTCTACGTGCCTTGCCAGTGTGGATGCGTCATGAGTTAGAGCGCACTGGGCTGCTTTAATGCGCTCTAACTCGCAAGTGTAGCCAGGCCCTATGATACCCTCTGGTGGGTAGGAATTAGCGTCCAGACAAGTGGGGGATGGAGGGAGGAGAATGTAGGGTGTATACAATTTCCTGCAAAATTTTAGCTCTTCTTTTAAAATGTTTCTAGTCCTTATAGTTGCAAGATTTGCCTAGTGAAAATGAAGCCAATGTAAGCTGATTCAATGTTCTCCTCAGGAACCTAAAAACAGCTTCAATGCCTTTTGCTGCTGTTCAGAGCTTTCACTGCTAGGCAAGTTGATAAGCCTTATCAGGTTCACTATTATTCAATACCCCAGAGCGACAGAAAATCTGACAAGAATGGTGATATTCTGCTATTGCTTAGGAAAGCTAGACCAGCAGCAGCCAAGTAATGCATAAAACAAAAAAGGTGTCTGGAGGAAGGGTAAAGTTGCAGAACCAACACTCCTTCATAACACCAGGAAAGGGGTGGAAGTAATGAAGATGCTGTCAAATCTCTTAAGAATGCTTCTACTCTTACAACAGCTGGGAGGGGGGTTTGGTTCAAGTTAAAAAGTGCAAGGTGTATATCAAAGATGAAACCCCTCAGCAAGGCCTAGCCCGTTCCTCCTTTCCAGCAGCCAAGGGCTAGATTTCACCAATGTGTTGCTGTTATTTACACATTCACATGTTCTGTAACATCCTCAGCTAGCAGGTATTTGATACAGTTGTCAATCTTTGCTATGATATAAAATGAACGTTTGTAAATCTTCCAAATACTTAAGAATTTGCTGATAGCATTCTCTGCCCCAGATGTGATGTCTAAAATGCTATTGTGTTAGTTAAAATGTTACTGGTCTTCTTGAAGAGCTTCTTTTGCCGTGGCTGTAGGTGGGAAATTAGTATTTACTGGACACCCAGCTGGTCTTCTGTCACTGTGGACCTCTCCCTTCCCTGGAGGGTCCTCCTTGCCCCCTACAAACACCCCATTGTTACTGGCTTATTCCTGGATCCTCAGTGTAACATACTCCCAGAGGAAATCAAGATAAGTGGAGAGGTGTTTGTTTTGGGGAAGAACAGATTCATTTTCCTCATCTCTCTCTCACCCTGTTTCCACACAAAGAGAGATAAACACAGCCTTTTTTTTTTTTTAATATCCTAGATTTGGCCTAATTTCAGCCTGGTTAAATGGAGAAGATTTTGTTCTATTAGAATCTATTCTCAGCTCTGTTAAAAATCACCTTAAGCAACCCATCAGATCCTCAGTTACCTTATCTGTAAGACAGACAACCTAAAGCGTTGCTCACTAAAAACTGTAAAGCATACCTATTTATACTAGTCAGCAGAAGAGAAAAGACTACAAACCACGGTATACTGACTCCGAATTCAGTGCACTTTACTATAGGCTCAAAAGTATTCTGTGGAGGATTCCCTCGTTCAGAGTCATCCTATGCTGACACTGCTGAACAATGGCAGCTTAGTTTTGGCTTTCTGTTATCCAGAAGATGTCAAATTTTAGAAAAGAACTGAAAGATTTGGGGAAAATAAAGTTAGTCATTTGAATTACAATGAGCCACCAATGTGATATAGCTGTGAAAAAAGGCAATTGTAATCCTAGGATGTATTAGGCAAAGCATTTCTAGTAGAGATGGAGAAGTATTAATGCTTTTGTACAAGGCATTGGTAAGACCTCATTTGGATCCTGTGTACAATTTCAGTCACCAATGTTCAAGTCAGGTGAATTTAAACTGAAATGGGTCCAGAGAAGAGCTACTAGGATATGGGAAATGGAGAGCCTATCTTATGAAAGGATACTAGAAGAGCTTGGCTTGTTTAGTCTCACAAAGAAAACAGAGGGGCTATGACTGCTTTCAGTACATACATTATGTACTCCTGGGGGAATTCTGCGCCACTGCGCACATGCAGAATTCAAGTCCCCTGGAGATTTCTTTGCTTCCTCGCAGAAAAATGACTTCTGATGGGGAAGCAAAGGGAAGCCACAAGAGTGGTCATGCACCCTTCCCCAGCAGCCCGCGCACATCGTTTCGGGCATCCAGAGCAGCCAGCAGAAAGGTCAATCTCTGCAGGGGTGGGTACGCTCTGGCCAGTGGCTCCTATTCTGCACCGGGCTCAGCTGCTAATTTTGGCTGGGTCTGGGTCAGACCCACCCGCAGAAACCTCCTCGAGTGCAAGAAGCTTCCCATCCTCCCCTTCCCACTTCCAGTCCCCATTGCTTCTCACAGTGTGTGTGGGGGGGGTCACTATACAGGGCGCTGCTCCCCTGCCTGCCCAACCCCCATGAAGCCAAGCCTCACCCCCCTGAGAATCAAGTCACGAAACCCCCTGCACTCGAACCCTCACCCCCCTGCACCCGGAGCCCCCCGCCAAGCCTCATTTCCCCCACACCGACACCCAACCACCTTCACCTGGACCCCCCTGCAGAGTCCCATTGTCCCTGCACCTGGAATCCCCCAACAAGCCCCTGTGCATCCAGAACCCTACTGCATCTGGACGCTCCACCAAGCAGCCTGCAGCCAGATTGCTCCACACAGAGCCCTCTCACGCCACATCGTATCCCCCTCACACTACCCTAGGTAGTATGCTGTCACAGAACACCACAATTAATTACGAAATTACCCATTGCCAAAGTCAGTGCTGCATTTGAAATGCTGTCACACCACCTATGGAATGACAGTGGCATCAAAATAAGCACTAAGCTAAATGTCTATTGGGCAGTCACACTTACAATAGTTCTATATGATTTTGAAACATGGACAACACGTTGCCGCCCCTTGATCAGTTCTACATGCATGGTTTTGGTCTGTTAACAGGGGCAAATGGTGGGACAAGATTCCCAATACTGAAATCATGGTTGGATGTCTGGAATTTAAAGTATGCGCATAAAAGCTCAACTGCTTTGTGCTAGGTATCTCATTCATATGGCCATCTTGAGAATACCCAAAGCCATATTTTATGGTCAGCTAAAACAAGGCACCCATTTTCATAGTGCCCAGTATAAACAATATCATCTAGAACAAACTACTCAGTGGAGTTCTGGTTACCCCATCTCGAAAAAGATATACTAAAGTAGGAAAAGGTACAGAAAAGAGCAACAAAAATTAGTGGTATGGAATAGCTTCCATATCAGGAGAGATTAAAAACACAGGGACTCTTCAACTTAGAAAAGAGACTAAGGGGAGATATGATAGAGGTCTATAAAATCCATGAATGAGGTGGAGCGAATGAATACGTGAAGGGGGTAAATAACACTTTCCTAATCCAAGAACCAGGGATCACTCAATGAAATTAATAGGCAGCAAGTTTAAAACAAACATAAGTACTTCACACAATGCACAATCAACCTGGTGAACTCATTGCCAAGGGATGCTGTGAAGGCCAAAAGTATAAGTGGTTCAAAAAAGAATTAGGTATGTTCATAGAGGACAGGTCCATCAATAGTTATTAGCCAACATGGTCAGGGATGCAACCCCTTGGATCATTCGATCACACTGAAGTCGAGCTTGAAAGCATTTTAGGTTTATTCTAGCAACTGGGAAGCAACAACAGAGGACAGAGCAACATGGCAGTATATTTGTCAAGTTGTTAACCACTTTTAAGCATGGCACATTAACATCTGATGTGAAAAATATGAATAGCGCAAAGCAAGACTACAACAGCCTATAGTGGTCACGGACAATCTTGTCTGTCCCATATGTAACCATTTGCAGTTCTTGCATTGGTCTGACCTCATACAGATGTAACTCCACCATAATCATCAATCAAGTTCTCAGGCAGTCCAGCTACATGGTTAATTTCAATAATAGCACCAAAAGCAAATGAGAGATGATTAGAAGTATAGTCTCCATAAAAGGTTGCCAAGTCAAAAACACCAGAGCAAATTTGTTTACTATCCAAGTTATCTATAGAGCACCCATAATTATACTACAGGAGTATACTAAGCCAGGAGTGAGCAAACTACGGCCCGCGGGCCAGATCCAGCCCATCAGGGCTTTGGATCCGGCCCGTAGGGTTGCCACCCCTGTGGCGCCACGAGCCCTGCGCCACTCCTGGAAGCAGCCGGCACCACGTCCCTGCGGCCCCCCGGGGGATGGGGGCTGCAGAGGGCTCCGCGCACTGCCCTCGCCTGCAGGCACCACCACCCGCAGCTCCCATTGGCCGGGAATCGGGAACCAGGGCAGGCAGGGAGCCTGTCTTAGCCCCACTGCACGCCGCTGCCACCCCAGAGCCGCTCAAGGTAAGCGGCGCCAGGCTGGAGCCTGCACCCCAAACACCTCCTGTACCCCACACCCCAACCCCCTGCCCTGAGCCCCGTGCTACACCCCTCCTACACCCCAACCCCCTGCCAAGCCCCCGCCGCACCCCTCCTGCACCCCAACCTCCTGCCCTCAGCCCTCTGCCACACCTTGCATCCCCTCCTTCACCCCAATCCCCTGCCTTGAGCCCACTGCCACATCCCAACCCCTTGCCTTGAGCTCCCGCCGCACCCCTCCCGCACCTCAACCCCCTGCCCTGAGTCCCCAATCCCCTGCCCTGAGCCCTCTCCCACACTCTGCACCCCAACTCCCTTCCCTGAGCTCCCTCATACACCCCGCACCCCAACCCCTTGCCCTGAGCCCCTTCCTGCACACCACACCCCAACCCCCTGCCCCAGCCCTACATTCATGGCCCTGCATGCAATTTCCCTACCCAGATGTGACCCCTGGGCCAAAAAGTTTGCCCACCTCTGACCTAAGCACCAAAGAAGTCATTTAGTTTCACACATAAGACATATCAGACTCTGACCTTCCCTTCTTCCAGGTTCTGGGAAGTCTACTGTTTTAAGAAGTGAGATACTTTCTCACCAGTTATTACTTTAGCTTTCCTGCAATATATGGACTTTGAGGCATACCTGAAGACAGTTTTCTTTGTTTTTGCTCAATCTCATCTCCTGGAGTACACTTCATTTCATAGTTCAGCACTTTTGAGAGAATGTGTTAAGTCTTTATCTCAAGCTTCATCCTAGGCTTTTGTCAACTACATTGCCAAAAGGCCACTGCTTTCTCATTGTGAAAGGAAAGAAAGGCTGTCCACGATACCGTAGATCTTGACAATCAAGCCCAAAGCCTTACTCAATCTGAAACCAGTTCATGTATATAGTACACTTCTAAACGAATTTGCTATCATACTAAGTGTCAGCAAATCCTGAAGATTCATTTTAATTGGTCTGAAGAAGTTTGAAAACACAATGCAGCAGCTTCCACTTATATCCTGGATTCAGAATAAAAGTATAAAGAGGTATGACTATGGTAAATGACCAAAAGCAAAGGTTAACTTGAGTTAAGTTGAGTAACTGATCAAAAGCATAACCTGTGTTGGAGAGATGTGCACTTGGTCAGACACCATTTTGCACTTTCTACATTTATGGGGTATTTTTCTGACCTGTGATTAACTATACTATCATTTCTCTGTAACATTTGAATTAGACTAAATGGAAAGAAGTCAGCCAAACAGGATACAGGGATGCAGTATGGTTCCTGAATTGGTTACTACAGTCTATAAGTATATACAGGAGGAAAAAAATGTGATAATGGTCTTTTTAATCTAGCGGAGAAAAGGATAAACACAATTCAAAGGCTGGAAGTTGAAGCTAGTGAATTCAGACTGGAAATAAGATGTCAATTTTTAACGGTGAGAGTAATTAACCATTGAAACAATTTACCTAGAGTCATGGTGGACTCTCCATTACTAACTATTTTTAAATGAAGATTAGACATTTTTCTAAAAAGATATGGGCTAGGAATTCTTTGGGGAAGTTCTATGGCCTGTGCCATACAGGAGGTCAGGCTAGATCATCACAATGGTCCCTCCCAGCCTTAGAATCTAAGAATCTATAAATCTAGGAATTCACAACTGAATGAGAGTTTAGGTCTCAAGAGAAGTCAGACACTTTAAAATATTTTGCTCTTCAATAGTTCTTTACAAAACTAACTAATTTCATGCAACACACCTGTGAAGTATCTAAGGGTAAATAATAGGGCTGTCAAGAGATTAAAAAAATTTATCACGATTAATCACACTGTTAACAATAATAGAATACCATTTATTTAAATATTTTTGGATGATTTCTACATTTGCAAATATATTGATTTCAATTACAACACAGAATACAAAGTGTACAGTGCTCACTTTATATTTATTTTATTACAAGTATTTGCACTGTAAAAAGACAAAAGAAATCATTTTTCAATTCACCTAAGTACTGTAATGCAATCTCTATCATGAAAGTTGAACTTACAAATATAGAATTATGTACAAAAATACTGCATTCAAAAATAAAACAAAGTAAAATTTTAGAGCTTGCAAGTCTACTCAGTCCTACTTCTTGTTTGTCTGAGTGATTGGCTGAACAAGTTGGTTTACATTTGCAGGAGATAATGCTGTCCACTTCTTGTTTACAATGTCACCTGAAAGTGAGAACAAGCATTCTCATGGCACTGTTGTAGACGGCATCGCAAGATATTTAAATGACAGATGCGCATGCTTCAACCACCATTCCAGGGGACATGCCTCCATGTTGATGACTAGTTGTGCTTGAAAACCATTTAAAGCAGTGCTGACCGACACATGTTCATCTTCATTATCTGAGTCAGATGCCACCAGCAGAAGGTTGATTTTCTTTTTTGGTGGTTCGGGTTCTGTAGTTTTCACATTGGAGTGTTGCTCTTCTAAGCCTTCTGAAAGCATGCTCCTTACCTTGTCCCCCTCAAATTTTGGATTCTTAAACTTTGGGTCAAGTGCTGTAGCTATCTTTACAAATCTCACATTGGTACCTTCTTTGCATTTTGTCAAATTTGCAGTGAAAGTGTTCTTAAAATGAACAACATGTGCTGGGTCATCATCTGAGACTGCTGTAACATGAAATATATGGCAGAATGCGGGTAAAACAGAGCAGGAGACATACAATTCTCCCCCAAGGAGTTCAGTCACAAATTTAATAAAAAATGTGTTAACGACCGTCATCAACATGGAAGCGTGTCCCCCAGAATGGTGGCCAAAGCATGAAAGGGCACATGAATGTTTGGCATATCTGGCACATTAATAACTTGCAATGCTGGCTACAAAAGTGCCATGCAAATACCTGTACTCACTTTCTGGTGACATTGTAAACAAGAAGAGGGCAGCATTATCTCCTGTAAATGTAAACAAACTTATTTGTCTTAGCAATTAGCTGAACAAGAAGTAGGACTTAGTGGACTTGTAGCCTCTGAAGTTTTACATGGTTTTGTTTTTAAGTGCAGTTATGTAACAAAAAATCTACATTTGTAAGTTGCACTTTCAGGACAAAGACTGCACTACAGTACTTGTATGAGGCGAATTGAAAAATAATATTTCTTCCATCATTTTTACAGTGCAAATATTTGTAATCAAAATATACACTTTGATTTTGACTACAACACCGAATACAAAATATATATGAAAATGTAGAAAAACATCCAAAATATTTAATAAATTTAAATTGGTAGTCTCTTGTTTAACAATACAATTAAACCTGCGATTAATTGCAATTAATTTTTTAATCGGGATTAATTTGAGTTATCACTTCAGTTAACTGCAATTAATCAACAGCCCTAGTAAATAATAATCACTTCCCCACTCAGATACTCTTATCATTGAGGTGAAATAAAGGGACTGTTCAACTATGCATAGCAACAGTTGAAAGTGGCTTTTTTGTTTGTTTTTTTTGCTTTGTTTTTCAAAGTGAAGCACTTAAGAAATTGAAACTGCAAGGAAAATTTAGACAGACAAAACTTTTACTCAAGTTGGAATCTGATCATGAAACTTGCATTAATACGCCTACAATCTCCTTTAATGACTTCAGGGACCCCAATTTTTACATCTAAGCCAGCAGACAGTATCACCTCCAGTTGTCGTATAATACCCCTTAACACTATTGGGGGAGATTGGCTCAATATTGACCTGCAAAGAAGACTGCCACCCACAGAATCACCAACACCATGCCTGCAGCAGTACATCTGCAGCTTTTGGAGATTTTGAATCCAAGTAGTGGTCCTACCTATCCCTATATAGTTTTGATATCAGATGGGATCACAGCAGAATGTGGCATAGCTGCAAGGCCACTATAAGCCGTCTGTCATTAATCCAAGCTAAAGTTATTACAAAATTTGCACTGTGCTCAATTTATTTAGTCCCCACTGTTTTTAACTTCGTGATCAGGAAACAACCTTGAGTTATCATTTAACTACATAAATGCCAGTACTACTCCCCACCCAGCTTCAGTTGACCCCCTGCTCCTTGTCCCAAAGTCTTTTTCAGTCTAGTGCCTGCCTAGGTTAGTGCACAGTCTAAAAAGGCAAAGCATATGGGGAAAAGGGATTTAACAAATGAGCAATCCAGTAAGGGTGAAAATAGGTACATATAACTAATGTTTGTTATTCCAAATTTACTATAGGTCAACTCCACCGATACCAGATAATACAGATTTACAATGGTTAACAGTGGAATTTTGCTTTAGATTTCAGTTCTTGACAAACTTAAGAGTAAAAGCTAAATTCTATCTTCATATGAGAGCACAACACCCACTGAAGTCTTCAGGTGGTATGATTAATTAAGGGGAGAATTTAGCCAGTATGTTTCGTGATTCCTCTCCTAAAAAATATATTAAAAATTACCTTCTTATATTTTCATTTATTGTAATCAGCCTCAAACCCCCAAAGTGTCCTCACTGCAGAGCTCACTCAAGTTAGCCTAGCTGAAGTGAGAGCAGCCACGCTACAAAACAACACCTGAGCTTCACAGAGTGATTTTCTTTGCAGCTGAAGATCTGTGCTAACTTAAGCTATAGCCTATATCCCATTGATGGGCCAGCCTATTTGAGTTAAAAGTATCACACCAAACTTGAGTTAATTTTTTTTTGGGGGGGGGGGGGGGGGGCGGGGCCTGAGTTAGTGGCAACACTGAGTTATAACTCAAGTTAACTACGACATGAAGACAGACCCCAGAATTCTGAATCTAAATACACTGTAAACACAAAGCTGATTAGAAATCATCATGGGACAAAGAATGGCATTATGTGTTTGTGCTTATTTGAGAGCACCTTGCTTGATGACTCATTTGACAGTTCACAAAACTCAATTTCCATACAACCATACCTGACCTATTTCTTTTCATATTAACACTTGATAGACACACCTGGTCTGCTAATTGTGTAATCAGAGATTTCACTCCATTTAATAAACTCACTAAAAATGACATCATTGGTACTGTAATGAAGCTGACTCTATAACATGTGAACACCCTGTTAAATAGAAAGCTTTGATGACTATACCTCTGTATAAAGTCTCCTTAAGCAAAATCTCGCTGTTGTAATAATGGCTGTTTTGTAACTGTTGTTTTGGTTACAATATTCACATGGAAAGGATTAATGAACCTGTTAATTCCTAAATAAATAGTAATAAATTAATGTCCATCTCTTCTGCACTGGGCTGAGAAGCCTCCTCCTAATACCACTACTTCATACCCCAAGATTTTGACACCAAATATAAAGATCATTCCACTGCCTGAATCTTCATCCTGAACTTTATAAGTGACCAAATCAGAATTAAAAGGCTACTGACTGAGTACAGGATCTGCTTTTTCACTCTGATCCTTTGTCCTCCCTGACAACACTCACATGGAAAATATTCAGACATACAATGTTCTATGTTACACTTAGCCATAGTATTGGGAGAGGATGAGACTGAAGTTATCAAGGAAATATACTTCTGCTTTGTTAGGAGGAATCCTCATTCTCCTTGTCTTCTGTATAAACCAAGTTTTGGAGAACCTTTTATGGCTTCAGAAAGCAAAAAACCAAACAGACTATTTCCAGAGTGGGTAAGAAAAAGGGAGAGTTACACCAGGACTTGAACATTTAGACACCTACTAACCAGAGACAAATAAGAGATGCATGCTACTTTCCCTTCCAAGCAGGATCCAATGGAAGCACCCTAGAGAGAATAGTGTGCTCTTTGCACCACAAGCTGATAGGAAACAAGGGGCTGGACTTAGTCTCTAATGTGCCACAAGTACTCCTGTTCTTTTTCCACTAAGTTACCATCCACAGATCCTGCTGTCTTCATTCCCTTCTTTTGTATTGGCGTCGACTTTTGTATGTCTGAAGTTTGAATCTTCACCACTTATTAACCTCTGCCACAGACACCCCTGCAGTTACTATGATGGACAGCCACTTCCCCCTCCCTCCCCTTGGTGCTCCTAGAGAGGGAAAACTTTCTGATTGATGAGATAGTCTCAACACAGATCAACTTCATGGCTTGGAAGATAGTAGAGGCAGAGTGGCAATCTCCCCAACCTAACCCCATATGAAATACTTCTGCTATCACCTTCCACCAGAGAAGGATTAAGCCCATAACTCTAATGCTCATGAGTTTCCAGAATAATTCAATGTTAATTGCATCAGTTCAGTTTCACTGTTGGTCAGAACTTTAAGCAGTAGCACTGAAACCAACTACATTCTTATGAGCTTCATTTGACTACTGCAGGCACTTGGCAGAAAAAGTTTCCCCACTCACCATTAGCAAGCATTTTCATTCAACACTTTTTAAAATAACGTTTCCTTCTGCCACTTGTTCCATATTGCATATCAAGATTAGCCATTCCCAGGAAAACACTATTCATAGTCATGCGAGAAAATAAATTCTTGTTACTCATTTTTAGGATGATACACCCCGCTTTGAAATACTAGTTTCTAAATGCCCAGATAGATCCAATACAGCAGAGACTGAAAAGGCTCAAAGAAAAACAGTTAGTTACTGTTCTGAATAGGGTTTAAATATGAAGATTTTACAAGAAATTGCCTGGAGAAGAAGTTAGAGGCACTTGCTGTATTAAAAGGCATGATAAAAAGGGATCAGACCTCCTTTTCACAATGGCCCTTAATATAAGAAAAGTAATCACTGCAAAATAAAAATGCAGGCAAAATTAAAATAAATTAAAGAAAACATTTCATAAAATTTCAGCTTTATATCTGTAATACAAATAGAGTAAAATAGTGAAATATCAAAATTGCAATGTCCTTGCCACTTCCAAATTAATTTTTCTATCAAATGAAGTCTTAGATCACTTCAGACAATCCTTGTGTCCTGTAACCAAATTTTGTAATTATGATTTTAGAAAATACGTCACATAACGCATAGGTAGTCTCCAGATTTCAATTCAAGTGGAATTAGAGTTTTAAATTATCTTGATTTACGAAGTTAAGTGACTATGATTAACACTGATAGTTATGCATGGTAAGATGAGGTGATCAAATATGCTCCAGGACAGAAGATAAGCCCCATAGGTGTCAGAAAAATCCTCCCACCTTACACCTACAGCTGTCCAGTAGGGAAGGTGCTTTATGGGATTTTTTTGTCCCACTTTTCCATCAGGGGTTTGCTGCTGTTAAAGGCAGGATACCCACATGCTAGAAATGATATTATCCTATGGGACAGAAAAGCCATTCACTCTGATAAAGCTGCCCATTAAAGCACAAAAAGAGGCTTAGATCTAGCACGTGGAGGGGAAATTAACCGCCAACTGCGAAAGCGCACAGCAGCACCACTTATTCAACAGCTTTCCCAAGAAACACTAGTTTTCTACTTTACAATAAACAAAAACACTTCTGATACCATTAGAAGATTGTGTACAGAACTGTATTACCATACTTATATAAAGAAATCCAGAGATTGTTGACTGACATGATGAATAATGAAATGCTTTGAAGGCAGAAAAAAGTGCAAAAGCTATAAAATAGAAGTGTTAAATTCTGAACTAGGTCCTTGCCATTCTTCTCATCACATTCCCCACACTATGTTGATTAAAGCCCTACATATAAAGTGTAATCAACACCAGATACAATAGATTATATTAATGGATATAGGTAAAAGCAAAATTACTCAGTCTGTTCTGAGACACATGTATTGTTCTGCTATAGCAAGGAAGAGCCATAGCTCTATTAACATATCAAGTGGTTAAAATCCCAGCTAACGCCTATCTTCGGCTTCACACAGACTACAAAAATATTAATCTCCCTCAGAATAAAAACTGAAGTGCTTTCGGTGGTTATCTTTAGTACTGTTTTAAAAAAACCACAACATGTAACAACCACCACCACACCTGTTTAAAAGAGAAAGATAATCAAAGGTGGTGATTAAGATTTTCAGAAGCATTTAGAGTGGAAAGGTTCCTCATTGGCTCAACTGAATAAATGCAATGCCCCCTCTGCAGATGGTACACCCTAAGATCAAAAGCTCAAGTTTTTCCTCTTTTAATAATAATCTCATAAAACTTTCAAAAAACGTAAAAACTACTCTTGGCTTTAGAACAACAAAATAGCTTAAAAATATGAAAGAGTAAAGCACTACAATGCAAGTACTGCAATATTCTTACAGACAATTCAGCTGTTCCTTTGGCATCTCTGCACAATTAGATTATCTGAAATATTTTCCTTTTTAATCCCTTGAAATCATCAAAAGCAAACCATGGAAGTAATCAAATCTTGAATCCCAACTAGGCCTGACAGAGGGTCAGGACAGACACACAATGCCCCCTATTCTCAGTTGCTCTATTTCACTTCTTCCCACAAGGACTGGTCTCTTCACCCTGTTCTTTTATTTCCTGTATACAATATTATCAGTACATATGGGGGGGGGAGAACTCTGCCACACAGTCTTATCTGTTTTGATGCGGATACGTATCTGGAGCTAAAGTTATGAAGAATTAATACCCATTACCTTTATACTGCAGGAAACATGTTTCCCTCCTTACTCTGGGTCTAAGAGGAGTTTAGTGTAACACCTATGAATGTGCCCAAGTAACCTAAAAGGACCTCCAGCTGCTACAAAAGGGGCTGAGAGCGCAGCACTTGGTGTTTAGAGAGAGGCCTACTTACATTTGCAGCCGTTCAAGGGAGTATCTCCGGTGACTCCCCCAGTTATGTCTATAAACGCCCGTGCAGAATAAGCGCCCAGTTCCGCTGTTACAGGTTTACCCGACACCGCGGACCTCGCGCCCAGAGCTCCCTGCTGCCTCCTATGTGGGTTCTTACACACTCCCCTCAGGCCGGAACGGGGCCTTACAGCCCGGTCTCCGAGCGCCGCTCCCTCCCCGAGGAGAGATGCATCGCCGGCTCCTTGCTCACCCGTCCCCAAGGACAACAGCTCCTCCCCGGCTCCCAGTCACAAGCCCGTCCCCGGGGGCCGCCTCCTCTCATCCATCCCCGCACACACCACACAGCCCTCCGCCCGGCCCATCCCCGGCTCCGTAGCATTCCCTGCCGACCCTCCGCCCGGCCCCCCTCCTCCGCGGGCCCGGAGCCTCCTCCGCCAGCCTGGCCCAGCTGCTCACCAGGAGTAGGTCTGCTCCGCCATGGCTGCTGCGGGGCGGCCGAGCTGCGCGGCGGTGGCCAAGCCCCGGCTCCTCCTCCTCCCCCTCACTTGCTCCGGGGCTCAGTGGCGGCCCCGCTGCGGCTCCCGGCCCAACATGGCGGCGGCTGTAAGCAGGGAGGGGAGCGAAGGGGTCCCCGCCCGGCGGGGGGGCTGCTCAGTAGCCACGCCACAGGGCCGTGCTCGGGCGCCGACGACAGCCAGGCCTCATGACCGGGAAGCAGCTACGGCGTCCGGACTGGGAGAAAGAGAAGGGGAAACTCCGCGTACCGAGCACCAAGGCGAGGCCGCTCAGACTCTGCTCGCGCACGGGGGGCGGGGCCTCCGGTCGCGCGGGTCACGTGCCCACAACACGCTCACGTGCCGCCGCCGCCGCCGGCCCACTCGCGCAGAAGCATTACGGAACCTGACGCGGTTGCGTGCTGGGCCTGCCCGCGCTCCGTTCCCTGGGAGCCTCCAGGGCGGAGAGGCAGAGCCTTCCAACGGGAGTGCGACCTGGTCGCTTCCTCTGGGGATGAGAGAGCGTCTTGCCAACGTATCCCCCCCTCGAGAACTGGGGACAGGAGCCTTCCCGGGGGGAGAGTCTGAGGTTTTCCCCTCAGAGCTGGGGACATGGAGCCTTCCCGGGGGGTCCTGAGCTATTCACTTCCCTCTCAGTGGGGACAGGGAGCCTCCGAGGGGGGCTATACTCTCCCCTCAGTGCTGGGACATGGTGCTTTCTGGGTGTGTGAGACCTATTTAGCCCAGGTGTCCTTCCCGTCCCGCCTGGGTACAGGACTCGAGCCTGCTCAGTCTGAGCTATTACATTTCCCCTGCAGTGCAAGAAAGCTGCCTGGGGAGTAGAAGTAGGGCGGAGCCTGCACCCGGCCCCCTTCCTCGCAGCTCAGCGGGACAGTATGAGCCAGAGAAGCCATGCCCACCGCGTAAGGGGCTCCGCCCAGCACGGTGCTCTGGCGGCGCGGTTCTCTCCCTCCGCAGGGAACCACCTTTCCTCCCCGATGGACCTGCCTTTGCGAGGGGAGTTGCTAGGAGCGGAGCTCCTTTTCCGCCTTTATATGTAATCGGTGTAAACAACGCATTAGGGAGGAGAGAGTCTTGTACTCGATTCGAACCCTAAATGGTGGAGACCGAACAAAACTGGGCAGAATTCTGACCCGTCGCACATCGGGTTTGTTTCTCTTAGTTCATTTGAGTTCTGCTGGCAATGAAAGTCTGACTGACTGCCAGAAATCCCTCCTTCCAACTAGAAAGCTGGTTTGGGAAGTGTTAGCTGCAGGAGTTGGGAGTCTGTATGGAGGGAATGGCCCTGGTAGGATCAGGTACAGACTGAAGCTCAGTGGAATGGGGAAAGCTCAGGAAGTCTTTTAGTAGTGAATAGGGTGAACTCTGGGACCGGAACCCACACATCAGAAATTTTAAAGTGACATCCATGTTAAAGAGGGAGGGTGTGCCTGTCTAATTTATGCATATTTTATTCTGACATGTTGCAGGTTGTGAGCCCCCAGCATAATAGAGCCAGTTTAGTCATTTAAGGCTGGGATACCTAGGAACATCAGAATCGGCATATGAAATTAGACCTATGGTCCATCTTGTTCAGCATCCTATCTCTGTCTGGCCAGCACCCAGATGTTTCAGAAGGTGCAAGTAACTCCACAGTAGGCAGTTGTGGGATAATCTGCCCCTCTCCCATCAAAAATCTCATCCTAATCCCTAACACTGGTTTAAACCCAGAAGCATGAGGTTTTATATTGTCAAAAAAAAATTGTTAGCATTAACTATTAACGATATAAATGTCCAATAATTTTTAATCTTTCTAAAGTCTTGGTCTTAACGACATCCTGTGACAATGAGTTCCACAGTCTAATTTTTCTTGTTGTAAGTGGGAGAGGTTCTCTTTGGTTTCCCTAGTTACATTTCCATCTCCCTCATTGTGCTTGCAGTGTGCCATGTAATTGGTTGGTTTCCACCTTCCCCAGAAATTACAACATTGAGTGGGGTCATGGGTAGATATAGGACTCAATCCTTGAGCTGATGAGCTTCCTCAGTCAAAATAAGTTGATGCTGAATGCTGGGTTTGGATATGTTTAGATATTTATTTTAAAATCTGGGGTGGTAAATGTAACTTTTGTTTCAAATCAACTTGGTTTTTGTCAATAGGTAGATGAGGTATGGGATTTGTGCATAGAGAGAGAACTAGACTCCTCACAGTTCCTGAGGTTGCTACTCTGTTGTCTCCTTCATTACCTGGAAATGCTCAATTTATAACAGAAGACACTATTGACATTTAAAATGGATCTGCCAATCCAGCAATACGTGCATCTCATTAGCTTGTTTTCATTACTCCTCCTTGCTCAAGAAATATCCTGTACACCTCTACCTCGATATAACTCTGTCCTCGGGAGCCAAAAAATCTTACTGCGTTATAGATGAAACCACGTTATATTGAACTTGCTTTGATCCACCAGAGTGCACAGCCCCCACCCCCCAAATTTACCTGCAGAGTGATCTCCTTCCAGTGCTGGGGGAGAACATGAGAGAAACACACTTACAGGGACTGTGGAATGGAGGGGGTGCACATGCATGCACACAGCTTGCCTTTTTGACTACAAAGGCCACACTTCATCTGCCTGGGGTGAGGGGTGGGGGGGAAACAAGCTAGGGGTCCAATCCTGCAAGTCCTAACTTCAGTGGAACTACTGGGGTGAGGAAGATCACACCCTAATTTAACACAAAACTATATTTCTATTCCCTCTTTTACACACACACGGGTATACATATTGAAGCCTTGAAAACCAACTGCTTTTCCCATTGCTGTTTCAGTTCCACCAAATTCATGTCACTTCACAGGGACATGCTACTTCTGAGGAATAAGTTTGTTTGTTTGTTGGAGGAGGGGCACTTGATAAATATCAGGTCTTTGGTACAATGATTCTGAACTTTTAGAATTCTTTAATTACATTCCCTGGTATGTTACAGAAAACTTACACTTACAGAGACATCTTTGACTTTTTCTTTAATGACAACAAAGGAGATTAAAGAAACCAGAAGCTCAGGATTCTTTTAGGAAAGCCTGCAGGGGCAGAAAAGAACATTCAAAACGTCGAAACATGCTGAGACACACTGTTAAATGGATGTCTCACTGTAACACCAAACACCATGTTAAAACCATCTGTCAGGGAGAAAACTTGTCACCTGTTGATATGACTTGTCCCTTCCCTCTTCTCTGTCTTAGTCTCTCTCTGTTTAGTGCTGCTGACAATCCTGAATCCTACGAATGATTATGTTTCTGCTGAGTACAACTTGCGGCCCTGATCCCACAAGCTTTGTTCACTCAGGTAAACTTTACTCAATGTTATTTTGTTGAAACTACTTGCCTGAGTAAGGATTTGCAGGTTTAAGCCCTTGGACATCAGTCCAGCCTTTCAGTATTTTTCACTATTCTCTTTAACATGGCAGAGAGTAAAGAGCTAGTGTTAAGTGACAGGTGACTGTAATGTAATTGCCTTAGAGATGGAAGAGCTCCACCTAGGCCTGGAATAAATAGCCCTTATAATGTAAGTTCAAGGTACATGCAGAGACTGCATTCATTAACATAATGTTAATGACTGTATTTATAGTCTTTTTCTTTCTGCCATTGTCCTCAAAAAGATTTAATAGGGTGCTGGGACATTCTCCTTACATGCCACATCCAAGAACACTTAATCCCTCCTGAAGTGTGGTCCAAGTGGAGCTGGGTTATTTGGTCTTATTTGGATGGGAGAGGATTCAGGACCTATATTTTTGTCAGTCTTATTTACTGTATTGAAACAGAGCAGCTTTGTTTCAGGAGGTTGATCTGTGGTTAGAGAACAGGATTGGGAGCCATGGGTTCTTCTCCCAGTTCTGTTACTGGCTCTCTGTGTAATCTTGAGGAGAGTCACTTCACATCTTTGTGGCTCAGTTTCACCATCAATCAAATGGGGATAACAACACTTCCCTACCTCACAGGGGTGGTGGGTGGACTGATTAGTTAATTATAGTAAAGCTCTTTGAAAAAGGAAAGTATTACATAGGAGCTCAGTGTTATATAAAGTATGTCTTTCCTGTGAGGAGGAGGGAGCACCCAAAATACCTGTACACTTAAAATAGTGCTTATTAATAAGATGACTCCTTTGAGGGCTTCTCCTTCTCTATCTATACCCCTAAAGTACCACATATCTATGCCATGAAAACAGTGTTAAAGATGCATCATAGCTGATGGAGTGAGGAATGTCACTTCCTTCCCCCCTTTCTCTCAGAGGTCCTGCGCTGAGACAGTCATCCCTGTAATGTTGCCACACTTCTAGATCCTCTGCAAAAACTTTTTGCAGTCCAAGTTATCCTGACCAGACAGTAGAGGAAAAGCCAAGGAACAGCTGATATAAGTAGCATGTACCCCTCCAGCTTCTAAAGCCTGCAAAAAAATTGTTACTATAAAATATGAAGTAGAAATACGTGAGGAAGCACTTGCTCAGCTTTCATTCCCCATTGGGGAATACTGTGGCAGGTGGAGGCCTCAGTCATCACTGGAGAGTTGAATATAATCATTCATCAATACCCAGTAGCTGCACAGCCAGGAGCTAATTGTGTTGCCACTGCTGAAAAAGTAGTGGGTCTAGGCATGAACACAGAACAATAAGATCCCTTCTCTGTACCCCACCAGGAAAGAGTTGTGATGCTAATACAATGAGTAGTGCTGTCACATGGCATGTAACACAGCCTGTTCCTATTAACAATTCTGGTGATGACAGTCTACCCACCAGGAGGGAAGAAGCAGGGGATTTTCCCTTTAAAGATCCCTGACTGTGCCATCTTGTAAATTCCTTCTTTCTATTTAAACAGTATATTTCCATCTGCTCTTCCGTTAGGTCCCTCCTCAAACACACATATACCATTCCTGATACATTCCCTATCCCCACCCCAGCAGGTATGGGAGAACAATTTGAGATAGAGATGGGGCAGGGATGGAGGAGAAGGTCACATTCAAAATCTTATGTTAGCCTATCATAGAATATCAGGGTTGGAAGGGACCTCAGGAGGTCATCTAGTCCAACCCCCTGCTCAAAGCAGGACCAATCCCCAGACCAATTTTTGTCCCAGATCCCTAAATGGCTAAGGATTGAGCTCACAATCCTGGGGTTAGCAGGCCAATGCTCAAACCACTTGGGCTGTGGAGCTTGAATAGCTTTGCAGGGAGCCCAGCGAAACACACACAGCAGGATCCCCTCTCAAGGGAAATAATTTTTTTCTCCCTGAACACTCTCTCTCTAAGTAGCATTTCACTATGACCAGAACTGAAATTGGAAAGCTGTGACACAGTGAGGAATTTGGGACTTTTCATTCTACTGCACTGCAAAGAGAGTTTCACTGGGAGCGATTCCCACCATACCATGCATCAGTTTGTTCAAACAATTTATTTTCACAAGTCTTTACAAACAAGTAGAGCATAATCTCCTGCTCTTTTCCACTATCAGAGGGGAGAATAAATCAATACTTCAAGTACTTTTCAGTTCTTCAGATTAGTTTCCTGGACTCTTCCGGGAATGGGGCATAAAACAATTCTGGTATCCATAGAACAGCAGCACGCATGCTGACCACCCATGATGAAATGGTTTCTAATTCTACAGCCTGGAAAAACTCTACTTACCACATTCGTTTGAGGCACAACTGATTTTATCTGATGGGCAATTAACTTATCATTAGATTTTCAGCAACAACATGGTAAAAGCAGGCAAGTAGACTTTGTGCCTAGGCTAGTAAACATTCATGATGATTTTGCCGGCATGCTCCAGCAGCATTAAACAGTAACAATGAGACCAGTTCACAAGGCAGGTTTATTCCTTTCTGCAGATCCAGCACGCACTCACTCTTAGCAGTGTGGGGTGGGGCATTGCTTGCATTCCCCAAATTATTTTCTTATCATATATCTCTCTTTCACAGAATCTCCTCAGACCTGCAAGAGATGGAGAGCCTTACTCTGAGTTTCAGTGATTTCAGAGTCTGACATTACAGTCTCTCTTCAAGTGAGCTGCACTGCACTGCACTGCACCTTGAACATACACTGCTGCAGTGCCTAGACCTGTCAGAGCCATTTCAGTGCTGGCAGCAAACAAATAAGATCCTTCTTTGTCCCGGGTTGCATAAGTAGCTCCCAGGGCACAGTAAGGTAACAGCATGGGAGAGAACGGGTGGTAGAGGGGAATCAGATGGCACCACTGACAGCAAAGAGCCCTCCCCCATCAGCCACAAAGCTTGGCTTTTATCAGATGTCAGTCTAACAGACCCAGTTCTGATTCCTCACTGATGGAAATAGAGAGATAAAAGCAGAGTGGCTTAGTGTGAAATGACCACCTTGCAGACAGAGACATGACAGGAATGGTTGTCAGCTCTTCGGAGGTTTGGGGGGAGCAGAGAGGATGGAAATGATCAGGGAAAGAAGGCAAAAATCAGAATTCCAGTCTTAGAATTTATCTCAGAGCTGCAATGGGTTCTTCTGCATTCAAGATCTTAATATGAATCTCAACACTGTAGATGGTTTAAATGTGTGCTCCTACCTCTGTTTATCCAGGCAGGTCAAAGAATGAAAGGATGGCATACTTGTGTGCACATCCTCCTCCTCATCCTCTAGGGGAGGGATAGCTCAGTGGTTTGAGCGTTGGCCTGCTAAACCCAGGGTTGTGAGTTCAATCCTTGAGGGGGCCACTTGGGAATCTGGGGCAAAATCAGTATTTGGTCCTGCTAGTGAAGGCAGGGGGCTGGACTCGATGACCTTTCAAGGTCCCTTCCAGTTCTAGGAGATGAGAGAGGAAACTAGAGATAAATAAGACTTGTAGTTCATCCCCTCCATCTCCCTAAGACCACTGCAGGGTCATTCCCCATACCATACTTTCTAGTTCTTTGTCCAGTCTAATTTTAAATGTCCAGGGAAGGACATCAAAACACCTGTTTTCTTGATCTTAACTACTCCCTGCACCACGTGGCGAGGGGAATTGAAGAGGCAAGACATTGCTCTGCGGAGGACAAGGCTCCAGGTTTGGTACCTACCAAAAAGTAGCTGTTTACTCTCCTGCTCTACTACAAACTAATTTCCCATCATAATCCCCTAATAATAATGTATTTTGGTACTCCTTCCATCCAGTGAGGTGTTCACGGTTTGCACAAACAGCTGACATGTAACCCTGTAAAAAAAAAAAAAAAAAAGCCAAACGTTATCCAGGAATTCTCACAATCCCACATGTTAATTAAGAGTGAGCTCCCAGGGCACAAATCATCATCATCATCTACACTTGTAATAGTTCCTTTTCACTGTAACAGGGGGATTAGGAGGAGGAGGACAGCTTCTCTATCTAGGAAGAGGAAGGATAGTGAAGTTAAATTAATTCATGCCAGTAAAGTACTTTGACACACTCTGCTAGAGGTGTGGTAAAATGTAGTAATGTCAGTGTGGCTGTTACAATAATGGAACTATATGGGCTCCCTCTGGTGGTCTCTTTATTATAGGAAGATTTGTATTTGTTCCTTCCCCAGATGCTCCTTGGAGCCATGATGTGGATAAGTCAGGGGCTGACTTTGCCATAGAAAACTGCAATGTTTATTTGTCAGCACGTATAAGAGGAATAGTTGAATACAATGGATGTAATTCAATACAATGGTTACAATGTATGTTATTGACAGAACAAATCAGATGTTATGGGCCTGAATTTTCTCTCAATTCTATTAATACAACCTTCTGATTTAGGAGGTAGATGGCCGTAAAAAGCAGAATTCGTATAGCTCTAAAATAATATAGCATATAACTTTAAAACAAGAATAATACCTATATAACACCCCCACATTGTACTTTCATGTCGTGGCATTGGCTGCTAATTCAGTTAACTACTTTATTAAATATTCTTGACAAAAGCAACAATACTAGAATGGTTAATCAAAACTAGAGCATTATTTATCAGTAGAATAGAATGCCTCATTCAAGATACAGGAGACACACCTTGTTCCAAAAGTCTGTCAGGAAGTGCCAGCAATTCAACACTTTAAGACAACTCCCATGCAGTACACTGTCCTGTCCACTGTTTGGGAGAGAGTGAAGGAGATTATTCATTATCATCTGAAAGTAACATGCACAGAATTTTAGAAAGATGTAATATTTTTATTTCACCCTTAAAAAAATACAGATAGAAGCTTGAACCTAAAGTCTGCTTCCTTCTTTATTTATTTCTCCTTTATGAATTCACACTGATTTGTTAATGTAAAGTTGATTATGAGCACTGGGTTGAGCAAGCTTCTTTATTATTGTAGGGTTGCTCATATTATTTTGTCATTGAAGGGTTAATCTTAAGCACTGGGCTGCTGTAACTACATTTATTCATAATTGGGAGGAAAAGAGTAGTGAATTAATTTTGCAAAAAAAAAAATAGTCAAGGAAAACAATAAAATGGATGTTGAAAACAGATATAAGAAAAACAGACAAGTGTCATTTTGAGCCTCTGAATTTTAAAAGCTTCCTTTCACTAGTAGAGCTGCAAACATCATATGAGGCATGGTAACTTAGTTCACATTACAGCCTAAATTAATCAAGTCATTCACAACTCAGTTATTTCAGATAAGGAAGTCCGCAAACACTGAACATTTATATTAAACAAGAACACTGATGCAGCAAAAACAAGTCCTTATCATCCAAACATTCATTATTATGGCAAAAGCTGCCAGGTGCCATGCCATTAAGTCACAAGAACCTCTGCTGTCCAAATTTGTGCCACTGTACATTTTAGTTTTTGTTCTAGTAGTAGGACTGTAACTTAGATGGGTAAAGCACTGCAGCCTCCTCCTTTAACCTATGCCACAGCTGTAACGGACATGTTGCAAAGCTCATCTTTTCTCTTGGGTTGTTCAGGAAGGGAGGATTTGAGGTGGGGTATTATTTTATGGGGTTCTGAACTGTTTATCAGTTTATCTGTGATTTGATGGATTATGTTGGGGAAAAGCTTTTAGGCAGTAACTTTTTTATATTAAGAATGTTTACCCTTAGATTTTTGTTTTAATTATTTGTCCAGGCATCTGGAGTTTAGAATAGGTACCTCTGAAAGATTACAAGTAGTAAGTCCTTTGGTTCCAACTGGCCTTCAGATGCAGCCATTCTGAAGTTTTCCATATCTGGAGGTTGCAAGAGGGACCAGGACTAGCTGGGAGATGGTTTCTGGGTGCATTAAGAAGCTGTATCCTGTGGTTTTAAAGAAAGATTATTAGATATTATCTTCCTCACTTGTGTCTTTCAGTAATAAGCCCAGATGTTGGCTCCTCTTTTCAAGAGCAGGCTCTTCCCAAGAAGCAACCAAGAAATCAAATGTGTCTAAGCTTAGGGGTGTTCAGAAGAAATGGGGGTACTTCCTGGACAGGTACATTTGTCCCCAAAGTACTCAATTCAGGGAAAGCTGCTGTGTAATACAGAAGATAATTCTCTATGCTGCACAGAATAGTGAGGTCATTACACTAAACTACACAGAGGAGCAAACTCTAAAAAGATTAAGAGAAACATACTACTATACTAGGCACTTTACAAGTGTGACAGAGAAATGTTAATGTCTTAAATATAACTAAATAGAATAATTCACAATCAAATGGGAAGCCCATCTTCACAGTATGATGATATAGAGCAGGACTTGGGAACATAAATCCCAGATGTATTCATAAAAGAGCAGAAGACTTTTTAAGTCCTTCAAAGATAAAGTATCTTTTAAAAAAATTGGTCTCAATCACTGTAAATTAACCTTCCCCTCTTCACAAAAATATAGAATGCACATTGCATTATCTGTGAAAGGTTTAATAAAGTTGTGTGGGACTATTATACCCCTTCAGAGGCTCTCAGTAGTGGCAAAAATGCCCATGGCCAGTTTACACTTTGCTCCTAGTCTGTGTCAAGTCTACATCCAAACTGATCAATGCTGCAATGTGTGAAGTCTGCTAAGAGGTGCTAATTGCTACAGTATTTCCTACCTAAAGCGACCAAATGGACACAACTGTGATCATTGTATCTGTCCATGGGAAATGTGAGCTGTACCTCCTAATTGCTCTCTGGAATCCTCCCACACACCATCTCCCAGGATTGTGCTCTGTCCATGGTAGCCAGAGAGGTAGCTCATCACCTTTTTTCAATCAGAAAATAGGGAGTTTCCCCAAGATATTGCTTACTCTTTATTCCTTTGCTGTCTCCTGCACATTTAAAGACTGTGGGTCACAATCACCTTTGCTTTGATGAATAAGAAGTGGAGATAGCTTTCTCAAGACCTGACCAGCTCTGCTCCAAACCTCAGCCAGAGCAGGTCATTGGACAGTGTCACACAAGACTTCACGTCCTCAACATGAGCAGCAATCTTTATATGGTCAGTGTCAGTTCATATTTTTGTTAAGCAGCTGAACTCAAAGGAGTCCCAAATGGCAGGAAGGAGGATGACCTTGTGGTTAAGGCTTGGAGAGCTGGCCTCTATTCATGGCTCTGCATCAAGTTTCCTACGTGACCCTGGAAAAGTCAATTAACCTTTTGGTACGTTGGTTTCCAGCTGCAAAATACCCACATCATAAAGCAATTTAAGCTCTGCAAATGAAAAATGCTCTATAATTATTTTAATTCATCTACCTTCTCAGGGTATGTGATTTTGATGCTTAATTCATTCATGTTTGTAATCACTTTGAGGTCCACAAATGAAGGCCTCTGAGACTGCTAATGTATCCTTTTTCAAAACCTTGGACTCCCTACAATTGCCAAGTGCTGATGCTGACTGGAACTTTGGCTCCTGTGACTTGACTGCACCGTAACAAATCCATTCGGAAGAGAGATTCCTCATTGTATTCCCACATACCATGAATATGGAACCTGAAGGTTGTTTTTTTATTTTAGTAAGAATGAGACCGAGATACAGAATAAGCCGTTTTAGTGTAGGAAAATGCAGTGAAGGAGAAAGATTCCTGCAATGACATGAGGCAGTCCCAGAATCTCCATCTCACGCTGGGACCTTCCTAGCATTGTTCCTATTGTCCCAAACTCTTTTTTGGGAGGGAAAGTGTCAGGTCCAATTAAGTCTAGAATTTGGGGGTTTGTGATTTTAAAGTAAGTTTTACTAAATTTAATATCGATATAATGATCTTAAAAAGAAACAATAGAAGGAGTTTGGATTTAACTCTTCCTCTGCAGTGACTGCAGCCCAGTCATTAACACTACTGTGATAGTGCATAACAGTCTGAAAGTGAAACTAATAAACAGAAGTTAAATTCACAATTATATTTTAATTGCCCAGGAAATAATTTCCCATTTATATTCAAAAGGTACTGGTAGGTCAAAATAGAGCCCAAACTTGGGATTAGAAAAAGGTCAGTTTTACAAAACCTAACAAAAATATTTCCATGGTTATTTTTATTATTGCTGCAAAGAACAAAGTTTATTTTGAAGAATAATATTCCTTTCCAGCATCTTTGTAATAGGGATGAACCAGAAAGTGAAATTATAGGAAACAATGATGAATTCGACTAGTCTAGGTTCATTATTTATTTTTTGCAAATCAGCAAAAGAACAAATGGATATAAAACTGGCCATGAACAAACTTAGGGTGGAAATTAGGTGGTTTCTAACCATCAGAAGGGTGAGGTTGTGGAACAGCCTCCCAATAGGAGTTGGGGGTGCAAACAATGTAATTAGTTTAAGGGAGAGCTGGACAAATTTATGAGAACTGTATAATAGGATTGCTTGTGATGGTGGGAGTAGGTCTCACTTCTGGTTTATGGCATATGTTCCTGAAGCTCATGTGTCTGGGTTTCAGCTGGGAACTGACAGGTATCAGGAAGGGATTCTCCCCCTTCCCCAATGTATTCTGTGAGGATTTTTTTAACTCCTTCCTTTGAAGCATCAGGGATGACCATGGCTGGAAATGGGACATCAGTGGGGTGGGCCAGAGCTCTGAGGTGGCACCAACTCCAAGCATTCTCTTTCTCAAGTGTTTGGCTGACTGATTCTTGCTCATATGCTCAGGGTCTAACTGATCGCCATATGTGGAGTTGGGAAGGAATTTTCCCACAGGTCAGATTGGCAGTCTTCTGTGGATCCTAATACTTAGGTCTCATTTGGGTTTCACGGTGTTGGTGTGATATACAGGAGGTTGGACTAGGTCCCGTCTGACCTTAAACTCTATGAAATTATTTCAAGTTTTAGCTAAAATGTAACCCAGGCCAGGAAACACATCATTTTTTAACCTGAAAGAGTCCTTTTAATTAATGTTATCTTTTTCTATACACAAAGAGAATGCATGCACCATTAACCTACACTCCAAATCAGGACTGTCATTTCAAAAAATAATTACGTTACTTTTCTATTTTTCCCTAAATGCTGAGGAGCACCTTAGACCAGACAGGTTACAAAGTAGCAGCCGTGTTAGTCTGTATCCGCAAAAAGAAGAGGAGTACTTGTGGCACCTTAGAGACTAACGAATTCATTTCTGTCTGTGTGTTCCACTCTATGCATCTGAAGAAGTTAACTGTAGTCCACGAAAGCTTATGCTGAAATAAATTTGTTAGTCTCTTAGGTGCCACAAGTACTCCTGTTCTTTCTTTAGACCAGACAGAAACTTTAAATGTTTCCCTTTAAAGTTTTCCACCCACAGTTGTTTGATCAGAATGTGAACTCTCTTTGTCTAGACGTTGTCCAATCTTCTCTTTATTTTGTTGTATGTTTGAGACAACAAATACAAACATTCTTAAAATAAAAATACATTTTCAGTCTGAATTATTTATTTTAGTTTAAGGAAAACACCCCATGAAAGAACAGCAAGAACACTATGGCTGTTGTCTCTGCACACAGAGGTCCTAGAGACATAAAGGTGCAGTGCACAGAACACGAGTGATTGCAGTTTCATAGCTACATACATCACAGCTGGGTTTTGTAATGACAACAAAAGCTTTCCAAACTTACAATTGGGGCTCAGACTACAGTATGCTGGGCCTTTAACCAGGCTGAAGCTGTGTTCCAGGACCTCAGGTTAGCCATGTTAACTTTACTTGTGTATTCTGCCCTGTGCCAAGGGGAGGAGGTGCTTTCTGGAGCAGAGTCATCTGAAACAAAGGCAAACTATTAGTGAAAATCCCTGCTGAAGGGCTGACCCAGCAATCCACTGATGATTTGTTGTCAGAAGCAGCCCTAGGAGTTTTGCTGGCGAGGGCAGAAAATGTTTTTAGTGCCCCCTATTGTGGCCAAAGAAAACAAACAAACAGCAAAGAAAAATAGATGGCCAATCAGCCGAATGGAGAAAAAAAATACCACCAAAACCCTCGGAACTTGCCGGTAAGGGCAACCACCTTCCTTGCTCATCCCTAGAATTGGCCCAGCTTGTTGTGTTGTCATAATGGGGATCCATTTTGAAAAGGAGCTTTGTCCTTTGCTGACTCAATGTGTAAGTGAACCTCTATAGAGTGAGGCTTGGGAAGCCCACAAAGAGAAGGGAGTGCCCCAGGTCACTCTGCAGCATCACCTTTGGTCAGTCCTTGGGCTGTGGAGGGAGCTCCATCCAGCCGTCCTCATCTTGGGCCTTAGAGGGTAACATATAAAAGGGAGACAAATGTGGGGGAAAGAATCTACAAAGACCCCCTCAGTAAAACATTATGGTTAAAATCCTCCCCTCTCTGATCCCACCGGGGAAACAAACATTCATTCCCAGTCAAGATGGCACAAGCTATAAAATCAGTATTGGGAGATTAGACTATTACAAGTTGATAATTTTAATTATGCCTTCTGTTAGCCAATCAGAGCAGATACATTAATTCACAGGTGTTAAGGTGAAAAGGGACCATTATTAACATCTAATCTGACTTCCCATACAACAGTGGCCAGAGAATTTGACCAAGTGATTCCTGCATCAAGCCCATACCTTTTGGGATTAACTAGTGCATATATTTTAAAAAGACATCCGACAGTTGGGAGTAGATTCCTCAAGCAGGTTAGTATCGATAGAGATAGAACTATGGTGTTGATAAATGAAGTCACTGTGGGTGGCACTCAAAGGGAGGAGGAGGAGCAGTTGTTGGCAAGCCAGGAACCTTTAGAAGTGCACCAATACCCAGAACACAGCTTGCGTGTTTATTTTGTTTGCCTGCTTAGATTGTAAGTTCAGTGGGGCAGGCCCCATGTCTCCTTTATAAAGAGTACACACTGAGAGCCCTCACCAAATGAATAATAAAGGCAGTAGGTTCCAATGAAGAGAAATGGGGACAGGTAAGTGCCAATGTGGGGAACTGGCTCAGCAGTCATTTAGTGCCCCAGCCTGTCCCACTGAAGTCAATGGGAGCCCTTTGAGAGTATGGGAGATCTTGGAATATTAGAATAAATCCAGAGGTTGTACTTGATGCCTGGGGTGTGGTGCACAAAGATTGGCCAAGCTCCTGAGGCCACTAATTTCCAACCCAAAGGTTTTGGTGGGGCTTAGCCCCATGCTTCTTCCAGCCTATCCCTGCTCTTAAACCAATAGGGCCAAGAGCCAGTCCGACTTCTCCGTGCTCACTTTCTCATTCAATTTTATTTCTATTTCTCTCTTCTATCTATCTCCCATCCTGGCTTTTTCTCTGTCCATTCCTTTTACTCTCCTTTTCTCTTCTGCCTCCCTACCTTTTCCCCTCCCCCCCCTGCACTTTGTGAACTGCTGCTGCAGTGCTGAAGTCCAAAGTTCAGTAACTTGCTAAGCACACGGATAAATATGAACCTTGGAGAATTTACACTGCTCCAATGTAAACAGATAGCCAAGGGTCCCTTTATCAGCACTGGCTCAGGACAGTCGTGGGGGGTCTGAAGTGGCTCATTTTTGTATTTTGTTTTTTGGGGGGGGTGCAAAGGGGGAATCTATGCCATTCCCACTCTGCTGACAGTCGGGCGTGTTACCTCAGGAACATGGTGTAGGGAAGGCTGAAGGCAGAACGTGCTGAAACTCAAATCCAAGGGACACCAGACTGAAGACCATGGTCTCTAAGCTGAGTCATCTTCAGGTGGAGCTGCTGGGAGCACTGCTGGAGTCAGGGCTAACCAAGGAGACCCTGATCAAAGCGCTCGGGGAAGTGGACCCCTACGCCCTCCAGAGTGAAAGCCAGCGTGCCATCAGTGCCATCCAGGCAGAAAAAGGGGAACCCTGTGCTGAAATTCCCAATCTGCCCAATGGGATGGAGGAATCCAGGATGTCCGAGGAGGAAACCTCTGACGATGGGGAGGAATTCACCCCTCCAATAATGAAGGAGCTGGAAAACCTGAGTCCAGAGGAGGCTGCTCACCAGAAGGCTGTGGTGGAGAGACTATTACAGTAAGGACATGGTTTTCCTTTCCCCTTCTTGCTCTCCGTTCCTTTATTTCTCTTTCCTTCACCTCTTCCCTGAAATATGTTAGGGATTACAGTTGATCTAAGCGTGCAGAGATTCTCCCCATCAATGCCAGCCCCAAAACCCACTGAACTGACAAGCTTCATGTTCCTTAATAATGTTCAGTTTCCTTCCAAAGACATTTCAAACATACGCACACACAAAGTGCCATGGGGCCCAATTACATATTAAAAGTGCTAATATCATCTGGGAAACAAGGACTTCAGAAAAATCTGGGAGCTGTACAACTTCTGTCGCTTTAGCTGTCTGTCAGTTTTTACAGAAGCCACCACTTCAGTGGTTAGAAAAAAATAAGAAAATAAGTCGTCATATTAACTTCCATCATGTAGTGTGGGGATTCTCATCATAGGAGGGAAAAATACTCCTAAGTTCTCTTGCCATTTTTACCGAGATGTATATTGTTATTTTACTGACTTTAGCTAGAGTCAAGTATTTGTCAGTAGAGACAAATTAAGAGAGTCTGATCTTCATGTCTTTGTGCAGGTAAGACTCCCACTGATTTCAATGGGAATTTCAGATGAGGGAGTGCCAGCCAAATTGGTTGGCAATCCAGGTCAACATACCCAATGCTTCTATCCTCCATCTCCCATCATGAACACTGAATCTAGACAATGTGCAGTCTACGGACTACTGTTTTATGACTTGCCTTAACATGCAATTATTTAGTCTTAATAGCCAAAAAAGTAGGACTTTCCCGAACCATTCACTCTCACTCCAGTAAACCCATAGACAGAATCAGAATTGTGCTCCTGTAATTCTAACTCAGCGACATGAATCCTAGGGATTCCAATGGCTGGTCTGCCTGAGCAAGGACTTCAGGATATCGCCCTTCAAATCCACCTAACACAATTAAATCCTTAGCCACAAAATCTCATCTGTCTGCACTGAAGCTATTCTCCAAGATTAGGAGCAGACAGGAGGCACAGGGTGACTGCGATGTTCTGGAGACTCAAACCGGTACTTACAATCTTTTATGGGAAAATTAAACTGCAGTTAGAGGATTTACTGGCTTTGTGGCCATTCCTTTTTATGGGGAAAGGATATTAATACAAAACATAACAAGAAAAAGTAGGAGCAAAACCCCAGCAATAGCCCTAAGATAGAGAGATAGCACAGTACTTAAGGGTTAAATATTCACTGTAATATTTAAGAGGGGATGGTTCTATTGCCTGACCTCTAGAGAGTCTGGGCAGATTTGGAGCTGATCACATTACAGTAGCTGAAGGAAGAAAATACACTGGAACAGCACTTACCTGAGAGGAAAGATGCTCCCCATAATTCAATCTTCTTTTCCATCCAATAAACCCCTTTCCCTTCTCTGCCTTTTCATTTTGTCCCCCTCCCTCTTTCTTACACCCTTGCTGTTTCCAACTCCCGTTCTATATGTTTTCCTCAGATCCTCCTTTTCTATCCCCCCCCTTTTCTCTGTCTCTCATCACCCTATTTCTATGTCTGCCTATCTGTCTGTCCGTCTCTCTTTCACATTGCTTTTACCCATCTCCTTCTCTCTCTCTTCTCCCTAAGCCTATGCAGAGATCTTGGGGCAGTTTGAGCTCCAGTTGCACCGGGCGGGCCCTGGCTAGTTACTAATTATCCAATGGCTTTATTATTTCTCTTTTGTCTTATAAATTTATAAACGAAAAGACCCTGATAAGCTTTTTGATCATTAACTTCTGATGATTTATCAGGTGTCTCTCCATAGAGAAAGCCATGGAAGCTAGAGAAGAGCACCTGGCTTTATCCCCTCTTTAATGAATGGATGAAGCAGGAATTAAACTCCATCCACTGTGCTCTGGTAAAGAGAATTTCACAACTGGAGGGAATTCCTATCCAGGAGTTGGGGATCCAGTGTGGTCCTTCACCCCAACGTCGCCCTTCACCTTGGCATAAACTCTGGTTTCTGATCTTCCCCATCTTTCCAGTTGCCCTGTGGTTTCTGTCAGTTTCAGCACAACACTAATTTCTATACCACATTTTTACAGTAATGCTTTGCACTTCATCAGCATTTTCTAACTGAGGATCTCAAAGCTCTTTACACACTGTGAATGAGACATCATCCTCATTTACAGATGAGGAAACTAAGGCACGGAGAGGTTAAGTGCCTTAACCATGGTTACATGGGAAGTTGGTGGAAGAGCTGGAAATAGAACCATGATCTTCTCTCTTAACCACAAGGCATGGAGCATATTGATCCAAACCCATTAAAAATGTCTCCTAAATGGGGGCAGTGGATAGATAGGTCTGATAAAAATCTTTGCCTTTCTGCACAATTTTAAAAAGCAATTGTGTGTTTGGGGAAGTAAATTAAAAACATCTGGGTCAATATCAGAGACCGATAATGGGCAAGCAACAACTAAGAAGCCCCTTCAGGAAAGAAGCCTTCTTTTAATAGAAGAAGGCCTGATGGGCATGTCCTTAAAATAATAATTTATATTATATATAAATAATCCTAAATAATGTAGGTGTTTTTGAAAATGTCTCAATTCACTTGACAAAGGAACAGGCTTGGAGATGTGGTAAGAAGTCAATATTATACATAGTACAAAATGGTGTATTATAGAAATCACTTCCCACCAGCTGGGACACAAGGTAGGAGAGCAGCCTTGATCACCTAGCAAAACGGCATGCAGAACAGAGCTTCCCTACTTGCAAATTGATGGTTGCTCAAAAACCTGAGTGCATGATTTTGTGGTATTCAAATACATAGGCACTATGAAAGTGCAGAAATCTCCTTATGTGTTACCAGCAGTTTTCAGACTATTGTAGACCATATCTCAATCAAAAGATTGTCTCATGGACACCTCTCCTCCTGTTCATAGTCACAGTAACTTACTTGCTTACATGGGAAAGTAACATAGGAAAATTTTTAATGTATTTCTGTGCTTTTGATGTACTGCCTGCTAACAAGGAGAAAAAGCACAATGTGACCAGTCACCTTTCTGCAGACCATTAGTATGTGCTCTGTGAAACACTAGTGATCCTGCGAAGCAGTTTGTGAACCACTGTATTACACTGAATGAATCCAGTATGGAAGCAATTGCTCCCTTAAATAGCTCTAAGTTCATTTGCTGGAGTCCATTACCCTTTGCCCCTACAGAATACACTGAGTATGCAATCCATAGGGAGGTTTCCTTAGTGAGGAGCTAGTGGGGCAGCCCTTCACCCACTACACTGAATCCCAGAAGAGAGTTAAGGGATGGGATTTTCAAGAGTACCTCAGTGATTCAGAAGTATAAGTCTCATTGCTCTTCCATGGGACCCACAATCCTAAATAATGTAGGTGTTTTTGAAAATGCCTCAATTCACTCCATAAAGGACAGAACTGGAGGGAGAAGTCAATAGTAAATTAATTAATTTGTGGGGGGAGCCTATGGGGGCAATTATTAGTTATTTCCTATGGAGAAGATAGAATACAGATTGTCTTTGGTGGGGGACAGGGGAAGGCGCAGACTTCAATCGGTGAGGGGTATGCGGCGGATTTATGAGAAGTCAGGATAAGGGCTGCTGTTCCCTGTGGGTAGGTATAGCAATTTTTCCTTCTAGGGCAAAGGGTAGAATTCCACAAGGAAAGAGGGAGGTTGAGATGCTAAGATTTTCTGGGCATATTTTCTGAAGAGGAAACAGGGAGATGTAGAGGTAAAAGGCCCAGCCCTTTCCCCCAGGGAGCTAGTTGCTGAGGGGCCCTGAGATTAAGCTATAACACCCCTTTTATGTCAGGATCTGATTGTATAGGCCAAGCTAAGGCAAACCAAGCAAAGTTCAAATGAAAACAACCATGCTGAGGTTAGTCTTACCTTCCCTGCTCTCTGCCTATCTCAGGTCCAGTCTGTGCATTAAAACCGGCGATAGATGTCTGGCAGTCGTCAATTAAAAGGACTGGTGGGATGATCCTGAGCACTTCAAAGCTCTGGGCCTCCTTTGAACTCGTTTCCAGTTCAAACCACAAGGAATTCAGAAGCTGCCTCCAAGAGATCAAATCAGATCTTTGGCACAAGGGAATCTGAAAAGGATCAGATTATGCTGCCCTGAGAGGTGGTGGAGAATAAAGGAAAGAGGATGGACAGAAAGAGGACAAAAAAAGGGAGAGAGAGAGAGAGAAAGATTGGGAAGAAAAAATCAGGAAGAGTGAAGGAGAGAGAAGGTCCCTTGAATGTTACATCCCCAGCTCTCTGGATTGGGTTTTCTTTAATGCTAACAACTTGATATTTACTTTCCATTTAAATTTGAGATGTTGCTATAAATTATCAACTAGCCTCTTGTTCCCTTTGAGTTTATAACTAACTACCTGGGTTACTTATTGTTCAAGTAACAAAAGGGAGGTGAATACGCCCTCAAAAAGCAACCTCACAACTGAGGAAAGGAGCAGCTGGAATGGAAGAGATAGGACCCCATGCCCCAGAGGTTGTATAGGGCCAGGGAGAGAGCCTATGCTCAGGAGACAAGGAGAAGCTGAAGGCAAGAGAACAGGACCTAGAAGATGAGAAGGAAAGAGTAAAAGTCTATTATCTGAGGATAAGGAAAATCTGGAGATAGACCCTGAAGAATGGTAAAGCAATGGGGGTAAAGTTTGTACTTGGGAAGAATGGAAAGCTGAAGCCAAAATGAGGCAGGAAGCGGTCAGATGTTGAACAAGGCTGGGACCTTTTTGCAGTCCTGATTTACTAAATTAATTGGGCATTTTGCCCAAGTAAGGTGAGCAAGATTGGGCCTGGGGTGAAATCCTACTCCTACTGAAGGCAAAGAGAGTTTTGCCATTGACTTCAGTGGGGCAAGGATTTCATCCCTGGTGTTTTTGTCTATGGTGAAGGTCTCTGCAGGTGGCACGATGAGGATAAGTGATAGTCTGTGAGAGTGTTCAACTCACCTAACAACACACACAGCCTGCTCTACAGTATAACCTAGGGTCACGAGGTCTCTTTACACAGGAATTAAAGCTTTGGCTTTGACAGTACATGTGCACACAGTTAAGGCATCATCTATGCTACACCATGAAACCACCCTTTACTCGTGTTAGGGGACATCCGTGCTGTAAACAGCTCCCAAGTGCAGATGCACCTCAGTGGTTTGAGCATTGGTCTGCTAAACCCAGGGTTGTGAGTTCAATCCTTGAGGGGGTCACTTAGGGATCTGGGGCAAAAATCTGTCTGGGGATTGGTTCTGCTTTGAGCAGGGGGTTGGACTAGATGACCTCCTGAGGTCCCTTCCAACCTTGAAATTCTATGATTCTAATTGTAGACACACCTTGGGAATGTGTGTCTACCTTGGCACCCCATAGTGTTCTAAACTATGAAAAGTGTGAGTCTCATCCTCTCCCAAGTACCTCCCCACTCCTTCCTGACAGAGAGAGCTGGGGATTCTGATAAGAGAGAGAGAGGAAGTACGTGGCTCAGATGCCAAGTGGGAAGGAAGTCAGTATGTTATAGAAGCGTCTATGGGTGATCATGAATCCCCCTCCCTTTCTTCACTAGCTGACCCAGAAACATGATCTGAAAGACAGGGCAGAAGCCTTGCCCTTGAGCATCTCTTCTAATCTATCACTGTACAACAGAATCCTGGGGCTGTTGGGTATCTCTTTAAAGAAGGAAAGTGCCCAGGGCTCAGCTGCAGGCTAGATTCATAGAGGCTGAATTAAGAGAGACTACAATAAGGAGGAGATTAGTCCTCGTCTCAAGAGGTAGTAGAGCAAACACCAACTGCTTAAAGCTCAGGAATGGGAAAAAATAGGCTAGATGGGTTGCCCTAATTTGGGGGTCTTTGAAGAGTACAAGGGGAGAGGGTGGAAAATGGAGCATTTTGGCACAGCTCCACCATCAGAGAACCACCAGTGGTGCCATTTTAAGAAAAGAGATTTCTCCCCCTGTCTCAGCCTCCTGCCACACTTTAACTGCAGTTGAGCTTGCTCCTTGGACCGTCTGGTTGCTGTGGAAGAGGCTGCAGCAGGAACAGAGATAAGGGTGTTTGCGCTGAGAGAACAGGTGCGGACTTTGTCCTTCTTATCGCCTTTCAGCCTCTGACAACCCACAGAGTCAACAAAGCAGCTAGTACGCAGGCTGCTCTCGCCCTCCACCCCCAACTGTCCTGCTGTATTTTCCCCAGAGTCCTGGGTATTTTTCTCTTATTCCACCCACCTGCTACTGGTATTCGGAGAGGACATCAACATTATCTATACCATGTTGGGATCACATCCAGTCCAGTCAGTCCCTCAGGCATTTCACATTAGAAACACAGAGGGCAGCTCCATGTTACATCTGCAAAGAAATCATACATTTCCTCAACACAGGGGTTGTCCATGTTTGGTTCTAAACTGCTTGGTTCACATCTTCCAAGTTCTACTGAGTTTCAGGTTCAGTCAAACCCAAACCAGTCACCGAAATTCAACCACAATCTCCTTAGTCAGCCCCATGGTTACTCAAATGCTCAGGAACCTTATCAGACGTTCTGATAAACCTTATCAGATTTACAACTATTATGAAATTCCCAAGGTCAGTTTACTATTTTGGGGGTTTTTTTCCATGCAGTTCTACACTTCTTGGCTTGTAAAGTGCAGTGCAATGGTTGGGATTGTAAATACGTGTTCATTTTTTTTCTCTAAGTACACAGATGCAAAATGGAAAATTTGAAAGAGCAGATGTGTATATCTAAAGTGCCATATGTGTAAGGACATGTGGGTGGTGTATATGGTCAGTGTCTGGGTACAGGAGTCTCACATGCATGAGTATATATTGTAGAATCATGTAAAGTTATTTTGGGTTTGGAGCTCCACTCTCTCTTGGCGGCTCTGCTGTGGGTTACCCCAAGCTGGATCAGAGCCAGAGTCAGAGTGCGAGTCCAAGTGAGGATCAGTCGGTCTGATATTAAAGTGAACCCAGTTTAGGAAAGTACATTACGTTATCTGTGAGCACACATCCCCCACAGACAGGGAAGCAGAGAAAAAGAGACCCACCTCCTGAAACTGAAAAGCAGAGCCCAGAACATACAGCATTGTGAGAAATGGAACCCTGAAATATGGGACATCATCTGCTCCACCCCTCATCCCTCTCCCGCTGCTCCAGAGGTGACAGGCTCTTGGTCAGAATTGACCTACATAGGAAGGATGGCATAGAGGAAACCGTCACCACTGCTACTCCAAGGAGTTCAGTCTCCAGGGCTATCAAAAATACTCATTAAAAGATTTAGGCAAGTAAGTCATTTAGCTTGGAGGTTAGGTCAAACCACTGCATAGAGTGTCACACTGAACAAAAGATTTCCTTGGAGAGATGAACGGTTATTATGCAGCATACTAAATCTATCCTACCTGCCTCATCAAAGGCAAAGCGTGAACAGAGGATTCACCTCTCTCATTGCTTCTGGTGCCCACACTTCATGCAAGAAGTGCTGGATGACATTCCTTGAATCCCTTCTGTGCAACCTGGATACACAGACAAGAATTCTATCTTTAATGAGGTGCATTTTCTGTTAATTCTAGAGAGGATCCCTGGAGAGTAGCAAAAATGGTGAAATCCTACCTCCAGCAGCACAACATCCCTCAAAGGGAGGTGGTGGACACTACGGGTTTAAATCAGTCTCACCTCTCACAGCACCTCAACAAAGGCACACCCATGAAGACCCAGAAGAGAGCTGCCCTCTACACCTGGTATGTCCGCAAGCAGCGAGAGGTGGCCCAGCGTAAGTACAGCAACAGCAAATCTCTCCTAACTCTAGTGTCCTATAGTTCCCCCTACCCTCATCTGCAGTGTGGAAGGCATGGGAGGGAGGCCCTTTCTAGCAGTAAGGTTAGACAAGTCCATGTCACCATTCCACACGGTTGGCCAAATTGCACAAAGGAGCCTGCAGCCACCCACTTCTTTAAAGGTGGAGAGCAGGCTATAGCTCTCATCTATCGGTATATCCAAGTGGAGGCATCGACTTGGACCAAGATGGGGCACTCCCAACGAAGTGCATTTATGTAAGCACAGACAGCATAGCTGATCACCAGCAATGATAGAACCCAGGACTTTCAGCACCAGAAAAGAGTTTTCTGCAATTTCATCTAAAGAAGTAATTCCTTTAGCCATGAGTAAGTAGCAGGCTGTAGCTCTGGGGTCAGCCATTAGTGGGATATCATCTCTCACACATACTAAGCCAGCGTGTTACAAATACATGCTTAAAACAATAGCCTTTGCAACCTCCACACGAACGAATGTGGCTGTAATCGGTTTCATTTTATACATATTAGATGGGCCCCTAGTAAAATTAATAACTTTGCCTTTAGTGGGGCCTAGAGGGTTGGACTCTACATGAGCTGCATCCACTCCAGCTCCTGCTGCTTGTTCTGTTTCACTGCTTCACACTAGGAATCAAGATGCAACATGTCCAATGGGCCCATTGGGGATGATCTTACCCATTTTAGACAAATATAGAGCTTTATTTAAATCTCATCTAGATTTTCCACCTGCATTTGTTCAATAGTAGGAGACGCTGACTGAGGATAAGCTGCTCTGAGACAGCTGAATTCCAAGAAAGAGAATGTTACAAAAACATCTTATCAGCAAGCAAAGACCCTTGCCCATTTGTGTTTCCAGAGTTCACCCATGCTGGTCAGGGACTTGTGGCAGAGGAGCCCATGGGAGATGACCTGCCCACCAAGAAAGGGAGAAGAAACCGCTTTAAGTGGGGTCCTGCCTCACAACAGATCCTATTCCAAGCTTATGAGAGACAGAAGAACCCGAGCAAGGAGGAGAGAGAAGCATTGGTGGAGGAGTGCAACAGGTGAAGGAGGGTCTCCAGTGTTGATGGAGGGAGGGAAAAAGAGGGATGGAATAGGCCTTTGTGTGCTCTTGCTATTCTGCCAGAAGCCATACTCTGCTCTGTGTAAGGGCAATGGGGTAGCAGTGGATTGAGATCTCCTATTGATCTTTCTTTGGGATACAATTTGCCAAACGCTGTGTAGTGAAATCCCAATGCACAGACAAAGTAAGAGAATGATTGGCTAGAGCCAGCTATAGAACAAGCTTCCAGCACTGAACTCTCACTGCCTGTTATTCCAGTCCTGGGCTCCAACAACGCTCTGCCTCTCTAACCACTGTACAGAACAGCCTGCTCATCCTGCCCTGGGCCTCTGCTTACAGGGTAACCCGGCCTGATGACATGCATACAGACACCAAAGTCATGAACACACCACACACCCACACAGACCTTTGGCTGTTGAGCGTGCCCCCCCTCCCCCCCAACTCCATGAGTGCATCATCGAGGTGCTGGTGTTATGAAGACCCTGCCTGGTCACAGGAGCCACCGTAGCACATATTAGATGATTAGGGAGTCAACCCAGAGCTATCCATCATTCAACAGTGCTCCAGCTCACCAAACAGAAAGAAAAAGTGTTTCCTAATGCAGCTATGAGACCACCAAGGCCCTTCCTGTGCTCTCTCCTGACAGGGCAGAGTGCATTCAGCGTGGCGTCTCCCCATCCCAGGCCCAAGGTCTGGGCTCAAACCTGGTCACCGAGGTGAGAGTTTATAACTGGTTCGCCAACCGTAGGAAGGAGGAGGCCTTTCGGCACAAGCTAGCCATGGATACCTACAGTGGGCCGCAGCCCAGCTCTGCTCCCCCACTGACCTCTCACAACTCTTCCTCCCTTCAGCCAACGCCTGCTATCTCGCCAAGCAAAGTCCATGGTGAGTACTGACTACAAAGCGGGAGTTTTGGAACAGGAGACAGGTGAGCCTGCAAGTTCAGGCACCAAGGCCATTTCGAAGCGTATCCCTTCAGAAGCTGATCAGTAGATGGGAGAGCCAAACTGATGTAGGGTTTACACAAGATGAGAGTGTAGGTGATAAAGGGATATCTTCGCATCCACGAGATGAGGGGAGAAGGGTGACTTTAAAAAAGGGAAGGAGGAGGATCTGGGGAACTACAGGCCAGTCAGCCTCACCTCAGTCCCTGGAAAAATCATGGAGCAAGTCCTCAAGAATCAATTCTGAAGCACGTAGAGGAGAGGAAAGTGATCAGGAACAGTCAGCATGGATTCACCAAGGGCAAGTCATGCCTGACTAACTTAATTGCCTTCTATAAGGAGATAACTGGGTCTGTGGATGAGGGGAAAGCAGTGGGTGTGTTATTCCTTGACTTTAGCAAAGCTTTTGATATGGTCTCCCACAGTATTCTTGCCAGCAAGTTAAAGAAGTATGGGCTGGATGAATGGAACATAAGGTGGATAGAAAGATGGCTAGATCGTCAGGCTCAACCGGTAGTGATCAATGGCTCCATGTCTAGTTGGCAGCCGGTTTCAAGCGGCGTGCCCCAAGGGTCGGTCGTAGGGCAAGTTTTGTTCAATATCTTCATTAATGATCTGGAGGATGGCGTGAACGGCACTCTCAGCAAGTCTGCAGATGACACTAAACTGGGAGGAGTGGGGTAAATATGCTGGAGGGTAGGGATAGGATACAGAGGGACCTAGACAAATTAGAGGATTGGGCCAAAAGAAACCTGATGAGGTTCAACAAGGACAAGTGCAGAGTCCTGCACTTAGGACGGAAGAATCCCATTCACTGCTACAGACTAGGTACTGAATAGCTGGGCAGCAATTCTGCAGAAAAGGACCTAGAGGTTACAGTGGACAAGAAGCTGGATATGAGTCAACAGCGTGTCCTTGTTGCCAAGAAGGCTAACGGCATTTTGGGCTGTATAAGTAGGGGCATTGCCAGCAGATCGAGGGACATGATAGTTCCCATCTATTCGACATTGGTGAGGCCTCATCTGGAGTACTGTGTCCAGTTTTGGGCCCCACACTACAAGGAGGATGTGGGAAAATTGGAAAGAGTCCAGCAGAGGGCAACAAAAATGATTAGGGGGCTGGAGCCATGACTTATGAGGAGAGTCTGAGGGAACTGAGATTGTTTAGTCTGCAGAAGAGAAGAATGAGGGGGAATTTGATAGTTGCTTTCAACTCCCTGAAAGGGGGTTCCAAAGAGGATGGATCAAGACTGTTCTCAGTGGTACCTGATCACAGAACAAGGAGTAATGGTCTCAAGTTGCGGTGGGGGAGGTTTAGGCTGGATATTAGGAAAATCTTTTTCACTAGGAGGGTGGTGAAGCACTGGAATGGGTTACCTAGGGAGGTGGTGGAATTTCCTTCCTTAGAGGTTTTTAAGGTCAGGCTTGACAAAGCCCTGTCTGGGATGATTTAGTTGGGAATTGGTCCTGCTTGGAGCAGAAGGTTGGACTAGATGACCTCCTGAGGTCTCTTTCAACCCTGATATTCTATGATTCTATGAAGTGGAGTGAAGAGGACATTGGAAGCTCAATGCTGAGGGAGTGCCTTACAGTCAGGTCTCATTCATTGCTCTGTCACAGCCCCCTATTGATGAACAGTAGTCAGTAATCCCTATTTCAAGGGCTCGCCTGTTAGGTTGTCTCGGAGGTTAATTGTATACCCTTTCTTCTCACACACACGGCTCCCTCTTTGGGAGCCTCCAACTGCCACAAGTCAGAGACACAAACATTCTTGGCTGAATTGTTAGGAGTTAGGAAAAGTAACCCTCTGCGGCCTCAGCAACACAAAACAGACTGTCAGTTTTCATAAGCACTGAAAGCAGAAGAATGGCATCTTTGCCTCCTTTCTCTGTGGTAGCCAGATGAACAAGCAATAAGTACCTGTATTCAGCAAGCTCACTTTTCTAATGCTCAGGTGCTTTGTCCTTTCTCATGTTTCTAGGCAAAAGTCCTTGAGATGCCAGTGTGTTAGTGAAGCAGTATCAATCATCATTGATCTCCAGGGCTGGAAGAGACACTCCAATTAGAGCACAAGTGCAAACTCCCGCTGTGCAGGGAAGGGAATAAAGCTACTACCTAAACAGGTCCTCAGTGCTAGAGCAGGAATTTAATGGTGGAAATTCCATCATCCCTCTCAGAGTAAGAGGTTGCTAGCAATCTCCCTTGACACAATAGAATAGAGAAGGCCTTCCACTTAAAAGGCTAAAAGGAAGAATTCCCCTCTCCCTTTGACAGGTGGTGGTCTCTCCAAGGAAGGATTTGGGCCTATTGGTGAGGGCAGGGAAGCCCAGGATTGAGTGAACCTGGAAGACTTTCCCTCTCACTTTGTGGTAGATGCTATCACTCAAACTCCCTTCCTTTCTATATTTACTCCCAGGAAGAATTTCTAACCAACTTAGCTACACAGCTTTTCCCCCACGGCGATATTCGCCCCTGCACAAAGCCAGTACATTAGGAGATGACTTGTCCAAGGCCACCCAGCAAGCTACTGAGAGGATTAAAATTTTGGTGTGTTCTTGGTTTCCAAGTACCATGCTCAGTCCACACAGCCTCTCAGCTCTGAAACAGCACCAGTGAAGGAGGGCTGCCTCAGTGCACCTGACAAAGGCCTACAAAGGGAATTGAATTTATTGCTTGTCCTAATTTACTAGATCAGCCTCATCTGTGGGAACCAAGTCTCTCCTTTTCTGACATAGGAATGAGGTACAACCAGCAGCCAGCCAATGAGGCAGAGTCTTCCAGCAGCAATCATCATGGGAACAGTTCCATGGTGACCACCCAAACCATTCTTCATCAGGTCTCTCCCCCTGGACTGGAGCCAAGCCAGAACCTGTTGAGCACAGACACTAAGCTGGTGAGTGACATATACCCTAGTCCTGGTGATTCCATGATGTCAGGGAATCAAAGAAGGATCCCTGGGTTTCCAGAGGACAATATTCAGAAATTATATTTTCCAGAATGCTGTTAACTCCCCACAGCAGTAGCAAGTTCAAAAGCATTTTTAGGATTCTCACACCATGCCACCTAGTGGTGGGGGTGGGTACTGGGAGCATGAAGATTGAGTAGGACTACCCTAGCCCGTTACTGCCCTGGGATTAATCAAAACAGTATGGTACACCTTTCAGTAGGAAAACAGGGCCCAAGACCTCTAATGACACACCTGTTGTTAACCTGCCCACCCCAAAAGGTCTGTTCCTCTCCCACTGATCAGACTCCTTCCATTACCACTCACGTTTGATTGAACTCCACACTCAGCAAGATAGCTGAAAAGAATCTAATGGGACTAACAAAACAGGGACCTGTTACCTGCCCTGACCCATTTGTAAAAGTTAGGTGCAACAAACCCAGTTTGCACAGAATTCCTACCAATAGATCTTGTACAGTAAATCTGGATTGTACCAGCCTAATCATATTCATCTTGAGGCAGATCTCCTTTGGATATCTTTCATTAACTAAGCCTCCTTCCATGTGGTTTGTATCACTACGCTAAGATTATACGATTGATCATTCTTGGCTGGTTTGCACAGTTCCCTTAGATTGTATGCTACATATAAAACCTGTTAGCAAGACGTTTGTATTGGTCCATAGCTGTCCTGGGGCAAAGTTCAATTTATGAATCCAATTAAAATCTTTACAGTCACCCAGTCACTTTGCTGATTTTCTGGTCACTCCTGTGAAGGAAAAGTCTTTCCACAAGACTTTTGAAAATCTCCTTTTACTGCTGTGTACAAAAAGAGACACTGTCAAGATGGTGAGTCCAATCATTTACCCTATTGCTCCTTAATCTTGTTACAAATTCAATGCAGTTGTTCATAAATAAAGCATTGGAACTTCTTAAATAACTATATATTAAGTATTCAGCTTTGGTAGCTGAACTCTTGTGATACTTTTATAGGACTTTTTAACTAGGGACCTCACATGGCTTACAGACTACAACCTCAACCTCACTAGAAGGTAGATATGAATTATGAAGTTAATCTGAGAGTTTGAAAACTGAGACAGACAGGTTAAATGATTTGACAAAGGTCACAAATTCAGTCAGTGACAGAACCAAGTCTAGAACTGAAAGTCCTGCTCTACCCACTAGCCAGACATGCTCCCTCTCTCTATAACAAGCAACCCTGCAATAATGCACACTAGAATTTACACCTCTCTGGTGCGTACTTACGTAGAGTGTAGAGAAGCCCTAAGAAAAGAAGGACTCTTGAGTTCTAGCCTCCGTTTTGAACCGACTTTTAAGTCACTTAGCCTCTCTGTGCCTCACTTTTCAAACTCTAATATGAACTTCAGATCTACCTTCTAATGGGGTTGTGAGGGTTCAAGTTTGTAAAGCCTTTTGAGGTCCCTAGTTACAAAGTGCTAAACAAGTATAAGTGTTAGGCTGCTAAAGCTGAACATTTAATATGTTTAAAAAAAAAAAAAGCATTGAAACTTTTTATACATAAAAATTTGCATGGGATTTTTAATGACATTAAGCAGCAATAGGGTAAATGGATGGACCACTGTACCTCATTTCCCCCTCCCTGAGGATAATACTTCACTATATGGGAACAGAGGCTAAATTCACAATGTTTGTAAAGCACTTTGAGATTCTCAGATGGGAGGAGACTGACCAGGGCAAAGTGCTATTGTTAATACCGTGACAGTGTTCTTTAATGGTTAATCAATCAGCATGGAGGCAGCATCAAAGGAAGCATACAAACTGTACTCAGCTAAATGAAGTCCCTTCCAAACTGTCAGAAGCTGGGTGGGAAACTGATCACAGATTGGAACTTTAAAGTGCTCAGCATACTCCAGCTGTTGCAGATAGCATTTTCACAGCTCTTCTTTCTTCCTCATGCCCAGATCTCTGCTCATGGGGGACCTCTCCCTCCTGTCAGCACCCTGACCGCTTTGCACAGCCTAGAGCAAAATCCACACTCGTTGAGCCAGCAAACTCAGAATCTAATCATGACATCACTGCCTGGTGTTATGGCAATTGGAGCTGGTGAGACCTCATCCCTGGCACCAGCATTCACCAACACAGGGGCCTCCACCCTGGTAATAGGTAAGCAGTGAACAATGTGGGGACGTTGGAGGGCTCATTGTGGTTTCTATCCCACACTCTATTTATCAGGATTTCCAGAAAGGAAAAAAAGGATCTATGATCATTATAAATGTCTCATTTCCTGAGTCAAAAGCTTTGAGGTGGAAAGGAAAATATATGGCTGGGGGAGTCTATCACAACTTTAGGGATTGTCAGGAGCTCTTCAGAAGCATTAGTACTTTGCACCATTCCACATGATATGAAAACGTCCCGCTCCTGTAGAGGCTTACCAGTTCACAAGTGGGGAATGGATGGCTAAGGAACTTGAGTAAAGGGATATAAAACCTTTCGTCTCCATGTCATTGGTTCAAATCCAGCTATTTGGTAGCCTAAACAAAATGAACCCCATGGGTCTAAAATTTAGTTTGTTGTGGCTAGTTACACCTAGCACTCTTGCCAGCAGACTGAGGTGAGCTTAAAATAATGACTGGGCCATTAAACTCCACTCTCATTTTTAAAGAAGGTCTCTCCAGTGAAGGATTAAGCAGATTTGAACAGAATTGCATTGCGTAATCTGTGGCTGAACAAGATGCCTCACCTCAGGCACAAGCACTGGTGGTAAGAGCTACTTGCATGGTGCTTTTCTGCACGAGATGTGGCTCAAACTACTGTTGATAGACCTTAACTTTCATAGACACTAAGTTCATTCACAACTGGACAAGGCACAGCTGTAAAACAGCTCCCCCTGCCCCAAAGAGTCCTAGCTCAGAGAATTTTTCACTTGACCAGAGCTCAAAGAGCCGGGAAGCGAAGACTAGGCACAGCTATGGAAACCATTCCAGAATTTCTGCAGACCCCACTTCGGCAGAGGGAACAGTCATGCACTCCCAGTCTGAGAGGAGATGAAACAAGGAACTGAATATGCATGTCTTTATTTCTCAGGCCTAACCTCCACCCAAGCCCAGAGTGTTCCTGTGATAAACAGCATGGGAAGCAGCCTTACTACCCTTCAGCCTGTCCAGTTCTCCCAGCAGCTCCACCCATCTTACCAGCAGCCCATCATGCAGCAGGTCCAGAGCCACATCAATCAGAGCCCCTTCATGGCCACCATGGCCCAGATACAGAGCCCCCATGGTAAGGGTTCAAATTGGATCTCACCACCTCCAGTCCCTTTTGCTTCAGAGGTTAACTGATGGCCCCTGGGCTTGCAGCACTCTGTTTATCATCAGAAGAACAGAAGAGGAGGGTAGGTGATTCCTCTCCTAGATCCATGTCCTACTGGTTGTGTCTGAGATTCAGGATTGACTGACAGCAAATTCATGTTGGTGTCACTTTGGCTAAAGTTGATTTCCCATTTATTTAACTGTTCCTAGTTACAACTCTCAGAGCTCCAGAATCCACACAATCTTGTTTTCTTTCATTTCTAGCTCTCTACAGCCACAAGTCTGAAGTGGCCCAATATGCACATACTGGCCTTTTACCCCAGACCATGGTGATAACAGATACAGCAAATCTCAGTGCCCTGACTAACCTGACACCAACCAAACAGGTAACAAAGCAGGGAATGGTATTTGTCATATGCCTTCATTCCCCTACTTAAAACTGCACTGCATATCACGTAGCATACTGCCTATGCCAGTAGAGCATATCTGGCACCCTGTCTGTGCCACTCCAGCAGGACAATCTTCCTCACCCCAGCGCCTTGCCAATACCAGCTGGAACATTGGGAACATTAGAGCAAGCTTCCTTGCTGCACTGCCAAGCAGCAATGAGTTTCCTTGGAAACAGGACCCGCTTGCTGTTTCCAATCCAGCTTGCCCATGTAAGTGCCTATTAGAAGGCTTGTAGGAGACAGATCTGACCCAGGCACTGTTCCAAAGCTCAGGAAACATTAATTTTCTCAGGTGTTTACATCTGAATCAGAGACCCATACGGAGTCCGGGATCCACACGTCAGTGTCACAGACACCAACAATACATTTACAGAACCAAGACACAACCATTCAGCACCTTCAGCCAGGCCATCGCCTCACCCCGAGCCCAGCTGGTAAGACCAATAAACTATCATTTTATACTGTCCCTCTATCCCGCTTCCATCTGCCAAAACCCCAATGGTAGGACATGAAATAGCATCCAGGGTTTCCTATTCTGCAACAGAACTCCAACCAGGCCCTGGGGGATACAGAAAATGACCTCATGAAAGGAAGCTCTAAAGCACAGTCCATAGCAGGGATTTTTCAGCATATCCAAAAAGAGGTATGGGTGTGGATATGGGGCCTATGTGGAATTTGTACAAGTGACTAACATTGAAGAACACAGGCAGGAATGGTGTCCCTACACAGCCAAACATGCAGACGGCATTCAGGGTTGGGGAGGCAAAGATTCCTTCAGGGATAGGATATAGGGTAAAGCCTACCAACTCTGAGAGGACATTAGTGAGGCATTTTATTTCCAAGGGGGTTGATTCCCATGATACTTTGAGAACAGCTTTGGATCTGGGCACGCAAGTCTTTGCATATGAAATGGGAATGGGATAAAGGAGTGAGGGCTTGTCTATAAAAACACTTAGTGTGCAGCAAATTGGGGTCTAAATCGAGCCCGCACTAGCCTGCCATGAACTAAGTGTCTGTGGGGACCCTGCTGCGCACACTGGAAGTTTCACAGTGTGCTTTAATTTATGCCCTTTCAAACAGGCATAGATCAAGGTACGCTATGGAACTTTTAGTACACTGCAGCAGGGTCCACATGGCAAGCTAGTGTGGGGTAGATTTACACCCCAGTTTGCTGTAAGCTCAGTGTTGGTGTAGATGAACCCTAACTCTTCAGTGATGTCAGGAAGATATCAGACCTTCATGTCTGAGATGAAGAATCCTTAGATGCCATGTAGAAGGAGGGAGGGAGGGAAGGGGGAATTAGAGAAGGAACAGATGAAGGAAACTACCATGCTAAAACTGCATGTTTTTAACAGTCTCCTCTAGCAGCCTGGTGCTGTACCACAGCTCTGACTCCACCAACAGCCACAGCCACTTGCTGCCATCTACTCACAGCGTTATTGAGACCTTCATCCCCACACAGATGGCATCCTCCACTCAGTAACCATGGTGAACAGTTCACAGGCAACTGCCATGACTGAGCCGTCAGGAGCACCTTCATCTGTGTTTGTGATTCACTGTCACTGCTGCCTTCCACAGGGAAGAGAGTGCCTGGCCTGGAGGCCTCCAGCCCCTCTCCACTGCCTTGTGTAAAGTCCTCACCCTCATCCAAACACAACACGGGAAGAGGGTTTTCTTGAACACAAAGCTATGAGCACACATCCAGAGCGGATGACAAAGGACAGGGCTGACACCACTAGCTTCCACTGCCAAAGGGAACAATGGCCAACACAGAGACCAGAAATTAAGGACTTCAACCAGGATAAGAGTCTGAATGGTCTATGGCAAAATTGCAAAGGGATAGCTGGAATTTTCATTCTTCTTAACCTTAGCTGGGCTGCATATATGTAAACCTGCCAATTCCACAGCAAGTCCTGCAGGAAAGAGCAGAGCTGAGCCGCTAACGGCAGGTGAGCATCGCTTAAACACCCACCACTGCTGCAAACAGGCAGATGGAAACTGAATGAGAGAGAAACTTTTCTTGGGGCAGACAGTACAAGAGCCCGAATACTGGCCCTGCAACTAAAAGACACTGAGAAACAGAGCCAGGGATGACATGAGAACTATCCTCTCATTACAGAACCACTAACTAAAAGCTTGGCATTTCTTTAACTTAAAAGGGACACTGTCAATTTATTTAGGTTTAGAAATATGACTTCCACTAGGCCAGGGCTGTTTTAGGGTAAGAGGCCTGAGTATTTTCAATAGTTCTACTTTGTTTTAAATTCAGAAATTAAAGGTGAGGAGAAAGGAAAGGAATGTTTAGTTCTCCACATCAGCAGGCTTGATTCTTAGTCTCTCACACCCCTCACAGGGTGGTCAGTGGAGCCAGTGCGGTCAGCATTTGGGATGGGGAGAGAGAAAGAACTGGCTCAACATAATACATCTGAAAATAATGTTTCAGAAACAAGGCTCTTTAAGCCCTGCCCCTCATGTTACACCATTGCCCCTTCTAACAGAGATTGTGTGTGTGTGTATTGGTCTCTCTCACATGTATCAGATCTACTCTGTAAAGATCTCCACCCAGGTGGATTGTTTTTGTATAAATATAGTGTAACCACATCCTTAATTTTTAGCCCTTCACTGTGTGCCTGATGCTACAGCCCTCACTCCTGTGAATAACCCCTCAGATTTCCATGGATCTATTTGTATAAGTGAATGCTTTGAGTCCTGAGGCCCTAATTATAAACGCTTCTAGTAATTCCTCTTCTTCCTTGTTGCTTATACGTTCATATCACTGCTGAGCTGCAAACAAACATAGGAGAAGCCATAATAAACTTCTTTCTGGGGTTCTAATGGAGCTGAAGCTATCAATTTACACTGTAGAGGGGACAAAACCCAATGAGGGGAAAATATGATCAAGCCTCTAAAAGGATAAGAAACAATGGAGAATAAAAAACTATACAAATAAGTTGACAGTGTCCCTATAGCCACCATGTCTGATGATTGCAAACATATAGATGTAAATTGGTGCCAGTATACAGAAGACTTTTTCCCTGGACTCTGATATTATGAGCTATTAGAGCCTAATTTCAGTAACTGAAAATCTCAGTGGAATTTGTCTCTAGGACTGATGCCCCCCTCCACTCTGTGTTATCCTGTAAATTTATTTAACTTTCAGTAAACTGAAAGAAAACCATTTGAGACTGTTGTATATTTATCCTCTTTACAGTATAAGTGAAGTCAAATTTATGAGGAATCCAGAAAAAGTTTTAAAAGTCGCATGATTTTCAGAAGTTAAAATTATGAGTAATTGTAACGATGGCTATAAGGCATGTGATTTCTGTTGGTGTACTTGGTTAATTCACAGGCCGATTTTCAAAATACTTTTGCAGTTTAGATGCCTGCAGGGCATTTCCTTATGTGAAAAATATCAGGGTTCTTGCACAAAATGTGGGTGACTCCCAGGACCCTACAAGGAGCAATATTTTCTCACTTTAGCATCTTGAGTTCCTCCACCCATCCAAATATTAGGTCTTTCCCTGAAATCTCAGAGCTGCAGGCCTCTATTAGGAAAGTAAAAACAATACTGAAAACTACCAAAAACTGCTGCTGCATCTCAGAGAGACAACACACACCTGGCTGGTCAAATACGGACTTAAATGCAGTTACTGCCATGCTGGGCTCAAAGGCACCTATATCTGGCAGTTCTAAGGCAGCATCAAATAGCTACAGACAATTGTGCAACTAAAGCCTCTAATGATGTGCAATACCTCTGTTAGCTGTGCCAATCCTAATGGAAGAAGATGGCAGTTGTGCATAAAACATTATATTAAATGAGACTAGGAGGCATTTATTGTTATTGAATTCTACTGCACACTGGCAGACGTAATACCATGAAAATAAAGCATCGAGGGCGACAGTTTGGAAAGAAACACCTGCTTATAACAATGAAGTGACACCATTGCACAATCTTTTTATAATTCTGCACAGGACCCCTGGAGAGATGTATATTCCATGGGAATTAGTAACATGGCAGGTTTCGGTAACATACTTCTGGTGATTATAGGAGAGGTAGGTGGGTCCCCAAGATTTGCCAGGATATTTGTGGGTGAGTCAGTCTCTCTCACAGCCTGGAGCTGTTTCTCCCATGGTTCTGGCAGCAGGTGTTGGGAGAGGTGAAGTAGGAACTGATCCTCTGCCACCAGCTCCACCAAAATCAGTTTATCACACACGTGCACTAGCTCCAGGGCACAGAATTTGGGCTGGATACACAGAAGGATCAGACCAGGGCAGAGGTGACTCTCAATATGTCCCTGTATCGCCCAAATCCTTCAGTGCAAGGTCTGCATAACCAGCAATGCAAGTAATTGGTTTGTGATGGAATGGAAAAAGGGGAGTTCCCCAAGGGATGCCCCAACAAGGGCAGTCACTTAAATTCTTACTCCTTTGACTCCCCTAAAACAGAAGCTTTGCCAATTGTTTCCCCACATTTCCAGCAGAGGACAATGTGCAGGAACTACCTTTGTTAACTTTTCACCATCCTTCTTCCATCCTGACTACATATGTGGTTCATAGAGCGGAATCATCATTCGCTTCTTTTCTGGTAATCTTTTTCTTCTTCTTCACTACTCTGGGCAACGTTGTGTCCTCTATACATTTGCCTTCTTGCCTCTTGCACTTTCTATCAATGGACGACAGAGTCTCGTTGCTGATCTGGTCACCTCCTTCTGTCTTCTGTTCACTATTATGCTCTCCTCTAGCTTTCTTCTTCCTTTTCTTTTTCTTTTTCTGTTTGTGCTCTGTACATTCCTGCTTGTGAACCTGGCTGGAATCCGGAGGCATCACAAAAAAAGCACTTTGCTTCAAGATATCTGCTGCTGACACAGCAGCCTCTTGGTATCTCTGCCATTCCTGGTCACTGTCCAGCTCACTGGAAGGGTTGCAAGCAAAGTGGGAGGTAAGTATGTTACACTTTCATCCTGAATTCACCCAAAGCACAGACTCTGAGATTAGCATAATCTTCATAAATGTAATGGCTTTGTGACTCAAAAACGTATTCCAGTGACCGCTTAACCAGTGTGTACTCCAAGCTGCCCTTTAATATGTATTATATGCATTGGAAAAATTAATGCAAGTTAAAATCCCTAGTTTCCCTGCACTAGGAAAAATATTTTTCCAAAGTCAAATGTAAAAGGAATCTCTGAAACACAGCATTGAATATTTTTAGGAACAAAGTAGCAGACTAACACCTCACCTAGAACTGGAAGGTCGTCGCCTCCTGGCTGAGAGCGGAGGTTTGGATTTCCCACAATCTCCTGGAACAGATGAAGAAAATAGGCGAAAGCCTAAGAAACACAAAAAGGAACAGGGGGAAATAAATAGGTTAGCAAATGATTTTAGCCAAGATATAAAACCGAATCAGCAGCAGCAGCTAACAGCAATCCAAGTATGAGGCAACAGTGGTGTCAACCCTCACATGGAATTTACGTTGGCCTGAAGAACTAGAACGTGTTAATTAAGCTTTCTGCACTATGACATGAAGATAACCCCTGCTGATATTAAAGAAAGAGTGCAGTAGAAGGACTTCTTGTTAATCTAGAGCACTGTATGAGCTAATACCAGATAGAATTCATTACATTAGATGAGTGCTGACAACAGTGACTGTGCTTGGAACTCACCATCATCTTCAGAGTCAGCTGTTTGCATGGAAGTCCATACAGGACCTGATGAATCCTCCAAGACAGTGATGTAGCTAGAAGGAAGACCACAGTCTGAATTTAGGAAAGGAAACAAGGATTCGATTTCATGCAGCCAGGCTAAGTTTAAGAAGTTGGAAATGTTAAACAAGATTAAAGTGAGCAGTAACTTTTACTCAGTGGGTTCATTTCAATTTTTTTTACTTTCAGAACTATCTCCACAGAGCATGGCCATTTCATTCAGAAACATGGCACATAGAAACTACCCACATGCAACAGTCCAAGCAGCCAACCCACATTGCATTCTAGGCCCATTAGTTCCCATGGGCCATACTTCCACATTAAAGAAGGGCAGCAGCAATCTGCAATTAGGTGAAGCCTTTGAACACCTACCAAGATGCCCGCACAGCTCTCAGTTAGGCTGAATTTGTTTGTTGTATGGATAAGTTGAAAAAAAGATCACACACGTGGACTGGGAAATTTCCTGAACAGATTCAAAGCCTGGCCATAAATGGAGGTGGCTCTGATGAATCTCAATCCTGTCTATTCCCTTCCCAACACAGAACACTGAGCACTGAAGCTAACAAGAAAGGCTCTGCAGAACACACCAGGTCTACATTATCAATGGGAGAATAGGACATGGGTCAGTTCACGAGCATTAGGAGCTCAGTCACAAGCCAGCAGTATGCACAGGGATGTAGGAAACAAGAAGAGAAACAATCTTTCCTCAAAATACAAGATGTTTCCCATGGAAAAAGATGTATTTAACTCTTCAATGATTCCCATTTCTACCACTCAAGGGTATGGACACTGCTCTTGCAAGGGAAGGATCTGACTAAGGCTTATTTAGTCTCATAAGGCTGTGCTTTGGTACTGGTTACCTGTCTAACATTGCTCCCAGTTTCTTTGCAACATGTGCTCTGAACTCTGGTGTGGTCTGTAATTCGTTGCCATCTTTGTCATGGTCATTCACCTTCTGTCTGTTTGAAATAAAAACAATGTGTGATCTCCTTCAGATCCAGTAACCATCTGCTGCTTTCACCTAAAACTGAAGACTGGGGACTGGCAATGGGATAGAGAGCCTTAGACCACTAAGTGATCGATTCAAATCCAGCTCAGACTGATAGTGGCCAAAAGCAACTACTATCAGAAGGCTGTTCACTAGAATGTGTGAAGTAGCTTGGGTGGTCTCAGTATGGTCCACATTCCCTAACCATCAACAGATGTCCACATTCCCTAAGTATCAACAACATAATTGGTATTAACTGACCCTTTGCTGAGAGTCTCAGCAGCACAGGCCAAGGATTGGAGCCTGAATGCTCCTACCATTCCTTTGTCCCTGAAGAACAGAGTTGCACGTATATCAACAAAGCAATGTGCTGCTGCTCACTCCAAACCTGCCCCTGGAGAGAGGACTTTATTAAAAGTTGCCAGGTTGATAGGCTTGGAGACTATGCTTAAAAAGAAAAATATTGAGAATGAAGACAGGAGAAGGTGGACTCCATTGCAAGGCTTCTAAACCAAGGACTGTTTTCCCCGTTGATCGGGGAAATATTTGGTCACTTAGTATTCAGTTGTAGACAAAAAACAATGTCTTATAATGGGAAGGATCAGGTAACCTTAACTATTGTATAGGCAGCACAAGTTCTGCCTAAAATCAATGTTTCATTTTTCTTCATGCAAACAGCACTCTGAAATCCAGAAAAAATACCTGAGACTAGGCTGAACTGGTAGTAACTTGTCCTTCCCAAAGCCACCTGCCAAAACAAAGCAAAGGCAAATTAGAAATTTCCAAGACTAAAACACCTCTAATCCTAATTCCACTGTAGATGATTTTACAGGGTAAAAGTAATTTTTGGAAGATAGAATAGTGGTCGCATTCAAAGGAGGATATGGTTATGATTTGAAACATTCTTCAAGCAAACTACACATCAAGTGACTAACTCCACTTGCTAAGATAGTGCAACACGAGTTTAATATTGGACCCAACATCTACTGGAGGAAAGTATCCAGCTCTGGCAAGAATCTGATATATCTTTTCTATTTCTATTATGATCCTAAATAGAAGGCAAGCCAAGTCCTTCCTTGAAAGAACCATATTTCACATACTCTATGACACAGAGTCCTATGGAGAGACAAACTTTGAAGTTTGAACTCTGGGGCTTGACAGAAAGGCTGCCAAATTCCTAGAAGTAGGGTGAGTTACAGATGAAGGTCACTGGCAGGGTGAAGGCACAAGATAGAGTAGGTCTGAAGCTTTCTGGCTATTTAGCTATTGATTCAATTATCCAGAAATTCTGTTTGGATTGAGTAGCTGGGTACTATGTCTGGTTTAAGTGAAGCCTACTGATTTAATTTATATAAAGATGATTTTTTTTCTTTCAGCAATCTCTGTATTACTGATCCTTTGATTTTTTACATTTGTACAGACTAATTTTCCATCCAAATTGTAACAAATGACTTTTAGAGAACTATTACAAGATTCACTCTGCAGCAGAGAGGAAGCCAAGATGCATATTCCCAAATCATGTTACTGTCCTAAACAGTTAAAGCTTTAGTATGATCCAGGAACATGGATGGATGCAGTCTACACGGCAGGACTGAACAATGTTTTAATCATAACAAGCCAATACTGTATTAAAACCCTGTCTACAAAGCAGTAGCTATCACAGTTTAGACAGGATCTTAGAAGTTCCCCTGATTTTCTGCTCTCTCAGCATCCAAGCAAGCAGACTTTGGACAGCATGCAAGACAGTCTTTGCACTTATCCAGAAAAACACTGGTAGGACAGCATGGGGAGTAAAGAGCCAGCATAGCAAAAAAAAATTTCTTCTGTATATTAATTCCCCAGTTATAATTCAAAATATGATCCATAACTCAACTGTGTGACTTACACCAAGGGTCAGGCACAGTGAAGAAAGGTAGACAGGACACCAGACTTGATTCATTATGCTAGAGAATCCTCAGTCCTTCCAATTCTTTCTTTTTGAGATTCATTATTTCAGAATTATTTGACAGGCTGTTTTTAAGAAGTGTTTTCTTACAGAGAGTGCAGGTTAGCATGAGATTTAATATGCCACTTTTTAATTTTGTAACATAACCTAGCCCTGCTTGAGTCAGGTCTGAGTTCACCATTAGATTAGTTCCTAAACCAACTGTACTCTAGACACAATCATAATTAAACATAAAGCAGCTCAGTTAATACTGGAGGAGCAGCTGCCTTTGAGAGGCCACACTGTCGGGGGCAGGAGCTTGCACCCACCTACTGACCCCATCCGCCCCTCCAGCACCCAAAATCCAGCACTAGCCACCTCGCCTGCTTGGGGGCCTGGTTGCTCTTGCTGAGCTGTGGGCCAGTCACAGGCTCGGCTGCTGACCAGGGAGGCAGGGGCGGAATTGGGGTGGGACAGCCCAGGACATTGCACCTGATCAGGTGAGTCCCGTCCCCGCTTCCCCGGGTGCTGCGTCCACGTATGGGAGGGGAAGGGCCTGCTCTCGGTCGGGACTGCCGTGGCCAAGCCAAAGGACCCCAGAGTCACCCCCAGCCGCCCTACCGCTGCCGGGCTCCGGCGGAACCACCGCCGACCGCTGCCCAGCCAGGTCCCAGGCGGCCTCGCGAAACCGCTCCAAGTCCTCCGCGCTGCTGCTGCTGCTCTCCGAGTCCGAAACATTCGCGCCACAGCCACCCAGGAGCGCTGCCATCTTGGAAACCGCCTCGCATCCTGGGACTTGTAGTCCAGGCCACAGTGATAGGGGACCGAGAGCCCTCTGCTGAGCCCATGTGTTTGCAAGTTCCTGCTGTGGCGGGGAGACTCCGCGACCCTCGCCTTTCCCTCAAGTGGACGGGGTGAGAGTGGAAAGCACTTCCCCAGTGGGGCTGGTTGGGGGGGGGGGCATGCTTGTATCTTCCTCTGCAGTGATCCTGTTTCATGTAATCCATTTAAAATCTGTTTTGAATGATCATTTAGCTCAGGGGTCGGCAACCTTTCAGCAGTGGTGTGCCGAATCTTCATTTATACACTCTAATTTAAGGCTTCGCGTGCCCGTAATACATTTTAACGCTTTTTAGAAGGTCTCTCTATAAGTCTATAATATATAACCAAAGTACTGTTATATGTAAAGGGTGGCCTGCTGGTAGGGTGACCAGACGGCAAGTGTGAAAAATCGGGACAGGGCGTGGGGGGTAATAGGAGCCTATATAAGGAAAAGACCCAAAAATCGGGACTGTCCCTATAAAATCGGGACATCTGGTCACCCTACCTGCTGGGACTCCAGGCCCGAAAGCAGGATGAGCAAGGGCTGGAAACCAAGACTGGCAGCTGAGGTGAGTGGAGTAGGTGGCTGGTAGGCCTGAGCAGGGCTGGAGGCCTGGACCCTGTCTGCAAGAGAGCCACCAACCTGAAGCAAGGTGAGTGGAGCTGCGCGGTAGAGACCCCTGCTGGCAAGGGGCCAGCAGCCAGAACCCCAGAGCAGCGACTGGCTCGGCCTGCCGCCACTCTGAGGTCTCAGCCCGCTGCCAGCCTGGGGTTCCTTCCCCGCCAGGCCAGCAGTGGATGCTGAGTTGGACCCGTGGGGACCCCGGCTGGCAGGAGCTGGCAGCAGGAACTCCAGAGTGGGGCAGGCTGAGCGGCTCAGCCCGCCGCGGCTCTGGGATTCACTGGCGGCTCCTGCCAGCCGGGGTCTCAGCCCACTGCCAGCCTGGGGTTCCTTCCCCCCCAGGCCAGCAGCGGGTGCTGAATTGGAACCGTGGGGACCCCGGCTGGCAGGAGCTGGCAGTGGAAACTCCAGAGCAGGGTGGGCTGAGCGGCTCAGCCCGATCCCCGCTCTGGGGTTTTGGCTGCAGGCTCCTGCCAGCTGGAATCTCAGCCCACTGCTAGCCTGGGGGAAGGAACCCCAGGCCAGCAGCGGGTGCTGAGTTGGACCCACGGCGCGACCCCAGCTGGCAGGAACCGGCAGCAGGAACTTAAGAGCGGGGCGGGCTGAGCAGCTCAGCCCGCCTGGCTCTGGGGTTTTCACCGGCGGCTCCTGCCAGCCAGGATCTCAGCCTGCTGCCAGCCTGGGGTTCCTTCCCCCCAGGCCAGCAGCAGGTGCTGAGTTGAAGACAGGAGACAGCAGCTAGCAGTGGGAACTCCAGAGTGGCTGCGGGGCTGAGCGACTCAGGCCAAGCCGCGTGCCAGGAAAAATCGGCTCGCGTGCCAACTTTGGCACGTGTGCCGTAGGTTGCCGACCCCTGATTTAGCTGAAAGTATCAGGGGGTAGCCATGTTAGTCTGTATCTACAAAAACAACAAGGAGTCTGGTGGCACCTTAAAGACTAACAGATTTATTTGAGCATAAGCTTTCGTGGGTAAAAACCTCACTTCTTTGGATGCATAGAGTGAAAGTTACAGATGCAGGCATTATATACTGACACATGGAGAGAAGGGAGTTACTTTGCAAGTGGAGAACCAGTGTTGACAGGGCCAATTCAATCAGGGTGGATGTAGTCCACTCCCAATAATGGATGAGGACATGTCAATTCCAGGAGAGGAAAAGCTGCTTCTGTAATGAGCCAGCCACTCCCAGTCCCTATTCAAGCCCAGATTAATGGTGTTAAATTTGAAAATGAATTTTAGTTCTGCTGTTTCTCTTTGAAGTCTGTTTCTGAAGGTTTTTTGTTCAATGATAGTGACTTTTAAATCTGTAATAGAATGACCAGGGAGATTAAAGTGTTCACCTACTGGCTTATGTATGTTCATTTAGCTGAAAGGGACAATATGAAGATTTATTTCAGTGTTTCTCCACCTTTCAGGTTGGCAACCCCTTATCCAAATTAAAAAAAAATAATTAGCTGATTACATTCACTATAAGAGTGGAAAATGTATCAATTACAAGCCTATATATTTGTGACAAAGACTCCTGTGGCACCTTATAGACTAACAAAGGTATTGCAGCACGAGGTGCCACAGGACGCTTTGTTGCTTTTTACAGATCCAGACTAACACGGCTATTCCTCTGATACTATATATTTGTGTATGTGTTTTGAGAAGTTGACAGAGAATACTTGACCTTGAATGGCACAGGTGTGCAGGGACTGCAGGGATGAGATTTTCTTTGCTTTAGATTGTAATGGAAATGTTCAACATCTCACTACCAGCCTTGTTGCCTGTTGTGACGTCCCTGGGTGAAAAACATTGATTTATGGCATTCAAAATCAAGGTGTTGATGTACAGTCATCCACAGCACTCTGATATCACAGAGGGAGCAGAAAGTGTCTGCCAGGATCCATCTCATATGATAACCTTTCCTGCATTGTTAAGTGGAAGGAAGTTACCTCTCAAAAGCAGATGGGGTGAGGGTCACAAGGTGCACAAGAATTCAGTAAAACATGGAAAAAATTTCAGGTAGGCAGTATCTACTCTGTATCAAGGGGGGGTGAAACACATTGGTACTGCAGTGTAAAATAAATCTGCATTGTCACTGCCTGTTGTATAACTGTTCTGTGCATACAGAGGAGACAGTCTCCAAGGATCTCAAATAGTCTGACATCATTTACTAGCAAACTCAAAACTGGGTTAAAAAAAAATGGAACTGCACTGCCCTACACTTTCAACTAATCTGCTTAAATAATCTCTGGACCTTTCCCCATAACATACTGTATGCTTTGTAGCCATTTATTACAACTGCCGATTGTAAGGCATCACAATATTTTTAATATTGTTTTCTATCCCATTCTTTAGATACATTAACATCTAATTTATTTTTAACTGCCATTGTGCATTAAGAAAAGTATTTTGTTGAGCTGTCACTGTGATGCCTAGGTCTCTTACCTTCTGATAAGAGTGGTAACTATACCACTCAGGAATCAGAGACAACCTTTTTGAGAACATTAACTTACTTCTATGCTTTTAAAACAACAGAAATAAGAATAGAAACTTTTATTTTGTAATGAAAACCTATAGGAAATTTTTGAGACATTAGCTATATGGTGATTGTTGCTATGTGGTCCAAGTTTTCTGGGATCATCCCAGCTTTAATAGGGCTATCTCAGAATCGCACAAGTACCTTTGTGGCCCATATAACATCTTAATTGTTCAATATTACATCAGAGCATTGAAACTTAGATGCAACATTAATGTTGTGTCAAACCATTCTGTTATCTCAGCATGCTGCTTTAAGTGTCATAAAACTGTAATGAATGAGTTTGCCGCCTCTGACCAATTTCTAAAGACAGCAAATCTACTAGCGTAAGTGGGTGAATGAATCTCATGATGTGTTGCCCTATGCCAGAGGGCAGGATCAAAATTGGTTTCCAGTATGGCTCCCCATTTTAGATACTACATACATCTTCACCTTAACTGTGTGTTGTTAGTTGATACACTTGCATACAAGTGGAAATTCCAGCATGGCTGCTTGTTTGTAGCTTTGCTGTGGATCTTGCAGTAGACATCTGCTACTGGTGTTGATTTCTTGGCTGTTAGGGCCTCTGCTTTCCCAGGCTGAAGCCATAGGTAGCTCATGGTCTATTTAAAAACAATAAGGCCGGAGGGGATGGGGGGTTGGATGGACACTACCACTATGGCTTAGACCATCTCCTCTGTCTCTATATGTAAACCAATGCAGAAGCTGCACTCTTCTCCCACACCCCAGTCCCTTGTGTGTGGAATCCAGACACTGACACCTGCTGCGGTGGTCTAGTTTCCTTAAGTTTAGTAGAAACAAAGCATTGTTTGGTGTTTAACCTTAAGTTAACCCCTGCTCCACTGCCCTAGGAATAGGGTGACCAGATGTCCCGATTTTATAGGGACAGTCCTGATATTTGGGGCTTTTTCTTATATAGGCTTCTATTCCCCCCCCCCCATCCCCTGTCCAGAGTTTTCACGCTTGCTATCTGGTCAGCCTAGAGGCCAATGTGTGCGGAACCAGCCTCCATTCCCCCCTCCCCTGGGTGGAAGCTGGACGCCTTTCGGCCCGCTCCCCCCGGGGCGTGGGATCTACGTGCCCCAGCCCTTAGGGCGTATGAGATTTGCCCCCCGGTCTCCCTGGCAGGCGGAACCCGATGCCGCGGTCCCGTGTGCCGGCCGAGGGGCTGGTCCCGGACAATGCGGGCGGGGCTGGGTTTCCGGGGGATCAGGTGACAGCGGCGGCCCAGGGAGGAGAAGCTGGAGCGCGGGTTGGAGCCAGCTGGGAGTCTGAGTCTCGGGGCTGTTGTAGTTGTCGTGGGGGTCGCGGCACCTGCTTCTCAGGTGAGCAGCGGGGGGACGGGCCTGAGACTGCCGCGGGGCGGCTTCGAGGCCCTGCCTGGGGTTGCGGGCGGGCCTGAGGCCTGGGCTGGGAAGCGGGCTGAGGAGGGGGTCGGTGGGGCGGGGGACTTGGGCGGGGCTGAGCTATCGGGTGGGTGTGTGGGGCATCCTGTCAAGTTAGCAGTAGGTGGTCAGGAGCTGGAAGGAGAAGCCGAAACCTCTGGCTCCTTAGACAGGCGCCTCTCGCTCTTATTTTGTCCGTCCGGGGGGGGGCGAACAGTTCGTGTGCAAGGGGGTGTCCCCTCACTGATACACTTTGAACTTACATCTGTTTACAAGTAGTTTTTATTACCTGAGACTATTAACTGGGTAACTCATAAGTCTTACAAGAAAATGCCTTGGAAATCACAGTTTGTTAATGTTTACTCTCCCAAACTAACACATGGCACAAGGTGTCTCAGGATCTGGCTTGACTCAGGAGGGAAATAACCACTCCCCCCTTCTCCTCCGAGTGTGGGTCCTTAGTAAAATGTTATTTGGTAAACAGTCGCTTGTCCCAGTTGCACTTCTTTCTGTAACAGTGACTGTGTTGTATTCCTCTTCCATTTCATCCTTTGATTTTCTTGTCCAAAACGTTTTAAGATTATATCAAAATATAATGAGATCACTCTTGTCTTTTCTTTAGTGAATTATAGAATAGCAGATTTTAGGTTTACATGTAACAGTGGGACTTCGTGATTTTTACTTTTGCAACTGAGGGAGATGGTACTGCTCAATGGTTGGAGCAGGAGTCCAATAGCAAGGAGACTTGGATTCTATTCTCCTTTTTGCTTCTGGCTTCCTGTGTGTCTGCAGGGAAACAATTTGTTTTCCTCATCTGTAAAAATTGGGATAATTTACACTCCTTTGTAAAGTGCTTCGGCCTCTTAACATTATTTGTTGCTCTCTACAGTTAGATTTTTTTTCTCCCCAGGGACCTAAAATGTTTCATAAGTGTCCATTAAAGATGTGGCTCTTTATAAATAGATTAATATTTGGGTTTTAGTTCTTATCTTCAAATATAGTAACTTCTGATATATTTTAATTGCCCTCTGGGATTGCTTTATATGCTTTTTTTTTATTTTGTTAATTTCAAATAAAACCTCCCCTGGCAACCTATAAAGTTATAATAATTAGTCCACATAGTACATTTATGGCCCATTTAATCCTATAAAACATATTACATAATCTAATATCATCTGAATATTTTTCTGGCATTATCTAACTGATTATATCAGTTTTCTTTATCCCTTAGATTTGCCAGGGTTTAAAAAAAGAAGTGGGTTCATAGGCTTCATTCCAAGTTCTGTTTGAGTCTGTTATCTGTTTAATGGACGGGAGAGAGCGTAAAACAGAACAAAGCTATCTTTGTCTTTTACATGCTTGGTGTTCACAATAATTTTTATACTAACAAAGTACCTTGCATTTGTATAGCACATTTCCGATCAATGGATTTCAAATCACTTTTTAAACATAGGCCTCAATCCTGCATTCTAATCCTCTAGCACAGGTCTGTGAAGAGTCCCAGTGAATTAAATGTGTCTCTGAATTGCTGCATGGGTTGCTGGTAGTAGATTAATGTGCAAGATGGTGTTTTAAATTGATGTTCAGCCTATATATATATATATAGGGACCACTTCATCTAACACTGAAAGGGATATACAGCACAGAAACATAGAAACCACAAAAGGAGAATAGAACATGCATGACTGATTATCTAAAGAGTGAGTTGAAACATAACCTATCAAGAGATGGGGGAAGGGAATAAAGAGGCAACTAGGTAAATGTATGTTTAATAATTAACAGTTTTACTTCAGCAGGAATGTACATGCTGTGAATGTCAGGAAATAAACGTACTGTTTTTCATGGGGCTGTCAGCAAACATCAGGTCTTGCAGAAAAAGTAACCTGTTAATATGTTAGGTACACTTAAAGTTCAGAGAACTCTCACATTGTAGGTTTCAAATTTGTATTTTGTTTTATGTCTGAGGGTCTTCTTCTAAACCTAGTGTCGAGAGAGAGATTTTCTTGAAACTTATAATATTAATGAAAAGTGATCATTTTAAAATTTGGATTGCCATGTTTGCAACAAAAACATTGTGATATTGTGGTAGTACATCAGAAGAAAGTGAACCTGAAATGTTAATTGTCCAAGCAGAGGGAAATTTAGAACCTGAATAAAACAGAATCTGTCATGAGAAGCAAACTAGACTTGAAAAATTCTTTAAATTTTAGTAATCTCTTTAGTAATGTAACATTGTGACACATTAGTAAAAGGAGCAAAGAAACTTATTTTTCTATTCAGGTTTTTTAACCTGACAGTGTTCCTTTAAATATCATATTTAAGATATACAGCAAAGAGAAATAATAATTAAAAATGTTAATATGTAGTCAGTGACCTAGAGCCCAATTGGAAAGCAGTTATTCTTAATATTCATTAATATTTATGAAATAACTAACATTATAAAGCAAACATTTCTAAACATTTTATATACCCTACAAATATGATTTATAACTTAGGTGACATTATCTTCTGATGCTTTCTATTCTGCACTCTGAATTATTGGCCATCTGTGCTCTTTGTCATTGAGATTTTTGGATGCTTTAATTTAAAATGTCATGATCTCTTTTTTCCTGTGAAATTCCTCATAGTTTTCAGAAGCAAATTGCTATATCTCCGGAAAATCTCTCATTTCTCTTAGATCCATACACTTGGTCTCTTTCACTATCTGATGCTCCAGCCCTGCATTTCCTGGTGCATCATTCCCCCACTTCTCTACTCCACTCTGTGTCTTTAGAATATATTTCCTAAATATTTTGTGGGTATCTTCTCCTCAGTTGCTTCTTGCAGGCGCACAGATGAGCACATAAACCTCACCAGTCTCCCACGCTATTATTTCCTCCTCAGTCTCTTAGACCATCTGTTGCTCTCAACTGCCATGGAACCTTCAGGCCCCAGAGTGCCATCTGCTTCTTAAAGCCTCCTTTCTCCTCACATATTCATCTGCTCTTTCAACCAGACTGGCTCCAGAAAAGCCTGGATAACCGAAAGGGAGGCATGTTATATCCCTTCCCATATATCTTCCCCCCCCCCTTTTGTTTATTTAAGGACATCTGCATGAAAACAAGTTTCTTTTTTCTTAACAGTTCATCTGTTCCTGCTGTTTGTTCCCCATGTCAAGTAATAATACACTGTGATATCAGTCATTTCCACAGCAACCAGTTGCGATATCACAGAGGATGATGACTTCAAATTGGGGAATAAACAGCAGGAACAGATGGACACTTAAGAAACAAATACTTTGTTTTCATGGAAATGTCTTGATAACAAAGAACAAGGGAAGAAAAGTGGAAAATCTTTGAAAACTTGCCATGAGGTCACAACTAACTCTTGCACCTTCTTCCTTCCTTCAATTTCTTCAATGGTCCTGGCATTTGTGAAGTGGGACTTGAAGATCTGGTCAAAAGGGCGAAGGTTTAGCAAACCTAGATTAGTACCTTTGTACACCCAATTCTTTCTCCCCACTTTTAATGAACACTTTTGTGTTTAATTTAACCTGAAAGCAACAGTGGCTTCTGAGGTGCTTATGGTGTCTCCTTCATCTGAGCCCTGAATCAAATACAAAAAGAGTCTGGCCTGTTTTATTTGATTTTTCTTAAGTGTACTTCTCTGCCTAGCATTTCTTTTAGCAAGCTCAGGTGGTTGACTGAAGGTGGTATCATCTTGGAATTTACTCTCAAACTTATGAATCTGTTCTAGTTAGAACATAAGAGATCCAGTTATTATGGATTGAGCAAATGTGCTTCTTACTCTATGGGTATCAAATCCTGTCTCACTTTAATTTCAAATGTATAAATAATAATGTTTGTACAATACCATAGGAGTCTGCATGGTGCTTTACAGACAAATATAAGATTGTCCCTCCCTGCTCCAAAGATTTATTACAAACTAGGTTAAATAAGACACGTTGTGCCTCAGTGAGAGATTACAACAGACAAGTGGGTGGGAATGAGACAGTCTTGCACAGTACATGCTAGTTATTGTCTTAGCTTATTAATTATGTTTGTAATATTTTTATGTTTTTAATTGATGAATTCCTAATGGGGGATTAGATTAGATCTGAAAGGGGGTACTGAAGAGAGACTTGGAGGGGGTGCAGTTACAGGGTCAGGAAGGTCTTTCTTTCCAGGAGTACGGGTCAGTATTGGAGAAAGTACAAAGGCTTTTGTGGGAGAAAAGCTGAACAGGGTCACCTGACGGCTCAAGTGCGGTGAAGGAAGATATTGGCAGAAACAGAACTAATTACACCTTTTTGTTTATCTGGTTTCTCTCTTGCATTATGACCAAATATGCTTTAAAAAGAAAATTAAATCCAGGTCTGAAAATTCATGCTATGGATCCCCAATCTGAAGGAGTAAATCCTTCCTCCATCTCTCCTCCTACTAAAATATTAAATCAATATTTAAAGCAGAATACCACATGAAAGATTCCTGGTACTTTAAATATTAACTTCTTGCTTCAGTTTTGGATTTTTTTGTTATTGGGGGTTCATTTAAACATTCATTATCTGAGCAAGATAAGCTAATGCTGCTAAAGGTTCTGGCAGAAAGGATGCATGAGAACAGTGAAAATTGTTTTTTAATGTGTAGTTCGGGAATTGGTAGCATTTCCACCTGTCCTGTACTAAAGCTTTTTTTTTTTAACAATGGCAAACTGCCTTGCTGATGAGGGTAAATGAAGCCATGCTGTGAAATGCTAGGAGTCAGCAGTGCTGAGAGGCAGTGTGCATTAAGGCACAGTAGTTGTGAACACTGAGCTGTCCTTCTGGGACCCCAGGCAAAATGATGTAACTGAGTGAAAAATCTCTTCTCCTTCTCCATTTGTTCTGTTGTGGTGTCATTGATGCAATACTTTAATTGGACTCAGGCTTGACACTTTTTTAGTTCTGGAGCGGAATTGCATTGTATGAAAAGAACTCTGCGATAAAAGCTGGAGAAACTGAAGTTTTGTTTTACAGCTCCACATGTGTGCTTCAGCATTACTCAGGAAGCTGAAGTGACCGTTTTAGTACTTGTGGGGTAAGTTATGCAGTCAGTAGTTTATGAAAGGTTCTAGTTGCCCTTTCCAAATAATTAATTTCAGTGGACTTATGAAAGTTTTAGACAGTCATCTGTTTCTCTCTCTCATATGGGTATCTATGATTGATAGACTTTCAGCATCTTGGTATCTGAGCTCCTTGTTTTTCTCATGTAAAGTGCAATGGACTAAGATTTAAATTGTTCTTTCTTGGTTAATTGTGACTGACTCAGGAGGTATAGATTTGTTCTTGATTTCTGGATTAAAAATCAGAGTAGACTTTTGGTATTTGTATTGGACAGCAGAAGTATCTCTCTATTTCCTGGGATGTACATGTTTTGTGCTCATGCTGTCTCCATTCTGCAAAGTGCTTTGGGATTTGCATGTCAGGGAAATCCCATACTAAGGTTTATGGTAGTTATGTTTTAGCAGAAAGAAATAAAAAGAGAGAGAATCCTGTTGAGTAGACATACATGATATGTGCTGCACAGGTAACATGAGCATGTGAGCTGTACAAACAACTGGGATGTTCAGTCCTCAGTATACTGGGTGCTTCTGCAACATAATTGCTAGAAATGTTCACGGCTCACTTCCACCCAGGGCCATGACAGCAGTGAGAGGGAAGGGTGGATAAGAAACAAGGATGTTTTAAAAGAAATATATGGGAATTTTTCAATTTAAATTAAATATATATTTTTAAAAAATACATGTAATTAGGTAAATTTGATAATCTATGTTAAGGCCTAAACTACTTGTTATATATTTAAATAATTTTAAATTAAATACAAAAAATATTAAGCAGTATATGTTTGCTGCTGAGTTTCAAAGAAAGTCAGACTCACTGAACGGTTGTAAGTATCTGAAACCAAAATTTGTTGAAGGGCTAAACCAGATTTTGAGAGCAGATAGCCTCTCCTGCAGGTGCAAGAGAGTAACTTTTTAAATGTTAGTTTATTCAGCTAGTTCAGTTCAATAGCTAGTTCAGTCAAAGTTAAGAAGGAAAAAGCAGGAAAACTTGTCTTCCTCTCCCAATCTAGGAATAAAAATCAGCTATAAGAAGATGAGATCTACTGGTTCTAAAATCTTGAATGACATGGTGACCAGAAACACTCATTTCCGTTCACTAACTACAGATAATGCGTCCTTTACATCAGCTAGTTTAAAATGCAAAACATTATTGATAAACTTTTTTTTCTTATGTATCCGGTACGTTTAAGATAGTTCTATTTAAAAACAAAATTTAAAATGCTGTTTTTGTTTGTGCATTTTAAGTGAATTCCAATCAACCTCCAAAAGGAGCTTGACACAAATCACAAGTTAAAAAAAAAAAAGTATCTAGTAAATAAGAAAACCCCCATTTACCATTTTCTAACATAATAAAAAGGTAAAAATTAAGAATCTCCATACATGTAAATTAAGCTGTATAATTGCTTAAATAAGTGTGTGTAGATATATTGTATCCCATGGTTAGAAAAAAGAAGTACCAAATTTAGTACAAAGGTTGCATTCAGTTGCAAGTCAACATGTTTTAATTTTTACAACCAATGAGAATCAACCTGTCTTGAGAAAAATAACTAAAAAATACCAATGTGAAACACATCTAAAATTGATGATTTAAATCAATCCACCCTGGTGCAAGGATCACTTCCATCCACCTTCTTTCCCCGGGCTCCTGGTAACCTGAACTAATGGATGTAAACAAAATCGTGTATGTATGTATGTATGTATACACACAAACCTCACTGAATTCCAGAAGAAAGGTCTCCTGACATGGTCCTTTGTTAAACTCCTTTTCAGGCTGTGCTCAAACACTTGTGTCCTGTACTGAATTTTGGGAAGAGCACATATGACTAAATGTACATGTATCAACAATACACTCTGCAAAGAGTAACTGCTGTTTGGTAACATTTACAAGAAGATGGAGATGGGAAACCGGTCTTAATTTTCAGCCTTGGGGTTTAATGTGCTAGTCAGTCAGTGCACCCAAAATTTAAAAATGTAGGTGATGTCAGCAGCTAGGCCATATGACCGATATTCAAGACAGCTTAACTTCTAAAAAAGACTCCTCTTGGCTACCATAAAATTGAGATGTTGGAATCTGGGATCCAAATGGTCCTGGGGCAAGTAAGCTTAATATTAATATTTTTTCATCTTTCAGTTTCAAATAGGACAAGAATGTAACGGTGTAATGCAAGTGGAATTTCTCTTTCTCTGTCTCACAGGATTCCAGTTGGAAGATTTTACTGACCTTGGATCTGATTAATTCCTGAGGATGGCAAGTAAAGGGCCCACGGCGTCTACATCCACTGAAAACTCCAGTACTGGAGGGACCAGTGGCAGCAGCAGTAGTAATGGTGCTGGGGACAATACTAATCAGGACAGCACTTTTGAATGCAACATCTGTTTAGACACTGCCAAGGATGCGGTTATCAGCCTGTGTGGGCACCTCTTCTGGTCAGTATTCTACTTTCCTTAGGTAGGCCAGAATATGGGTCTGGGACAAACACACTTTTATCCTTCAGGAGCCGAGGATGTAACAAGGTTAAATGTCAGATGAAAAGTCCAGCCTTGCAATCTTAAAATGTGAATGGGATTATGGACTTGGAATTGAATGCTGTAAACAGAAATTTGCTAACTTACTGTTCTGTCCCCAGATCCATTCTTCTGTTAAATATGTAGTTACTCCAGGCTACTGTTGGTCTCCTAAAGTTTTGATTTTGGTAGCCCTCTGGATTGTTGTGCTAAAAACTGAATTGCACAGCCTTGATTAATATAATTTGGCAAAGCAATATTATTTTCATTCATGCCTTTTGGCTTGGCACACACCCACTTTTTGGGTCTAAATTCCTCTGTAACCCACCCATACCTGGAACTGCTTTGTACCTTGTCCTTGAAGCAGGCTCTGGAATCCAAATTATGAATTTTGAGGCAAATCGCACCCTCACCCCAGGCCCATTTTTGTTGTGAGGTTATTTTTCTTTCCCCATACCATCATGGCAGTGGCACTAGCTCTTCAGGTCCACCGTCTGTCCAATGTGGGCAGATGTCCCACAAACACAGAGAAAAATGTTATGCCTCCCATGTGTCTTGTCCAGGTTTGAGCATTGAAGTAGGTTGCCCTGCTTTTCCACAATACTTCAGTGGGCTGCAAGGGTATCTTTTGCCTCAAATGTTACTGTTTTGGGGTAGTTGAAAGATGGAATGATACAGGAAATAACCATCTTTCCCCAATTTTTTTTTTAATGTAACAGTTATCAAGGATTGATATTGCTAATTGTGTGGGGCTTTAAACACTATGGATTAAATTCAGGTCTCAGTTAAACCTGTGTGGTTGCATGGGTGTAAGCAAGTAGAATTTGGTTTCTGGTGTCAACATATCAGCTGTAGGTCCTTGTTATCTGGCTTTTCTTACAATGAAACCTTGTGATCACAACTTTTTGATGAAACCACCTAAGTGGGGTGACTTTACACCAGGATTGAAGGTCCAGTCTTTCGCTTGACAATCTGCATATTGTTTATACCACTTGGAGAGCAGTTGATTGCAGAGTCTTTTGATAAGTAGTCTTACCTTGTGGCCATTTTTTGTTTGATTTTGACTTTTTTAAAGTTGCCTCAAGGACTTTAATTGAAGTAAAGTGTCTTAAGGGAGAAATTAGAATAACCCTACTCTGTTCCTCATACTTCATGCCATTTTAGAATTAACAGCGTGATGCATAATGTACATTTCTCCATATCCCTCCCAATATTTTAGCCACGTGTTCCTCCCTTAATTCTTAAGATCCTAACGTCATACGGTTGGCATCTTTCTAATTTGCATCTTTGCCTAGGACATGAGCTCATGGGATCTGTGCAAAAAGGCCCAGAAAGATTAATTTAAACCTTTGTATATGCTTTTTGTGCTGATATCTAAGGCTGTGGAACTTCTAGATGGTGAGAGTACAGGGACCAAGAGTTGTGATGTGATTTCTGTCCATTTGGCAACCTACTGTCAGATTGTATAAACTGGAAGGGCCAGAGGAGGTTTGACTTTGGCTGTACTTTCAGAAGTTCGAAAGTTTGTTCTAATGCTAAGTTATGGTACTGATATTGCTGATTCTTTAACCTTCTGCTGTCCCCAATATACTCTCTATATTTTCCAAATCTCAGTGTAAGTTACTAACTACATTTTTTTTACCTTTCTCTCTTTCTGCCCTGTTATCAAATCACCCTGGGAATACCAACAGTTGGCCTTGTTTACACCAGGTAAGATCGTTTTCTTTTTACTTTGTCTTTCATCAGCTCCTATTACACAATAACCCCCTCAGTCCTCTAGGGTATTCTGTCAGAAGCTGCAATATCCCCTTCTCTTTCTAACCACACTTCCTTCTCTCCAGGGTAACCAGAATGCACTAATGAAACTTAACATGCAATAATTTGCAATCCACTTTTCCAGAGGAAGAAAAGTATAAGCCCAAAGTCCCTTTTTTTCAGGGTCTTAATCACTCAAATATTTAGTGATTCAGGGAGGAGAGGTAACATATGAGAGATGAGAGGGCTTAGTATGGAGATTAAAAACTTGAAGCACTTCTATTGCCACACTTACTGTTACACCCCTACTCTGTGTATGTTAGAATCATAGAAACTAGAGATGAGACGAGACTAGTCCTTCCTTCCCCAGGCCGGTACAGGGTTGTTTCTACAGTGGAGTTTTCAGAGTTTTCCCTGCCCACTTACACGTGTACAGTTCAGCAGATGTGATATAGCAGTTTACTATACTAAACTACAGCAAGTACTGCCCAAATCTGAGGCACTTTGGCATTTGGCATTGGGGGAGGGATAGCTCAGTGTTTTGAGCATTGGCCTGCTAAACCCGGGATTGTGAGTTCAATCCTTGAGGGGGCCACTTAGGGATCTGGGGCAAAAATCAGTACTTGGTCCTGCTAGTGAAGGCAGGGGGCCGGACTCGATGACCTTTCAGGGTCCCTTCCAGTTCTGTGAGATAGGTATATCTCCATATATTTCCAAAGGGTAGGCAGTTTGCCTCCTTGTTTTTCTGAATAGCTGTAGAATTCTATTCGGCTGTCTTTTGTGTGGCTGTGTGAGATATGTTTGCATGTTGTTGTTATTCCATTGTTCTCATGGTGCCTTATTTATTTTGTTTTATTTTTCTCTCTTAGTGGTTAGAGACCAGGCCAAACAGGCAGGTGTGTCCAGTATGTAAAGCAGGAATCAGTCGAGATAAAGTTATTCCTCTGTATGGAAGGGGTAGTACTGGGCAGCAGGACCCCAGGTAAGGAATCAAAATTCAGCCACTTCTTTGTGGAAACCACAAACCTAATTATTATACAGTTGATGTGTCAGATAAGAGATGGTCAAAACTTAGGGGAAGTGATATGTCTGCCAAATACATTCTGGCTCTCCCAGGGCCTGGATTCCCACACCCCGTTTCTTGCTTATCTGTGGAAATCTATTTTAACTGAATTGAACACTAATTACTAACTGAAGATGGCCCATTGTGCAAAATATTACCTGACAAGGACAACTTGGACAGGACATTCATTGGGCTGATCACCGTTTTCAAGCTCCCTTGATTGTGAAATGTAACAAGGATGTTGCTGCACAGAAATGTAGAATCTCAATTTGTGGATTTGGAACTGGAAGTTCAACTAACTGGTGGCCCTGCTGGCTCCTGCTAGTAAGCTAACTGCACACAAGTCTGCTGCAACAATTCAGTGGTCTCTGGACATCTGTGAAAGAGCAATTAATGTTTGTTCTGTTTTACTGGCCAGGGCAGGAAACTAATATTACACCATATATCGCTATGCTTATACTTTCTCTGCTGTCTTTTCCAGAGAAAAAACTCCACCTCGACCACAGGGACAGAGACCTGAACCAGAGAACAGAGGGGTAAGTAAAACACAAGTGGAAAGATTGGATTAGGATTTGGGAAGGAGGGAGACCAACTGTGGAGATCCTTTTATATTGCCTATTGTACGTCTCTTGGTACCTGATGTTTTGTTGTGGACGCCTCCATTCCTCAACATTCTATAGCATGAGTTAACTTTACTCAAACTTTACAATTAAAGCATACAATATGGTGTTGGTGGGGATGTTATCTTTCATAATTGGAACACGCTCCCTACGCATAAGTGGTGCAGTGCTTCTGAAAATGGTTCTGGACATATCTCTCCTTTTTGTCAAATGAGAGGTGTCTTGGAAATGTACACTGTGTGCTTCTGTCACTGTATGCCAAAGATCCCCAAAGTTTGGGGTGTACCACCCTAAGGGGCTGTGGAGGAATGTCTAGGGGGTGCAACAAGGTCTGGTCCAGGCCAGCCTCAATGGAGGGTGGGGAGGGAGTGCTATCCAGCCCCTCCACACCCCCAGCTCTGCTCTGGTCCTGCCCCCAGACGCGCCCTGTGTCTGGCCCCGGCCCCAGCCTCAGCACAGCTCCGCTGATGACTCAATGCCAGCTCCCAGCCTCGCCGCTAGCCGTGGCTCCGTTCCCAGCCCGGAGCCAAGGCTGGGGGCAAGGCTGGGAGTGGAGCCGTATCTCACTGCAGGCCCAGCTACCAGCCTACACCACAGCCTGGCTGGGGCCCCAGCCTCGGCCCCTTTGCCCCTGTCTGCGTTCTTTCCGCCCCCCAGAGCTGCAACCATGCTCCCAGCTCAAGGGGTGTGTGGACAGGAGTAAGGGGGGGGAGGGCGATCCTCAAAAGATTTGGGACCACTACTGTGTGCTGATACCCACTTCACTATAGAACATTGCTTTACCATGTTTATGTATACACATCCCAAATGGAGTGGGGTATGTTTATGCAAACAGCAGCCCAGGTATGTAAATACAGTCAATATAAATAGTAGGCTGTACATGGGGAACAGTTATCAGGATAGATCAGAGTTTCCTAGGACAGTAAGAAGTGAGCGTGACCTGATGAAACACTTGCATATTTCCATGTAATTCAGCTTCAAGTCCCCAGAGAGCACTTGTATATCTCATTGTTTCAAACAAACAGCCCTGCTGCGTATGACTAAGGAACGTTTCTACATTGAATAAATGGGAGCTCAGTAGTTCTCTCTCCGCGGAGCGTTGCCTGCTTATTAAATCAGCTGCTGCATCTTGGTAGAACCTTTTAGCAAGTGCTGCCATTAATTGGAGGAATCTGGCATAAAGACATTGCAGCCGTGGTGCTGCTTCTCTAGTTTTTGAAACTGCAGGAGCTGCCATGCAAAGAAGCATTGCTGCATCTGGCCCCTTTTGTAGGGAGTTGATGACAAGACATCTGTCAACGTAGGCAGAAGAGTCAGAATCTTTACTAATCAAATCAAGGGGTTAGTCCATAAACTCTAGGTCTAAGTATTATGTCACTGGGATCAGTTCTGTGTACACTCAAAGCTGGACAGTTAGAAACTAGGGTATTCTCCAGAACTGATACCACTGGTAGAATTCTGAGCCAAGGTGGCAATCTTCTGTGGATGGGTGGAGTCTAGGACTAGGGTAATGGTTTGCTCTCCCACAGCCATTCCTTACAGTATCATTGTTTGTTTCATACTAGTTGTTTCCTAAACATTGCACCCATTTTAAGGATTTGAATGTTCCTTGATTCAGGAGTTTCATCTTTCTGCTGGGCTAGACTAACCCTGCAATTTTGCTTTGGACCCTGTACAGTCAGTCAGTGATGCTGGATCATAAAGCAACCCTTCCTTCCCTCCTCCTTCCTTGATGTCATGTCTCCCTGCATCACATTACGTTGTATATAACCTATATTGTATCTCGAGGAGCAATGTTGGGTAATTTTTCATGTTACTTTTGTTTTAGATTGATGGATAGCAAATATTGACTCATAATTAAAGCTTTTTAAAAAAAACAATAAGTGATATCCAATTATATAAATTATGATACATTGTCAGATATCTGGTGAGAGAATTACAAAAACATTTAGCATTTGCTAACCTGTAGCCCTCAAACATGAGCTGCAGTGAGGTGTGGGACCATACAGGCACAAACTGAAAACTGCCAGACACTGTGATCCTCATTTAGCCTAAAGAAGTCCATTGACATGGAATATTTGGCTTTACTCTGTCTTGCAGTATAAATGACAGTATGTTTCACTTCCATTTTTTTCTTCTCTGCAGGGATTCCAGGGCTTTGGGTTTGGAGATGGTGGCTTCCAAATGTCATTTGGAATTGGGGCATTTCCCTTCGGTATATTTGCCACAGCATTCAACATAAATGATGGGCGGCCTCCACCAGGTATTATGCATCTCACCATCTGGGAAAATCCCACAGGAAAATAAATTTCATATAGATTAATTTGTATCTTTCAAGCAAAGAACCTGCTAAATCACTAACTTGTCTGTATGCCAAATTAAACCAGTGAAACAACATGTAGGGAAACACCCTTTTGAGCACACAGTGTTGGTGCACTGTAGAGCTAATTGTTTAAGAGTGGACAACAAAGGGAAAACCTTTGCTGTGTCTTTATTATATAAAATACATTTGAAAGGTATTTTTCTGATGTTTTTACATTAGAAAATACCAGCTTATGCCTTCTCTCTGTTTTGCTGAAGAACTTTTTGGAGGATTGAAGAACTGGAGAGCGATAGTGACATTGCAGGTTAAACAGGTTTTAACAAAAAAATGTTTTAAATCAGCCCGACTGAACATTCCTTCCCCTCAAGTGAGAACTGGGAAAACCCCTTCAGTGATCTGAGCGCTTCCATTCCAGTCCTCCAAAAGATTCTCCAGGAAAGCCAGAGAAGTTGAGACCTGAATTTCTAGCATTTTTAAAAAGAAGGAAAACTCCCACATATACAAAATATGATAACTTTTTTTTCATTCCAAAAGAGTTATTGGTCTTAATGTACCATAAAGAAAAAGCAAGAACACTACTTTCTTTGCTTTGCAGTTCATCTTCAAGATGATCACCTATGTGCTACAACAAATAACTTCCTGGTGAATTAATTTCAATGCTGTCAATTGAGTAAAACCAGTTGAGTTACTTTAGTACAGTGGCCTCATTCTGAGGATTGCCAAACAGTCTGTAAAGCTGAAGGGTTTGGCAGTCCCTCTGCAAGAGTCTGCCTGTTTTGGGCAGAAAACCTACAGCCCAAGATTTCCAGGGCTGCCTATGATAAATCTTTTAGCCAATAGTCTGCCATACTGTGTTTAGAGTAAAGGAGCCCCAGTCCATGTATTTCATTTGGAATAATGAGAGAAAACTGAACTGGATTCTTAAGCTCTTGAAAGGGCTGCTAAGTTGTATACCCCATGGCATCTTCATTTAGCCCATTAGTTGTACCTTGCTTTGTACTATCTGCTTGCGTAAGAGTGTGTCCGCTTGGAGCTAGAGACACTGGATTTGTGCTGGTTCAGGTTAAATAAGTACATAAGAACGGCCTTACTGGGTCAGAGCAATGGTCCTTTTAGCCCAGTAGCCTATCTTCTGATGGTGGCCAATATCAGGTGCTTCAGAGAGAATGAACAGAACAGGAAATCTAGTGATCCATCCCTTGTTATCCAGCTTCTGGAAATTAATGATTGCCGGTAATCCTTTTTTAAGTCTGTTGTTCATCTGCAGGCTCAGTATTTTTGTTCCAGAGGGGGACACTTAGTTTTCAGCTCCTTTAAGCTTCCCACTAGTTTTTTTTATTGGTATAAGACTCCCCTTAAAATTTTCTGTCTGTTTATAACTTGCTTATTCTGAGGTAGCTTCCTCTTGTGGAGGAGAAAGGCTGATGCAAAACTTTGTAGTGTAGAAACACCTGGCTGAGGTAGACTTACTTCAGCATTGTCTTTTGTAAATCTCTGGTGAGGGCTGCAAGCTCGAGTAGGGTCACGTCTCCAGGCCTAATCTTGCTTTGTGGATCTGACCTTTTGCATTCCTTCCTAATTCCCAGTGTGAGTGAGGCAATCTGAATCATTCCTGTAACAGAGAAATTTTGCCAGTAGCAGTCTGTCAGCTGGTGGGTTCCTTGCTAATCTCTCTAGACTTGTGAATATGCTATGTGCAGTATATTCTACATCTTGAAGAAGAGGAAAGAACTGAACTGTTTTACTTCCTGTTTTTCAGCTGTTCCAGGGACTCCCCAGTATGTGGATGAGCAGTTCCTATCTCGTCTCTTCCTGTTTGTGGCTCTGGTGATCATGTTCTGGCTGTTGATTGCATAACTGCTCTATACCCTGTATATTCTTGGTCATCAGGGTCTCTGAACTAGTTAAAAACTGCTCCCCCATCCCACTTTAAACTTTTTGGTGTCTGGTTCCATAGCTAATCACAGGTTCCAGGAATCAGTGGTGCCACAGCGTATTGAGGAATTTCGCATGTTGCATCAGAACCTTGGAATTAAATAACAGTTAAAAAGCATGTCTTACCTCAGCCATGTCTCATACCGCTGGTATCCAGATACAACCATGGACCTAGCTTTGAGCTTCACTCTCAAAAGGGAGCGTTGCTTTGAAATCCTGTGCCAATCAGCTAGGCCAGGTTTATGTGGAAGACACTGGTACTGAAGGAGTGTGGGCGGGTGAGGAAAGGAACCTACTGCATTGTTCATCAGTATCACGTGTGTAACATCCATGATGGGAAAGAAATGCATCAGTTGAAGTTCCAGAACATTCTTTAATCTTTTTATATCAAAGTCCAGTTCTTGCCAGGAAATATCTTGCAGCACTAATAAGACTTCTTTGGGAGGGCATCTGCCTGAAAATGGAATCAGCTTTGGAGACCAGTGTTCTATACCTGCTGTTACTCACCAGAGTTGTGAAAAGTCCATGGCACTGTGACTTCCTGGACAATAAATCATGGCACTTGAACGGCTGTAACAGGAGGGGTTAAGAAACTTCAGCCTAAAATTGTAAAATAATCTGACTTTTCTGGAGCTAGATTCTTGAAAATTCTCTCATCATGGGGTTGGGTAGGGTTGTGGACAGTAGAGTACCTTTCTGGCCACATGCAGTGCCGTTCCTCAGTGACAAAGCAGTGTTTGTTTTTCTTGGGTTTGTGCAGCTGTCTTTGGCTTTACTCATGGATAGTACCTTCATAACTCTATTGCTGTAGCTGCACTCGCTCCTTCTTCCAAAGTTGTGAGACTTCCAGGACTATTGTGTACTCTGAATAAAATCATTTTACAGATCTGAGATCATCTTGTTTCGGGGGAGAGGCCACAATGGGGATTTATTAAGTGAGTTGTGAGGTTAACTGTTCAAACACATTTATTTTGGCGAAAAATGAAATCTAAACTTGCCTAGCAAGTGCCACTGTAGGGAATAGTGTCAGACCATTGCCTGTATGGTAGTGCACAGCTGCTTCCAGCCTATAAGGAATAGCTGTAGTGCACGAGCTGCTGCAGGTTTACCAAAGATAATAATTTGAAGGACAGGAGGTTACAAATATTTTTGTGCCTGGAGGAGGATGTTGCAGAAGGTGTGCCCACAACTCTGAAAGCTTTTATGGAATTCTGTTAGGTATAAAGCTTTAAAAAGTGTTTCTGTTTGATTCTCTGGATCCACAGTACCTGAAATATGAGGGATTTTTTACCTCTGTTTGACTTTCTTCTAATTTTAACTGGACACTTTCAAAAGGATTCTCTTCTGTCTTTATTTTGAGATACTGTTTCTTTGACTCAGATCACTAATAGTCAGAGACTAACCTTCTGTAGAGAGGAATTTTGTGACTTCCTGGACAATAAATCATGATATTTGACAAAACAAATCAATATATAGAAACTCACTGACTTGCTTCAGGAGCTAGGCTTTTTCTCATGTACAAGGAATAAGTGCCTAGACAGGACAACCATGAGCAGTAGCAATGAAACTTGCTTGCCTAAACACAAACTGTTCATCCACCTGTAGCATGATGGTGTGGGAGGAGCCGGTAGGAGTTTTGTTTGCCTGCCCCAAAAGTCTCCTAAGCAAGCAGGATTTTGCAAAGCTGGCTTCTGCAATAGTTTACCTCATCCATCATATACCAAGATGCAAGATCTGGTTGAGTATAGGTAATTCAAGTGCTGCTTGAACAGTATAGGCACTTTGGGAGCTTCATCCCTTCTAATTGGCTTCTGTAGTGCATATTTTGGAAATTAAGTGCATTTTTATCATCAACTGGCCATATTATGAAGCTTTTTCAGTGCCTTGATGTTTTATTGAGAGGCAGCTCCACCTGCTGGTGAAAAGGGAACGTTCATCTGCTAATGTAAAAGGGATTTTATTTCCTTCCCTTCTACCATTATTCTGAGAATCTGCTATGCTAGGAAAGAGAGCGTGTTCTTCCGGAAGTAATCTGGTATGAAGATTATTTCTTCAAAGCTTTTATCCTTTGGAGATAACAGTGAGAAATTCAGCTGTAACATGAACAAAAGAGGTATTAAACCAGACTTAATTAAAAAAAAATTGTTTTTAAAATATAAAATTTTAAGCTTATTTTGCCAGTTGCTCTTGAGAAGCTGAAGGGGTGAAGACTGAAGTGGCTGCAATGACAGAATTTAGAATCATTAGTTTCCTGGCAATCCAAGAATGAGATAGTTTAAGTGTTAATGCTTCTGATTTTCTTAGTGTGCATTTTGTATTGTATCATTTTCCCCTCCCTTGTATTCAGACTGCACATGGCCTGCAGTTAGAGAAAGATGGCACATACAGTGCAACCCTTTACTGTTCACTAATTTTCACTGTTGTGAAAGTGATTTAGAATAAAAAATGGTTTTACATTGACCTCAGCCTATGTGGATTCCTTTTGTTAAGGAAGTGCAGTGCCCTTGCCTTGTGCTACTTGGAATTTCGCTGTAGGAGGCATTACTGTGAACACAGTGGCAGAAAAAATATTTTATATCTATATTATTGTGGAAAATGTTAGCAGTATCAGAGCTGCTGTTGGTACACCTGCTCTGTAGGATGTATGTCTATGATGTATTCTTCACTCAAAGAAGGAACCAGCTGATGCTGTCGTCTGATAAATGGCAATGAAACAGTCTTTGAGGGTGCTGGAGGCTAGACTTAAAGGGATATCCTCTATACCTACTGATCCTTTTACATAGAGTACATTCCTTGGAGCTGAAGGTGCTACCTGTATTAGCATATAGGCCAGCTATTTCTAGTCTAAACAGACCATCTGTGAGATTGAACTATGCCTCTTTCAACAGAGAAAGCAAAAAAGCAGACATCCCTTTGGTTCACTACTTATGTCTTAAGAAAAAAATGTGACATTAACATTTTTTAAAATCAGGAAGCTATTTTGCATATGGGGGTGAATCTGCTCAAGAATTCACGACTGGCCTTTTCGCACTTCTGCCTGGACTCAATCTCTCCCATCCTTTAATGTCATTTACATAGTTGAAAAAGTTTCACCACCACTAACAGTCTTGAGATTTCAGAGGAAGACCAAAAAAAAATAAACCGCAGGGTAAAAACCCGAATTGGGGAGGGGTTGAGCGGAGTAAAAACTGCTATTGTACAGTGTAAAGCAGTGGTTCTCAAACTTTTTTTTTTCCACAGACCACTTGAAAATTGCTGAGGGTCTCGGTGGACCAAAATGTTGTTTGTACGATTAGCTATCTGTTGTAAATCGCTTTGGATAAAACCGGTATATAAAAAACTTAATTATTAACTTTTTTTGTTCAACAAATAAAAGCACACAACTCATATTTTAATATCAGTAGTCTTATCTTTCTAATGCAATGGTTTTGTCCTCTCTCCCCCCACTGCAGTAGCCCTCAAGCTGGGGCTGGGAAGGAGGAGGGTCTGTCCCTTGCCACAGAGCTGAGGCTGGGAAGGAGGGCTGTCTCTCCCCAACAGCTGCAGCCCTGGAGCTGGGGAAAGTCATCTCTTTCTCTGGCTGCTGCAGTCTTGCATGTCCCAAATTCCCCCCCTCCCTCACCTCACTGTCCCCTCCCATCTGCCCCCTCTTCCTCCCGGCCCCCACATATGTGTATCTTTTCCAGGGTCCAGGCACCTAATTAGTACAGCCTTGCCTGTGTAGGTCCACTAATTAGGTGGGTCACCCTTCATTGTCTCATGTACAGCTTCCCAGGTGTGCACCTTAGAGGCAACTATCTGTGGACCCCTGCACGGAACTCATGGATCACAGTTTGAGAACCTCTGGTGTAAAGGAACATACATCCCGGCTTAGAAGAAGGGGGGAGGAGGACAGCAGTGGGTATCGGGGCGGGCACCAAGTCTTTCCCCTGCTGTTAGAGAACTGTCAGCGAGTTGTGGTGCCAGGAGCTGGAGTAAGTAGGGGGTCTGGCACATCTTGGGAATGAGGTTAAAATGGGAGTAGGGCTGGAGCCGGGGGCTCGATTCTATCGGCTGCTTTAGTTTCTCTCCTTTACAGCTGCCCTGGCTCACGCAGCAAGAGCAGCGGCTGTAGGATGCAGCCACGTCCCGCCCCAAATCTCCCAGCTGGTTTAGCACGTGTGGCGTTAGGGAGGAGGGGGAGTGGGCGGAGCCGAGCTGTGATTGGCCCATACCCGAAAAGGGGGCGGGCTGTGGTGCGGAAGTGGCGGGGTTCTTATCAATGGGTAGGTCGGGGATCGGCCTGTGACCATAAAGAAGCGGAGCTTCCAGAGGTGGGCGTGGCTGTGATTGGCCCGCGGCAGGGAAGGGGCGGTACGGTATTTGCCCTGGGGCGGGCGTTGTAGGCCCCCTGGGCCAGGTGCGGTATGACCCACCCCGCACGCCGTAGAGGCTGACGTCACATGTGCGGGCGAGGTCTGGAGACCTGGTGGAGGCGTGGGGGCGCTTTGGCCGCGCGCCGCACTGAGGGGAGCGAGCCCGGCCGGGTGATGGAGGGGCCGCCAGGTGAGGGGCTGGGGGGGGGTGAGTTCCGGTCTCTGCGGTGCCCAGGCCCCGCCCTCGGTCTTGGGGTGCCCGGCTCTGCTGGCCCCGGCCGTTGCAGGGCTCGGCTCCATCACCGGCTGGGCTGCCGCGGGGGGCGAAGCGCTCTGCGTGCCAGGCCCGCCCAGCGGGGACAGGTGCTGCCTGCGGCTGCTCGCAACAGGAGCTAGTGGGGAGCTGGGGCCGCTGCTCTGCCCCCTGAGACTCTTTTTACTCCCCCAATGCCCCTGCTACAGCCCCCTCCCCTAGGGTCGTGGCATAGTCCTTCTTGCCTGGGACTCTGGCACAGCCTCTCCCCTCCCCCTACAGTCAGGGTAGAGCCCTTTCCCTGGAGTCCTGGCACAGCCTCTTCCCCTCAAATCCCCCTATAGTCAGGGTATAGCTCTTCCCATATTCCTTCCCTGGAGTCCTGGCACAGCCCCCTCCCCTCCCCCTCTAGTCAGGGTATAGCCCTTTCCTTGGAGTCCTGGTATAGCCTCTCCGCTAACATTCTCCCTGTAGTCTCCACGCACCTCTAGGCCGGGGCCAGCCAAGCCATCTGTATGAGTGTAGGGCCATATGTTTTTGCTTTTTTTCCCATCACTGGCACACTGATCTGGGTGAATGGGAGAGACTGTGAATTGCCAGCTGAGTGCAGAACAGCAGGGCACAGAAGTGGATGCATGGTATCAAGAAGTCACTTATAAGTTTGTGCCTAATAATGACCCAGCTAAAGGCTGGGTGTGCAGCTCCTTTAACTGCTGCACATATCATTGCTGACATGTGAGTTCAGAGTGACCCTGCCCCTCTCCATTGGTGGAGACTGAGAATATTTTTATATTCTCCAGTCTCTTGCATCCTTTTCTGGGCAGTGGAACCTGGGCATCAACTTGAGACTTAATTTGCACAATGTTACTTCTGCTGAAAGACTATGTAAATATCTCACTTGGTAATGTAAAATTGCTGTTGAATCTTTATCATTTCTTCCATTGGCTGTTGCAGTTCCCTCTTGGTTTTAAATATTGACCTATAACAGTTTTTTGAAGCTTTAGTGAAAATTTCAGCAGAATTTTCCAACCTGTCCTGCAGGCATAGTGTCCTTCTGGGCATACAGACAGATCTGTTGTAGATATGTTGGCCTGGCAGTCATACAGAAAGCTTGAAGGAAAGGGAGTAGAATTCAGTAGTGACTCACATTGTGTATTGCCTTCCTGTCCCAGTGCTCCACAAAAGTGGCTGTTCTTTCTCTGTGTAAGCATCCAGACTAATCTGTTTTTGGCACTCAGTTGTGGTCTTTTATTATGTCTGATTTCTCTTTACGCAGAGACTTGCATTCCCAGACATGCAAAATCCCAATGGGGTCCTTTGTTGTTGAGGTTCCACCCAAGCTTTATACTCCCCTCACTTTGAGATATTCCGTTGCAGCTACCATCTTTCTAGTTGAGGGTTAGCCTTACAGATTATCTGCAGAGGGTACACTGCTAAGCAATGAGGCACTTCCTTTGCTCCTTCACCCAGCAGCATTCTTGTTGTCCTGGGGGAATTTGAGTCGAATGACCTTCTTTGTTGATTACATATTTCTGTTGTCTTTTTCATCCTCACTGTTTCTCCTGGATACCTAAGTCAACAAGGGATCGCTTCAGCTGAATACAGAATTTTTCACTTGCTTTCCTAAACTGTTGTGTAGTCTTGCCACTGCAATGCAACAGGTGTTTAACATTACCTAGCAAGTGAGGTGATTATTGAGAACTTGGGTGAATTTGTAAAGTCCTGTTTGAGCCTTTTGGATGACTGTCAGTCACTGTTAACTAACAACAGTGTGGTAACTCATTGGAACAAAGGCTCTGTTTTGTACAGTACATGGTATGCTTATGGCACTAAATAGAGAGAGCTGGCTGTAAAGAATATGTATCTTATGCACAGAGACTATTTTATCCAACAGGAAGCCCAGAAATAGTTCACCTATTGCATTTTTTACTTACGCTTTTTAGGAAGCTGAATGGTTTTGCTCCTGGTCCTCATGTGTAACTTCTCAGGCACATGGGTTCAGGGACTCACCCTTTACTATGGAACATGCATCAGGCTTATTGGAAACTGAAACACACATTCCTACTTCAAGTGAATGAAGCAGACAGAGGCTGTGGCCTTCTGCATCTTTCTCTTGGATTTTAAATCAACATGGTGTCTATGAATAAGGTCAACTGGAGTCCTATATTCTAAGTAGCAGAAAGGGGTAAAGCTGCTTATGGTATTGAGCAACAGGTAAGTGGAGGAAGAATTTATTATTTGATACATTTGTAGTTTAGATGAGCTTGACGCAATTTGCATGGACAGTGTCACCTAAACTAGCAAACCTTTTTTTGTTAGGGTGGGTCTAGTTTGTGGCTTGAGTTACTTAGATACGTGTACATATATTGATCTCTGCACTGGGGGTGAGAGACTCGTGACTTCCTATCCCTTGCAGCTTCCTGTCTCATTATGAATGCTGAGGATGAGACCAGGAAACTGAATTAAATATGTTAATATTTAGAAAAGCCCTAAGCGACTTAAAGAGAGAGATGTTCTTCAATGAAAGATTATCCTATATACTGAGGAGAGTACCTAGAGCAAATGTTAATCATCATTGAAGTCTAATTAATGGTTTATAGAATCAGGTTTTTCTTCTAGTCTTGGCTCCTCTCCCCTTGTGGTGCCCTGCCTTTTCTACTCTTCCAGGTTCTCTCTTTGACATAGGTTGTTAGGATGACTCTACTCATCTGCTACCACGTGGTGCAGTAGAAACTAACTGTTAGCTCTTGAGCTGTCATGAATGCACAGATTCTTTGTTCATGGTCCTTGATAAGCAAGTTGTTGACCTTTTCATCTGAGGTGTGCAGAATGCACAATGCCTAGAGGTCCATGGTAGGCTAGATTGGCTTCTCATGTCTGGTGAACCCTTTCTGGTGATTGAAAATTCCCTAGCTGTTAGATGTGATCCAAAGAGCAAAGCTGCAATTGAACTGCCTCATCCAGTATGGACTCACTAAAGAGGGCCATAGTTTTTCCTAAGAAAGCGTATCAGGCTGAGTTAATTGGAACAGTTCAGTCTCCTTCATAATCCCCACTGCCACTGTTTCCAGGAGTGCAGCTATTGAGGTGTTGGAGGTTTCTAGTGCTGACACTGTTAAGGGGAACGGAGCCCAGTGTCATGCTCCTGCTTTTGTGCTTCTAATCATCCTTTTTGAACAGTACCCTGAGGTGGGATCTCCCAGGCAGGGTGGCACCAAGGTAATAGAGACTAGTTCTTCAAAGCATAAAGGAAAGTTGGGACACTGAACATGCAAACTCCCAATCACTGCTATAGTGTTTGGATTGTCTTTTTAAAATCTCACTGACATGAACCATCTAATGGTGCTGAGAGGGAGTAGTTACAGCAGGCCCACTCATCACAGGCATTTAAAGACAAGGGAGCCTTTAGCTTAATTGCAGCTGGGCAAGAGGATCACCAAAGGCTTGACCCTGAAGCAGTTTATTCAGTGATCTAAAGCGTGCTGCTTGGTGTGGCATCTGGGCTCACTGAGTGATGCTATCATTCAAAATGTCAGTTTAGGCCCTGCTCTCATGGCATCTGGGTTAATGTAACTCTTTTAAAGTGATTTCCTTCAGTGTTTTGTGTGGTGCACCATAGTTCTGTAGACAGAATATGTTGGGAAATAGCCAGGAACTGTGGGTTCTCCTCTCAGTTCTGCACACTGCTTTGCTCTATGGCCTTGTGCAAGTGATTTCCTATCTTTGTGCCTCAGTTTCTCCATCATACAGGACTTGGCTAGCCGATCATACAGTGCTTTCAAACTCTGAAGAGCTATTTAATGGCTAAATATAGTCTTCCCTTTTTGCATTCTTGTTCTAGACAAGTGTTTCTCAATGTGCATGGGTTGTTGTGGAGATTGAGTTTGATCTAGCAACTTTATCTCCATCCCAAATCTTGATGTTGGAGAACCAGGCAAAGAAATGACAAGATGAGGCAATAAACCTGGCTTCTTGTGATATCTGGGGTTGTTTTGAAAAGAGACTTCAGTTGTGAATCCTGAAACACACCAGTGTGTTTTCCTCTCAGCATTGGACAATGGAGTGTGTCTGCTGGTCATACCTGAGGAGAAAAGTAACGTAGGAGCTCTGTTCTGCTTGGTCTGGTTACCTAAGCATGTGAAGGCTGGATTTCAGGCATTACATTTCTTCCTTTCCAAGCTTTCTAGTGAAGAGTAGAAACCCTGTGGTGTTTGTGTTCTTATGCCCAGGATCTGTGTCTCAAATGTAGTATCCTGAAGATTTGGAAAACAAAACCTGTAAATAGATGGATGTGCATCCTAGTTTCTAGCCTTCTGAGTTCATCAGAGGTGATTAATGCAGAATCTGGGCCTGCGGGTTCCTGAGTGTAATGTTTGCTTCTGCATCTTGAGCAAACAAGGAACCTGCAGTTCATGAGAGCCTCAGAAAAATTAACACACTGAGCAGAAACTCTGGCTCCCTTGGCCACTCTTTATGAATGCACAGAGGGTGGTAACCGGAAAGACATTTGGAAATGGCTTTTGCTCCCCAGGGAGCCATTGCATATGTCAGGGCTGTACCCTGCCCAGTTCTAATTTGCTGCAGACACTCAGTGCTAGCAGGTGACCCCGAACAGGAGCCAAGTCTTGTTACATGTGGCTCGGGGAGGTGGTGGTGGTGGTGGGTTGACTGAGCTTCTGTCAGGTTTTCCTGTTCTCTGAAAACTGACTGCTCATAAATTGGAAGTCTGGCCTTTTAGATGAATGCTTGGTTAATGAGTGTTGAGTTCCTTCTTTTATCATATCATTTCCATGCAACCTCAATTGAACAAAACTTTGAGTAGAAAAAAGTTGCATTTCGACAACTGCCCCGCTATGTGACATGTCTTTCCACACTCTTGACACCACCTAAACTTTGCTCTCACTTCCTAATCCTCTCTTTGTGCCTCGTAGATGGATAGACTGTCAGGCCAGAAGGGACCATCATGATCATATAATCTGGCCTCAGAGCCTCCCCCACCAACTCCTCCTTAGTTTCCTTTAGTCCTAGCTTCGTGACTCTGCCATGCTGCCCTCTACACTTGAAGTAGTCTATCCTTGTATGCCAAGCACACTCTCCCCCATCCTTAAAATCCTTTTGTTGTCCAAGCTTGTAAACGCGGGAACTTGTCATATCATCATGTCTATTCTAGTGAAGGCCTTAAAATCCTTCTGCCAGTCTCTAGTTGCTTCTGAAGGGTCGGTAACCCCAGGAAACCTATAGGATTTGTTCATCTTTTCCAAAACCCAGCTGCCGCTTTCAATTGGAATTGTCTTTAGGCCGCATAAATGCTTGTAGTAATGATGTACCTCTGTTGGTCCCAGGATATTAGAGAGACGGGGTTGGTGAGGTAATATCTTTTATTGGACCAACTTCTGTTGGTGAAAGAGACCAATGTCTGTCCCTGAAGAAGAACTCTGTGTAGCTCGAAAATTTGTCTTTCACCAACAGAGGTTGGTCCAATAATATATTACCTCAACCATTTTGTCTTTATGGTAACAAGTGAGCTGACTGGCAGTCAAGGTTATCCTCTTTTAAACAAACCTCTTTTTATTCTCCCTTATCACCCTCTCTTTTTCTTAGGAAATCCAGTTAATTAGATGAGTTGCTGTAAATCTTCTGAGTCATTAGCATGGGGCAAATGCTAGCTTGGCTTCTATACTAGCCTAGCATATAATGCTTCTGAGTAATAGCTGAAATACTGAACTAGTTTGTCCTTGTAATTTTTGTGCATGGGAGAAAGGCAACCAAGTGTGACTGCTTGATTTATTTTGCTGAGAGTCCTGCTTTATACTGCAGAGCACAATGACACTGGTGGCCATTGTAGTGAGGCATACATGTCTTTGGACAAAAATGTGCACAAGTGTTTTAAGGTTCCAATTGGAAATGCCCCCCATTTTCTAGAGTTGGGTGTCGGATAGTGGCACTGGCTTTTACTTTTCTAGCCCTGGAGGAGTTGACATTGAACATGTAACTCAAGGATTGTCCTAACAGAGATTTTGGGAATTCTTGCCTGATCGCATGAAGAGAGCTTATGCTGTTTGGTAGCTATTCTAATAACCCTCTGCTTTTCGTGTGTAGGTGAAGAGGTCTGGAGATGTCTGGGCTGTGGGGACAGCATTCCAGCTGGTCAACGACTGTACAGGACTGTTAATGAAGCTTGGCACAGCTCTTGCTTCCGGTACGTTAAATCTAGCCTGTTTTTAGACATTACTTTTTCCCTGTGTTCATCCACCAATGTGTTAGCCTGTATGCTGAGTATTAACACTTACAGGGTTTAAACTGGCTGCACTATTTTACTGCCACCTTTATGCCTACTCAGGAAAATCTTACAGAATGATCATGTGCTCCTGCTCACTACCATATTCTAATGCTGGCATAGCACTTTGAAACTAGATTGCAATTTGAATAGCCGTTTGAAACAATCTGGAGAAGTGGTGCTTACACAACACACAAATAAAGATTAAAATAAAAATGAAAGCTCTGATTTATTGGTGATAGCAGATAGGTGAGATGCTGCATATTTCTCTTCAGCTACATCCCAAGATAGTGCCCACTGAACTAGGTTGAAGCAGTTTGAGTAACCGTGGTTCTCTTTGCCATATGTGTATGGTTTGAGGGAGCTATTGAGGATTGGCGGGGAGAGGTGCTGATGCGCAGGAAGGTTTTGAGTTCCCCAAACATACTTTCTCCCTGTCAAGCTATTTAGATCTACAACTTGCCATAATCTCCTCTGACCACATTGCTAGCAGCAGAGAGTGAAGAGGCCTTTGAAATCCTCTGCTCTTGGCAGCAGGATTTCATGCATGTAATCTGTTCCATGAGCAATTTATCCAATTCTTGCTACATTAGTTGCCTTTTTTAAGGGGTCCTGATTCTGAACACATGCAGCTTCTGTTGACTCCACTATGAGTAGCAGTTGTATAACAGCTGTTGATCAGTCTCTTAAGGTTTTGGCTTTCATTTGGCTTTATCCTTTCACCCTTGCTTATTTTGTCTGTGCCCAGGGAAAGAGGGGTTTGGGAGGTGGGTGATGTGTCAGAAGTGTTTACTGTCCTGTGTTTTTTTTAAAGTAAAGATCCTACATTCTGGTTACTGGTGTCTAAAAAAACACATTGGGCTGGCAAAATGTTTCTAGGTCTGGCAGATGATAAGAGACGTTAATCTAAATAATCTCCCAGTTTGCAAATACTGGAAACTAATACTTTATACCACTGAACCCTGGCTCTCCAGTGCTAGGGTATTTGATAATGACCAGTCAAAGAGTACGGGACAATAAACATCACAGAACTCTAGTCGTCTTTTGTCCACACTCAAAAACAACCTGGGGGTTAAGCACTCAGTCTTCCTCTCCCCCAGCCCCTGCCAACTTGTCAAACTCAGACGTGCATGACAGACCAGAGCACCATCACAAAGCGAAGACTTCCCTAACTGATGCCTGTAGGGCTCTGTTGGAATAAATTAACTTTGAATACAGGTTTTAGTTTACACTTGTCTAAGTGCTTTTTGCTATGTGACCTTTCAGGCTACTACACAGGTATGGGGCAGCTCTCAAGTGGTGTCGTAGCAAATGGACTTGAGGATAGGATGTGAACTACATGGACTCTTCATAATGGGCTGATGGAGACAGTCAAATCCTGCCCTTAGTGACACCTGCGCAGCCTGCATGACCTTCAGTGGGGCTGTGCAAGTCTGAGTAAGGGCAGGATGTAGTGCTGTGCACTAGCTTGATTTCCTAGTGAAGAGTCTAATCAGATCAGGCCAGCAAAAGATGCCAAACTCTCCTGTCCTGTGACATGCATCAAATCGCTGAGTCTAACTGATGTTGTGCTTCCCTTACTGCCTTGTGCCCTTGACTGGCTACAATACTCGATTAAGCTACTGTGCTGAACTAGGCTACACTGTGAGAAACTACAGTCAAGGAAACTGCCATTCCCTTTCTTCTTGTTCCAGGGTGGGGCTGTGCACTAAAACAACAAATTCCAGGTTTAATTGACTGACTCGCCCTTTCTCCTCTCGCTCTGTAGCTCAGCATGTCTCTAATCTTGTGCTTAATATCCCAATGCCAAACTTTAAAAGGCCTTTACTGGTAGGAAGCCTCTGGTAGCTGAGAGTTCCGGCAGCTCTTGTGGAGTGTTGTTTACAGGCTTCCTGTGGATTAGCTGACTTTTTCGCCTGGCACATAATTTCCATCATGCAGATTGGCACCTCTCCAGCCTGTTAGCTTTGTTTATCCTCAGTCAGGCTAGCCTTCTGATCACACTTCAAGCTGGTAGCTGCTGACGCGTGTGCATCTCTGAGGATTTAAACTCTTTCTGTCACTTCCCTCCTTTCTTGAATAGCATGCACAGGCTGTGTCCGTAGATTCTGTATCTTCTCTAGGTATGGCTGGAGAGGAAAGTGATAAATTCCTATTTGATATGTACCTTGGACATCTTAAATTGTCTGTTGGCTAGCTAGTGCTTTGGACCTACTGAGTTATTTGCTGATATTCTTTAGGAGAGGCATCTGTCCACTCTAAATATGCCTTTGCATGAGGCTATTTTCACCTGTTTTTGCTTCCAGATGTTCCCAGCCACCACTGAGATTCAGTCCCGGGGCGATGGCCACATGGGGTCTTGCCCAGGTTTCCATTTGTCAGGCTTTCCTTTAGATTTCAGGAGTGTCTGAATAGGCATGGTTGTGTCCCCTTCTTGCTGATGCTTATGTCTGAATTTTTATCAATTGGATTACTGGAAGGAAAATCTGAGTGTCTGGGCATAATTAAACTTCCTGCCCTAGCAACATAGGGACACAAGTTCTGTTGCCTTCAGAGTGACTTTATTCCATGGTATGGCTTTAAGGTGGATGGCTTACCCTCTGATCAACAGTGGATAAAACATCAGGCTTCTGACGGCCCGTGCCGGTTACTTGATGCTAGTTTCTCTTCCTTGTTCCTGGCTGAAAATATGTCGCTGATCTTGCTTTTCTGTATAAACAATTAAGTTTGCCAGAGGGATATTGCGAGTGTTTGAATGAGAGTGGTGGGTGATCAGAAATGGGGGGCAGAGGTGAGGGAATGTGGTGAGCTGGCCATCTGAAATGAGTTCTGTGGTTTAAAAGAGATAAGTTGTGATAAAGGATGCAGAGTGCTGTAGTCTCTGACTCTCTTCCTTCAAGAAAGTTCAGGGTGCGGGGGAAAGCTCCTAGTACGGCTTTGTCACAACTGTGTCCATATCTTAATGCTGTCTACTAGGGGGACAGCAGCACACCTCTGTGACCATGCTGAAGGGGTAGTGTTTTATTGCAACCTCACTTTTTGAGTAGTCTGGTGCATGCCTCCATTGTACTTCATAGCTATCCCATGGAGCAGTGTAAAGTTGCAACATTCTTGATAGGATTCTGAATGGCAAAAGTGAACTGACTGGTCTTATTTCACTCTGCATTGGGGAAAGCTCTGAGCAGCAGAATAGGTTCTGAAGAAACTTTATTTAAGTGGGTGCTTAAATTTAGCAGAAATTTACTTAAGACTCCACACTTTCCAAGAAAATCTGCTTCCCCTCCACTGACAAGTGGTCAAATAGACATATTTATTTTATTTATTTATTTTAATTCTGTGTGGACAGGATTAGGATTTCAGATGGTTCCAAGAGTAATGTGCTACATTTTGTGCGATAAAGATTCAAACTAAAGACTATAGCAGTGCAGTTTAAACTGTGGGACAGATATCTAACACTCTTTCTGGCTTTCTTTTCACTGTTTGCTTGTGAATACTGCCGGGTTTGTGTGCGAATGCACATGTATCATGCAGATACATTTGGGGCTGAGATTTATCATGTCCCTTGTAATGAAAGGCAGTTACAAAATGCATCATTTTTCATCTCTACCCGCTTCTTATCCTTCTGCTTCTCTTCTCCCCTCCTGCCCCCCCTCCATCCACATATTCTGGCAGTTACAGTAAGCTCCTGGTAGAGTTCCAGGGTTGAAAGGTCAATGCTTTAACCACTCAGCCTCATGGAAGTCTCTCTTTAGAGATGTCTCTGCAGTGGATGGGGTGGTTAGCTGTTGAATCTCACTCTGGCTATCGGATTTAGAGAGAAACCGTTCCTAAGTGCTCGTTTGCCCACAGGTCGCCCTGAATTTTCATTGGGGTTAAAAAAAAACAATGAAGCACTTTGCAGGTGGTCTGTCTTCTGAATAGTTAGAATTCCTCAGGGAGGGTGTAGCTGCTGCAGGATCTCTATATAAGGTAGAGTTGGATATTCCATTCTGAGCTTTTACTGTCTGGTTGTCTTCCAGGGCATTATCAGTCATTACTCACTGTGCCCGAAGTGTGCACTGTGGTTTACAAACAACGGTTGCTTGCAAAATTTAATCTAAATAGACAAAAGCTATGGTTGGGAAGCCTCTGAAGCATGAGGGCAGTGGTGTTAGTGCACATTTTGTTACTAGAGATGTGCACTGTTTACAAAAGAGATGTTCCTGTTCCCAGAAACATATCTAATAGACAATTACAGATTTTTCTCTTGCTTGCTTCTTAGCATACAGATAAATACATTCAGGAAGCTTTTAAGTCTTTTTGAGTTGGGCAAATGAGTGGTGGTGGTGACGACGAGGGAGATCCATCTGTTGCTGCTTATTTCAGACGCTCATTCTTAGAGCATTGTGCTTATCTGTGTACCCCTATGAGGAGCTGTCACTGTTACGGTTTAAAGTTAGAAGCAATAGGCAATAACATAGTAAACGTGCAGTACTTCACTCCCGTTTTTTGTACAGTTTGAGAGGTATGGCTGCTTGCAGGAGTTTCACTCAGATACATATTGAAATATTTCAATAGCTGATCACTGTGATCAGACTTTCCATTATACCATATGACCTCTGATAGCCACATCTTGTGTTGTAAATGCCTTGGAAGTATAAGGAGGCATTGGGTCTGCATCCAGATACTTGGAGTGCCTCCAGGACAAGGAAAAAAGGGCACACTACAGCCTTCCCATTTGCCCAGTAGATGCCAAGCCTGCTCAGAGCTCCTCCTCCCCCAGTTTCTACGAGTCCCATGAATGAACTGAAGAGCCCCTCTGTGCATGGACAGTGATCTGCATATCTTATAGGTTGGTGGAAGTGCTGACGAGTCTCAGTCCATGCCTGGTTCACTACCACCCCTGGCATCTAAAGTGCCATTTTAAAAACCAGAGCATTTGAGAATGTGCAGCATGTAACCCTTGCCATTCAGAGCCCCTGGGATTATCTGTATACAGCTTGCTTTAAATACACCAAGACCGTTATTTTGCAGTGTTAAAATTGGGGGGGAAAAAAAACCACCTCTGAAATATAAAAATCTGCTTGAGTTCCTAAATCTAAAATGAACCAGTGGGGAGACTGGAAAGTGATTTTTAAGATGGAATTAATTTGTGAATGGAAGTTTTCCTTTTACCTGTCAAGGCCAGAGTTCAGGCTTCTTTGTTTCTCTTGCAACAGTTAATGTCAAATGTCTAAAAACATTATAAAGAAAGCAGCCCCTGTTGTGGCAAGTTTTAGTGCATTCTGTCCCCAAATCTTGCAGGAGAAACACAGAATTCATGACAACCTGTCAAAACCAGACAAAAAGATACAATTTTCAATTTGCAAACACATGCTCTAAGGCCACCTATATGAATTATTTAGGGTCTTAAATAGTCTTGTATTTTTTTTTTTTTTAAGACTTCAAAAATCCACAAACGGGAAATGTTGGCCCCTGCCACAAAACCCCACAATGCATGGTGGCCCACCTAATTTAGCTGTGGGAATGTTAACTTTGGAATTTCTTGACTCTTGTATGTTCTCACCTTTAGTGCAACTTGTTTGTCCAGCAGAGATTAGTGGTATCTGCAAAATTACCTGGGGAAGATTAGTGGTTCTAGCCAGGAGTTCAGGTCTAAAACCTGAGACCCGTAATAAACAGATTAGCACCTCTTTGAGAGAAACCCTTTTATCGGCGCTATAATGTTCATAATTGAGTGATAAAACAATTGAGAAGGGAAGTAACTCTGTTCACAGAATTCTGTGGGTGGAGAGTAACTGCTGCTGCCTGATGGCTAGGACTTGTTTCAAAAGTAGAATTATCTTCTTGATAAAATGTTTCCTGTTTAAACAGAAGATTGAATATATGTCCCTTGGCTTTAAGGAAACCTTAGACAAAAATATCTTTCCAGTTTCTTAGCTGTCTGGGTGGCTTTTATTACTTTGAAGTTGGGTTTTATCTGCTGGCTTCTTTCACAGACTAGTAGGCTCCTTATCATATCTCTGGATCAATCTTCAAAGGTCCAGTCTGAAGAGCTGAGATTTATGGGGTCACGTGAACTCGACCATGGAGGGGGTTCAGCCCATGACAGCGACATTAAGGGGACTGCTTTTGACAGGAGATGATATGCAATGGGAGGAGGGGCTCTCCAATTTTCCATGGTGACGCTTATTCTGTGGTGTAGCGTTGATAGTAAGGGGGCACTGGGATGTGAGCACTGGCCCATTTTCAGCACACAATGTGTGGGGAATGTGGGAGAAAGGAGTGCATTCCTAGACACAGACTCACAGCATTGCTGCTTGCAGTGAAGCTGTCGGAAATGTCAGAAGGAATTAGACCTGCATCAGAATTGATGGCTGGATCAGGCTTTACAGCCCTGGTTCTTTCTGCACTGTCTTAGTCTGTTAAAAATCAAACTGAGTAGGAGAAACTGACCGTTTCAGGCTCCTTTTTCCCATAAATGTAGCTGCATCTTGTCATTACAAAAATTAGGTGCCTGGCTCTCTAGTGGAGTTGAAATGCCAGCCACAGCTGTCAAACCTGCAGCCAGTGCCTCCATTGAGGAGAGTGCCAGCTCTGTGAAATGGAGGATCTTCAGTCGAAGCAAATCTGGGAACTTTCATCTCTGGTGCATGGCTGGGTTTTGAGACTCTTGTGAAAATAGCGGGTTTTACGGACTGCACAAATATGGGAGGGCTAATAGCAGCAGTAGCATGTGTAACAGACTAGCCACTCAACAGAGCACTGTACAAACACCAGTGCTTTGTGTTGGGTAGACCAGGGCTCTGAGTAGAACTCTCTGTCCACTGTTCGGTCAGTGTCATGGACAAGGCAGAACAGGCTGAAGCAGTTCTCTGTGCAGCTGTTGCAGGTTTAAGTCAAGGATCAAGTGACTTGTTTGCTCTCAGATTAACCAGTCTTTGACCGGTTTTAATGTTACATCCTGCACTGCCATTCAGACATCCTGGGCTGGGTTAAACTGCCGGGCCTGGTCTTCTCTTTCTGCTCTGAGGCAGCCGAGGCTGTATCTTTGGGGGCAGATTAGCCTTCCTCAGAGTGGAAGGCACTGTGCAGCAGAGAATCAACAAGCAGGTTGGAGGGACTGTAAAGGGTGGAACGTGCACACACCACTGTGATCTAGGAAACTGCGATAAGCATTTATCTGACATAAGCAGAGGCTTAACTCTCTGTATTTGACTCTGCCCTTGCTTGACTTCAGTATCAGTACCATTACTGTGCCGAGAGGAGCTGTGTGTTCACACACTTGGCTTTTATTGTAACAGAAGTTTCAAACCTTTCAGGGTGGGTCTGTCACATAACCTCTCTGGAGTCTGGATCACAGCTCCACCCCCAGTGGAAAGGGTCTATTTCCTTGGTGCTTCTAACCACCCATGTTCCTTTTGTAAAGGATGACGACTCCTCCCCTCCCACCCTCGGGGGGTGGAACCAAAGAAGGAAAAACTAACTTGACAGCAGTTCGTTCTTGCAAACTCTACCAGCTCCCTCACAAGAATGTCCGAATTTTAGCAAGGTTAGTGGTTACGCTATCCCACCCAAGGGTGCAGTTTGCTGCTGAGTTGAGGAGGAGATGATTACAGCCATGGGAGCCTGGAAAGATCTGAAAAGAAATGAGTGGCTGAGAGACCTGGCACTCCTTAGGCAGTTTCAGAGAGGGGAGAGGAGCCTGAATCAGCACAAGGTGAAGTGAGTCCTTCCAGCTGCCATGCTGGCCAAGTGGAGTTGTTCAGAGGCAGTTGGACAGATTTGCAACCGAGCCGGTTTATCCAGTGCTTGAAGATGGGAAGTTACTTGTCTGCCCCAGCTTATTCCACTCCCAAGGAGCCCTTTCGGTAAGTTTTTATTATTATTTCCCTCTGGGCCTTGTCTCCACTTGGCACCCTGTAATGTCGTCCTGGGCGCCTTGTGTTTGAGGTTCTCGGAATGAACTTCAGCTGCTTGTGTGTGGGGAGCAGCAGGCCTGAAGCTAGGAGCTCTGACTTGTGAACTGGGGGGTTGGGGGGGAGGACTAGGCAGAGTTATTGAAAACTAATCTGTATCCATGTTCTTATTGATAAGAGGGTGTGGCATATGTGCATATCTGTTCCGTAATGCTGTGCTTATGTGCACAGCCCAAGTGTGTACTTGTAGGCTCCCTTTCAGATTCAAACCATAGACATCCGCCTCCTCACAGCCTTGCAGGCAGCAGCCAGAAAGAATAGCATTGTATGGAAAGCTCCTGGTATATAGAAAGGGAGACTGTGTTCATGGGAATGACACAGAATATGAGGTCCTTGAGTGCCATATGCTCCTCACTGGGATGAGTTTGGGAAGGTAACATAGTCCATAGGCAGCAGGGTGTGACCATATCTAATGAATGAAATGAAGTGATTTGCAGGCAATAAGTAGTTACAGTAAATGCCTGGTTATCTTGGAATGAGCTCTTATCTCCGATGTTTTGCTTATGTTAACCCCTTTTGTTTATCTGAATGTCCAACTTCTTCCTCAACCCTGAGTCATTTAAATGGATTGGAGATGGTTCCAGAGCAAGGCCTTGATTGCACTAGTTTCCCCATGTTAGCCAGCCAAGTTTGAAATTGGTCCTGCAAACATAGTTGTGGTGGCCAGTAAGGCTCGGGAAACTCTGCCAAAACAGTCTTAAAATCCTCAAGATTCAAGTTCCTATCTCATGTGGAACAAGGACAGGCCCATTTAGACAGGACAGACCTAACTTCACAGGCAGGCTTCTAAAAAGCCATTTCCTACCATTGGGAGGAAGTGCAGTCAGAGCCATAGCCTTCTAATAGTATGTAGAGTCATACTAGTAAAAGGCATGTATGGGAATTATTCACAAATACATGCTCTACTTGCTGGTGCCTAAAGGAAGTGCCATGGGAGAGGTGCATGTGGAAGCAGAGGTTCCATGCCCTGCCTTCTATCTGTAGCACCTTGGATATGCTTTCAGTTGTCTCTTTGCCCTGGAGGTTTCTGGGGCATTAGCCAGTGTGCGCACTTCAGCTAGGTCCTGGGTGAGGAGGTGGTTAGGTTCAGTTTTAGGGAAGCGCTATGTTCTGGAAATGTCCTTCTCTCTGCATGCCAGTTCTTTCCCTTTCCCCACCTTTGGAGATGTAGACTTGTTGTAAGGGTGACCACATGTCCCAATTTTTATAGGGACAGTCCCGATATTCGGGGCTTTGTCTTATATAGGCACCTATTACACCTCACGCCATCTCGATTTTTCACACTTGCTATTTGGGCACCCTATGTGGTGTAGGGTTAACCCACCTCACCTGATGATCCACAAGGGGTTTCCATTAGTGACCTTTACTGAGAGGGTGCATTTCAGTGTTAATGTGAGGTTTCTCTTCATTAAGATACTGGCTTCCTTTTGGATGTAAAGGAGACTTTGCCTTTGAGCTGAATTTTCCCCCTCACCGTTGGTCAAGTTGGTTTCTTGTTGTCTGATCCATTTAGCATCCCCCCCAAATGGGCTGCAGGTGAGAGTTTGACATCTCTGTGCCTGCTCAGTTACAGAACTCAGCAGCATGAACACAGTAACACCCAGATCCACACCAAGATGTGACCTGTTTTCCAAGTACCATGGAGGCCTAAAGCAGACTTCTGAAGTTGTGTGTGACTGTTCCACTTTGACCCATAAAACCCCCATCAGAGTTGAAATTGCTGGCTGGACTTGGCTCCTTGCTCCGGGCACTCTGACCTGGCCACTGCCTGTGGAGTCAGTGCTGCTCTGAATTGGCCTGGCCTGGCTCCCCTAATGGGGGTGTTGGGCAGCTGGGCTTTGAATGGTGCAGCAGGGTGAGGGTGAGGCAGGCTTGCTCAGCAGTTCCTACTCCCTAGAGGCAGAACTCATCCCGTGTTGACTACTTTAAATGTTGGGAGGTATACCTAAAGTGTAGGGACTGGTGGGGATTGGGCATGCAGGTCAGTTACATCCGTGAGTGTCAGCTTCATGTGTAAAACCTGCCCTCCTTCTGGGGCCACTGATTCTCTTGCTGCCTCTTTCCCCTCACTCCCATGTGAGGTAAAAAAAGGTGCAGCCTCCCAGAGGCAGCAGTTAAAGGACTATATATTTTGTAAAATAATTCAATAAATGGTCATTTTTAATATGGCTTTAGAAAAGTTCTCTAGAGTCTTAGGAATGATGGATGGGGAAGGGAGGGAGTTGAGTATGGAGTGGGGCACACTTCTCTGTCTGGCTGTCACTGCCTGCCAGTTCAGCGGTAGTTTAGTGTTCTTGATTATATGATTGCCATGGAAGCAGCTCCAACGCCTTTAAGTGCAGGGCTGTGGCAGCATTAAATGAGTAGGTAGGAGCTACCAGTTTTAAAGTCTCTGTTCACATGTCATGGTTGTAAGTGATGGCAAAGGCAGCATCAAAGCCTCTGGAATTTCTTTAGAAAAAATATAGGAGCATTGGGATCCCTAAGAACCCCAGCTCTTCCCCCTCCACAAGGCCCATGTTATGGCACCCTCCCTCTGAGTAGAGGTGGTTGCAGCTCCCTGGGATACCTGCCAACGTTGCTCCATCAGTCACTAGAACACTTGGAGAGTCATCTGTTCTCCTGGGGTTTGAACATGCTGCTCCCATGATGTTCCTAACCTGTGAGAACTCAGTGTCCAAACTGACTTCACCTAATCGCTTGGCAGCCTGTTGTGTTGCCCCAAGCCAACCTTATTCATCTAAACCCCAGTAGTATTGGATTTTCACACTTAGTGGAGAAGTGACTGTGCTTTTCAAGAACACATTTGGTCTGCTGATGTGGGGATGGGGGACTTTCACATGTGCGGTGAAGACCTTCCCTTGTTAGGCCTAGAGGATTGTTGCAGCCCTCATCTACTACTTTGCCACTGCAGGAGTAGATAAGTATCCTCACCATTAACCATGTCCAAAAATCAAGAATCGTGTCAGGGATGCTGGAACAATTTGTATAGAGGGGGGGCTGAAAGCCATTGAACCAAACTGTAAACCCTCTATATCGGAGGTGGCCAACCTGAGCCTGAGAAGGAGCCAGAATTTATCATGTACACTGCTAAAGAACCACAGTACTATATCAGCAGCTCCCCATGAGCTTCTCCCCTTGCTCCCAGTGCCTCCTGCCCACTGACAGCCCCGCCGATCAGCGCCTCCCCCTCTCTCCCTGCACCTCCTGATCAGCTGTTTCGTGGCATGCAGGAGGCGGGGAGGGGGAGGAGCGAGAGCATAGCAGTCTCAGGGGAGGGGACAGGAGGGGGTGGAGTGGGGGCAGGGCCTGTGTCTGAGCAATGAGCACCCCCCAAGCACATTGGAAAGTTGGCACCTGTAGCTCCAGCCCTGGAGTCGGTGCCTATACAGGGAGCCGCATATTAACTTCTGAAAAGCCACAGATTGGCCACCCCTGCTCTATATGATGGAAATCGCTTCAAGCAGCACCTCCAGCACCCCTAGTTCCAGACTCTATGAATCTTGGCAAATACAATTCCATGTTTGGAGAAGTGCTCTGCAGCTCCAGAAAAATGGACTGATTAAGAACTGTTCATGGAGATTTACTTCCCTTACCTGGGGCTCAAGCGTTGTACCTGATGGAGTGAGAAGAGAACCTGCCTGAACTTGGTGGGGTTATTAGCAGCAGCCAGCCAGCAAGGGGACATGATCAGTTGTAAGCTGTGGTGTTTTCCAGTCCCTGAGGAATCAATCACGTCTTGGGTACTCTCTCAACACAGTAGAGAAAAGTAAATCTGGGATTAGACCTTCCCATTGTCCATATCCTGAACAGAAGAGTGAAATCTGCCTTGCTTCTGGATGTGGTGGCCTAGAAAGATGAACCCATAAACCAACAGTGCTAAAGTTAATGCACATCAAGTGAGATGGAGGGGAGTTTGTCCTACTATCTTGCATGAGTAAAGCCACCCTCTTAATCTTTCCAACTGGGGACTTGAGGGTCACATGGTGCCTCTGTAGCCTGGCCAAGGACATGATTTTGGTCAAAGGGTTGGTTCTGGTGACCAGCTCTATGCTGTGTACAAAATTTTAAAGCATCTTCCTTGTTAGAAAATAAAGTGTAATGGTGGCAGAAGGGGCTGCGTTGCGGTGTGTTATTCAGTGAGGTGGTGTTCTTGCCAACAATGACTCATGACTGAGGCAGCCAGTTTGTTCAACGGTGCTAAGTCTTGTCTCTGGGACCTGACACACTTATTGTTGCCTCATTGTTCTGGGTGGGGTGTTGAGCCTTTAGCTGCAAATTTATCTTGCCCAGATTTGTTTAATCACATAGCAAAGAGCTGACTGCTTACAGACTCCACCCCCTTTCACCTTCCCTTTACTATGTATATGTTGCAACAGCAGTATCCAGAGTTCCTATTTCCTGGTAAAAAGAACAGGAGTACTTGTGGCACCTTAGAGACTAACACATTTATTTGAGCATAAGCTTTCTTGGGCTACAGCCCACTTCATCGGATGCATGTAGTGGAAAATACAGTAGGAAGATATAGATATATATACACACACACACGATGAAACAATGGGTGGTGTGTGTATGTATCTATATCTTCCTACTGTATTTTCCACTACATGCATCCGATGAAGTGGGCTGTAGCCCACGAAAGCTTATGCTCAAATAAATGTTAGTCTCTAAGGTGCCACAAGTACTCCTGTTCTTTTTGCAGATACAGACTAACACAGCTGCTACTCTATTTCCTGGTAGAAACTGCTAATCAAACTGGTGTCGTAGAGTTGGGATCAATTGCTGAAGTGGTATGGGGAAGGTAGGGGAGCACCTTGTAGGCCCCCTCCTTAAGACCATGCCCCTGTAGCATTGACTACAATGGCATAAAACTATGGCACCATAGCCAGCATAACCCCGTCGCTTAGATGAAACCTACAGTGACAGAAGGGGTTTTTCCATCAGTGTGGAAATGCCACCTCCCCCAAGCAATGGTAGCTAGGTTGACAGATACATTCTTCCATCAAGTCTACATTGGGGGTTAAGTGCAGGTCTGATCATGGAGCTTTACTTGTTTAAAGCTGTAATAGAGCTCTAGGTTTACACACTGGTACAGGCATGCACATGGAGGTGGGATAACTCTGAAGGATCTTATTTGCTGGTGTTAAACTAGATGTTCCTGCAGTGTGCTGCTGTTAGTCACCACTTGCTCTTTTCCCTCCCGCCCCCTTGATCGTTCAGTCGGGGATGCTGACAGCAAATGAAAGCCAAAGGCTAGCAATTGAAGGAAAGACATTGTTCTGCTGCCCTGCAGGTGGAGTGTATGCATACCATTATGAGGGTGTAACTCTTAGGCCTTGGCTACACTGGCGCTTTACAGTGCTGCAGCTTTCTCGCTCAGGGGTGTGAAAAAACACCCCCCTGAGTGCAGCAAGTTACAGCGCTGTAAAGTGTGAGCGGTGCCCCCCAGCGCTGGGGAGCGGTGCCCCTCGTGGAGGTGGAGTACCTGCAGCGCTGGGAGAGCTCTCTCCCAGTACTGGCGCCGCGACCAGACTCGCACTTCAAAGCGCTGCTGCGGGAGCGCTCCCGCAGCAGCGCTTTGGAGTTGCGAGTGTAGCCAAGCCCTTACAGTGCCCCAGATCTGTAGGTTGTAATAACAAATGCACTGTGCATCTTAAGGCACAAAGACTCTCCTCCTGCTAATGAAATTGGCAGGGCCTATTGCACATATCAAAGCTCTGTCCCCTCGTGAGGGAAAAGGATTTGTGGCTCCCCAAGCTGGGAGAATCTCTACTTTCACAACATTCATGAACTACACCTCTACCTCGATATAACGCTGTCCTCGGGAGCCAAAAAATCTTACCGCGTTATAGGTGAAACTGCATTATGTTGAATTTGCTTTGATCCACCGGAGTGCACAGTCCTGCCCCCCCAGAGCACTGCTTTACCGTGTTAAATCCAAATTTGTGCTATGTTGGGTCGCGTTATATCAGGGTAGAGGTGTATTAATCTAGTTTGGGAGGAGGAGTTTATTCATCCATAGTGGAGGAAATGGCTCCAAATCCTGCTTACAATGAAGTCACTTCCCTCAAACCACTGGCTATCTGTAAGCAATTTCACTTTGTTCCTTCTGCATCCATGTGAATTGGAATGAAAGCAGCTTTCCATGTTGAGGCAAAATCTTGTTCTCCCCTTGGTGTATGCACATTCCAATCGTATCTCTACTAGCTGGAATTCCCCAGTGGAAGCTTAGCACAAATTAACTTAAACTTCCAGGAAGTGTGTTAAGGTGGTGCTTGTGTGAGGGATAACACTGATGGCTCTGAGTCTATCTGCAAGGTGACTGTAGTAGCTTCCTTCCCAACGACTTGGGAAGATTATCTTTAGGAGGTGAGAGTATGTCTCCATACTCTCAGGGCTGGTTTACATTGAAAAGTTAGGTCGACTGATTACATTGTTCAGGGGTGTGTAAAAAGCCATACCTCTGACCGACGCTGTTAACATGACTTAACTCTTGATGTACACAGCACTAGATTGATAGTTATTCTGTCAACCTAGCTGTTGCCTCTCCACTAGGTGGATTAATTATGGTGATGGGAGAACCCTTCCTGTTGCCATAATGAGTGGGTACACTGAAGCGCTATAGCGGTGCTGCTGCAGTTGTGCCCCTGTAGTGTTTTAAGTGTAGATTAGCCTTCTGTCTTTGGCTCCTCTGTTGCCAAGGGAGTCAGTCAATGCCAATAGTGCTAGAGACATACCTGCTGTGAATTGGACTAAAATTGCAAGTACATAAGAACAGCCATACTGGGTCAAACCAAAGGTCCATCTAGCCCAGTATCCTGTCTTCCGACAGTGGCCAATACCAGTGTTTCAGAGGGAAAGTACAATGTGGTAATGATCAAGTGATCCATCCCCTGTTGCCCATTCCCAGCTTCTGGCAAACAGAGGCTAGGGAAACCAAGTAGATCAGGGGTCAGCAACCTTTCAGAAGTGGTGTGCCGAGTCTTCATTTATTCACTCTAATTTAAGGTTTCGCGTGCCAGTCATACATTTTAACGTTTTTAGAAGGTCTCTTTCTATAAGTCTATAATATAAAACTAAACTATTGTATGTAAATTACATAGTTTTTTAAAATGTTTAAGAAGCTTCATTTAAAATTAAATTAAAATGCAGAGCCCCCTGGACCGGTGGCCAGGACCCGGGCAGTGTGAGTGCCACTGAAAATCCGCTCACATGCCGCCTTTGGCACGTGTGCCATAGGTTGCCTACCCCTGAAACAGATGATAGTTTTGGTCACTACCAGCCTGGATAAGATTTTATCCCATTACTAATGCTGAGGTCACCCAATGCCTGCCTCGCGGATCTTAATGAAAATATCATGTTAGCAAAGCTGTTGCTACTCTAAATGATTCCAGGTATTCTCTTAATCTGTCTAGTGCTGTGCATGATCATGTGGATGGCTAGTCTTGCTTCTCAGGTTGAGGGCTGAATGTGTACTGCCCTGGGCACCAGGGAGTGTTCAGCATGCATTTTTCAGCACACCACCACCTGCACAGGCCTCCTAGCTCAATGAAAGTCACATGATGCAAACTGAGGAAAGGGGGAAGGAACATTTAAAAGAAAAAATCTTCTACTCCAGTGCATCTGCTAAGAACATAACAGTAATGTGCTTAAGGAGCAGCACAAGGAGCCTGTGGATTTGGATTTGATTTAGTATATTTTTGCTGCAGATTTTCCTTTTCAGCAAATTGTTCAGTCTCTGTGCCTATTTCTTCATCTGTAAAATGAGGCTGATTATATTTGTCTGCTTGCTTGCTTCACATGGATTTTAAGGCTAAATTTATGTCTGAAGTGCATTGAAACCCTTGGCTGGAAGATGCTCTAGAAGTACCAAATCTTTCCTTGGGGTCAGTTATCAGCATGAGGAAGGAGAGAGAATACCTGCAGCATCCACCACTTTATGTGAATAAACATTGAGCTTCAAAGGGTAAATGTCTTGTGAAGCTCATTCTTCAAAGGATAATGTATTACGCAAAAAAATCAGGAGCCGAATTCCTGCTCAGTACAGAGTTCCTTCTGCTTGTGGTGAATTTTAGACTGTGGCTGGAGGAAAACGAACTCTTACTGGGGCAGTCCATGATGAACTGTTGCTAGCCATGTCCCTTTGTCATCTTCTAGGTGCTCGGAATGTCAGGACCCGCTCACCAACTGGTACTATGAAAAGGACGGGAAGCTCTATTGTCACAAAGACTACTGGGGGAAATTTGGGGAATCGTGCTATGGCTGCTCTTTGCTGATGACTGGACCTGTGATGGTAAGGACTCTGCTATGCCTCTTTCTGCCAAGGTACCTGGTAATTGCAGCGGACTGGGGGTTTTAGTCTTAGAATTCAACTGTGGATATGAAGTGTTGAAAGTATGCACAATCTATGCATCTTTTGGGATGTAGATGAGCTTAAATAGGCCAACTTGTGAAGGAGGGGTGTGAGGACCAGGAGCGTTTTGGGGAAGATGGCAAGGAGCTGAAATGCATAGAGCTGAACAAGATGAGGCAACACACGTCCCATCCTGCCCCCAAGTTGTGCATCAATGAAAGTGATGTTCAGGGAACTGAGACTCTGTTGCCCGATACTCAAGTTCCTCTAGAGCAGTTAGCCTCATGTCCAGTGAGAGGCTGCACTTTTCTTTGCCTTACGAAAGGCTGCAATTGTCAATTTGCAGTCTTGTGCTATGTCTACACTACAAATTACTTCAGTATAACTTACACCGCTCAGGGGTGTGAATAATCCACTCCCCGAGCGATGTAAGTTATAACAACCTAACACCAGTGCGGACAGCGCTGTCTGCAGGAGAGCTTCTCCTGTCGACATAGATACTGCCACTCCTGGAGGCAGGAGTTATTAAGCCAATGGAAGAACTCTCTCCCATCAGCTGAGAGCAGCAGTCTCACCCAAGGGCCCGGGGCCCTCTGAGGGGCTGTGAGTAGATTTCAGGGAAGCCAAGCAGGGTCAGTGTTAAATTCTCTGGGGCCTAGGGCAGAAAGCTGAAGCCCGGGACCCTGAATCCCGCCACCCACGGCTCAAGCTGAAGCCTGAGCAATTTAGCTTGGTGGGGCCCTGGGCAATTGCCTGGCTTGTTACCCCCTAATGCTGGCCCTGTTTTTTTATATGCAGAAAAACAGTTGTGGCAATGGTGGGCCGTGGAGTTTTTAATGGCATGTTGCAGGTGGGGGGGGCTTGCCAAGAAAAAAGGTTGAGAACCCCTGCCTTACAGCATCTTCACCAGAAGTGCTACAGTGCTGTGGTGTAGATGTAGGCTTAGACTGAAGGATTTCTCAAGCTACATGATAAAATAGGGACCATGTCTAAAAATGGCTTTCCAAGCCCTCTAGTGGCTGGCTGCAGAGCCACAGGCCTCAAGCATTTCTAAACGATTGAGCACCTCTTGCATGCTCGAGTGTAACAAAATATTGTCCTGCCCCAAATATCCCACCAAAAAGGAAATCCTAACCTCTTAAATCAATCTTTGCCAAGAATGAAAAGTATCCAATATTTAGGTAGGCTAAATAAAAGCAGTATATTGTGTAACAGCTAACTAACGCTACTCTGGAGGCAGTACCGACATCTGCTAGTGAAAATAGTGCAGATGAATTCTCACTATTGAATGTTTTCCAAAATTCCATCAGTAGGGAAGGGTCTCTTGTAAGAACTATTGCAAACTATGGAATATGAACAAGCCAATTTTTTTTTTTTTTTTTTTTTTTTTTTTAAAAAAGTGTCCCATTAGACTCGTCTCTGCTGTCTGGTAGCTGGCGGAAGTAGCTGAATCTTGTGCATTAATACTAGTCTTGCAAAATATCTCTCAGATTTATCAATTAAGGCTTAACATCTACTCTCACCTGTATCATAACTAGTGGGAAGTCTAATATTCGCTCAAATACCTACTTTGCTCCAAGCTAATAAAAATTTAGCAAGACTACCAAATATATGGGGAGGAGGGGTACCTGGGCCACATTCAGTGTTTTATGTTGATGCACTTGTTTCAGAGCAGTGTATTGTAACCAAGGCATTGAGGGAGGGGGTTTAGGAAAGGCAGGCTGGATTTGCATTGCTCTATCTGGTATTTAACATTGCTTAGTCTTGGAGTCCATGTAGACTTACTATTAGTAGGTGCAGTTGTTGCTTCCCCAAACCCCTTTTTAACAGTGTTCCCTCCTTGATCAGAACTTCCTCTGCCTGTCTGTGTAGGTGGCTGGAGAATACAAATACCATCCTGAATGCTTTGCTTGTATGAGTTGCAAAGTAATCATTGAAGATGGAGACACGTATGCGCTAGTACAACACTCCACGCTCTACTGGTAAGATGGGGCACATAACACTCCATTGCTGTCCTGCTAAAATGATCCTGTGGTACTGTGCGCTCCATTGCCTGCTGTACATGCAAATCACTTCCCCATTCTGTCTAGTGGGTTTGTGTGGTTTAAACACAAATGGATGTTTTAAAAATTGGAGAGGGTTCAGAGAAGAGCCATGAGAATGATTAAAGGATCATAAAACATGGCTTATTGTGATGGACTCAAGGATCTAAATCTCTTTATCTTAATAGAGAAAAGCTTAAGGAGTGACTTGATTAGTCTAAGTATCTGCATGAGGATCACATTGAATAATGGACTGTTCAATCTAACAGAGAAAGGTACAATGTGATCCAATGGCTGGAAGCTGAAGCTAGACCAATTCATACTGGAAATAAGGTGTAAATAGTGAGAGTAATTAACCGTTGGAACAATTTACCAAGAATAGTGGTGGATTCTTCATTCCTGACTATTTTTAAGTCAAGATAAAGTTTAGAAAAACATCCCATGTGTTCTAGGAATTATTTTGGGGAAGTTCTATCATCTTGGTTTTGACAGGGGATCAGATTAGATGAACACAGTGGTCACTTCTGGCCATGGAATCTATGAATCTGTAAACACTAGAATGGAATGATCAAGTGCATTTCTAGGGATCAGGGAGCACTGCTTGAAGCCTTGATAGCTGATGATAATAGCATTGTTCCAACCTTTTAGGACAACAGGATCCGGCTACATAGGTTTGCAAGAAGGGATGGGAAATGGCCAGTGACTCTCTTCTGTTCTTTCTGTAGTGGAAAATGCCATAACCAGATTGTGCTGACGCCAATGATAGAAACTCTCTCCACGGAATCTCTGCGTGAACAGCTACCATACACACTAACCCTCATCTCTATGCCTGCAGCCACTGATGGCAAGAGAGGGATCTCTGTGGCTGTCGAAGGTGGCTGCTCCAGCTACGCCACCAGTGTCCAGGTGAAAGAGTGAGTATGAAGAAGCCGTAATAGCTGCATTAGCTGTTCACAATTCAGTAATTGTGCAGAGGTATCTGGGCAAAGGAAAGTGGTAGCTTCTGACTAACTTTTATTTCTATGAGAATCTCTCCAGTTGCTGAAATGGAATTTCTCATTCAGTGACCACATGTGGTAGGAATGAGATGCAAATGAAACCATGAGTGTTTCTTGGCTGGGCAGTCTTTTATTCTCCTACATTGTTATGGCTAACTTAAAATGTGATTCAGGGCAGGGATTCTCCACTGCCCAGAAATCACTTATGAGATTATAGCAGTAACAAATAAAGAAACTAGTTACCTTTCCCTATGGCTTGGCTATTGTTTGCGTCCTTTCCCTGTGGGTATATGAGAAGGTCCTTTATTTGCCAAGCTTTCTGAGGTCTTGGCACCTCAGAGAATGCTTGCCATCACAGCTTAGTGTTATCTCACGTTAGCAGACTGAGAACCCTTCACTTATTTCTGGATCCTAAAAGTGAAGAACACTTGCTGGGAAGTAGAGATCCATTGAACATCTGATAATCCTGTGTTTAGGCGGATTCTCCAGCATGACTCTTTCCTTTCATTTAGAGTCAACAGAAGACATATTAGCCCAGATGTCCAAAATGCCATCCACTCTGGAGACCGGATCCTGGAAATCAATGGAGTCCCTATTCGCACATTACAAGTGGAGGAAGTAGGTATAGTTTTATCTTGAGTAATCCTGCAGTCTATACTCCAGACTGATTTTTTTCCCCCTCTCTCCCCCCCTGCCCCTTCTGCCTTGGGACTTTTTTACAATCTTCTCCCATAGCAGTGCCTATTGCGTGGGGCATTGATTTGTACTACAAAACAATCCACTGGCTGTGAATGCAAGAATAAGCTTTTGCTGCCTCTTAGTTTGGAGTCAGCATCTAAGTTCCATTGGGGAGGGGAAGGTAGCAGCTGGGAGAGGGCAAATTAGGAAGCAGTTTAGAATAGGGGAGGTGTACATCAACAATTGGTAGGTGGTTAAGGAAGCCTGGAGTGCAGGTTGTCTCAAAGGGAAGGAGTTGGATCAAGTGACTGAGTTGAAGGCAGAGTACATGTATCGTCAGGCAAACCTGTTTTGAGAGAAGACAGCTGCCAGGCATGGTCAACTGAGACTGTATCTAGAAGCTGTGTATGGTGTAGCAAGCGACAGATTTGTCTGCATTTACTATATTAAATGCTTTATACAGTTAATCACATTCAAGGTAACTCGGTGCACAATATTAAGCTACCCTTTCGGTCGCTAGACAAACACTTTTTGTCTGCTGTTAGTGTTAGCTAATACCTTAAGCCTTCTCTTCTAAAGCAGAATAATTAGATCTGGGTTTAGACACCTGGGTAGCTTTAAATTTCCCTTATAAAGGTGTATTTATCAGCGTTAGGCATGATCTACATACACTGAAGAAAGGAAGTCCAAGAATAACGTGGCCTCATTCCAGAAAAATAGTGATCTGGGTCTCTTGTTGCTGATCAGAGCAGAAGAGGATCTAGCTAGAATGAAGAGCTACATGTTGCTAGATTGTGAGTGGTGTGGTGGACAGTTATATTGTGTGTAACTAAACCACAGCCACAGTGACCCGATTGAGGTACTACTGTAGATTGTAGCCTGAAGGACATTCAGGTGGCTCCATGTTTTTACAATGGTCCCCTTCAAAGGCTCTTACCCTGCCCTTGGATTTGTGTTCAGGTGGAGGACCTGATTCGCAGGACAAGCCAGACACTTCAGCTGCTCATAGAACATGACCCTGTCTCTCAGCGACTGGACAGACTGCGTCTGGACTCCCGGCTCCCCACCCATGTAAACACCACCACCACCACCTCACGCTCAATTTCCTCATTGGACATCAAAGGGAATCTGGAAGGAACACTGAACCGGCGCTCCCTCAGGTACCAAACCCTAGGAAAACTGCACTGCGGCTAGTGCTTCTAGAGCAGCAGCTGCAAATCTTCTGAGGAAACTACTGTTTTTTCCTAGACTATGAGAATACCACCACGGCCTGTCACCTCTCATCCAGCTGTGCGTGTTTTAGCGTGCCCTAGAGCCTGGGCTGTACAATGCACAGTCTTGCAATTGCAAATGACTGAGTCATGGACAGGCCAAGCCTGGAATGAAGCATTGCCCAGGAGATGAAGTTGCAGATCCCTTCAGTCATTCTCTATGGACTCCCCTTCGGGCTGGCTTGTTTAATAGTGTTTAGACTGATAAATAAAGACTGAATTGTGGGCTCTAAATCTGCTAACCACTTGAAATAAATTGAAAAGTCAAAGATTTCTGCCAGGCTCAGATGGCTGTGGTGAGAGCTTACCCCTCAGGGACTGGCCCCTGCTAAGTGAGGCTTGGGTCGTCAGTGTTAGAAAACCTGCCCTCCCCATACTGGGGTCCTCTGTGCCCCACCAACTTCCTTCATCTCACAAAAATTGCAGATCATGCAGTATCACTTCCCAGACACCTGAATCCGTTGCTCAGAACGATCAGGAGTTGTTCCTTGTAAGGTGGAAGTCGGAATCCAAATGGATAGAGATGTGCTGCTGTGGAGGCTGGCCAGCATTGACATTGCTGTTGGCTCACTCAGGAATTTAACACCGGAAGTGACTCTGCAGCATTGGGTACATGCTGCAGCACCATCCACATCTGCAGAATTGTGGGAAGCTAGTGAGCTGGATGGTTACTAGCAAGCCCTCATTTAGGGTAATAGACCTTCCTTGCAGCTGACCTAATCTTCCAGTCGCTTTCACTCCCCAGGCGAAGTAACAGTATTTCCAAGTCTCCTGGACCCAGCTCCCCAAAGGAACCTCTCATTCTGAACCGTGACATCAGTCGCTCTGAATCTCTGCGCTCTTCCTCTAGCTATTCCCAGCAGATCTTCCGGCCCTGTGATCTGACACATGGTGAAGTACTTGGGAAAGGATTCTTTGGACAAGCTATCAAGGTGAGTGGGCAAAACCATGACCCATGAACTTACTGCCAGATTCCCAAGTTACAGGGTATACATTCTACAGAAACTTTCAGACATCACAACAAAATCTCAAGTGACTTTTATTTCCTTCCTAGTAGCGTGCTAGGCCTGGGAGCTTGACTGGCTGTTTTACCATATTCACAGTTCTCTCTTCTCTTGTACTCACTCAGCTTGAGTGTAGCTGGTATCCTGGAGAGATGGCTTACATTCTGCTGGAGAGTTTCTGTCCTGTTTAAATTGCAGCCTATCTAATAAGCATCTTGTGTGCTAAGGTGTTTGTATATATAACCAGAGCTGCAGAGTGAGTGGGTCACACCTCTGTCAAGGGGACAGGGGGAGGACTCGCTGTTACATGAAATGTGTCTTCCTAAAGGTGACCACTCAATCTCCCAATCGAGTATTGTGAAGTTCCCTCAGTGCAAGAGTCTGTGCCAGACTGACTGGGACTTATAAGGGATCCAGTGACAGTTACTGTGGTAAACTGTTTAACAGTCAAACTTGACTCCCCCGAGTATTGACCACATCTGTGCAGAGGTCCCTTTGAGAACAAAAAGCTCCTGCAATAGTAACTCTACTCTTCCCTGTATTAACAGTCTGATCTTAGCCATGGAGTGTGGACCCTTCAGGTGCTCCCTCCCTGGCATTCTGCATCAACAGATTTCCTCCCGACCCCCATAATTAGAGTTTCTGCAGTCTGCTCAGATGTCTGGTATTACTATAGCTGACCCTTGAGTCAGTTTCCTGAACACTATCTACCTTCCAAGGACCAGTGTGAGCTCTTCAGTACCCTGATCTCCATCCCACTATGCTGTGGGAATCAGTTTCTCCTTAACCACTGTTGTATCAATCATCCTCCTGTGCTTCCTTGGGGATATGACAGTGTGCTCTGGGATTCATAGTGTTAAGTGTTCAATCTTTGATATGGTACAATGCTAATTGGCATATTTATTTTCTTTGCTCATAGACAAATAGCATGTCCAGGTAAGCAGAACCTTTTCCTCTGCAGCATGTCTTGCCATCTGCATCCCTGTGGGGTTAACAGCACAGAGGCATTTCCTCTCGTGTTGGTGCATGCACTGGGAGATAAAATCTCCTCAGTGAGTTCCACAACAGCATTGTTCTTGTTAAGTTTGTTTGATATACCAGCCTAAAGAGTCCATTTAGTTGTCTTCATTACTTCCCTTGCTTTTGTCACTGTGCTTTAGACACTTACACCTCTTTGCGGAAGGTGATGGCATAGTGCTCCTCGGCACTCGGCTAATGTTTGGATAGGAGCAAGAGAAGGGATGCTGTATTGCTGCCTGGTCCTGTTATCCACACCAGAGTCTCCAGGTTTTCACACTCCACATAGAACAGAGTAGCGCTGAATTCTACTGCTCACCTTTAGTGTGCACTGGTGTCAAGGCTGAATCCGATCTTTCCAGTAGAGCGGTTTTCCAGATTCTCCGTGCTCGTGGCCCCTTTCCAGCCTAATGTTCTTTACAACACTTGTCCCCCAAGATCTTGAACTCTAAACATGAGCAGGTGACACTTTGTAGCCACAACATACCAGAAATTATTTAGTAAGCTTCACAAAACAGAGGTGCAAAAAGGACCCCGTCATTGTGAGACTGAGTCTGTTTTACTGATTTGCATTTCAGCTGGGGAGATAATTACTTTTGATTAGCAGTCAGTTGTTATGCTTTCTTTATAATCGTAATTGAAGCAAAGCTGGACTCTGCATTTCATCCTGTTATCTATGAGAACTTCCATGGCTTCTGCAACTACAGCAGAATTACTCCTTCACAAACCCCCCAAATCTGAGCTCCTGGCTAATGTAAGTTTCAGGGTCTCCCAAAAGAGGCTTGTCTTTTAATAGCCAAGTCAGCACTGCTGAGTCACAGTTTCTTGCATCATTGGAGTTGGTTGATCCACTGCTTTTCTCTTTGGGTCACCAGGAGAATAGTCCTGTGGATGGATCTCATGTTCCTCAATGCTGAGTTGAGGGCCTGAGGGTTTCTGCTGGGCTCTTCAGTTCCCACAAAGTCTGAAACAGGAAAGCTCTTCCAGTTTCGTCTCTGAGATTAAGACCAGTTTCCAAATGTTCTGTTGAAAGCTTCTACCCTGTTCTCTATGGACTGAACATTCCTCTTCTCTCTTTTGAGAGAAGAGGAATCAGCTTGTTTAGGTGCCCAGAAATTTAAGCGAGGTACACTCTGCCACCCAAGCTGAATTACTGAAAGAGTCAGCAGGAGGAGGAGTTCTTCCAGAAAACCTGCAGTCCTGCTCTAAATCCAGAGTCAGGCTGATTTCAGTGTGAAAGGAGTTGCTGGTTAAAAGGCACCCAGATCCTCACAGAGCAAAGCAAAAAAAGTCAAGAATCATTGGATAAGACTTCAACGGCTTTCATGAAGGACCTGGCACAGTTTTCAGGCATTTAAGAGCATGGTGGTGTGTGAGACCCAGTGAAGCCATGAGGCTTTAGGTACTGTTTCGCATGTCGTCACCTTGGTGCCACCCTTGGAGATTGCAGTACACTTTTCACACCGAATGTGGAACCTTGACTGCTTGCTGTCGCAACTAAACAGTCTCCAGTTGTTCATCTCCACCCAGCATTGCAAAGGAACAAGTTTTCAAAAAGCCCATCAGAAACTTAGCACTTGCTGGAAGCTACATGACAGCGGGGATATCTGTTGACTTGGTGTGAATTGCTTAGTTGTTCTTCTTGACCCATGAAAAAGGGAACCATCCTCAGTAATTTCACTAATACAGGCTGAAGTGGTTGGTTAAGGTCTGTGTGCATGGGGACCTGCTTTTCATGTTTGTTTAATTGTGCTTGTATGGTTTAAGGTAATTCCAGGCACACACAGGTGCAGGGTTAATACAGAGGCTCTAGCAGCCTGCAGCACACACTCAGATCCTGCACTGCTTAAAATTGAACCACTAACGGGGGTTCTTTGGATACAATAATATTGTGGACTCAAAAGGCCACACCACAATGGGCCTTTTGTGTGTCTATTTTATCACTTTCAACTTACAGAATCTTATGGGAATTTGTTTTTTTGTGTGGCAGTTTCCTGCAACTCCCTGGACCTGGTCTGTCTGAATTTCCTCTCTTCTCCCTGGTCAGGGGTGGAGGGAGATGTGACCCACAGTTTGGGAAACCCTGCTCTAAAGCATCGATAGGTTTCATAGGGCTTTACTTCCTGCTGTGACAGTGTCTGTGTCCAACAGGTAACGCACAAAGCAACAGGGAAGGTGATGGTGATGAAGGAGCTGATTCGCTGTGATGAGGAAACACAGAAGACTTTCTTGACAGAGGTAGGAGCAAGCTCTCAAGTAAGGCAGGGAGCCAGTTGTGTGGGGGTTAGAGCTCCTCTCTGCCCCTTGGTAGTAATGCCTACCAGTGATCTTAGCAGGGAAGCAGCATGTTGGGGGAAGAACGGACCTGGTTGAAAATGTATGTCACAATTAAACATGACTGACTTATTCAGAAAACAAAGATGACTTATTGAAAATTAATGAATAGGAAGTCTAAGAGGCACTCTGAGCTTAAGAGGCTATTTGGTTGAACTGTGCTTAGTGAATATAAGTGTAAAACGTAGGATGCATCCTGTACAGCGAGCTTTCCAGTATAAAACATTAATAGGAAACAGCTGACTCAGACTCAGATCTGGAAGATGTTCCACTTAGTTACAACAGAGAAGGACATTTTTAAATCCAACCTATTGAATGGCTGCCTTCCTCGTTCCCCAAAGTCAGGCTTCTCTGAAAAACAGCTTCCTAAATATCCGAATGCGTCTCTTCTGGCCCTAAGTATGTCATACAGCACACTAGCTGCAGTGTGGAAGTCTTGTCAACTAAACCATAACCAGCCTAGGGGCTCTCCAACCTGATCACTATCTTTCAAGAATCAAATAATGTAAACAAAGGAAGCAACAATGATCATTGAATTGTCTTAAAGTTGGGTTTTGAATGGACTTTCTTCTGATACCTCTGGGAGGTGCAGTGGGGCTCCACGGATGGTATGTTCCCCTTCTCTCCCAGTGCGGGGACCAGTAAGTAAAGCTCCTGAGAATCTCAGGAAGGCCTATACCAATCTTTCATGGGGGTGGGGGGGATGTTTCTGCCTCCACAGGTGAAAGTGATGCGCAGTTTGGATCACCCCAATGTGCTGAAGTTCATTGGTGTACTGTACAAGGACAAGAAGCTGAACCTTCTCACGGAGTACATTGAAGGGGGGACTCTAAAGGACTTCCTCCGCAATGCAGTGAGTAAATGCCTCCTGGAGCATGTATGGGCATCCTGATGGCTCTCTGGCCAGTGTGAAACAGGTGCCCTGGCTACACAACACTGTCTTTCTGCTGCTGAGAGTCCACAAGGAGCCCAAAGAGCTGGATTGTCATCTCTCCTTTTGAAGCTGGTTCCTCCAGGTGAAGGGAAGCTTCCCCTGCTTTTGCCCATGCTCTAGCTGGCCTGTGGATAGAGCATCTTGCTCTCCAGGACTATATCCTCTTTCTCCAATTCTAGTAGGAGGTGGCCAGCTGGTGAGATGAGACCTGATCACTCAGGAGTTGTCATTGTTTTGCAGGACCCTTTTCCTTGGCAGCAGAAGGTCAGCTTTGCCAAAGGAGTGGCTTCGGGAATGGTGAGTCAATCTTCTGTTGAGACTGCTCCTCCAGGATTCTGGTTGAAGCATGGCGGGCTGATGTAACAGTATGTTATATAATGGCCTGCAGCAGCTACGTGGTAGTTAGGGAAATACTGAGTGCTTATACCAATGTTTTGAGGGGGTTAACTCCAAAGGATGTATTCACAAGGCTTGCTCTAACGCTGCTTTCTGTCCCTCTATTTCAGGCCTATTTGCACTCCATGTGTATCATCCACAGAGACCTGAATTCGCATAACTGTCTGATCAAACTGGTGAGCTCTGGAATATGGTCCTTCCTTTTTCTCTTCTCCTACCTCTACTTTTCTCCATGTAATGTTAGCTTCCATGGACACACTAGGCCTTCTGGTTACTCTCCCTGGCAGCGTGGAGACGATCCCTTCTTGTAAGCCTTCTAGCATGTATCCAGTTTTCATTTCAATGTTCCCATAAATGAAAGTTCCACAGCCTAATTTTTTACTTTCACTCCATTAATCCTGGTCACACCCTTGAGTCCTCTCCATTTTTAAACCCTTTGTACTCTGTTGTAGCCTTTTCCCCACTAGTTGTTGCTGAGTTGAGCTATATACTTGGCTCTCCTAACCTTTGTCCATAAATTGCACCCACTGTCCCTTTTGTTTCTTCTCTGATCATTCATTTTGTGTCTGTCCCTCCCCAAGAATCCTGGGGGTGCGCTCTCTCTCTATTTTAATACGCTGTGGGCTTCATTCCCTCAGCCCTGACTCTCAATGTCCCCTTAGTCTGAATATCGGGTCTACCTCTGGGCTGCGAACCCCAACGTCAAATCTGAGCAGAGTTTGCTAGCAAAGACTTCTGGGTAGAATTAGATAAGCTGGATAGAGCCAAATGCATTATAGCAACTGTAAGAAAGTGAATGGAGTTAAAACTCCTCCTTCCCTGCAGGAGGACTCATGGGCTGTCTTCTCTCCTTACTCACCCTATCTGATCTTGTCTCCCTCTACCTCTTCCCCCTATTCCCTGGGAGTGTGCTGGGCTCCCATGTTCACTGCATTCTTCTAGCTAGCTGCAGGAGGCTTCCTTATTGCCTGCCTGCACAGCTGCTGCTATTGTTACATTGAATGTGCAGTTTATAAGTGGCAGGAAATATAGCCGCTCTGTGCTAATGAGTTACCTCTGGGAGGAGCTGAGGGGGAATCAGTTGTTTGTGATTAAATACCTTGGCTAGGATAACACTGTGGTGGTTGCTGATTTTGGACTGTCTCGGCTGATTGTGGAAGAGAGAAAGAAACCCACCCTGGAAAAGCCATCTGTCAAGAAGCGAACTCTACGCAAGAGCGACAGGAAGAAGCGCTATACTGTGGTCGGGAACCCGTACTGGATGGCGCCGGAGATGTTAAATGGTAAGATGCTCATACTGTGGCAGGTGAGGAGCCACCTCAGGGCACAGATGATGGAAACTCCGGCCATTGGCAGCAATCAAATCTATTAGCTGCCTAAGGCTTTAGACCTTCTAATACACGAGTTTCTTTCTTGTCAACAAATCTGGTGGACGTGCTTTCCCTTCTGAGCCTGGCAAAGGGTTATCCTGCTTTTCCAAAGCATTAGAGTAGTGATGCAGGAACGCTAATGTATAGCATGCCTGGCACCTGCCAAGAGAACTGCCAGCTGTGCCCCCAAGATAGTCTGCTCTGATGTCATATCCTCGGGTACCAGGGCTCTTCCCAGATCCAACACTCGCTTGGCCCTGCAACAATTCCATTCCTGGCTGTGGAGGGAGGCCTCTATCTCTGCCTGGCGAGACCAGCCCTGTGGATCCTGTCTCCTCGCAGAGGCCGCTTTCCCTGTCTCAGCCCTCTGCTGTCTGATATCTTTAGCACTTAATTTATTACCTCTGCAGTCATTGCAGCAAAAACTGGGCATCCAGCTTCCTGGGCAGCCAGCACTGGCTTAGCGTACCATGGAAATGCATTGAAAGGACTATCCGTGTGAATGGCAAAGGCTCTCGGGATTTGACATCAGCAGTCACTTAAACCCTGCAATAGAACCCTTTCTCTTCCCTTGAAACTGGGCTGTATTATAGGCTTTATGGAAATGAAGTGTGTGTGTGTGTATGTGTAATGGCAGTGAAAGAGAGCTGATTTTGATGATGGACATTTTTTGTCTAGCCACAGACTGAATACAGCAGTGGCAGTTTCCACCCCTGCATCTCCACTGTGCTCCTTGTTCTATCTGAATGTTCTAACCTCCTTCTAAGCAGTCCTTCAGCTCCATGGCCCATTCCCTTCTCTGTGAATAATGCCAGTTATGGTGGAGGCTCCTGTGATAACTGAAGCCAATAAACTGTTGTTGGATGTTGTCTACTCTAGGTCATTATCCAGCTAAGATACTGTCCCCATTTCCCAGGCTCTGGCAGGAATATGGTTGGTGCACAAACTTCCTTGTGGTGGTCTGTCAAGAAAAGTTGCCCTGGAAACTTTACAGCTTTATTCTGCTGCCTGGAATCCTGCTTGTGCCTCACTCTTGCAGTAACATGCTTCCATTACTGCAGTGGGGAAATACACCTGACCTTTCCAGGCTGTGTCCAGTAAGTTTGGAGCCAGCAAGTGAATTTATTCACTGCTACTTTAAGCCAGCACCACAACAGTTAATCAGAAATGCTCAACAAAGGCTGGTGGTGCAAAAACCAGAGAGCCCTGCCCTCACTGAGCAATCCCTTCAGAAACGTGGAATGCGGGAGGGCTGTTGGCTATTCCAGCCTGTACCTGCATGATAAAGAACAGCTAAGGTGGGCATTGAACATAAGACATAATTGTTTTTTATTCCACTCATTTCCTTGCAAAACAGCCATAGAGGGGAGCAGCCACTGGGCTCTGAAACTAGATGCAGCTGCTCTAGATGTACATGCTAATTGCTACTTTGCCATGCTAGGAACCCTCTTGCTCCCCCACATCAGTGACTAACTCCAGCTCTGCCTGGGAAACCAATCTAACCTTGTAAAATGGTCATGAGTGCAGGCAGGGACACCTCTTCCCCCACCCTTACCAGGATGCTGCTGAGAAAAGTCACATTTTACTTGGCTGAGCACGGCTGTGCTTGACTCCACTTCGGAGCACTCGCTGGCCCGCTAGGCTGCCTGGGCCTGGATTGTGAATCTTTCCTGGTGCTGGCTTAGAGGCTGCTGCACAATGGGATGCTATTCGGCCCGACTGCACTAGGAACACCCTTAGCTCACAAAGTCGCCTGTCTTGTATTTCCTGCAGGGCAGAGTTATGACGAGACTGTGGACATCTTCTCGTTTGGGATTGTTCTCTGTGAGGTAAGTCCAGGCCACACTGGGGTGTCTAGTGCGTCTGAGCAAGAGGGCTTCCAAACATCACCGGGGTCCTGTCCTACCTCTCCCTCTCCATACACAACAGAAGGCAGCTCTGTGTAGCTGAGTCTGGGTTCCTGACTCAAATGTACTGTGGCTAGGACTAGTCTGGAGAGTTGCACTTTGCATGCCCATCTCACTCCTCTGAGTGTGGGGGTGGGAGGGAAGACGGCACTTACTGATCTGTTGGTGCAGTTCCTGCCTTAAACTTAGAACTGGTGCTGGGAAAGAGACAATCTGGCTCTAGCGCAAAAATGTTGGGATTTAGGTGGCATCTTCCAGCAACCTGGGAGCTTAGAGCGGAGATTCCTTCTCCCTCCTCCTGAACCCTGGGTCTTCAGCCTGTAATTAGCCATGGTAATTCAGGGTCCTTGTAAGGGTGAGATTTGACACCTAAGAGGTGGTCAAAATCTGTCTGAAGGTGAAAAGTGGGGCTTAATTTGCAGATCCTGCTTCTAGAAGGAATGTGTCTGATCTGGCTGCACAGCGACTTCTCTGCCCCACACCTGCTGTATGTAGAAAATAGGCCATCTCTTTTCTTCATGATATGAATGTCTGATACAAATCCGAGAACCAATATCCTGTGTGCCTAAAACTTCTCCCCACCTCCTTCCCTTGCATCACCAGCCAGATGTGCGTTACGTACAGATTGTTCCCAAAGGAAAGCACAGCCTTTTAAAGTGCCCTATGTGTATAGAAGTGAGAGCAATCGGGGGTGGCAGGGAGACCCGAATTGGAGTTTTCCTCTTAATGCTTGGGTGGAGAATATGAAAAAAATGTCTCATGCATGAATGGTACGGCCTCATCTAGAATACTGTGCTGGTAACCAATGTTCCCTCTAACTTTTTCCATCCAAGTGCAGAATTAATTTTATGTGCACCAATATCGAGGGGATGTGTGCCACCAGTAGAAACAAAAAACCTAGATATGATAGATATTTGTTAAAAGTTACCATTGGGATAATTACTCCAGCCAGAACAGGTTAGGTATTTTAGAACTCACTACTCAATTAAATTTAAGCCTGCGAGAGAAATAAAATTATGAAATGCATAGACCAGTCAAAAAACTAAAATAACAGCGCTTTGAAAGAATAAAATTACAGAGAACATATATGTGCATTGCAGGAAGTACCAAGAAATAACACAAGTATGTGTTGGGATGTGTCAGAGACAGTGCGTACGTGCTGGCTGCTGGGGAAGTCTGAGACACTGTGCTCTGTCTCTTTAAGGCGCTCAGCAGCTGAGCTCTCCTGCTCCTGAGACCTGTCCCTCCTGCCCTGCTCTGCAGAGATGGGGTACATGGGCTGGAGGGAGGGGGACACCCTGACATCAGTGCTCCCCTATGCCCCCCCCCCCCCGCTCTGCACAGGGGGATCCCAGGAGCAGCTGGCCAGGGGCTCCGAGAGAGAGGGCAGGAGCAATGTGGCTGCAGAGCAGTGGGGGGAGGGGCACCTGAACACACTGCTGTGTGTGCACGGCACTTGATTCACTCCTGGGTGGCTGTGCGACTGTGCAGCTTAGAGGGAACACAGCTAGTAACCCATCTTCCAGGTTAGTGCAAAATTGCAGGTGAGGTTCAGAGAACAGTAGCAAGAATGAGTAGGGGCCTAGAAATTCTTATAAAGAGGGATTGAAAAAAGTTGGTTTGCTTACCTTAGAAAGGAGACACATAAGAGGAAACATGATAGATAAAATATATGATAGAGAGGTTCTCTTCCTCCCATCTCATAACTAACACAAACACACACATTCAATGAAACTGAAAGTTAGAAAACTGAGAAGTGATAAAAATAATTTTCTATAAAATGCACAATTAGACTGTGGAACCACTTGCCACATGATGTGGTTGTGGTCAACAATTTGGTAATATTCAAAGCGGGACTATATTTATATGGGTAACAAGAACATCCAGTTAGCATAAAGTATTGGAAGAGAAATAAAACCTCATATTTCAGGTCTTAAATTAATCTAGGTGTTGGGGATTAGGCTGAGACCTTTGTGGGGGGCAGATTATCACACATCTGCCTGTTCTGGGGTTTGTTGCACATTCCTCTGAACCATCTGTTGTTGGCCACTGTCAGAGATGGGATTCTAGACCATATTGACCACAGGTCTGACCCAGTCAGGCAATTACATTCCCAGGCTTTGACTGGTGACCTTCTGTATCCAAGGTGACTGGTAGAACTCAGTGCAAAATGTGTTCAGTGTTAGAAGCCCTTAGATAGAGGCAGAGAACCTAAGTAGTGTCCTGTGTATTCTACAGTCATCTTCCCCATTTCCTTCCTCTGCTTTGGTTTCCCTTCTGAGATTTTTGATTGGTCCCCATAATGTTTGATGCACCATTTCTTTCCCTCCCTCCTTTGTCACCCTCCTGTTGCCCCTGCAATGTACTTCAGAGCTCACTGCAAATCTCCACTTGCCTTTCCTCAGCTCCCTGGCATGTGAGCTGTGTTGTAGGAGGAGGGTTTTGATAGCATAATGACATCATGGAGGGCTGTGTGCATGCTATAAGATGTTAATACCCTGGGAGCAGAGAAATTGCTTCTTACTTCAGTGCATGGACTGATAGTGGCTAGGACACTGCACAGTCTGCACTAAAAGCTAAGGTTGTATTGTACCCCTTGCAGCAATACCCTAGGGAGGTGGGAATTGACATTGGGCTTGGTTTTCCTCTGCCATAGCAGGGAGAGACCTCTAGGGTCAGCCCCTGTACTGCCTGTGAGGTTTGCCTGTATTAAATGGTGTTGCCTTGATCCTCCTTCATGCAACAAGCCCTTCTGTAGCTGGGGCCTGGTACAATTCTAGCTCTGCTCCCCCTGCCCTGTAATCAGACATGAATTGTAATGTTTCCAGTGAGCCAGCCTAGCTCTAGACTAGAGACTGAGCAACCCCCACCGGCTAGCCCTCAGCTGCTGTCCCTGCTGCTACAATCGCTGTTCCTGAGCAGTTCTTTCCCCTCTAGATCATCGGGCAGGTGTATGCTGACCCTGACTGCCTCCCTCGCACACTGGATTTTGGCCTCAATGTAAAGCTGTTCTGGGAGAAGTTTGTTCCTGCCGATTGCCCTCCAGCCTTCTTCCCTCTGGCTGCCATTTGCTGCAGGCTGGAACCAGAGAGCAGGTAAGGGGTGTGAAATGCCAGCTAACCTCTAATCTCTGGTTCTCTTCTGTGTCCAGTTTGTATCTTTGCTTCTCTCGGGCTGGAGAATGCCCTCTCCTCCTGCCCCCACTGGGAAGGTGTTGCTCTGCAGAGTGGGTCAGAGGGGGATAGGAGGTATGCACTAATATCCAGGGCACTTGCTGTGTCCTCACTTCATGGAGGAGTTTTTTTGCTGCTGTCTTCCTTTCCCCATCACTGTCCCAGGAGCTAGTCCACTGCTGTCCTATTGACCCTGTCTTATCACTTCTTTCTAGGCCCCCATTTTCAAAGCTGGAGGATTCCTTTGAAGCCCTTTCTCTCTACCTGGGAGAACTGGGCATCCCCCTCCCTTCCGAGCTGGAGGAGCTGGACCACAATGTGAGCATTCAGTATGGGCTGAGCCGTGACAAGCTACCTGAACACACAACCTAGGTGGCCCAGCCTGTGATCCGTGCTACTTTCCATTGGATCCTATATGCGTGGTGTGGAGGGGAGATGTACTTTGGCCACCTGCAGGGCATTCAGAGGGCACCAACTGCATACTGGGTGCATCACCTCTCCCTCCCCATGAAACTAAACCGCCATGTCTGTTTGATCTCCTGGTTTCACTGTGGATTTATGGCACATTTTTGCAAGTGAAAAGGGCTATTTCCTGCCTGCTGCACCAAGGAGAGCTGCTCAACACAACACAATTCTTTGGGGCCTGTCTGGCTTTGATTCACTGTGGTGCCTTAGAACTTGACATGTGACTGTAAGCTGTGAAATAGTCCTGGCCTATCTGCCAGGAAGGGAATCACTATAGGAAGTCTCCTTTGTTAGGAACTGCTTTTCTGGAATTACTTGTCCCAGACTTTTTAGTGACTGTGCTCTCCTTGGAAGACCTGGAATACACTAGAACTGGGAAAACCAGGCACCTGGCAAAGGGCTTAGTCAGGGACTCCCTTGCTTTTCTACATGTCAGGGTGGGAGTTCCCGAGCTGCCTAGGGGCTGGGAGAAGCTCTAGGAATTGAGGGGAGCTTGAACGAAATGGTTGTGGTATCATGTCTGGGAGTAGAATTTCTCAGTTAGCGTAGTTCACCCTCCAAGGCCCTGTTCAGAAACACTACAGCCAGTGAAAACTGGGCTTTGCTCACCCTCCTGATGTGAATGAGGCTGTGCTGAGTCCAGAGGGTAAGAAGGGGGAGACTGAGTGGTTCTCAGGTATGCTTTTAACTCTACCAACACCTTCAGCTACTGAATCCACACCACCAGTCCCCCAGGCTGGGACCTCAGAGCAGGCAAAAGGACACAAGTCTGAATGCCCAGAACTGCAGCAGCACTCTGATCCTAATGTGCTGTATAAATGGGAGACTTGTCCCCAAGAGCTTGTGCCTGTTTCTGGGCATTTGGCCTGGTGCAGTGAGATACATGCCTCATAATGGTGGCAGAATATACCTGGTGCAGAGAATCGCTCTATGCTGAGGCATTTGGCTTGGACTAGGTGAGTGTTGTTTGACATGGATAACCTCATGAGCGGAAGGAATTTGAGGACATGCTGAAAAGGTTACTCAAGGACAGATGCTAGTGAATTGGAGTCTCATGTCTTCCGTCCTCTGCGTGTACTAGTTGGAGTATTCGTAATTCAGTAGCTATTACTGCCCTTCTCCAGCAAAACTTGCAGTGGAGGGGAGTCCCATAAGTGTCTCTGCCACTCAGTTATCTGTTCTGGAGCCCCTGACACAGAACTTGGTCTCATTCTCCAAACAGAATCCTTTTCCAGAGTCATGCCATGCATGGAGGGAATGGAGAGCCTGGGGAGGGAAGGAGGCAGCATATTCACTGAGGTTTTGAACTGGGGCATTAGAGGGAAATGTAGGAGGAAGGAAACCGCTTCCCCAGTAATATGTGGCTGGTGCTACCCAGTCAAAGGCTGGCTGCTGAGTCCACTTGAGTTCCATGCCCTCTTGGTAAAACTGGATTCAGTCTCTGCTCTCCTTTGCAACCCCATAATCTACTAGTGAGGAATGTGTGTTAATGTTTGTTCCTCTATTCCCTAAGGCGTTGGGAATATGTGAAAGCCTGGCCATAGAAATTACATGGGACCAGCCCTCATGTCTGTCTTAAGTTGGTTGTGTTTAATTTGTATGGTGGTGGTTTTAGAAACATGAAAGTTCTGTGCTGTGAGCCAGTGGGGGAGTTTTCAATTGGGTCCGGTGGATTCAGGCCTTCTGATTGTTACAGGACTTTCTTCCTACTACTGAGTAGGATGGGGAAACTCAAGGGAGGGCGACCTGGGTGATGTGTGGGTGGGGAGTCTTAACTCCGTGTGATTGCACAGCACTGTTTGTTGACTAAATTAAAAGCAATAAATATACCCTAGGGACATAAGGCTGTTTGTCTGCTTTTGGAGCTTATAAAGAACATGAGGCTGCCATACAATGGGACCCCTCACTCAGCTGTCGCAGGGCTGCAGCAGTGCATCACCAGGGACATCCGACTGGTGGCTGCAGACGGACTTGACTGAGCAAGGGCTTTGTAGAAGGTTAGGCTTTGATGCCTGACCTCTGTGCAAATCCTCTACAGAACTGCCTTTAGCTGGGGTAATGGAACAGGTGGCAGTGACAGCAGCTACTGTCAGGCCTAGACTTAAAAATAAAAAGCATTTGTCCTGCCAGCCAGTATAACCTCCTGACTGTTGTTACGCGCCAGCCTTTCCCAAAGCAAGAGCCAGAGGACCTGCACTGCCTCTGAGCAGGAAGTAAAACAGACTCCACTTGCCTCAGAGCAGAAAAGGAATAATTAGATCATCTCTCCACAGGCCCAGCCTGCTTGGTCACAGTAGCTTGTTCTGGGCTAGTGAATAGACAGCTGCTTTTTTAGACATGCTCTGCTCCATTCTAATGCTGGACTTTGCCAGTATGTCTACAGAGTCAACATCCCATGGTGTTAGCTCTAGGTGAAGGCATGTTCTTCTCTGAAGTGCGGCGGTGAGTGTGGTTGTCTCTCTCTTTCTTATGCAGGCTGGGGTTGTAGCTCTCAATGGGTACGTCTAGACTTACTTCCTGGTCCGGATGTAAGCGATCGATCTTCTGGGATCGATTTATCACGTCTTGTCTAGATGCGATAAATCGATCCCGGAAGTGCTCGCCATCGACGCTGGTACTCCAGCTCAGTGAGAGGAGTATGCGGCATCGACGGGGGAGCCTGCCTGCAGTGTCTGGACCTGTGGTAAGTTCGGACTAAGGTACTTCGAATTCAGCTATGTTATTAACGTAGCTGAATTTGCGTACCTTAGTCCGAAGTTGGGGGGTAGTGTGGACCAGGCCAATGGAGCAAAGAGTGAACTACAATAGCCTTAATTATTATTTCCTTTCACTGCTTTGAATAATGGTGTTAGCCTGCTTGTGCGGCTATGTACCCTGAAGGAGCTGAAACGTGTTCAGAAAGGCATGCCTTTCTGGTCCCATTTCCTACACGTGAGCAGCTACTTCAATTGAAGCCCACAGAGGTTTCCAGAGAACCTTTTTATTTTCCTTTTTAAGCTTTAATACAAGGTAGCACAATCTGCATCTTTATTTTATTATAATGAGGTATTTAAAATATTTACAAAGAAATGGTATTCAAAGGCTTTTAAAAAAACATTTTCCCTTTTCTGAACCATCTAAACATCAACACTTAATCTCTACTCCGTAAGTTCCCTTAAAGTAGATGGGCAGAAAACCTTATTTGGATGGCTTGAACCCTGCTGCAAAGATGGGGATGTGCATTTCTCTGAATTAGTCCTACACAGATTATGAACCACCCCACTCTGAGAACCAAGTGCTTCTTGCTCATACACGTGCCCTAAAATCTTTATCCAAAATAGCCCCTCTAGATAAACAGCCCCTGCAGTATGACCTCTCCTGCAGCCTGTGCAAGGGACATAGAACAGCATGCACCAGGCCTTGATGTGCCTGCAATAAGGCAGCTGTCTTATCTGTCCAGTTGCATTCACCCTAGGACTGGTTTAAACTCTTGGTTGCTGGAAATACACCTCCCTGGGGAAAGTCTGAAAGGAATTCAGAAATGGCTACTATCCCTTTAAGCAGCAAAGAGTACTTGGCCACTCTCCCTGAAGCTGAGTGAGGGGTTGTCTACCTTCCCTCCACTTTTGAAATACTCCTGCTCCTCTCCTGCCCTAGCAGACAGCCCAGCTCAATGCTCTGGAACCAGGCTCCTGTTGTACCAGCCAAGGAGAGTGGGAATGGGTCCTGGGCACTGGAAGACTTCACTTTATGAGCAGCTGAAGCGAGATCTCTTAAGCAATGCATTGGGGCTAACCATCTCCCTCCCCTGTAACCAAAACCTTCTGTCTTCCACCTGAAACCGAGCTCTTCACTTGCTCATATTGATAGTTGACTCTTCCCCTTCTCTAAAAGAAATTTGCCCGAGACAGCTTTTCTCCTATTAAAGTAAAATGTAAAACTACATTCATAGTCTACATAACCCTGCTGTAAAGCTCCCACCTGTCTCTCTGATACTGTGTCAGATTACAGGCTGAAATGCATATAACACTTGTCAAAAGGGAAGGGAACAGAAAAAGAGGATGTTGAGAGTTCCCATTCTGAAGTGTGGGGCTACACTGGCACATTGCTAGCTTGGGAAACCACTCCCGCTCCCCTGCTGTAGTAATGCCTGGAGATGAAAGGGGTTGCACCAGTCCCCAGGTGAAACAAGTCCTGCTAGCCACCCACTGAACAGCCCCATTTCAGTGCATCTCCAAGTCCTGTCATTTGCTGGAATTCATCAACAAAAAAATACAAATGAACCCCCCACTCCCAAAACAAGAGACTGGGGTCTTAGCCTCAATCATTTCAACCTGTGCCTCTCCTGACCCTAGCTCCTCAGGCACCAGGAGTACCTGCCTGGCCCATGAGAGGTGCATTGCCATCATGTGCCTCCTCCACAGGGGTCTGGTTGGTGTGCACTTCTATCGTGTTCTCATCCACAAGCTCACAGGCCTGGTTCGTGAAGGCAGAAAGTGGAAGGGTGATGCGCTGCATTTCCCGCTCATAAACGTTCTGCTCGTGCTGCTCCTTCAAGTCTTTGGCCCTAGAAAGCAAACCAGAACAGATGCTCTGAGTGCTGACTGCAGTAAGGTCAGTCCCTACAAGTGGGCACTGGCCCAAAGGAGCTGCAGCAGAAGGGAAGAGGCTACTGCTCCAACAAAAGACCAGACCTTCAACAGGAATGTGAGATGTTGGGTTTTTCCCCAAACTTCCAACTCCAGTGGTGAAAGCACCCAGGCAAACAGAGCCAGGTGGGGTCTGGGGGGAGGTTTGTATTCATCCAGTAATACAATATCATGGAGGAATCAGGTTAAAGGTTAGAGCCAGTCCGCTCCCACCTGTCACTGGACTCAAGGCCCGGACAGTAGCTATGGAAACACCATGTGACAGCTATCTGGATTTTAGTTTATGGCTCTGGCTTGAGTCCCTGTAACATGCAGGACTGCTGAGTCAAAGCAGGAGCTACCACTGTTTAGAGAAGCCATTAACTGTGAATGGTAGGAAAGGATGCAAGAGCTCTGGGTGGTGGCTGGCACTTGCACAGGTGAGGTGGGATAAACACACACTTTAGGCAACGAGTATCTTCCAGAAAGCAAACTGAGTTAATGGCACTGCTCAGAGTAGGTGTGTAATGATCTTATGTGCCTGCTGTGTTCCAAAGAGACTTGTTTCTCCAAACTACCTGACCCCTCACATGATAGCAAGGAAGGTGACACGTCTTCAGTGTCTGGTGCCAAGAAGTGGCTTTTTTTAAAAAAATGAGTGACAGTTACTGAACGCTATAGCGAAGGTAATTAATGAGAAACCAACCAGTTTTGTTTTTTATATTTAAGACAAGTGCGACATGCAAAATTTAACTCTAACTGGGAGGCCAATTCACCTGAACATGGCTAGCTGAAAAGGGAAAAAACTGAAACATCCAGTGCTGACCCTGTGTGAAGCTTGAACGTGAGCTATTTTGAATTAAGGGAGGGGCTACTAAGTGTCAAGCCTCCCCAAAGCCAAATCTTCTCACAACAAAGACAGGCCTGGCAGAGCCAGGCCCCAATTCAATGGAAGTCTGGTGGATCAGAAATTACATTTCAGACTATACTCTGCTTGAGCCCTGGAGTAGCCAGCTCCCATTCAAGGGGCTAGAACAGCTTCCAGGGTTTATTGCCAGACAGTTCTAGTGCAGTCTAACGTTCTTTCTTCCCTCCACCCCCCGCCAGTCGTCTCGATCTACCTTCACTAGCACCCTGAATCATGCTCATTAGCAAGTGCTAGATTCATGCTCTAACCTTATGTAACAATGTTGGAGTCTCTGCTGTCCAAGCTTGCTGATGCATCTTATGTAAGGACTTGGCTCAGCCTGGGAGGGACTCATTCTGCTTCACTAGGAGAGGTTGGCAGCTAGCTATAAGAGTTAAGCCCTAAAGCACGGATGTGATAATCACTCTGTGGCTGGCTGTCTGGAATGCTATAGACAAACTGCAGGCCCGATCAGCCGGTCAGGTGCACATGTAACTCTGACTGAACTGAAGGGGAGTTGAGTATGTGCTAACTGGGCCATGCAATTCAAAGGACACATTTAGGAAAGGGAAAGAATTATGATTCTACCCTGTTTTCACTCCAATAGATGAAGGCATAAACACAAAGGGAGCGATGGCTTCGACTGCCATGAGTAGGAAGGGGTAGAGTGGGCTCAGGCCGGGGAAGACACAGAACAAAGGGCAGGTTACTGGGGTCTGGGTGTTTGTTTTTAAATACAGCTGTTATTACGGTCTCACTGTGTTAGGGCCTAATCCTATGAGGTACTTAACTCCCACTGATTTGACAGAGTATCCAGTGCTTATGACTCGCAGATGTGCTGCCAGGTCCATATTGGGGAATCATAGGCAGATTGGCCAGTGTGTCTACATAACTGCAGCCCTGCCAAGGGCCTCTGACCTGCAATAATGGAAGGAAATGCCAGAGCTTAATAAATCTTGTTTCTGAAAAGTTTCACAGGGCAAGTGGTGAAAGCTCCGTCAATCGACATAAAAAACTATACAGTGCAGCATACTTCAAGGGGAGTGGGCTCCTCCACTGGCCCTGGGGGAGGGAGGGTTATTATGGGACCTAATACCTCTGTGTTTAAATGAGTTCCATCGAGGCTATGACAAGACCAGATCTCACAGCACCACCACCACCACCAATGTATAAGAGCCTACCCTTCTCAGAGTCCTGCATGAACTGGGACTTAGGTGTTATCTATAGTAGCTCAGAATTTCCTGACTTTTATAGGCCTGTATCACAGCCACAATGCAAACTCTTGATCCAGAGACTACTTACCTTTTGTAGATGTAGCCCACAACAATGCCAGCTCCAATGGCAATGATTATCACCATCATGATTAAGGCCATCACATAGCCTGTGGAAAAGGAGCAGAAGCAACAAAGTTAGGAACAAGGCAGCACCTCAGCCTCTATGTACAGCAGTGGCTTTAGGGTTCAGAAAAGAAACATCCTGTTGTAGTCCCACTGAGGAATCTAGAGAGTGTTCCTGGAGGTCATACCTAATGTTCCCAAGTCCTTCTTTTCCTTGGAGTTCATCCGGACTCTCTGACTGATCCCAATGACGGGCTGCACCGCAGCTGCCTCGCTCCGGACTGGTAAAGTATCAGCTGGTTCAAATACCTGGTCTATCCCCTGAGATACCTCAGCCGCAACTGTAGGGACCAGAGTCTCTGTGGAGGAGGTAACACCTGTTGGGGGAAAAAAATACATTAAAATATTAAAGTGTGTCACCAAAGTTTCATAGCAACAGCTATCTTGTGAATGGGGCACAAACCCATCTCAGACCCAAAACCCTGGGACCTTCCTCATCTTAGACTGACAAATACTCCCACCCCCCCTTAGATGTTACAATGCCCACTCCCCCTTAGATGTTACTCTCCCTACAGATGGGAGAAAACACACACACTTTTCAGTTCAACTGCTGCTAAAGGTCAAGAGCAATCTAAGCAACTGGCAGAGCAAAGCACCAAAACAGGAGTAAGAACAGAGGTGAGAACTGATCCCAGAGCATTAATCAAAGGGCCACCAGGTAAATCCATTTATAGCTCAATATAGAGGGAAAAAAAAATTCACACTGAACAGCAATGACCAAGCTGATCAATATCCCCATACTGAACTCTTGCAGGAGCCCCCGCTGTTGTTCTATTTCCCTCCTGCCTCAACATTCTTGAGCGGGAAAGGCCTGCGTGGGATTGGTCTATGAAAGAATTTAAGTCCATCACCACTCTCTTATTTACAGCTTGCTACCAAACAGCCCTTGTGAAAGAGTGAAGGGAAGAGGGGGAGCACTCGCTCTGGGTCCACCAGCTAGCTCACCTTTCATATTCCTGACAAAAGCTAAAGGGGGGGGTCAGCTCACGGCACTGGCAATATAAACCTTTCACATCCTAGTAAAGCATCATCCATGTGTCTCACTAATCTTCATATTCCATTTCATACGACTACTGTGGAGTAACAAAGGCCATACCAGCAGGACACGCTTCTACTCCCTGTCTGACCTAGCCCTAGACAAGAAAAACTACCTTTTTGAAGGAGACCCTCACACTCACTATGCTGCCATGACTGAAAGCCACCCTCCATAGAATCTTTTCTATGGGTCTCAGAACCCCCGTCCCACACATATGATGGCAACGTTCCTTCCTTTAGGCATTTTTCCTTGGAGCATTTTGATTCAATACCTCCAGAGTCTGTGATCATCCAGACTGACTTCCCATATAACACAGACCATAGGACTTCCTTGAATTAATTTCTCTTTGGCCTATAGCATATCTTTTAGAAAAAAAACTATTATGTGATTCGGGGGGGAGGGGATGCTGGGTTGGTAACAGGCAGGAGACCACCAGGAAATAAGGGTCCCTCTGCAGAGGGATGTTACTTCACACAGTGTCTTTCAGAAAAGAAGAGCATAGGATCTGGCAGGAGCTATCCCCGGGGAAGAGAAAGCAATGGGACATGCCCTTCCCCCGGCAGACACACCACAGCAGGGAAGGTGGGTTTAATCTGACAAAATGGCTGAATCCCTGGCAAATGCACCAATTGCTCAGCATATTGGCTCCCAATCCCAAGCAGTTCCCCAGGCCTAGAACTTTTAAATAAAGAGCCGTAAATAGGGAACATCTGCTCTGCTTTGTCCTTAATGAGAAGCAGTCCCAGGGTAGGATTGAGAAGACTGAGGGAGGCAAGAATTCTGAATCCTGCCTGGGGTGGGGGACTACATGCAAGGAGGGACATGCTCTCCTTTAGAACAAAAGGGTGGGTAGAAAGACATGCATGGGGTCTCTTGGAAATCCTCCCAGCTTGGTATTGTCTGCAAACTTTATAAGTGTAGCCTCTATTATTATCTAAATAATGTTTGAAGATATTAAACAGGACCAGACCCAAAACTGATCCCTGCAGTATCCCACTGGTTAGGCCCTTCCAGCTTGACTGTGAACCACAGATGACTACTCTCTGGGAACATTTTTTTAACCAAAACAAATTTTGAAATGAAAGATGGGGGTGTCTGGGGGAGGTTTGGGGGGCACAGACTCTCAGACAGTACAGAGGAGAGCAAACAAGCAGATAGTTCAGACAGGATCAGTGCAGATGTGTTCTGTATTGTGCATGTTCTAACATTTTCCCTGGAATAGTCCTAAACTGATTATTCCGCACTCGAATACCTCTATCAGGAAGATTTTCCTGGTATGCCAGTTCTTCCCTTTCTTAATTTCTTCCTGTTGACCCTAACTATTCCCCCATCAGACAACTCCTCTCCATACGTGTAGGTGGTTAGCCCATCCCCCTATCAATCCCACTGGGTCCAGTCTGGATAGCTTTACTTGTTTAATCTTTGCCCCCAGCCCCCTGTGGTTTCACGGGTGCCCCAGCTGTTTGGGAAGCTCCCCACAAGCTGGTGCCTGAGTCTTACAGTCCCTGACATTCTGCTGCTCTTTGCTCCCCCCAGTTTGTCAACATCTGGGCTACCCACCCTGACATGGCCTTTCCCTGCAGTGACCCTAAGGGGACTAGGGGCTGGTGGGGAGGCGGCTGCGCAGATTCTCCCTCTGGGGCGCAAGACACAGCCCAAGGTGCAGACCCACACGTGGAAAGGGCCGGGATGACGTCACGGAGGGGGCCCTGGAAAGGGGTGGGGGACGGCGGCTCACTCCACGTGCAGGGGGCGGGGATAGCCCCGCCCTGGGGGCGGGGTCAAAATGTTTACACTCCGAGCTCTCGCCGCTGGGATGACATCATCCCAAAACGGGAGACCAATCGCAAGCCCCTAGAAGCTTGGCAACAGGGCAGCCAATCCCGCTGCAGCAGGGGTGGGGACTGGGAACTGCACCCCCTCGTTTTTCACCCGATGCGCTCCCCCTGCGCACGTGCCCGGGCCCCGCTGACCCCACGCGGGGACAGCAGCGGGCACGTGGCCCCGCAGCGGGTGGGGGTCCCCGACTGGGGGAGGGGGGCTCGCGCCAGCCCGGGGAAGCGCGCGGGGAGCCCAGCGCCGGGCGGAAGCCCGCTCACCTGGGCAGGGGGCGATGTCGCAGGGGCTCCGCTCCGGGATTCCGGCCTCGCCGCTCACGTAGCACCAGGGGGCCGCATCGCCGTCGGGGTTCCGGCAGCTGCTGTGATCCTCGGAGACTGGGGGCCGGGAAAGATGGTTAATGCGCTGCAGGGGCAGGGGTAGGGGCTGGGCTTTCACCCCCACCCAGCCCGGGAGGCGCACACAGGAGCGGGGAGCTGGGGGGCACGGGGACAATAACACAACTGAGAAGCTGTTTGGAGCCACCCCCTGCAATAAAACCCACCCACCGCCGAGTAGCAGCTTCGGCCGCCCCCGCGGTCGGGGAGCCGAGCGCACCTACCTGCAAGGAGAGCGGAGCTGTAGTTTCTCCCCACCGCCAGCCAGTTCAAGCACGGGTCACCGCTCGAGGTGATCTGTTGGCTACCCCGGTAGGACACTCCATTGCCACGGACACATTCTGGAGAGAACGAGAGAGCCCCACAGGCACTGAAACTGCGCCCGCTTTGTAACCCACAGCAGCACCCCCTGGTAGCGGCGCCCCACGCTGCCTCCGTCTTCTCGCCTCTTCCTTCATCGCACTGTTAAAACATCAAAGTACCAAACACCCTCCCCTGACGCCATGACATTTCCTTTGTAAATGGGGGCAGCAAGTCTGTCAGCACAGCCAAGCAACTCTGCCGGGCTGCTGCTTCGCCTGGGTTTAGACTCTTTAAACTGCCCCGCAGGGGAGGTTTGGGCAACCAGCTCCTCTGATCTTCAAACTGGCACATAAAATAGGCCCAGTCCCCTTGAGTGCAGGGACGGGACTACATGACCTCTCCGGGTCCCTACCCGGCCTATGATTCTCTCAAAGGGTGCAGAAGACGTGACCGATCTCCAGACGCAGGGACAGTGGGGGTGCGGAAAGTGGAAACCATGCATTGGGTTGTTACTACTACTTCAAGCCAGGGAGAGCTGCCGCACCCCTAGTTCTAGCACCCCTCCGAAGGGGTGGCACAGGGAAAGGGGGGGATGCTCCAAAGGGGTGGCACGGGGAAAGGGGGGTGCTCCGAAGGGGTGGCACGGGGAAAGGGGGGGATGCTCCGAAGGGGGGGCACAGGGAAAGGGGGGAAGATGCTTCCCTACCAATCTCAGCCCCTGGCAGAGACAGAAGGATTTTCAGGAGGCGGAGGTTTGCCTTTGTTCCTGGTAACAAAGATGGAGCTCGGAGTCCCTCTCTCCGAAATCATACGGAATAAAACACCCCTACCCCATAGCAGGGCAATGCAGGCTCCATCGCCTGCCCCCCAGCTCGGGGAGCTCTCGGGAGCAGGGTACGTGTGTGTGATATGGGGGGGGTTCAGCTCTCACCTTCGGTGGCAGACGCTGCTGTTAGCAGCGCGGCGCTGAGAAGCAAAGCTTGCACCCCGTCCAGCATCCTTGATCCAAACGGGCACCAGCAAAGGCTGAAGAAGTAGCCGTGGAAGTGTCAGCAATCTGGGAACGCTGCTCCCTGTCTCGCTCCGCTTTGGCCTCGGCCCCTGCTTTGCAGTTGGCAGATGTCTTGTTATTTTCTCCTTTGGTAAACAGGCTGGGCTCAAGCTCACTGCAGCGAAGGCTCCTCCTCTCGTTTCACTCTGGGTCCTAAACATGCAGCGAGAGAAAAACAGCTGCAGCAGAGAGAGTGGCGGAGCAGGCACCCCAGGGTCTGTGCGCCCGACCCCTGGCGCTGAGAGTTTCGAGGAGTCAGTAATATAAACGGTGAAACAGAAGCTCTAGGGCAAACTCCGCAACCGGGGCTTTCACGTCTGGGATCGGCGAGGGGCGCCCAGGAACCAGTTATAGCCGGAGTTAAATCGCCTTTAACCCCTCCGTGTCTGTTGTGTGCACACAAGGCGTAGTGGAGCCTCTTCAACTCCTTGGGCCTACTGCCTATGGGGAGGCGGTGTGCTTCTGCTCTGCGGCACCACTCTCACCCTCTGCTGCAATCTCTTCGGGGATAATAATCCCCAGGCCCACACCCACACCAAGGAATATACACACCATTCAGAGATGGAGAGAGAGAGAGGCAGGGCCTGAAAAAAATTGCCCCTCCTTTAAGGTAGTCTCGTTTCAACCCCTCCATCCAAACTTCGTATATTATGCTAGATTCACGTTCCCACAGGGTTCTTGGGAGTCCAGCAATGCTGCTCCTTGATCTGTCTGCAAGAGACACTCGTGTAATGGCAACAGAGGGTCCTGTGGCACCTTTCACAGAATATCAGGTTTGGAACAGACCTCAGGAGGTCATCTAATCCAACCCCCTGCTCAAAGCAGGACCAATCCCCAGACAGATTTTTACCCCAGTTCCCTAAGTGGCCCCCTCAAGGCTTTAACTCACAACCCTGGGTTTAGCAGGCCAATGCTCAAATCACTGAGCTATCCCTCCCCCATTAAGACTAACAGAAGTATTGGGAGCATAAGCTTTCGTGGGTAAGAACCTCACTTCTTCAGATGCAAATGTAATGGCACAACTTTCCCCTTACCACCTTCAGCAATGAATCCCTCTGTGCCACTAGTCACCCACGGAGGGAGTTAGGTAAACTTGATTTCCTGTGTGACAATGCATGTTATGAAACAACGCCATTAGATGTTTTTTGCTGGTCTAATGGATTGATTTGGTAACAGCGTAGGGTGACCAGATGTCCCGATTTTATAGGGACAGTCCCGATATATATATATATATTTTTTAATATAGGCTCCTATTACCCCCCCACTCCCTGTCCTGATTTTTCACACTTGCTATCTGGTCAGCCTATAACAGTGTGATGATAGCCACAGAAGGGCCATGCTTGCTGTCCCACAGGAATAGTGCCATGGAAGTGAGGGTTTGAAGAAAAATATGATTCTAGAGTGAAGAAAGATGGATGTTATTCTATTCAGGTTCTTATACTGCAGCGCTATGGTATCTGAGGGAAGGTATTTGCAAAGTAGAAATAAAAATATTTTTGCATAACAGTTGGCAGGAAACCTGGTAGGGTTCATCTATACTATTGAAACTGGGGTGCATGTGTTTGCCTGTCTCAGCTTCTTCCTACAGCCTTGAAATCAGTGACAGAACATGTCTGCATGATGTGGGAGAGATAGACCCAGGTTGGCACCTTTTAGACAAGATCCTGAGCTTAATCATGTGCAATTAATAATAGTATATTGGAAACAAACCTGAGCTGCTGGAGTTAATGAAGGTGTTTATAGCTATAATTGCTTGTTATTACCAAAAATATTTCCCTTACTCCAACAGCTTAATAGAGGGAGAAAAAAAAAAAAATTTGTCTCACAAGTGTAGCTTCCTGATTTTCAGCTACAGGATGGGTCACAGGCCCCATTTTACATATTAATGTGTGATTCCTTCCAACCTCTACCAATCTGGATCCTTGGCCTCCATATTCGTGACCTCTTTGGTTTTCCCAAGGATCCGAATCCTGTCCTCTTTAGTCTGGATATGAGGAGGAATTTCTCTCTTTTAGCAATTTGCACAGGGGGAAGATGGCCAATGAAGGGCTCCCTATTCACCTGTAACTACCAAAGTACACCCTTATTTCCTAATTTGGGTTTCTCTGAGTTTGCCATAGTAAGCAGGAGATCCCAAACAATGTCACTAAACCTGGTGGCACTCACTAACACCCAGGCTATGCTTTCACCTCAAGGACATCAATTCCTAGAGCTTCTCTGCTTTTCTTTATTTAATCCCACATAATTTAGAATCTGTGGCTCTGGTCCTAGCTTTCTGGAGAAATGTTCACAGCAGAGAATGAGAGGTGAAAACTCCCTGAAAAATACTGTTAGTGTTGGTTCCATTGTAGGCATTCTATCAAAATAATGCAACCTTTTTGTAGCAATTTAAAACAATAGGTTTAAAATAGTTATTTCTATTTTTAAATATGTAGGAGGCACTCAGATACTGTGATGAGGGTAACCATATGAGTACCTATATTGACAGACTGTTGTTTCCTGTTTTAGACAAATTAAAAACAATCAGCTAAAATATTCATCCCTTCTGGATGGGAGAAAGTCTCTTAAAAAGGTCTACGGAGGAAGGATGCGCTTGTGGTTAAGGCACAAGACTGTGAATACAAGGTTCTATTTCTGGCTGTGCCACAGAGCTTGTGTGTGACCTTGGGCACTCCACTCTCTCCTCTGTACTTCATTTTCACTTTCTATAAAATAATAATAATGGAGATATCCCATCTCCTAGAACTGGAAGGGACCTTGAAAGGTCATTGAGTCCAGCCCCCTGCCTTCACTAGCAGGACCAAGTACTGATTTTGCCCCAGATCCCCAAGTGGCTCCCTCCAGGATTGAACTCACAACCCTGGGTTTAGCAGGCCAATGCTCAAACCACTGAGCTATCCCTAGTTAATCATGATTTCCTACCTTAGAGGGATGTTGAGAAGATCAGTGCTTATAAAATGCTTTGGAATCATCACATGGAAGCTGCTAAAAGAGTGAAAAGTATTTTTATACCAGAAGGCTACAAGGTCTAATGGCTAATGGATGACTGGGCATCCAGCAAGTGTATATTCTACTGGTTCTCCACATGATCTTGGTGAAGTTAAGCTTCCTGGGGCTTGTTTCACCACCTGTAAAATGGGTATATTAGTGCTCACCCACCTTTAAAGGACTTTGGCATCATTGGTGAAGGAAGCTGCATAAGTACTGGTTCCTACTAGCTGAAATGTCTGCTCTGTTTAAATGATTTATGTTTTACTGTGGGGACAGACTCTTGCTAGGCCAGATTCCAAGGTCTTATTTCTGGCAGTACTTTCACTGAAGTCTGTGGAAGTTTTGACTAAGGCTGTAGGATCAGGCCCTCTGAATTCTGCCTAGATTGAAGCTGATGGAAAGTACACCTAGGCATCCAAGGGCAGAATTTAGCCGTAGCTGTTTGCAGTGTGAGAAACCATTGTTAAATCAAATTGATTTATTTTAGCTCATCCCATGAGACAAATTAAAGCTTCATAGCCATCTACACCAGAGACACCTCCTTACCCTCAAACTGATCCAGAAACTGCAGGGCTGGGGAGAGATCTGTGGAAACAACACTCAAATTTTCCCAATCCTCCATCCTGTATATCAGGGTATGAGCTGTGCTTCTTATCCCACACAACTAAGTTCACTCAAAACTTTATGAACTTCCAGTCGAATCAGGGAGTCTAGGAGGGACTCAAAAGCTGCATCCGAAGAAGTGGGCTGTAGTCCACGAAAGCTTTTGCTCTAATAAATTTGTTAGTCTCTAAGGTGCCACAAGTACTCCTGTTCTTATTACCAGGAAAGCACAACAGCCTTTTCCACCTGTCTGACTTGTACACATTTCTTTTTTCCTTTTATCTCCAGTTTTTCTGGGATGCCAGGGCAGATTTAGGCCCTGCAGTTTGACAGAGCAAAGTCTAATGAGATGCCATGGAACTCCAGAGAGCAGGGAACTCCAGAATTAAAGGCTGTGCCTGCTCATTAGGAATGGGTTGAATCTATTTGCTCTGTTCTTACAGCTGAGAGCTTCTGTTATTTTCTAGCGACTTTATTTGAAAAGGAGCTGTTCCATCGATTATTGGATGGATACCTCTGTGCTACATCCATGGCACTTCTCAATCAAGGAACTTGAAGCATTTCACAGAAGTACACTGGTATGCCATTTTACAGCTAGGGAAATGGAAACAGAGAGGTTATGTGATTTTCTCAAGTTTGCATTGTGAATCCCTGATCTAGGTTCTGTTCACAGCTCTGTCTTGTGCTCAGTTTGGTGCTTTAACCACTACACAATACTGCCTTCCATTGATATATCTGTATCCCCAAATGCAGACAGTGTCTGTACAGGCTGATATTATGGCATTTACCTTATAATAGCAGACCAAACTGTCACAGATGTTTTCTTCTTCCAGACTGTCCCTTTGTTCTACTTCACCTGTGGAAAAACTTAAAGTTTAAAGAAATAAATATTCCAGGGTAGTTAAGCTCTGGAATAAGTGGCCTAGGAAGGTTGTGGAATCTGTCCTTAGAGATTTTTAAGAGCAAGTTAGACAAAGATATGTCACAGATGGTCTAGATAATACTTAGTCCTCCCTTGAGTGCAGGGGATCGGACTAGAAGACCTATTGAGATCCCTTCCAGACCTGTAATTCTATGAAAATAACAGTGGAGTTTACCTGCCACACAGAGTGCTTCACACAATGAAGCAATGTTTGTAAAGGGCCCCGAAGACAGAAGGCAACAAGTATACTAAGTGTTCTTAAGTACTTACAACTCCAATAAAATGCAGATAATTCTGCAAACCATTCCTACTCCCAGATCGATCATAAAACAATGTCAGGGTTTCTCACCTAACAAAGTCATCCTTACAAGCTGCTTCAGGAGACAGAAAAATTCCAACACGTTATTTCTGGCTTACAAAAATGATGAGGAGGAGTCAGTCACAAGGACTGGGACAAAGGGACTCCAACTACACATGGAGTTTATGAAGTTGTGCGCCAACGTGCAGCAGCAGAATGACAAGACCGAGAGAGAAACCATGCATTACGGGTCAGAGGGGAGAGAGGGAGGGAAAGTTCTGACTCCATTGCTGGATCTCCCTGCTGGCATGTTAAAGAAAAGGCTTTCCCCTCCCCCCTCCAATCCAAGAGCAGGAGCTACTGCCAAGTAAGTGCCAGCCAGAGCCTCCAGGACTAACAAGGAAGTCAGCAGGAGCAAAACAACCTGGTCTGATATTTGAACTGGTCTGGACAGGTTCAGAGAGTTTGCTCTACTTACTCAGAGTGCTTTCGCTGATGAGTTTTCTGCATGGTATATAATGAAAGGATAGAGGCTCTAGCAGTGTAATCTGGGTCCTGGGGTTCAGAGGAGGGCAAAGTAGCCCCTGTGGGTGACTGCAGGGCTTGAAGGGAGAGTTATATTTTTCCATCACAAAGGGGTCGGTGCTGAATGCCTTCAGCTCTTGCTGGCTACATTTGGAGTCAGGACACAACCTCCAGCATGACTGAACCCTTCAGAGAGCTACATCTTTCTATTGTGGCCTCTTTTGTGATAATCTGTACAGCATTTTACCATGATGGTAATCAGTACCACTCATCACCAAAGCAAGCAAGCAACCCAGAGTTATTTGTATTCATGTAGGTCTATTTTGTAACAGACTCGATTTAGATTACTGTTGTCCTTGTCAGAACTCCCCCTTCCTGGTTTCTGGGCCAGGCACACAAATAACAAAACTGCTTGGATTACATAACCTGTTGTTTTTACTTGGTATGTGTCATGGCAGGATATCACCAAACCCTAGCTGTATTATTAGGCACAAGGCACAGCTGTCTGAGAGGAGGGGGTGATTTCCCAATCTAGGCTATGCCTCACACTTATCCTGTCTCTCTGCAGTTAAAGTGTGCTACTGCTGGAAAAACAGAGCCTGTCTCTTTAAGGGTGGAGAAGAAATGCCTTTGTGAGAAAGACAGCATGGTTTTAGTTGGGAGGCACCATGATCTAAAGGGGTGAAAGCACGGGCCTTGAAGTCAAGAGCTCAAGATTTATGAATGTTAATTTTTTAGATCCAGTTTTCCCTACATCCAACATACACCCCAGTTAGCTCGCCACTTAGGCTTGCCACTTAGGGATCTCCAGAAAAATGAAACTGAAGGTTAGAAATGCTTTTAACTTTTTTTTTTTCCTTTTAAAGGAATTGTTCTCATATTTCCTCCTCCTCGTCTGCTGTTTAGTGTCTTCTTATATCGGAGATACTTGCCTCTAGGGTGACCAGATAGCAAGTGTGAAAAATCGGGACAGGGGGTGGGAGGTAATAGGAGCCTATGTAAGAAAAAGCCCCAAATATCAGGATTGTCCCTATAAAATCGGGACATCTGGTCACCCTACTTGCCTCACATTTTAAAGGCTGGTGCTGTGTGTCTGGGCCCTGGGGAGTGCTTAGGCCTCCCCTGGTGCCATCTTTCTGATTAACCAACCCAAATGTAACACTAACAGTTTCACTTCTCTAATGACACCTGGTTCATTGTGAGCCTAGTAGTCAACCAAATTTTTTTTCCTTCAACTTCAGAGTTGGATCTCTTCTGCAGTCTTCTTTACATGCCAAGTGATTCTGCTAATTCTCAAGCAGGAACAGATACAAAATTGTACTCTGAACAATAGTTTCGCAAGGAATCTTGTAGAATTGCTAGTTGTTTGATTACTTGATGCAGGTAAAATTCTACCGCTTATAAAGTCTTACCTGCTATGTTAACTTCAGACAATATACAATACCCCACCACTAAGCTGCACAGAAATTTGAAAGTAAGCATTTGTCCAGCAATGGATCATGCTTCTGCATGAGATTTTGGCTCCAGAGGTACCAACCAGTGTTGCATTATCAGCTACGGATAGCTTTGCATCATACACTTCTCCAGCTTGGTACTTCATGGCTCTTACTGCTTCAACTGCATCTTCTTTCAGAGAGTTGTTTCACTGTAATACCCAAGTGTCCAGCGTGTTTCAAAACAATAGCCCATTGACAAACGGATTGAAAATAAATTAAAATAGTCTGAATGACCCCCAAAAGGTTCACTCCTTCAGTACAGCAGCCAGCAGCACTGCTCAGTACCAAGCTGATAGAACGGATGCTACAGGACACAAAAACTGTTCAAGAGAAGCTCACGCATCTGTTTCTGCACTCCACTATTCTTTCCTTTCATGTGAGCACCGTTGTCACAGCGTTGTTGTCACAGCATTGCCCTCGCACATCTGCAAGAGGCAGTCCCATTTTATTTAACTTCTGGAGAAGAACTTCTGTCATGCCTGCACCACTTGAATCATCCAGTTTCACAAATACTAAGAAGCATCCTGTATTTTCACATGTAGACCTTTTTTCCAGATCTTGTGGCAATAAATCTTACAATCACAGACATGTCTACCGCTTGGCTATTATCCAGTGTGCAACCATGGACGACTAAGTAATATTTTGATTCCTTCACCATGGATAAGATTTTGCCTCTGATTTCTGATGCCAAAAGGTCAGTTAGCTCGTTCTAAATGTTTTTTTCCCACCAATGTAACGAAGATGGGACTATTTCACGTTATTCTTTGCAGAAATTCTTCCATAATGCCATCGGACAGGACCATCAACTCCACAAATTTTAGGAAGTTTCCATTACCTGGTTCCTACAGCCTGTCTGAATGGCCTGGAAGAGACAAATTCTGAACTGCAAGTGTCCAAGTAAGAGTGACAAGTCTATGCAGAACATCATGCCGGTTTTCTGTTTACCCACTAAGTATATACTGATTATTTTGATCAACTATTACAGTTTAATCTCTCCTGCAGTCCATTCCACATCTGAATGATTAAATGTGATCAAGAGATTTTTCATGACTGCTGAAAGTGGCAGATACATTTTTCTAGTCTCAGATGCCATTGCTTGCCAATTTGGACTTGACATTCAAAGTAAAGATCTTGCAACAAAGGCAAAATACATGATCACTGCCACCCTACCTCAGCCCTGCACCTGGATCCTTGGCCTAATCTTGCACCACACAGCTATCCCCCACCTGGCCCCTTGCCCAGTCCCCCCAACCCCCGCACTCACCCCTCAAAATGCACCACCCCCACCTCACCCCCCAGCAATCCCTGCACACGCCAGTCAGCCCCTCCGACCTTTCCAGAGGAGCTCCTCGCCCACACACTGGCAGCACTGCCAGAGACACGGTGGAATTAAAGCGGTGGCTGCAGTGCGAGTCCGGGGCAGCGGCCAGGGACTGCCCAGGCAGCAGGGCCGACATGAGGAGCAGTAGGCATGGATTGGGATCAGCATGGAGCTGAACGGATTGCTGCACTTGTGGTGCAACCACCTGAACTGCAGTTGCAATCTTCCCTGGCAGCCCCTCCCACGGCATCCCTCCCAGCTTCATCCCCCACGGCTGTTGCCTATCTGCTGCCTTAGTCTTGTCCTTGCAGAAAGGCAAATGTCTCTGGTTTTCCTCAATTGTGCACATCACAGACATGTGGAGACAGCACATTTTATAGCTCCTACAATATGTACAACCTCTCTGCAGCTACTACAAACATGCAGAAGCCAGCCCTGCAAGAATGAGAGCACCTCCCCCTGCAATTCTGGTTTTGAGTTTCATTGAATCCTAGAAACGTAGGGCTGGAAGGGACCTCAGAAAGACCCCTGTGCTGAGGCAGGACTGAGTAAACCTAGACCATCCCTGACAGGTATTTGTCTAATCTGGTCTTAAAAAACTTCAGTGATGGGGATTCCACAACCTCCCATGGAAGCCTGTTCCAACACTTAACAGCCCTTCTAGTTAGGAATTTTTTTCTAATTTCTAACCTAAATTTCCCTTGCTGCAGATTAAGCTCATTTGTTTTTGTCCCAGCTCCAGTGGACATGGAGAACAGTTGCTCACCATCCCTTTTTTAAACAGCCCTTCGTATATTTATTATGGCCACCCTCAATACTAACATGACCATTTTTTTTTTAACCTTTACTCATACGTCAGGTTTTCTAAATCTTTTATCATTGTTGTTGTTCTCCTCCTCTGGACTGTCTCCAATTTATCTACATCCTTCCTAAAGTGCAGAATTGAATACAGTACTCCAGCTGACGCCTCACCAGCACCAAGTAGAGCCGGACTATTACTTCCCATGTCCTACATACAACATTCCTGTTAATACACACCAGAATATTAGACTCTTTTGCAAACGCGTCACATTGTTGACTCGTACTCAATTTGTGTTTCCCTATAACCCCCAAATGCTTTTCAGCAGCACTATCACCCAGCCAGTTATTCCCCATTTTGCAGTTGTACATTTGATTTTTTCCTTGTGTTTATTGAATTTCATCTTGTTGATTTGAGACCAGTTCTCCAATTTGTCACAGGAATGTTGAATTCTTAATCCTGTCTTTCAAAGTGCTTGCAACCCCTCCCAGCTTTGTGTCATCTGCAAATTTTGTAAGTGCACTCTCCACTCCAGTATCCAAGTTATTAATGAAAATACTGAATATTGGACCCAGGACTGATCCAAGGGACCCCATTAGATACGTCCTCCCAGTCTGATAGCTAACCACTGATAATTGCTCTCTGGGTAAGGTCTTTCAACCACTTGTGCACCCACCTTATTGTAATGTAATTTAGACCACATTTCCCTACATTGCTTATGAGAATATTGCATGGGACTGTGTCAAAAAAGTCTTATTAAAAATCAAGACATATCACATCTACTGCTTCCCACCCATCCACTCGGCCAGTAACCCTGTCAAAGAGTTTGCCATCTTCAACAGCAACTCTGGTTATGAAGTGAAGGTCCCAAGCTGCTGTATGAAGACCACAAGGATCCAGAAAGGCCTTTTCTCAGTGGGACAGGCAGTGTTACCTTGCCTCACCATACTATTTCTTACAAAATAAAGACACTGGGGTAGGATGCAGTGCACTTGATCAGTGAGCTAACACTTGACATGGACAGGCTGCAGGGCTGTTTAAATAAAAGCATATTTATTTTAAAAGTACCCTTTCATCTTCATTCTCCTCCTGGTATTCAGTGGGTATGGCCAACGGATTGCATCTGCTCTTTCACACAGACAGTTGTTGCTGGGTCACCTTCTCCTGAAGGAGTTAGAGAAATCTAATCAAGCAGGCACAGAGAAAGGATTGTGTATGTTCAAAATAAGCCCATCCAAACATGTACACATTGCTGTTCAGGACAGCACAGCCCTCACACAACCCTGTGGCGAGGGCAAGAGAAGCCCTTGTGAAGCTGGCAGGAGCTGTCCCTGCAAAGAGGGAAATTCAGAACTAGGAAACATACAGGCCGTCTCTCCCTGCACCCTGGGCTTCTATAGTCGGGCTCCAGAAAATCAACGCATGCACCCTGCAGGGTTAATTCTCTTTTGGTTTATTACCATTTAAAATCAGTGTGTACCCCCTTGTACAAAGGCCTCAACTTCCAACAGAACCTACAAAAAATACACACAATAGAAACAAATAGGTGAGTAGAAGTAATTGCTTGATACAAATGGGTCCCTAAGACAGCTGAGGTGGCGAGTCAGGCTCAGTTTCAATAGAGGTAGACCTATAACTAGGCAGGAAATTTAATTAAAGTAGGGAGAGAGTCATCCATCCTTATCAAAGCCTCCCCTCCTGCTTCCATTGAAGATAGTGGCGAAATTCAATGGCAGCAGGATTGGGGCTATCCAGAGCCAGTGGCAAGCTTCTCTGCTCCCTCCCTTCCAAGGCACCGTCTCTTCCATATGCCACTACATCGTAAGAAACATATTGTACCAGCTTTCCTGATTTACCCTCCTCACGCCATACATCAGTCATTCACTGTTTAGGACTTCTGAGAAAAGTCTTTTCATCTCAATACACCCTGTATCAGCATTAATTGCAGCAACTTTCCCTCTCTGCCTTACCATTGTGGTCTGACTTAAGTATCTCCCAATCCATGCCCTTGGGTTCTAACACTTGGCAGTCAGCCTGACAATTCTGGGGAGAGCACATAAAAGCTGCCTGGAGAAGGTACCTGTCTGTAGATAAAGCAGCCAGAAAGCAATTAGCAAGAATGAGACACCAATTTATCATACAAAGCACATACCAGAGGTGAGTGTTTACTACCTGATTGCAGGTAGCTTAGATGTTTATACATCAGCCAGTGTCTTCAGGAAAGGTTCCCTCCAGCCCATTCCGTGCAAGGAAGTCACTGGAATGTCAATTAGGCACCAATTATTTCCTGCAGTGAACATCTCTCAGAGCACTTCTAGGTCTGCAAAACTGCAAAGGCCACCCAGGAAAAACTACATTCAGCTGGACCCAAAGACCACATCAGTAATGCCAGACAGCTTTTAAATACTGCACGTTTACAAAATAATGCATCCCAATGTTTGTCCAACTTTTTATCCATTACACCTGAGGTCCAGGGTGCTGAACAGATGGAAGAGAGCAGAATTTGTCCCATTAACTGATCAGCCTCCACAACACACCAATGAAGTATGGTTCCCATGCCTTGTTTTATAGAAGGGGGATGAAATCCAGGAAGAGGGTAAAGAGTTGATCCTCCCAGGTGCTAAGGGTGGTGTTAATGGGAGTTGAAGGTGCTCGGCCTTCCACAGCTTCAGAGCCTGAATTACCACAGTGCAAATGAATGACAGAGCCAGGTTTACAATTCAGGATCTCCAGCCTCCCAGTCCCATGCTTTGAATACTGATCACATTTCTTCTCAGAGGAACATGAACTAGCACAGCACTTCTCAAACTGGGGGTCAGGACCCCAAAGTGGGTCACAACCCCCTTTGAATGGAAACGCCAGGGCTGGCTTAGACTTGCTGGGGCCCAGGGCTGAAGTCCAAGCCCCACTGCCCAGGACCAAAGCCAAAGCTTGAGGGCTTCAGCCCTAGGTGGCAGGACTCAGGTTGCAGGCCTCAGGCCCGGGGCTGAAGCCCTTAAGCTTGGGTTTTGCCCCCCCCCCCCAGGGGCAGTGGGGCTTGGGCCCCCCACCAGGGGCAGTAGGGCTTGTGTGGGCTCAGGCTTCAGTCCCTCTCCTGGTGTCGTGAAGCAATTTTTGTGGTCAGAAGGGGTCGTGATGCAATGAAGTTTGAGAACCCCATAACTAGCAGATTACTGTGAAAAAACAAGTCCTATGGATCATTCAAAGGCCTAGTGGGGGCCTTGCTTTTGAAAGGGAGGTTTGCACAAATGGAAAAGGCGGGGCCCAGGAGAGGATGTCCAGACAACTCTAGTTTTCATCTAAGGCCTTGGCTACACTGGCACTGTACAGCGCCAATGTAATCAGAGCCTGCAGCGCTGCAAGCTACTCCCCTCGGAGAGGTGGCCACAGCAGCGCTGTGAATTCCCAAGTGTAGCCAAGGTCTAAGCTTTACTATCACTTCCCCTCCCATGCCACCCCTTGCTGATTTGTTCCTCCTCCTTTCTGGGATAGAATTGAGTATACAGGTTCAGAGATTCAGTATTACTTCACTCAAAATCAAAATTCAGCAGTGCCTAGGCAAAAGGTAAATGGTACAGAGCCAGCTTAACTGATGTGAAGGGATTCATCATACTGGTAAGGCCAATACACTCCACAGTATAGTTTGGCACTTCTCAGATTTTGTCACCCTGAACAATTGAAAACATATAATTTTATTTTTATGGGGTAATAAAAGGAAGCCTTTTCTGTTTCATTGTTTGGGGGAGGCAAGGGGGGGGGAAAAAATCTGTAACTTCCCCTGTTTTGGCTTGACTCATTTTTATATGTAGTGAAACCCAGAGCGTTTTACTCATCCTTTCAAGGTCAGAAATTAATTCTTTTGAAATGTACTTTGGCATCACAAGTACTTTCTCTTTTCATATTAAAGCTGCAGATTGCATCACCCTCCAGACTTAAGACAGGCAACGGCTTAAGTTCAGATATTACATTTTAAGAACTGAAGTTTAAGGAAAAACAAGACATTAAAAAGTTACGACAGACACTACAAAATTTAGGTTAGTTTTCCTGCTATTAATCCAATCAGCTGAAGGGTGAGATCATTCAGTCACATAATTCCTCTATTTCAAGTAATTCATGATTGAGGATACTCAGTTCAGGGAGTGACAACTATAGGAAACAATGGGGAAAAAAAACATATTTCCTAAGCCATTGGCACTGAGAAAAGAGATCCAATATTGTCACCAGGCATTTACAATGATACCAAAGACTGGTATGAACACCAAATCCTCACCACCTTAAAGTCCTATTGCTATGCTTTAAGAAAATTAAAAGTCTGTTTTGCTCTACCTGTTTTATCCCATGTATTTTTTTCTTGTTGTTAAGGCACCACACGGGGACTTGGGAGACTCGGGTTTAATTTCTAGTTCTGCCATAGACTTCCTGTGTGACCTTGGGCAAATCACTTAGGCATAGATTCAGCAAGACTCTTATGTGCCTTGCTGAATTAGATCCTTAATCCATGCCTGTTACCCACCTATAAAATGGTGATAATGTGCCCTCTCTTCACCTTGTGTCTATCTTTGTTATATAGATCTTTGGGGCGTGGACCATCTAGTATATTTGTATGCACTCCCAATCTGTTAGGAGGCTGGAGGCACTACTGTAATACAAATATCTCACTTTGATTACCAAGATATGTATAACTGAACTTTTTCCTTTCGTTAGCCTCCTCCTCATGCCTGAATGCCATTATGATCCAGTGTTTATGGCACATCAGTCCCTGTCTCTCAGGAAGGAATTGTGCAATCTCCAAAAACAGGATTGTAGCCTCACCAAATGAGGTGGGAAGGAAAGGGAAGCTCTTTCTAAAGGAGAGTTTCTGTTTACACAAATATGGGTACTCCGTGACTGGAAGGGAAAGAGAAAAAGTTGGGTAAGGTTGCCCAGAGTGCAGCTGTGTTCACTGCAAGATCATGCAGAAACAAACACTCAGGTGATTTTTTTGTCCAGATCTTTTCAGTTCTATTAGAAGTACATACTTCCCAAGTACAAAAATCACACAGAATTGTTTTAAACCAGCAATGTCACACCAAAAAACCCCACACCTCATCTGAAATTAACAATTTGCCCCAGAAGACGCAAGGAACCATAAAACATTCTTGGGGAGCTGCTTGGTTTCTACATTAACAAGCCCACCCCAGCCACCACGTCAGTGCAAATCTCTCCCATGCACATTGGGACCAGTTAGAACAATCATTACACATTTGTTAACCTCCTACCTAATAGGTTTCATGTCCACTGGCTGGGGAAGCAAGTAGCTTTCATTTAATTTCAATCTAAGAGTCCCTTTCATAAGAAGAATGCATGGTGATGCTTTTAGAATCCTCCCTTTTTAACAGAAGCTCTACACCTTTTATCACATCAAGCCCAGTTCTGCAGCACTCAAAATGAAGTTCTGACGCAACTGGCCAAAATTCATCCCAGCCGTAACTCCAGGGAAATTTGAATGAATTTGGCCCTTCTCCCTAGGCTTATGCCTATTGTGAACAGAGTACCCTCTCGGAGTACTCATAGAAACAATAAATGGAGACACATATGCTATGTTCACTTTTCTTAACTGCCCTTTTTCCTCCCAGCTCAAGTCCAGCAGCAAGCTGATTCCCAAATTGGCAACAAAGCTCTTGCCAAACACACTACCCAGTTTACATCCTTCATCAACATTTTCCTGCCTACTTCCTCCCAAGTCCTCCAATGTGGATAATCAATAAGAGTAAGGATGACTGGAGTTGTCAATCTCTGACCCTGGCTTACCCTTCTGCTGACTGGAAAGCCTGCTATATCTTGACATGCTCCTGGTGAAACCCTTGGCAGCTCACAAGAGTTGTTTGGTCAAAGCCTGGATTAGTAAGATTTTAAGATATTTTATTACCTTGCCAAAATCTTGCTTCTCTACTGGTCAGCAAATGTAAAAAAAGGTAAACTCTAGAGATCAATACATCAATCATTGAAACAATTCTGTCTGAGCCACTTGGTTTTTAAATTCTTTTTCCCTCCCTTTCTTTAAATGAAGACACTGATCTAGTCCGAAAGGGTTTTTTGTTTGTGTGGGTTTTTTTGGGAGGGCAGATGGGAGGAGAGGAGAACAATCTGCCCCCAAAATTACCATCAATTAGTCAATTTCATATTAAGTGTGTGTGACATCAGCCCACCTGTTTGGGTGGGGCTTGCATTGTACAAAATGGGCCACAGAATATCTGTCTTTTGGTTTAGAATACTCAATACTGTTCACATTACAAAAAATAACTTCCTGCGTGAGTGAAGTCATGATTTTGGGGTCTTTTTGGTGGCTGGAGGAGGGCGCTCAAAATCAAGAAGAAACCCCACCCCCACCCATGAGGTTTTATGGCAATGGCACAGGTGAAAAATAGCAAGAAAATGTCTTATTTCAGCTACATAATAGCTACAGTTTAAATTAGGAGCAGTCAAGCACAGTACAGACAATTTTACAAACAGCTCACGGTTGTGTTCATCTTTAACACAAAGGTGCAACCTACAGAGAGTGCAGGTCCCAGCATGCAATGCTCCATCTTGATCCAGCACCGTGCTGCAGTAAAGATGGAGGCAGCTATCTTCTCCACAGTATGCAAATTTGATGTGGGTCTCAGGCTCCTTAGTTTGGCAGATCTAGTAATACTTAGCACATACATAAGCACCTGGCATTTCCAAAGCATTGTATAAACCTTCATTAGGTTAATCCTTGAACACTATTGTGATGTAAGGAATCTTTATTTTGCAAATGGGGGTTAAGGGAGAGGTTCAGGGACTTGTACTATAAGATCTTGAGCATTAATAGCAGAACCATGATTAGAACTCAGGAGATTCCTGACTCCTAATGCAGCGTTGAGTTCACTAAGTCGTCCGGACACAGCTTTTGGTATATAAAAATTTCATCAAAGTTAAATGTGGGAAGGCTACAAAGAGATATTCAGCCTCTCTACATCGGCATCTGTGTTCATCTATAACACAGCGTCCAATGCTCTAGAGCTCAACTCCGTAACATTTTATATCAGCTTTTTCTTCTGAGGCGTGCTTTGATTTGGGTCCCTCCCTTTGAGGGTGGAAACATTTCTTCTCTAGAAGAAGAAAAGAAAATAGGATTGCCGTGTGAAAACCTGATTAAAGAGGAACCAGGAGTGCTGCGTTGGAACCAAGAGGTCCAGAGTACATCACAGAGAAAGACCAGTGTCCCATTTCCTGGATCTCAGCTGCACACCTTGCAGATAGGTGGCTACATTGCTCAAAAACCAGACAAAACGAGGGGATGTAAAGTAACATACTAACTTCTTTAATACAGTCCAATCTGATTAATTCAAAAATCACTCTGTGAACCCTGGGTTTATTCAGGCTAAACAAGTCAGTGGTACAGATAGTTTACCCGGATGCTGACCATGTTCATCTTCTAGGTACCCACATATCAAATGAGCACCAACCAACCAGACCACACAGGTATTTTCTTCCTTTTTTTTTTTTTTTTGATAAAACTATTTCTTCGATAGACTTAAAACAATTAACTAGCCAAGTTATTAATTATGATACATCTAAAAAAAATTAATACTAACCCTAACGTGACTGCTGCTTTAAGAGCGCTCTGTATATCGCCTTAGTCTGGCTTTTCAGTAGCAATTCACTACAACAGGTCCTAAAATAATAATAATAGAGAATTAAAAACCTGACAGCAAGTTTAATGGTTAAAAGTAACAAAAACAATCTGTTTTGAATGGTGATTTTCCTCAGCAGGTTAGCTCCTGCTGCAGCACTCAGAGCCTCACAAATGGCAGACGGGGTCCAAATTCTTTTGCTGTCTTAAAAATCCATTTTTAAAAGGACATCTGCACCGTTACCTGCTAGGTACCACAGGGTTTTGCTTATGTTATGAGCAGTCAGTAATGGGTGGGTGTAAAAAACTTACTGTGGTTTTTTTTGGGGGTGGGGGGAAAGAGGGCAAAGGCATAAAACCTAGTTCCCCACATGTTTGGGTCACTAGGGATGTTTACAATTCTGACCACCATTGGTGGCTTGTATTTATTCTAAAAGACCACACTGGAGCTCTGGCACTCCATGTGGTGTTTTAGGTCACATCTCTCATTCAGGGTCATGCAGATTTTCTGCAGGTCGTCAGGCAAGAAGCCTTCTTTTCCCTAAAGAAGGTTTAAGGAGGGTAGACAGGGAGGGGAGCTAAAATGAATACAAATTTCTCAACTATAGAACCAAATTTCATTATTTCTTCTCTCATTCACAGCGTCTTATAGGTATAACCAGACGGCTGCTTTGTTTTAAGGTTAAACTGGTCTCATTTCCCCTCTGGCCCCATTGGTTGCTGGTCGACCTCTGGATCCACCAGGGATGATGCAAATGCTGACTGGACGATCTGAAACCCAAATGACTCCAGAAGAGACATGTTCTGTTGGGGTGAAAAGGGGGACCCTAGAGCAGGACCCAGGTCCCCCAATGGGCCCCCAAGGGCTCTGACGTGAACTTTCTGTATATGTTTGTTCAGATAAGACTTGGATCTGAAAAAGCTGCCACATTCAGGGCAGGGGTACTTCTTCTCTCCCTCCGGCTCCATTTTGTTTTTGGTGACTGCCATATCGCAGGAGAAGGACCCATTGGCACTCTGTTTCTCAGGAGTCTTGAGGTCACTAGCATCAGAGAGGTCGCCGTAGGAATCAGAACTCTCAATCGGGTCCGAATGTGAGCATTTCTGGCCTTCTATGGAAAAACAACAAGACAAGTTTTCAGAACCTTATCTCCCAAGAGTGCTATTCTAAAATGCTTAAGTAAAATGTGTAGTCACCAGCTGATTCACTATTACCCAAAATGACAGAATGCTACAGACCTAATAGATATACTCCTCCATGTAATGAAGCACTGTGTCCCTGTGGGTCCCTCTTCTGCATAGCCTGGACATGCTCCATCCACCAGCACCCCAAGTTTATATTATAGATTTGTAGTGATAGTGGAGGTATCCATAATATCCTCTTACATTTATATAGTGCCCTTATGGTGCCTCCTTTGAGACGTAAAACATTATATAAATGTACAGTAGAACCTCAGAGTTATGAACACCAGAGTTATAAACTGACCAGTCAACCACACACCTAATTTGGAGCCGGAAGCATGGAATCAGGCAGCGGCAGCAGACAAAAAAAAAAAAAAAAGAAAGAAAACAAACAAAAAACAACACCACACAAGTACAGTATTGTGTCAAAGGTAAACTTCTAAAAAAATAAAGGGAAAGTTTACAAAAAGATTTGACAAGATAAGGAAACTGTCTCTGTGCTTGTTTCATTTAAATTAAGATGGTTAAAAGCAGCATTTCTCTTCTGCATAGTAAAGTTTCAAAGCTGTATTAAGTCAATGTTCAGTTGCAAACTTTTGCAACAACTATAACGTTTTGTTACAAACATTTCAGAGTTACGAACAACCTCCATTCCCAAGATGTTCGTAACTCTGAGGTTCTACTGGAGATCTTATCATGCATGTTTAGATGCTGGAGTCACTTCACCCAGCATTGAAATGAAGCAGGCACTTCTGGGTGGAATCATAGTGCACAATAGTTTAGGGCAACAGATGAAGAAACCTGGAACTATTCCATCACCAATATCCCAGCCTGGGAGTAGGGGGTTGCTCTGCTTCTGGAGATGCAGTTCCATATAGTCTCAAGAGGCTCCTTCTCAGAATAAAGTGCATTATTCTCAGTTACTTCAACACATACCCTAGCCGTGTCACTGGTATGTTTGGGGTGTTCCCATCCTATTCTGGCAGTGTACCAAGAAGGCTTTTCTATGATCCTCTCTCATGGCATATGTATGAGCATGGCAAACCCAGACGTACTCCCCAAACAACTCTCAGAATACAAACTTCATTCTACTCCTAATCCTGAAAGGCCATGTTTCATAAAACAGACTTTCTGTGGAATCAGCATTAGCAATCAAAACAGGACATGCACGAAATCAATATCCCACTAGGGAGAAACCCTTTTTAAATCGGCACACCATCCAGGACCAAGGCGCTTCTGTAGCAACTCTGTGAAGACTTCCATAGAAAGAAAGCTACACAACTGTGACATCCCATCAGCACAAGACAGAGCACAGGGTATGCTTAACTCAGCTCTGTTCTGATCTCCAGGGCAAAAGTAACCCCAATTTTTTGGGACAGCCATGGTTTCCGATATCAGAGAGAGGTTTTCTGCTGTTCCAGCTTCGACCAAGGATACAGATGGTCCAAAACTGAGAGGCAAAAAGGAAGTTACTGTACACATATTAATAACTAATTTTACAGAGGCTATTTACAAGTTAAATAATTTTAACCACTCTGAAAAAGATAACTTACTTTAAGCAAAAGCAAAACTAAATATTAGTGACATCTGAAAAGAAGCAGTCAATATCTTTATCCTTCTTCTCAACCACAGCGTAAGAGAGGCAAAAAAAAAAAAAGTTGAAGTAAAAATATCTATGTGGCGCCTCACCTATTTGAGCTGAAATAAATGGACTATCATGACTCCTATCAGACAAGCATCTTCCTGACTTTCCCTCCACGGGAATCAGAAATTGGGCTATACAGAGGTTGCAATCAGTCTTGGAGCATCTCAAGAACAACTGGGAATCTTGGCAGTACCAGATTCTAGACTGAGCTATAAGCTTATCCTTCCCAACTCACAACCCCTCAGTTAAGATTCAAGCACAATCTACTCACAGGAAGAGGAGCTGGATGACCTAACAGGTCTTTTCCTCAATAAAGTGAAGGAAGCTACCAGAAGTTGAAGTACTTCTACTACTTTCCCCAATAAAGTACCCAGAGAGGTCCTTGCACAAACTATAGAAATGAGCTCTATGTAACCTCTCCACTTCTTGCTAAGCTTCTCCTTAGGACTTCCCAGTCTTTCCCTCCTCCCCTTTCCCATGCCCAGCCCAGCCCCCCACAATACAAAGTCCTGTGCAAAGAAGCAAAGTGCAGAGCAGGGAGTCGCTTGCCTTTGATGCCATAGGTCCTGACGCAGTGGAACGCTGCTCCCCCATTCGGGATGGGCTCCTGGTGCCTGGAGACCTGGGGAAGGGGAACACCGTGGTGGGTTTTAACATGGACCTTTAAGTAGGAGGCAGAGGAGAAACCTAAACAAGATAAAAGGAGATGAGATCCTGCCACCAGCAAAGACACACATCTGCCTTCCCTGTTCCTTTTATCCTTCTCTCTCTCCCCTAGTCTCCCTTAAGAGACTCACACTAAGTTAGTTTCTGGCTACCCAAAACATGCTGAAGTAGGACCCTTATGTTAGATCTAACTAAAGATCAAATGTGAAATAGCTTTCCACTCATTCTGTGAGAACAAAACTTGTGCATGCCTGTGTGTAGAAAAAGCTACTGCAAAGAAGACGACGCCCTAGAATCCTTCAGTCTTGCAAAAGCAAAGTCCTGAAACTTCCTGCTTATGCCTAGTAAATTGTAAGAGAATATATTAAGAGAAATTGCAAACATAACTGTTATTTAGAACCTGCCAGTAATTCCTTGCCACGTTCCTACTGTTTTAAGAAGGGCTCATGTTTTGGGGTTCACCTGCTTCACCTTTCCCTGTAATGTGACAATTCATCTCAAATATTTTTGTAAGTACTCTTTCATTAGCTTTTAGAAGTTGTGGCAATTATTCTGAGGATCATTAGGCCTATAACTGAATGATAAAGAGGCCAGACATTCGAGGAATCTTTCAACCTTATGAATAAAGACTTATTGTGGTACTTATCAATAACGGACGTCATTGTGGTACTTTCATATTAGAAACCTTTCCCCGTAAGAATCACAAAGGGGCACAAGATCCACCGGTACAGTCACATGAGCAGAATTTTTTTTTTTTTTTTTAAACAAACAAAGAAAAGAGTAACGTACAGAAAAGAGAGGGAGAGAGAGATTTACATTTTGGCCACTAACATAGGCCTGGTCTACACTTGAAAACTGTACTGGTATAACTATGTTGGTTTGACGAGGTGTTTTTTGTTTTTTAAACCCGATATAGTTATACCAGTACAAACCCCTTGTGTGGGTGCAGTTATATCGGTATAAAGGTACCTTATTTAGGGTATGTCTACACCCAGCCGCTAATTCGGCGGCTGGCAATCGAAGTTCTGGGTTCGACTTATCACGTCTTGTCTGGACGCGATAAGTCGAACCAGGAAGTGCTCGCCATCGACTGCGGTACTCCAGCTAGACGAGAGGAGTACCGCGGAGTCGACGGGGGAGCCTGCCTGCCGCGTGTGGACCGAGGAAAGTTCGAACTAAGGTACTTCGAACTTCAGCTACGTTATTCACATAGCTGAAGTTGCGTACCTTAGTTTGATTTGGGGGTTTAGTGTAGACCAAGCCACAGGTACAGCTTATTCCCCTTCCCATACAGGGATAGCTATCCTGGTATAAACCACCTTTATACGCTGACATTAATGCATCCAGAGTAGGAGGGTTGTCCCACTTTAACTATAGTGGCACAACTTTCTAGCATAAACAAGGCCTTAATAGGCAAAACAAAGTCAGTTACTCCAGGTATTGATTTTAAACTGAACTCTGCTTCACAGTAAAAATCCCTCTACCTTCCTTACAGAATGGCTCTTACTATGCAGAGACTTTCACTAGAACCTGAAGTTCAGAATGAATAATGCATCATAAATCCTTACGATCTCAGAGGATTTAGTTACAACCCAATTACAGAATGCTCATAGCAACCCGTTGGAGAAGAAAAAGGAAGCGGACAGGCTGCTTTTATCCCTGGGGTGGAACAAGGACTGTCTCCTGAGAGCAGCTGAGCTGCAGAGAATCAGAATATGGAGACAGCATTGTGGATCCATCAAGAAAACCACAACAGTGATTGAGCAAAAATATTCACTTTTAAAAAAACAGAGCAGTTGTGTTTTGGCCAAATCAGTTGTCAAAAGCACTGAAGGGAAGGATATATTCCTCTGAAATAAGATTTCTCCAAGGACTCAAAGTGTGATTCTGAGTACATAGCATTGACAAGGAAAATATACATCCTTCCTCTGCTAAAATTCACAGCAAATGAAGAAAGAATCAAAGTTGGGTTGTGAGTGAAATGGGCATATCATACAGATGTGATGGTTACACTTCCAACTAGGCTGGAAGCTACTTAGGGATAGAAACCTTCTTCCCTTATTTCACAATGTGTGTGCCAGAAGTATGTGGATGCTGCAATATAGCAAACTCAGAACCAAACTGTGAAATAGGATTATGAAGTAGGAACTTAATTTCAGCTTGCCAGAGATTTCTGTGTTAAGTACTGTTTTAAAGGCTGTGTTTCGTGTAATGGCAAACAGCTAAAAGGAGACAAGTTTTTAAAGTGCTTATATACCAATGCTAGAAGTCTAAATAATAAAATGGGTGAACTAAAGTGCCTTGTATTAAATGAGGATATTGATATAATAGGCATCACAGGAACTTGGTGGAATGAGGATAATAGATGGGATACAATAATACCAGGGTACAAAATATATCGGAAGGACAGAACAGGTTGTGCTGGTGGGGGAGTGGCATTATATGTGAAAGAAGGCATAGAATCAAATGAAGTAAAAATCGTTAATGAATCAAACTGTACCATCGAATCTCTATGGATACAAATTCCATGTTCTAATAATAAGAATATAGCGGTAGGGATCTATTACCGACCACCTGACCAGGATAGTGATAGTGACTGTGAAATGCTAAGGAAGATTAGAGAGGCTATTAAAATAAAAAACTCAATAATAATAACGGGGGATTTAAATTATCCACATACTGACTGGGTACATGTCACCTCAGGACGGGATGCATAGATAAAGTGGCAGATGAAATTTAATGTTGATAAATGCAAAGTAATGCACATTGGAAAGGATAATCTCAACTATACATATAAAATGATGGGGTCTAAATTAGCTGTTACCACTCAAGAAAGAGATCTTGGAGTCATTGTGGATAGTTCTCTGAAAACACCCACTCAATGTGCAGCAGCAGTCAAAAAAGCAAACAGAATGCTGGGAATAATTAAGAAAGGGATAGATAATACGACAGAAAATACCATGTTGCCGCTATATAAATCCATGATACGCCCACATCTTGAATACTGTGTGCAGATGTGGTCACCCCATCTCAAAAAAGACATATTGGAATTGGAAAAGGTTCAGAAAAGGGCAACAAAAATTATTAGGGGTATGGAAAGGCTTCCGTATGAGGAGAGATTAATAAGGCTGGGACTTTTCAGCTTGGAAAAGAGATAGCTAAAGGGAAATATGATTGAGGTCTATAAAAATCATGACTGGTGTAAAGAAAGTAGATAAGGAAGTGTTTACTACTTCTCATAACACTAGAACTAGGGGTCACCAAATGAAATTAATAGGTTTAAAACAAATAAAAGGAAGTATTTCTTCACACAACGCCCAGTCAACCTGTGGAACTCCTTGCCAGAGGATGTTGTGAAGGCCAAGACCATAACAGGGTTCAAAAAAGAACTAGATAAATTCAGAGGATAGATCCATCAATGGCTATTAGCCAGGATGGGCAGGAATGATGTCCCTAGCCTCTGTTTGCCAGAAATTGGGAATGAGCGACAGGGGGATGGATCACTTGATGATTACCTGTTCTGTTCATTCCCTCTGTGGCACCTGGCAATGGCCACTGTCAGAAGACAGGATACTGGGTTAGATGGACCTTTGGTCTGACCCAGTAGGGCCGTTCTTATGTTTCATTGCAGTTCACAAAAAAGAAAGGATCTATATTGGGAACAATCATAACATGGTAGTCTTTGGTGAGTTCTGTGATTCCACCTGCAGAAAACACTATTTTATACAATGAAAGTTTATATCGTGAAAGTTTCCTGTAAAGTGCCTGGATTTCTTCTATGCACTTGGTAGATGAAGGGGTGAACCACCAACTTCTACCAAAGCAGTATGAATAAAAGCTACTTCATAAGCAGCTAAGATAAAGTGAGATTTTTAGCATAATCATAGCTTGAGAAAGATCACAGTCCAAGACTTACACAAGGCCAGAATTATAAATAGGTACGTGTCTATCCTAGCAAGACAGGTGGAGGATTCCCAAGGAATAATCTGTCACTTCTTAAACCCCTCTTGAAAACAAACCAGAGTCTTTAAAGAGTCTTTAAAAAAAGAATAATAAAAAAAGAACCCCATCTCATCTACTGCCCTATCCACATACACGTTTCACAGCCCCAAGGAGCAGATCCTGCTTCTTCTTACCATTTTAAGCCTTTCAAACATGCACAGGAACAGGAAGTAAGTAGACTACCTCCTACCAAACAGAAGTGTTCTGTCTGTAATGAACTCTTCCCAAGAACTACTGCAGGATGTGCCTGGTTCAGTCTAAACTGGATATAGCTAGATCAGCTGGCAAATGCCTCCAGCCCCTGGCCTTTACCAAGCACTTCAAGCCCAGCAGGAAGAATGGCAAGAATTCATCCTTCTATCAAAATAATTACAGCGTATTCTCAGTCTGAACACCACACTTTACATAGAAGGTGAGTCCACCAGGAGCAGAACCTGTGGCATTAGTTGACTCATGGGATGCCTGTGGCATGGAAACTGGACATGTACTTAACAGGAAGTGTCTGTCTTATGTTGCACTTTCTAATCATTATATCTTATTTAAAAAAAACAATGCTAAGATTGTCAAAGGAGTCTAAGGGTGTTGGATGCTTATCTCCTCTAGCTTCCTTTGAGCCTAAACCCAACCTAAACCAATACATAAAATTTCTAAGGACCTTAGAATAGAATAAGAGAAAATATGTAACAATTAGACAAGAAGCAGCAGTTGACAGTTTGATGAACTAAATAAAATTAATTTGCCTTTAGAAAGAATATTTTAATAAAAAAATAAGTTTATGAAAATTAAGTTAAAGTTGATGTATTAACTGTTCAGTTAAACAAACCAATATTAAAAATGAACTTACAGAACTTTCCTTACAGCAACTTTTAAATCTCAGTGTCCAATACTTCCTTTTGGCAAAACCATCTGAACCCTACTCTGCATCATCAAATGGAGCCCCTGTTGACAAGTATCAGCAAAATGGCTGCCCCCTCAGAGAGAGAGAGAGAGAGAGAGAGAGAGAGAGAGAGAAGTCCCAATCACTAAACAGAGATACTGACAGTGATGGATTTTTGAAAATTGTTTTCTAAGTACTTAAGATTTCTAAGGTATTACAGTTCCTCTATTGCACAGCTCCTTTACAGAAACCCCTTCCCAGAAAGTACAGCTTCCCAGAGTAAACAAGATTAATTATGGATGCTAATAATCATTCTAACCATTAACATCCTAATTACACAAATCTCCTTGAACTGACTCGGAGGTGGTGATTTCTGAAGACCATATTTTTCCACTGTAAAAGGAAATAAAAATTTTAAACCAGGAAAGATAAAGATGCCCTAGGTGTCTGTAACAGATCTGTGACTGTTCCTTCCAAATTCCAGGAAGAATCCCCTATACCTTTAGAACAGAAAGATGCACATCACTAGTTTTCCATAGAAAACCTCTCAGTCTGTCAAAATAAAGCCTGTATTTTCCCTCCTCACTTTAACACTAAAATATATTTGTACACACAAGAACCTCTTCCTCATCCGCCCAAGAGTCCTTGCTTTCTTCCTCCTCGGCTGCCCAAGCTTGGCCAGAATCTGGCCCCAAATTCATTTAATTTTTTGTTTCTTGCTCTATAGTTATCATAGCCAGCATTACTTAAATTACCATTCCAAGGAAGCAGTGCACCAAAACGCATTTAAAGGGGAAGATCAAAATAAACTACTCTTAGCACAATCATCACCTCCAGGGAAGAAGAGAAACTTCCACAGATTCTGTGGACATGAACCTCTATCATGGTTTCTTAGTATGAAATTTTCCAGTGCATTTCGTTTCTCAGTGGTTTGCAGTTTATAGGACTTCTAAACAGAACAGTTCACATTGTCTACTGATTGTCATCACACATCTTGAACTAGGGCTTTCAAACTTCTTATCCATGTCACTTTTAAGCAGTACGTATCCCACTGAGTTCTTAGCATATGATGCCATACTTGCTCAACATGTTCAGTCTGTACTTAAGAGATTAATAAGCTTATTTCCTTGAATTTTAGCTGCAGATGGCCAGTCTTTAGCAGATTAAGTATTATTTGTAGGTGCTGGTAGAAATTTAAGTTCACAACAGCCTAACCTCTCTTTCTGACAAAGCATAAGACGACAGTGAAGTGTAGAAAAAAAAGCAGCACTTTTAAAAGCTGTCTGCTATCTTGGATGCTCATCAGACCCCTCCACCTTTACACACACACACACGCACACACACACACACACACACACACAGAGCTTACATTTGATTTAGATTTCTGCTTAAAGCTGTAACGTGTAAATAGCCCTTATTAATCATTTCACTGTTTCATGGCCAAACCAATGCCTTTGTTTTCCTGGTTGGATTTTTGAGGAGCAGCAGTGACATCCAGTGGCTGCTAGGGTGAATCCCAGGTTCTCAAATCCAAGAAATATTCCAGTTCCAGTTAACATGAATGAATTTTCAATGTGCTATCCACCATGTTTGACTGAGGGCATAGCTGAAGAGAACTTGGATCAGGGGCTTCTGAATCTCAGTGCAAGAGTTGTCAGGATAAGTTAAATAAAAGATTTTCAGAAGTCAGGCCCTCCTTCCTTGAAGGCGGCCTATATTCATTTTAATATCCAAATCCATGGAATTTAAGAACCCTGAGGATTTCTTAGCAAACTGGTGTTTCCATGCAAAAGCTTAACTCACTTTGGACCCAAAAGGTGTTTCCACAGTGGACAATGGCTCTTTCATAATTTAACAAGTCACTCACTACGCATCTTTACGTACTCTAACCACCCAACTGTTCCTATCCTGCACAGTCCCCAAACTTTCAGCTATGTAACAACTATATTAGATATAGATATCAGCTCCCTTCAACTGGAAAACGGAACTAAAATAGACCCCTTCAACAAAACCAAAAGGTAGTCCCATAACTGACAGTGGCCACCTCTAACACACGGAAAGGTGTTCCCACACATGAAACCAACCCATTCAACAACCTAACAGGTTTTACTTTATCCAACACCAAGTTCATTCCATGCAGAAACATCCCTTACCTGTAATAATTGTTATCAGGTACTAGCAGGTACACTTCAAAAATTAGTAAAGTGTTGGTCAGGGTTCTGTGCAAGCAATAAACCTGTGTATATCTAGATATGGGGGATTGGTCCTGCTTTGAGCAGGGGGTTGGACTAGATGATCTCCTAAGGTCCCTTCCAACCCTGATATTCTATGATTCTATGATATGTGAAGCAGGAGACAAATGTTTCTGGAGAACAGAAAATACAGTGCTTTTGATACAATACCTGGATCAGTCCTTTCCTTGTGTGTCAGGAGTCCCTCTATATCCTATCTCTTCATTCTGGGAATCCTTTTGCTCTCTTTTACTATCTCTGAACCCTTTCCTAATTGCTAACTTTAATGCTTCCTACACAGATGGACTATCCAAGGAAATCCTCTAGTAGGTATCTTTTCACCCTCCCTGAAAACCAGTTGTTATTCCACTGCTCCTAACAGAAGTGTGCAAAGATGCACAAGTGTCTTTTTGTTCACCTGGCACCAGTCGCATGTCTCTCTTGCAATCTACAGCATTGTTCTGAAGTAGCATCTTTACTTCAGTGTTTTAAGAGTCTCATGATATCAGTCAGTCTGGTCTTAAGATTCCATTACCCTTTAACGTCTTTCTTCCAAAAACTTTGTCCTGTTTATCCATAGCCTACCGTCAGGTCCCATGCTACCTAAATCTGCAGGCCTTGCTCCCCCCCAATTTGTGGAAAGTACATATGTAATGGAGAAGCTTAGCTTTGTTTGTTTTATAAATGAAAGTCTGTTTCTGGCTCTTTTTCTTACAAAGCCAACCTTGTAAATATAAGCCGGCACAAAGCAATTGCTAGGGTTCAAACGAGAGAGCAGCTGAGCTCCACTTCTGGTGCAGGAGGCTAAGAGGGGATCAGGATATCACATATACTTATGTAAAATTAAACTAAAGAATCTTCTTCCAGACCCTCCCCAGGGTAATTAGCCCAGCCCTGTGACAGTGAGCAGGTGCACCATGGCAAGCAGGAACTGGTTACTTTGGAGGGATGTGGAAGGGGAATTTGGCAAAAAATTGTAGATCCATCCAAAAATGCTAGGCTCTGCATTTAATTTAAACTTCATCAGAGAAGGAATATGAAAACACCTAGTCATGTCCAAAGGCCAGGCCAATACTTCCATCAATTTCAAGATGTTTATTGTTCAATGAGGAAAACAACAAGGGAAGCTATGGTATGATCACTTCCTGCTGCAGACAGCATTACAGAGCTTAGTGCTGTCTCTGCCTTGCACTATCCCCATGAAATAAAGAGACAGCTCATCATTACCTCGGTTACAGATAGTGCAGAAGTTGCTTGGTCCTTCGCTATGTTTCTTCAAATGATCTGCCATGTATGCTGCCCGCAAGTACTTTCCACACACCTGGCACGGAACTTTGTCTTCATGGCATGCTAAGTGTGAGCGCAGTCGGTCACGAGTGGCAAAGGAAGCATTACAGGTCTGCAGGTAGAAGGAGAACAATGTGAGTCACCAAATCCGCTGCAAGTGTTTATATATCCATATCTACACTAAGTGACCCCCACCGTAAGACTCTCAGACCCTGCACATGGACACAAGCAACAATCATGAGTTAATTTTCCCCAAACAGGCAATCCAGGTTACAATCACACTGCAAAGGATGCAATGTTACTGCTCAAAAAGGAGCAGGCACCAGGATTAGGACTTAACATAAAGAAATAAGCTTTAAAACAATACAGTCTGTAAAATGTGAGTAAAAAAAAAAAAACCACAGGTCTGAAATGCCTCAGCTCCTCATTGAAATCTGCGTTACTAAAACTTCACAAATCATGTTTGGTAACGTAAATAGATTTGCCATTGTTCTTCTTGAACAGTCCATTCCAATGACATCAGAGTCTATCCTAGCTCATTTTATGGTGACATCGTAGTCACATAAGGCAGACTCACGTCAATCCCTCTATTTCCTTCCTGCATTCACTTTGTGATCTCATCAATTTGACGCTAGTCTCTATGGTTTTCCCATGATGTATAAACAAAGCATCAGAGACCAGAAAGTAAGGTTGGATTGACAGGATCACAGAGGGCACTACAGAAGGAGAGTGTTGGCATCCATAGTGCAGAGAGACCTCAGAAGGGCACTGTGTAATCTGTTTACAGTGGATAACCTGATCCCTATTATGGTGTCATACTCCAGTTACTATTATGTAACAAGATGAACTTAGGGTAAAACAATAACTTATTATAACTATACATGTCAACCTTGCAAAATTCTACTTGCCCATTCACACCAGGAGAATAATTTGATAGATGAGTGAGACATCCATCCCAACCCCCATCATTATCATAATCGCAGAGTGTAGGCAAGCAGATTTTATGCTTGGGCTAGTATGTTTTTGACAGTTTTGCAAGGCTGATCATATCATTTGCATATACACGAAACAAGTCAAATCTTTACCAACATGTTATATAAAAAAAAATGCAATCTGAACACATTGCTCACAAATAGAGGACAAAGAAAACCAGAAATATCAGAGCGACCAATCCAGTTGGATGAAAATAACAAAATTCAAGGTTGCGCCGTGATTGGTTTGTACCACAGCATCCTTTAGGTGAAATATTGAGACACATGGTTTCTACCACAGCTCCCTAGGAGATTATATAAACCCAGTAAGTGATCTAGGGAATGGTTTTTTGTCTTTTTGTCTTTTCAGAAGTAGTGGTTTACTTTTTAGGCAGCTGTTTCACTGTATAGTAGATTTTGTTAGGATAACAATGTAACTACTGCACTGCAATTACAACACAGTAGCTTAAAATAAATGAAACTGGCAATACAGTAGAGGTTCATCTGTAGAATTTTACACAGCTGTCACTAAGTGCCTGATCCTAAGCCTACTGAAGTTATTTGAAAGGCACCTACTGACCTCAGTAAGCTTTGGATCAGGCCCTTAAGGGTCCGTATTGTGAGGTGATAAGTACCGTATATACTCATTCATTAGCCCATTTGCCTATAAGCCGACCCTCCAAGATGAATAAGTAAAAATAGCAAAAATTGTATGACCCTTTTATAAGCCGACCCTATATTTTAGGGGTTGGAAAACTTTGGCTCCCAGCCTGTCAGGGTAAGCTGCTGGGGGGTCAGGACGTTTTGTTTACCTGGAGTGTTCACAGGCACGGAGCCCCTCAGCTCCCAGTGGTCATGGTTTGCCGTTCCCAGCCACTTCCCACAGCTCCCATTGGCTGGGAACAGCGAACCGCAACCACTGGGAGTTGAGGGGCTCCATGTCTGCGAACACTCCAGGTAAACAAAACAACAATGTATTAGATATTCAATTCAAATGATTCCACAGAGTTTAAAATCATCAAATTTTGTTGTAGACCCGTTTATAAGCCGACCCCCGCTCTTTGATGCGTCACTTTTTTACCAAAAATATTCGGCTTATAAACGAGTATATACGGTACTTTATTTCAATGGAAGTTGAGGGTACTCTGTAACAAACAGGACACTCAGTACCTTGCAGGATCAGTTCCTAATATAATTTTAAAAACAGTGATACAAACATGGATTGCTGTGATATATGGAATTTCACGGACCTCACTAGAGAAAAACTTGTAAGTCACAAATGATGAAAGGAAAAAAAGTAATTTCTTTAACATGAAAGAGAAAGAGATTTCTCCTCATATGAGCTCTCAGGACACAGCGCTGAGCAAATAGGTGTAGCTTTCATTTAGCAAAATGCTACTGGAAACAAATAAGTCTTTAAGTAAGGATTCCAACAACAAATCAACCTGTTGGAGGTAAAGTTAACGTGTGTTCCTGAGCAGCGGAGCATGAAAGTCAAAAGCTCCATCACCAATAATTCAATATCAAGTGACAGCAAGCTTGTGTACAAATGTACTCGGAATATGTGGGCATCAGTTCTATAACAGTTTTAATTCTAACATATGAGGATTTGTGTCTACCATCTATCCTACATTGAACATATCAAGTGGAAGGATTAGGGTGGGGGTAATACAATCATATTTCTGTTTGGTAATCAGTCTTGCTGCCAATTTTTACAGAGTCCATTCCTGGATAAGCTATGTACTGATCAGACATGCAAAAAAAGTCTAAAGAACAAAAATAAGGGTCCAGTTGAGAAAGCACGAACCAGTTTAGCTGAATCATACAAGAGAGACAGGACCAGGTTTGGAAAAAACCTCTTACAGTTAATATTAGTTAATGTTTGTAAAAGGCTTTAAAGATGTAAAGTGCTAAATGAGTGCGATTTATTATTAATTGTTATTAATAATAAAGGAGAACTCCAGTGCTTTCCTATCAAACATTGCATAGGTAGATTAATAGACCAAAAAAGAATATATAAAAAAGTTTAAAATAACATTGTTTAAGAAATACCTCTTGAAGTTTCAACTTTTCTATGGCTGTGGATGTCTCTGAGCTTATTCCAGGATGGCTGCCATTTTCCTGCTAATAGGCAGGAAGTAAGAGAAATTAGGACAGGAAGAAACTCATTCTGCATTGAAATCAAGGGGAAAAGCACTGGATTTGGAATGCCAATTTTAGGTAAATTTCAATAAATAGTTTTTATTTTTTCAAATAAATGTAGTTTGATTTTTAACAACTTGTATTTTCTCTTGTTTATTTAAATTGCCAGATGTTACCTAGGACTGTCAGCTGTGCCTTCTTCGCTGAGAAATAATGAACCTCTGATCTCTCTCCCCCATCTTTCTCTATTTCAGTCCACATTACTTTCAAACCATCATTCCTCCCACCCTGAAGCCTGAGGTTAGTACGAATCCCTACAAAGTAATCAACCCAGCAGCTCAAGCGCCTCAATCCCATGTCAGGCCCCCAGGGCAGCAACCTGAACTATCCCATTATGGCCAGCAAACTGATTTACCCCTTCTCCCATGTCAAGCTGTTAACTGACAGATTTAACAAATTCCAATGTTACCAGGGAGAAAAGTATCCAGAGTTCCATTTGGTGTCTGCCTTGGACACCAAAGCAACTTATTGGATCTGATTTCTCAGATTACCTGGCTCTGTAGAGGGCTTCCTTCCCCATTCGGAGTCTGTTTTAAGAGGAAGGGAAAAAGTGGAATCAGGTGCTTGTCTGCAGAGAAAAGCTCTCTTTTTAAGTGATGTAGGTGCAGCGTTGTGTGCTGACTAGTCCTAACAGTGACCTGTATAAGTAGCATTTATCACATGGCAATCTCCTCACCACAGATTCATTTCAGCTGCCCTGAGGTTATGTTTGTGTTGATGGCCCAGAATCCACAGTGCTGTGATATCACCTTGGAGCCTCACTGGTTTGCAGAGATGCATGTAGGGACTCAGGTAAGTGACAGATTGTACAGCACAGTTCTGAAGAATATCTTTAAAAATAGAGGAGCCTAGAAAACATTTTTCTCTTTGCCAAAACAATACTTCTCTTTTGTAATTAAGGTGGTTCAAGGATCCTTGTCATTTGTACATAACAGAATTCTCAAAGGAGCTCTAACTGCCACTAGGGGGAGCTATAACAGCTTCATTGATTTTCAAGTGAAATCAAGGACAAATGGTGGTGAGGTATGGAGAAACAACATACCAATATTGAGCTATTTTGTGCCTCAGTGCCCAAACTTGGTAACTAGAAAAGATAATTCTATGGGAGGGAAAGTTATTTTTCAGGAGATAACTAGAATGAAAGGCACATTAGTATATATTTTAGATTTGAAACAAATTTACAGCACTGTTTTCCAGAATGATATCCTTTCTGTGGTGTGTATCATGCACACACAGATGTGTGTGTATGCAGAGAAACATTATAATTCTGACAGGGTGCTGCCAAGTAGTTTTTGCAAAGATAGATAGTAGGTGTTCAACAAATCGTCTACACCTTATTTATATTAATTATTATGGCCACATTAAGTTTGAACAATTAAGCAGTCAAAAGTCAAGCACAAGCTACTGTTGAACTCGCAATCTTAATTCTGTCACTATCCTAATAACCATTAATTATACCATTTTCTTATACAATATCTTGCTGCATTTTCTACAATTCTAGAGATAGGAGATTATTCTAAGAAACTGTGCTCATGTAATCTATATATGTAAAGGGCAGAGTTAAGGTTGTGTGTTGAACCTTAACTTTTGTATTTCTTGACTTTTGAGTGCTCAATGCACCCTTAGATTTGCACGAATTTAGTTGTTTACATGTAATACTCCTAAATGAAAGAAAATGTATCTGTTTCCTAACAGGTATCAGCTAGCAAAGGACAATTAGTGCTTATCAGTGTTATTAGTCAACTGCACACTTTCTGTAAGCTTCACACCAGCTGGCCAAAGAATGACGAGTTTCTGCTCGCATTGTAGGCTAAGTACACACGTCCATACCTGTGTATGAATATCTATATTATATACAGATATTAATACATACACACACTTAAGTGTGCATTTAAAAGAAATCTTTAAGGCATCCTCACCACATACAACTAGTCACCTTGTTTTTATAAAAAATGTGGTTTGGGAATTTTTCTGATTTAACCTAATCTATAGATTTATATCATCTTAAGAAACATAAGCCAATTTAAGACTTTACATAGGTTTAAGGTGTTTAATTGGCTTGAAGGCCCTATGGCCTGATTTTCAAAGGTGCTGAGCTCCCACAACTCCCAATGAGGTCAACAGGAGCCTTTAGGTCAGGGGAGGGCAAACTACGGCCTGCAGATAGGATCCGGCCTATCGGGGCTTTCAATCCGGCCCATGGGATTGCCAGTCCCGTGGCGCAGTGGGGCTAAGGCAGGCTCCCTGCCTGCCCTGGCCCCCGCTGCTCCCGGAAGCGGCCGGCACCACATCCCTGTGGCCCCTGGAGGGAAGGGAGCGGGGGGCGGGAGAGGGCTCCATGTGCTGCCCTCGCCTGCAGGCACTGCCCCCCGCAGCTCCCATTGGCCGGGAAAGGGGAACCGCAGCCAATGGGAGCTTTGGGGATGGTACCCGCAGGTGAGGGCAGCGCAAGGCACCTGCCCCACCCCACCCCCAGGAGCCACTGCCGGACATGCTGGCCACTTCCGGGAGCAGCGCGGGGCTAGGGCAGGCAGGGAGCCTGCCTTAGCTCCACTGCGCGCCACTGCCACCCTGGAGCCGCTCGAGGTAAGTGGCTTTGGGCCAGAGCCCAAACTCCTCCAGCACCCTGCACCCCAACCCCCTGAGCCCCCTAACCCCCTGCCCTGAGCCCCCTCCTGCACCCCACACCCCTCCTGCACCCCAACCCCCTGCCGTGAACCCCATAACCCTCTGCCCTGAGCCCCCTCCTGCACCCCACACCCCTCCTGCACCCCAACCCCCTGCCCTGAGCCCCTTCCTGCACCCCCACACCCCAATCCCTTGCCCTGAGCCCCTTCCTGCACACTGCACCCCAACCCCTTGCCCTGAGCCCCTTCCTTCACACCGCACTCCCTCCTGTACCTCAAACCCTTGCCCTGAGCCCCTTCCTGCACACCGCACCCCCTCCCACACCCCTTCCCCTACATTCATGGCCCTGCATACAATTTCCCAACCCAGATGTGCCCCTCGGGCTAAAAGGTTTGCCCACCCCTGCTTTAGGTGCTCTACATCTCTGAAAATCTGCTCATTGGATTACTTTAAACTGCAAAAACATCCCACAATCCCCCACAATTTGGAAGAAAAACAGGGGCATGTGTCAGGAGACAGAAAAATGCAGGTTAAGAGGCAACAGTCAGACAGGATGGGGTTAGAATTTTTTAGAATGGAAAAATTTCTCCCCCACCCTCACTGACTTCAAAGAAAACTGAAGGGATTTTGCTCTAACTTTCTGTAAAATTCACCTTCCTTCAGACACCAAGCATGGAAAATTTTGGCCCAAGAAGCAAATATTTCAGAAATTTACCATAAAAGTGTTTGAAGACAGGGGGTCATAATGGAAACTGTTTTGCCCAGATGCCTGTTAACTACTCTCTCACCCACCCCGCAAATGGATTATAAAAGGCTTGATTTGGTTTTAAACCTTAATGGAAGACTTATTGTTTAACTGTAAAGAACTATGAAAGTTGATATTACTCTGCATTTCAAAGGATACTGTGCTGATGTCACCCATGTCTTTGCTGAAAAAAACGCTTCCAGTTTTGCTCAGTGCAATGTTCTGAAGGCTATGTGATACAAAGAGCTTCACGGCAAGTGAAGTTAAATTATCAACTGTATTTGAAATTATATTAAAAAATTAAAGCCAGAATTTGAGCCTCTTGTTAGTGGCCACTGAACTACAGAAGAGAAAAAGGGCATCATTTGAGACAGCTAGGGACAAAGCAGCAGGGTAAGGTTTCCAGGGTGGGGACTGGGATAGAGCAGCAAGAAAGAACATCTGGTAGAGGGGGAGGGGAGGCAGGAGGACCAGAGCAGCAGGAGATGATAACAGGGAGTGGTGGGGGGAGGGTAGAGAGAGGAATGTAAAGCAGCTGTCAGTTTGCTGAACATGATTAGTTACAAACATGATTTATCTCAGTTCACACATACATGGTATTTCTATCAATGTTTGATCATTCTTTGCACACATGTACATTCATTGCCTTTTTTTAAATAAAAAGATATAAACCCTCTTTTATCCCCCTGCTCCTACCTGACACTTATGAGGTCTCTCCGACGTGTGCACCTGTTTGATGTGCCCATTCAAGTGGTCTGGCCTTAAAAAAAAAATATATATATATATGTATTTATATATGTATATAGACACACACACACACACACACACACACACATATATATACACTTGAAAACAAACATTAAAAATAGAAGCCACTATTGCATCCACTCCAAGAAAAGTTCTCTCTGGTGTGTCTGGGCTCCAGTTCATTCAAGCAACCCATTATATTTTACTTCTCAGAAACGGTCAGGGCTCTACTCTGATAAATATCCTGCCATCCCTCTGCAAGGAAATACTGTTTTCTGATCAGAATAATCAGGAGATCTAGGTTAAAGTTTTCATACTGGGATGACTACAGTTGGCCTTCTAAATCCATATCTGAACACCTAAATCAAAGTGACCTCAGTGTCAGAAGTGCTGAGCATTTTAAAGTCAGGCCACTTTGATTTAGGTGTCCAAATATGGATTTAGGGATCCAACTTTAGGCACCCCAGTATGAAAATTTTGGCATTAAATTCTACTTTTGTGTCTCAATTTCCTCAGATATAACATGGAAAAAATATTGTCCTCCCTCACAACTACGCTGTGAGGCATAATTAATGTTTGTAAAGTACTTTGAGGGCCTCAACTAGAAGTGCTGTAGAAGGGCAAATTATTACTGAAAGAAGTTAGTCCATTCCCAGTGATTGGTAAAGCTTGTTTTGAAGGAGGGAAGCCTGAATAGCTAATGATTTTCCTAGTGGGTGTTTCTCTGGGTGAGAAGAAAGCTTTTCATTGTATGAGGCCAAAGCTGCTTGGAAACTAATTCTCCAACTCTCCTCCCCCAACTTTCAAGTCTCAGCCAGTCAGAGAGCGCTGGGTGGAATTCATTTTCTGGAGACAGAAGATAAGTTAACTCCACAGTTAAGCTGTTAAACCTGATGCCTGGGCAGGTGGGCTGGGGCTGTTTAACTGGAAAGACTAGTCAGAGGTTTGAACTCCTAGTACCTACCTATGGACTTCAGGGATGCCCCTTGAATCAATCCTTGAACTAAAGGCATACTGTAAAGTTAAACATCACACTTCTGTTTGTTTACATACTTTTGTATAACACTTAAAATTACTAAAACTAGAAGACTAGAGAAAAAAATATTCTCTATTTTTAAGTTGTTGTTGTTGTTTTTTTTTTTTAACAAAGGCATGTCAACATTTTCACTGTTCCCACTTTTAACATTTAGGCCCTGGTTTTCTGAACTCAATGGGAGCACTGAGTTTTCAGTACCTCGGAAAATCAGTCGGTTACTTTATTTTATGCATGGAAGTCTTTCATCACAGCAACAGCAGGGTAAAAGACTTTTCTTTTATTAAAGTGTGATTGGAAAATAAAAACTGGCAGGGGATCTCAGGGGCAGGTACAGGACATGAAAGTACTTTTATCTCCTCATGGTGATTAGATTTCAAGTAGATGCTGTTTCTGTAACAAGTTTATTGTCTTCAAACATTCCTGCACTTGCCAGTTATTAGAGAATTCCTCTTTATCATAGATTTTGTTTGTATGTATAGCAAAGAGATCCTGTCCTTATTACCAGAGCAGATTCAGTAGAAACAAAGATTTTTAAGTTTATATTCCTGGGGTACCTTTATCCAAAGGGGAATTGCACTGCTTAACATCTCAGTTCCTTCTCACCAGCCAGAGCAAGTGAAAGAGCTCAGATCCATTAACTAGGGATGTTGCAGAAGTAGGAAGGCTGTTATTGACTCTTTTCCCTTATCTACCTCTCCTCAAATTGAACACTAAACTAGTGAAAGACCCAAGTCTCAAATTCATTCCTGAACTCAAACCACAAGATACACACAAGCCATATTAAGGCAGTATCAAAGATCCACTTGTTTGTGGGAGTTCACTAAGTGACATCAAATATCAGCCACATTAAATACACAGATCTTATGTATGCTGCAGGGTAGAAACAGGATCCCCTTCAGGATGCTGTAAACACAAAGGACACAAAGACCATGTATTAAAGAGATAACTGTTGCTGCAGACTTTGAAATATCAACTCTTCATTCATATCTGGGTGATTACACACTAGGACAAATGGAGTGAAGTTAAGACAATGAAAATACTCGGCACTTCAATAGCAACTTGCAGTGGAGGGCTTCAAATCACTTCCCAACCCATAATTAAGCCTCTGAACACCCAATTATTTCAATACCCATTTGACAGAAGAGTAACTTGCCCACTGTCACACACCAAGTCTACGACAAAACCCAACTCCACATTTTGTGATTTAATTACTAGTTAACTCTTCTACAGGGCTGTAAAATAGTCTCCCAAAAACAAACAAACAAACAAAAAAAAGATGAAAGCCCCATCCCTTGGGGTATGTAAAACTAGCAGAGTGGGGATGATTCTACACTGGTCCTCAAGAGGTGGACTAGATAACCCTCTAGGTCTTTTCCATTCCACATCAATGTCCTCTTACCTGGAGAAGCCTTTTCCACAGCTCTGGCAGATGTAGGGCTTTCCCACAGAGCCATCATGAGACCGAACATGATAGGACATCCTGTCTTTCCGCTTGAACCGTAGCCCACACACTGGACAAGAATATGGCTTCTCGCCGGAGTGCGACAGCTTGTGCCGGTTCAGGTGGTACACGTCCCGAAAAATCTTGCCACAGATCTCACAGGCCACCTGCTTCCTTGTCCTGCTCCTCTTTCGGGGGGCATCAGGATCATCCTGACCAGGCACCCCATTTTCACCAAGCCTTGGCGGTGGGATGTCTATGTAACCCAACTGTAAGCTGGTCACCCCATGCTGAGCCTCATGCTGCCGCAGACGATTGGCGTCTGTAAACACTTTCCCACAGAGGCCACAAGGAAGGATGCCAGCCTCTCGCAGACCCCCTGGGGTACCAAACATCATGGAGTCCAAGACGTTTGCTTTGCGGGGACGCCCCCTGCCCCTCTTGGTGCCCAAAGTGGGGGCACTGGTCCCCACGTTCTGGAAAGGCGAGGCCAGTAGGGGTGGCGACAAGGGTCCCGCCACCATGGGCAGACGGTCGACGCCTTGCAGGACGGGCAAGGAGGACTGGGCGGCGGTGAGGGCGGCCCGCGTAGCCTCGTCTTCGGGCATGCCGGCGATGCCGTTGCCATTGGGCGCCAGGCCGGCCCCGTTGGTCATGTCGAGGGGGAAGCCCAGGTCGGCGGCGCTGGGGCGGAAGAGCATGATGTCGGGGCGGGCGGGGGGCACCAGGATCTGCACGTTGGACTGCTTGATGACCTCCTGGCAGATGTCGATGACGGAGCGCATGAGCAGGAACTTGGCGGCCGTCATGAGCTCGGGGAAGCTCTCCAGCCGCACCACGATGCGCGAGGTGTAGGCGAAGTCCAGGATGTCCCCGAAGACCTTGGAGCTGATGGTGTGCATCTCCAGCTCCCGCCCGCCCGCGGCCGTCCCGCCGCCGCCAGCCCCGGCCTCCGGGGCGCCCCCTTCCGCGCCCCCGCCGGCCCCCTCGCCCAGCTGCGCGCTGAAGACCGACTCGAAGTACTCGCTGCAGGCGGCCAGCACGGCCCGGTGCGCGGGGAAGCTCTCGTCGCCCACCCGCAGCAGCACGTCGCAGAAGCGGCCGCCGTTCTTGCGCTGCTGGTTGAGGCTGTGCAGCATGTCGGCGCTGTGGCGGCTCACCTGGTAGGTGTAGCAACCCGACGACGGGCCGCAGGCGGCGGCCTCGCTCACCCGCTCCATGGGGGCTGCGCTGCCCCCGGCGGCCTGCAGGCGGCGCTCGCTCTCAGGCTGTCCGGCGGCGCGCGCCGCTTCCTCCCCCTCCCCGCGGCTGTCCGGGCCCGACGGCGGCGGCGCGCGCTGCCTGCAAAGCGCGAGGGGATTGAGAGCGGGGGGGGGGGCGAAACAAAAGGCTGAGGCGGCGGAGGGGCGCGCGCGCGCGCAGCACGGAGCTGGAGCGGCAGCAGCTGAGGCGGCGCGAGCTCCGCCCGGGCCCGGCCGCCACGAGGCGCGGCAGTCGCGGAGGCCGCAGCGGGCAGGGGCGCGCGGCGCGGTTGCGGCGGGCAGGGCGGGAGGGGGCTCCGGGCTGCCGGCTCCGTCCGTCCCTGTGTGTTTGGAGTGGAGGAAAGATGGCAGCGGCTGCACTTCCTCTTGCACTTTCACCCCTGGGGGGAGGAGAAGGAGGGGGGCGATACCACCCCCCCCGACAAAAATCCAGCGGGGGCCCCCCGGCTGCTGCTCCCCGACCAAGCGCCGCCGCTGCCGGGCCCGGCCCCGGCCCCGCCTGCCTTACTGCACCCGCACCAGGAGCGTCGGAAACTTTCCTCTCTTCTGGGGTTCTAACGCCCCCCACCCTTTTCATAGAGACCCCCCCCTCCAGCCACTCGGGCTCCCCCCACCCCCCCGCTTCCTGCCCCCTCCCTCCCTGCATCCGCCAATGCAAGAGCAGCCAGAGCCAGCAGGCCAGCCCCCACCCCGCCCGCGGGGGCTGGGGGCTGCAGTCTCCCCCCTCCCCAGCACAAATCCTCCAATGCCGAGCCAGGAGCAAGGCCCCCGCCCGAAGCATATGGGGGGGAGGGGGCTGCACTCACCCCCCCCCCCCAACAACCAGGCTGCAGCTCGACCCCCCCAACCACCCCGCCCGCAGAGAGGAGGAGGAGGGGCGGGGGGGCAGCAGTATCACCCCCCCGCAAGCGCAAACCGTCCAATGCAAACCCTCCCTCCTGGACTCGCTGCAGAGCGGCCCCCACCTATTCTCCCCACGCCTGAGGAAAGCTGCTTCTAAAGGGGCCAGGGGCTTCAGGAAGAGCAGCCCCCCCCCGCACTCAACCTTCACTGCACCGCCTTCTCCGTGAGGGCAAGAAAGCTGGACACAAGGAGTGGCGGGGGGAGGACGAAAAGGAGTACAGGAGTTCGCTCCCAATCCAGGGCAAAATCCCTCCTGAGACGAACAATTGGGGAGGCGCTGCACGAGTCAGCCGATTACACAACCCCGCGTCCCTCCATGTTGGGGAAACCCGGACTGCCCGGTTTAGCTTTGTGCTGACCATTGGGATCCTGGAGCTGAACAAGCCCCAAGATCCGTCCATGCAAGGCTCCCTCCACAGTGAGGCTGGGTTCCTCAGGCCCTGAGTGAAGCATGCCAAGCACTCTCACTACTTTGATTGAATAAGGGGCTTTCTCTGGACTGGCTTCCTTGTGCCCTCAGGGTCTCTCCATCATAAAATCCTATTTTAATGGCTTCACAATAATTCAGTTCTGGATGAAATTTGACTTGTTCGGTCTTGGTGTGGGAAGCCACAGTAGTTTGTTTTTGCACATGTTCCCCCTACTTCCACCACTAAGTTCATATTTTATTCTAAAAAAGTATTTAAAAAGTCACAGGCTTCAAGTGTACTTTTCTACACTTGTGAAATTAAATTAGATATGGTATTAAAAAAATTCCCAGCTGATCAATTCATAAATATGGTTTCTTCACTTAAAATGTTATATTAGGGAAAATACGGAATTTTGTGCACAAAAGAACATCCCAAACTTTCAGGTTTTTTCCCTCAAGAGCTCAGACCAGAGCACATGTATAAAATAGTGGTGGAGCTGAAAGAGCATTCTGGGTATTGATGTGCAAATGAGAACACCAAGCTTCCAACTTCCAAAACGGAGTTATTGTAATAACACTTAAGGCCATATAGTGCCCTCAATCTGTGTGCTGTATTTCTGTTGATGTCAGTGGGAGTTGCTTGTCTACATTGAAGGCAGAGTATTGCCAGTGTAGCTTTTTACCACTGGATCAACGTTTGTGTATATTACATATACAAACATGCAGCTAGGTGATCTGACTATTTGGATTGCAACTGTCACAAATCCACTTTAAATACTCACAAGTTGCATAGATACTACATGCTAGTAGTATTGTTCTCCAGATCTGTTTGCCTGTCACAGAAACAAGAGTACTCAATATAGTGAGGAAAAAATATTTGTATTTAAGCATACATGTCAGGCAACAATTCACAGGCTTCACATACATAGTGCAAAGAGATCATCAGGAACTCTCTTCTCTTTTCTGGTGAGTTTTAGTCAGTTCTGTGTCTTTTCCTCGGTTGGTTTATTTTGCTTTTTGCTTTATTCAACTCCATATTCCCTGACATAGTTCTTCTCACCCGGCTTCCTATTACGGTCCCCCCTGCCTTTTCTTTGTCTCTCCTCCTCAAGGGGGAGGGGAGCTGAATTCCTGCTGCCGACACTCCACTTTCTTCAGAAGACCTTTCTCCAACCCCCATGGAACCTTCTGGTTCCAACATTCTGTCTCTTTCGGCAAAGGGGCATCACCCAAAACATGCTTCCCGCTATTTGTACGGAAAGTTAAATATTCAACTCCAAAGTGTTGTTATTTGTGGAAAGTGAAGCCAGCCATTCTTTCCATTAAATAGTGCATTGGATTAGCATTCTTCATACTCATATTCTAATTAATGTATCGTGCCTATTAAAGATCATCACCTGCAGACTACTGCAGTCCCAAGAGCAGCACAGCAATTTAACTGGCATCTTCACCTCTTTTACATGATAGAGGTTACTCTTGCAGTGTTAAGGCTGGGATCTAATCTATTTTATTTTCATCCTATCACTCTTAATACCTTGGCCTTTATATATTTATGGTCTCTCCAGCTGTTAAAGCACCACTCATAAATACCCTAATGTAAAATGTAAAGCAGTTTATTCTTAATGCTAATATGGATTTAAAATACATACATGTTCTATCTCTATTTAATTGTGATCACTTAATTGCTACTCAAGTCAACTTTATCCCAAGCTTGTTCTGTCCCAAACATACACAATCATAAGCCATCAACCCTCCCCTCCCTAGTTTATAGTCCCCCAATCCAATCATCCATCTGATCAACTGCCATTTCCCAACTGTCTTGGAGCTTTCTGAATCCAATATTTGATTCCCTTTATTAAAGGTGTATCACCCACAAAGCTGCTTTCTTGCTGTTTAAACCAGAATAAGCCCAGAGACTGAAGATTCACAGGGAGAAGGGAGGGGGGAGAGAGGAATATTGCTATGTATAGATGGTTGATACTTAAATCAGTTAACAAATGCTCCATATATTACTTGTTTTTGTTAGCTTTGCACTTAATATTTATTAGAGAAATATACTTTTACTAAAAAGGATTAGCCATTCACAGTAGAATAGATACTTGACCCATTTACATTGCTTTCTATATATGTTTAATATTTATAAGAGTTAATGTGAGACTACAGTGTCTGGACATGACAGATTTATAGTATCAACATTGGAAGGTTAAATATATTTCAGGCTACCTCATTTAAGATGTGATATGTACTATTAGATTGCTGGGTATCAAATTAGCTGTTGAATAAGGCATGTTTGATAGAATTTAACTAAATTTATTAAAATTTATATTTAAGACAAGTTGTGCACGATTGGCCTGAGACTTGGAAGACTGAGTTCTTTATTCTTTAAGTGGTGGCTGCAATCTACCTCCCCACACCAAATCATGTAAGTACCTTATTAGAAGTATTATTACCCTGTAACTTATTTACCCTCATCAGAACCAGCAAATTACTGGCTTTTTGATAATGTACTAACTGGAGTACAAATAACTAGTTTTATATTTAAAGGGTTCACACCCACCTTCAGTGCAGGGAGTTCATTTGCTTTTCCAGGTTGATCTCTCAATCCATTTTCTTTCTCTGTCATGTTCTCTCTAAATATCTCTCTCTCAATTATGTTATTTATTTGTGTTCAATATCTTTTTGTCAGCAGAAAAAATTCTTCTCATCCACTTTATCCAACTTTTCTCTGTTGCTCTCTTCCTGCTCCTGTGTTGTCCCCACTCCCCACATCTTTTTTGATGATTTTTTCTCTTCAGGTGCCCGGTCCCCACTCAAGCACTATATCCTTTATTTGAATAGTAGCACAGAGGAGTTTTATTAGCTTGTTAATAATAAACATAGTCTTAGTACATGGATGTACTGTACACAGCACGTCACAATGGCCCAGTTCCTGGTCACTTTACTCACACAGGTATACCCCTTAAAATCAATGGGACCCACTAATATAAATAAAGTGAGTAGAATTGCGTCCTGCTGGGTAACTAAGGGCTTAATCCTTTCAAAGAGTTGAGCATCCTCAACTCTCATGGCTTTCGAGGATGCTCTGCACCCTGTGGGGTTGGTTCAGTTATGACAACCTTTAAACTAGTTAGTTGGACATTGTTCCACATGGATTACAACATGTTAGCTAAGTAATCCCTCACAGACAATTGAGTAATGTATAATAATGAGTAGTCATATGACTTGTTTACTTTTTAATTCTGTTTCACAGAATTATATAGTAAATATTTAATATACTATATGGTGACATATTTTCAGTTTTAGGAACTAATAATAACTTACCTGAGTTTTCAGTGAAATTTAACTCCTGTCAAATACCACTGTTGTAATGGGCAATGAATTCAGCATTCATTACTTATTAGTAGGGCCCTACCAAATTCAGGGCCATGAAAAACACATCACAGACCGTGAAGTCTGATCTCCCCCCGTGAAATCTGGTCTTTTGTGTGCTTTTACCCTCTACTATACAGATTTAATGGGGGAGACCAGCGTTTCTCAAATTGGGGGTCCTGACCCAAAAGGGAGATGCAAGGGGGTTGCAAGGTTATTTTAGGGGGGTTGCAGTATGGCCATCCTTACTTCTGCGCTGCCGTCAGAGCTGGGCAGCCAGAGAGCGGCGGCTGTTAGCCGGATGCCCAGCTCTGAAGGCAGCGCCCCACCAGCAACAGCACAGAAGTAAGGGTGGCCATACCATGCCATGCCATCCTTCTGCGCTGCTGCTGGCGGTGGCTCTGCTCCAGCTGCCCAGCTCTGAAGACAGCACAGCCATCAGTAGCAGCGCAGAAGTAAGGGTAGCAGTACTGCAACCCCACCTACAATAACTTTGCCTCCCTTCCACAACTCCTTTTTGGGTCAGGACCCCTACAATTACAACACTGAAATTTCAGATTTAAATAGGTGAAATAATGAAATTTACGATTTTTTAAAATCCTATGACCATGAAATTGACCAAAATGGCCCATGAATTTGGTAGGGCCCTACTTATTAGGCTGATTGTCACTTTATTTGTATTACTGTGGCACCAGGACCCCAGTGCTAGGAACTGTACAAACAGAACTAAGAGAATCCTTGGCCCCTAACAACTTAGTTTTACAAGTTACCCTGATTTCATTATTTTTTGACAGGGAGGCATCCCATGGGAATGCTGATCCAAAGAGCAAGGGTTCTCAAATTCTGTGGTATGTGGGGAGGGATAGCTCAGTGGTTTGAGCATTGGCCTACTAAACCCAGGGTTATGAGTTCAATCCTTGAGGGGGCTACTTAGAGAACTGTGGTAAAATCTGTCTGGGGATTGGTCCTGCTTTGAGCAGGGGTTGGATAAATGATCTCCTGAGGTCCCTTCCAACCCTGATATTCTATGGTTCTTCTATGGATCACATCTTAATGGTGGTTGGGGTACACCAGCCCTTCTATTCACAAACATGTGAACAGCTCTTCCTATTCAAGAGGGCATAACATTTCTGAGACAACTTTAGCAATTGCTTACATGGATTACCTGTTCTGTTCATTCCCTCTAAAGCACCTGATATTGGCCACTGTTGGAAGATGTGATACTGAGCTAGATGGACCTTTGGTCTGACCCAGTACGGCCATTATTATGGAAAAGTAACTGGGAGTATATGTAGGTATTTTAGTTGTCTTTAATGTGGTAAAAGTTCTTTTGAAAAATGTTAATTGCTTGTCTACTTTTGCTCTTTCCCATATCTTCCATTTACCCCTGCCCTTGCTTTCACTGCACATGTTTCTTAGCTGGCTAATTTTATTCTCCTTATTAATCTCTATACACTTCTCTGCAATTTGGTTCCTTCCTTCCCTGCTTCTTGGTAGGGTCTCTAGATGCTACTGTAATACAGAAAAATTGGTTCTAATCACTAGATATACATTATCTGGATTCCAGAGAATTTGGACTATATGGAATAAAATTAATGTTTTCCATTCTTATTTTTATCAGTCCTATTATGCTTCCTAAGGTAAAGGGAAGGAATAATTGTCTGATTAGGTCTTTCTTAAAGAAGTTTGAAAAACTTGATATTTTTGTTGAAAAGAGGGTATTTGGATGTACATGATTATTCCTAGAACTTTGTTTTACTGTATTCTTAATGGTGGGTGTCTTCTTATTGTCAATCTTAATTTTACTTATTTTGTATCCAGAAATTAATGTGAATGTGTGACAGGTAGATTGCTGGGGACATGTGTTTTAGTGATGTATAGTCATGTTGGTGCTTATAGACGTTTCTTATAGCAGTGTTTCTCAAACTGGGGTCGGCGGACCCCTGGGGGTCCCCGAGGGTACTCCAGGGGGTCCGCGGGCCCCACTGATCAACTCCTCCCCCTCTCTCCCAGCACCTTCTTCATACTGGGGCGGCGCTGATGGGGAGGAGCCGGGACCCTGGGTCCGCGCCGCTCCCAGAAGCGGCCAGCACGGGGTTGAAGGGAGCAGGGGGGTCTCCGCGCACAGTCCCCGGCCCAAGTGCTGACTTTGCAGCTCCCATTGGCCAAGGTGCCTGTGGGCAGGGGCAGCATGCGGANTAAAATTGGGACATCTGGTCACCCTAGGTTCAGGGTGCGGGAGGGGGCTCCGGGCTGGGGCAGGGGGTTGGGGTGTGGAGGGGGTGAGGGCTCCAGCTGGGGGTACGAGCTCTGATGTGGGGCTGGAGATGAGGGGTTTGGAGTGTAGGAGGGTGCTCCGGGCTGGGACTGAGGGGTTTGGAGTGTAGGAGGGTGCTCCGGGCTGGGACTGAGGGGTTTGGAGGGTAGGAGGGGAATCAGGGCTGGGGCCTGCTGGGGGAGTGAAGGCTCCGGCTGGGGGTTCAGGCTCCAGGGTGGGTCTGGGGATGAGGACTTTGGGATGCAGGAGGGTGCTCCGGGTTGGGATCGAGGGGTTCGGAGGGTGGGAGGGGGCTCTGGGCTGGGGCTGAGAGGTTGGGATGCAGGCAGGGTTTGAGAGCTCCAGCTGGGGGTGCAGACTCTGGGGTGGGGCTGGGGCTGAGGGGTTCAGAGGGTGGGAGGGGGATCAGGGTTGGGGTGGGGGTTCAGGAGGGGGGCAGTCTGCGGGCGGAACTTACCTCAAGCAGCTCCCGGAAGCAGCAGCATGGCCCCACTTCGGCTCCTGTGCGGCCAGGTGGCTCTGCGTGCTGCCCCCTCTGCAGGTGCTGCCCATGCAGCCTCCACTGGCTGCAGTTCCTGGCCAATAGGAGCTGTGAGTGCAGCGCTTGGGGCGGGGGTAGCGTGCGGAGCCCACTGGCTGCCCCTACGCATAGAATCTGGAAGTGGAACATGCTGGCTGCATCCTGGGAACCACGCGGCGTGGAGGCTATCAGAGAGCCTGCCAGCTCCTTTACACGGTGCCGCCAACCGGACAGTCAACGGCCTGGTCACCGGGATCCCTTTTCGACTGGGTGTTCCAGTCAAAAACAAATCCAGTGTCTAACTGCTGAACACATCAAGAATTGGGCATCCCTGGGCAGACAAGCTGCCTCTAGATAGATCTTCTCCATTTCATAAAATGTGTTAGATAGTAATTTAAGTAGGCAACAGTGCTTAATGTCTGACATTTACAGATTAACTAGTCAAGACATGAAGATTATCTGCTCTTCTGAGTAGGAAAATGTATCAATAATTAACTGAGTGTAATTGGCATGAAGGATTAGACTCAATAAGAGACGTGACAGTGTGTGTAACTACAGTGGCACACCTTCATTTCTTATGGTGCTGAGCAGGCTGACAACTTTTGGCCTTGTGCCTCAGGACTTACTTAAGTTGTTAGGTTCACTACAGAACCGTGTAACACTGCATTGTGAGCTTCCAGAGTGGTCCTTGTGTTAAAGGGAGTATTTTTCAGCACTGTGAATAAACTACTTTTTCATTAAGGGTTTGCCTTTATGGTTATAGAAAACAGTCATATACCTGAAGAAATTAGTTAACAAAAAATGCTCCTTTAAAAATAAGTTTTGCATTGACTATAAATAAGGCAGAGACTACAGACATTGACATGATTATTACTTTTATAATCATACAATCATCATTGCATTTTACACCAGTCACCCTAAATCCTAAGATCCTTACTTAATTTACTCAAAAATTTCAATTGGCTTCTGTAAAAGTTTTACCTGAGTAATGACCTTGGGCTCTGGCCTGTTAAGAATAAGGTTGTTTAGAATAGGAGATTTGGTAAAACTTGTGTGCATATAATACATATCACCTATGTATGCTATCTTAATCATTGCTGTGGTATCTGAATATCTTACATCTGAGGATCTAAAGTCCCATACAGGCATTCATGAATTAAGTCTCAATACTGCTGTAGGGCAAATAAGCATTATTCTTGTTGTACAGCAAGTGAAACTGAGGCACAGATAGGGGAAGTGACTTGCCCAAAAAATCACACAGAGAGTGAATGGTAGAGTTGAGAAGAGAAAACAGATTCCAGCTAAATTCCAGCTCCGATTTTTTTCTTTCATGACCCTAATGGGCTGTGGTGGTGTGCCTGATCATGTGGTTATATGTCTTGCAGTTTCTTATTCTAGCAGTCATGACTGAAACCACACCGTGTAATACCTGTAAGCTGTTTGATAGAGGGACATCTGTTATTTCAGATACAAATTTGCTCCCCACCTACACCATCTTGTGATATCTTGCTTTCATTATCTTATATTATTGATAAAGTTTGATTAGATAAGTTGAGATTTTACACAACGAGAGAGACAAGGTTGGCGAGGTAATATATTTTATTGGACCAACTTCTGTGTGTGGAAGAGACATTGTTAAGCATAAGGGGTTCAATCTGTCCCACCTTGTATTTAGTTTTGAACTCTGGTTACCTCTTTAGAGCTGAAGAACAACTCTGTGGAGCTCAAAAGCTTTCCCTTACACCAACTGAAGCTGGTCCAGTAAAAGTTATCCCTCATCTTGTCTCTTTCGTATCCTGGGACCAACAGCGCTACAAAAACACTGCAAACAACAGTTTTGGACAGTTTATTTACACTGTCTGATTTCTACTCATCTTAAAGATACTTATTTATGTTTTGGCTCCCATTTTGGGTCTTCATCCCTAATTGTGTCCCATGTTTAGGCACTGGGTGAGTTGAGAGGTTGATCATGTTACATAATTACCTCAGTAGTGGGGTACTCAAATCACTCTGAACCCATTTACATTAATCAAAACTATCTGGCTTAGGGAACAGAATTTTCTCAGTTAAAATTTTTTTTGTTTTTCTATTAAAAAAAGAAAAGAAGAAGAGAGGCAGGTAAAGCAGCAACTCAGATCCTCAGTGCAGGGAGATAATATGGAGCTCAGTCAGACTTTCAGGTGGATTTTTCAGTGTCTTTCTGACGCTTTCTTTCCTCATTTTCTCCCAGGTTCTATTGGTTTCTTCTCTCCCTTTTTCTTTCCTCACACCCATAATAATGTGCTCCCGTTACTATATCCAGCTTTCTGTTAACATTCCACCCTGCCTGTTCCCAATCTCTCACCTTTTCAAAAGCCCCCTTCTGTTGTCTCTGTGCTCTAATAGCATTCTCTGAATTTTTGACTGCTCTGTTCCAGTTGGCCAGTTCTAGCAATCATGCTCAAGGGCCTAATACCAACTGTGCCTCCAGTTGTCCATTCCCAACTATTTACTTCTCAAACAATCACTTTCTGAGATGTCCCATCATCTAACTGCCATTCTTACACCTGTCCATTTCCACATGTCACACAGTCTTCCAGTAACTTCTTTGGATTTAATTATTCAAATTAGGGGGGCTTCACACTAAAGAGAACAGATATTACTCCATGTATAACCCTTTATCAGTCAGGCTTTGAATAAGCCTTGCTGCACTGTAAAAGATTAAGTTGTAGGTTGGTGGTGCTTGCCTGAAACACCATGCTCTGTTACTGTTAGGAGATGTTGATCTTGTTGGGAAAGGCTTAGGAGGGTTCTGCCAGCTCAGAGGCAGGTAGCTCCTTATTTCCCCTGGACAGAAGAGAGATGAGAGACTTTCTGAGGATCTGGGCTAAGCAGTTTTGAGGTAGGAACCCTAGGAACAACTAAGCCTGAGGAACAAGCTTAATCAGAGATCTATTGTTAGTATCTTTGTTAATTAAACCAAAATCTAGGAAGGGGTGAGTTTTTAGCCAGATACAATATATGCACTTCAGTTTAGAACCAACTGGACAAGCACCTACACATGTATGTTTTACACCAATAATGGAACTAGGAATTCTTTGTTCCTGAGGGTTGGTTGTTATGTTAATCTCAGTAATTATGTTTTCAGGATGGTTATTAACTTTTTTTTTTAAACAGGACAGGAGGTATCGTGATCAGAGTTGTGGGGAGACACCCCAAGGTTTGGATTGTGTTTTTGTGTAGCACTAAGTCCTCGTGGTATATCAGAGTCCCACAGGCCTCTCCACAAGAACCACAGAACATACTTATTAGGCAAGAAGTGGGTGGAAATCCTCTTTTAGGTAGTACTTTAGATTTATTTTAAGAGCTAGTATAACCCCTCTCTGTAAAGCCCTCAGTTCCTTGGACTGCTTAAGAAACTAAATTTTCAATACACAATAAATTAAACAAGTATCTATAGTTAGGAGCTTCCCTTTCAAGGGCTAGTAACTTTTCCTTCCACCAAGCAGCCACTATTTACCCAACCTGATCTGTTTTATATACATATTAGCTGCAGCTGCCCTGCCCTCTTACCTTGAACTCTGAAGGGGATTTCTCAGGATCCAAGCTCCCTTTCTCCATGGAGAATTTGCTTTGCTTTATTTGGCAAACTGGGGAGGTTATACAGCCAAGAAGGCCTTTTTTAGGGCCCAGAGAGCCTGTACTGCTCCACCTTTTTGTTTACTGGTAAGATTTACAGATCCACTATGTCGCTCATATGGAGGGAGATGTCTTCCTTTTGTAGTTTTAAAACCATTATCTTTTTATGAAGAAAGATTTTGCTGTGTGCTTCAGTGAGACATTTAAAATCTCCCTCATACAAATTGTCAGTTTTACTGCCTTGGAATTGCAGCTGGAGGAAGAACTAAGAGTGGGGTCCCAGTCTACGACTAGGGTCCCTAGGTACTCTGGTAATGCAAACAACAGCCATAATAGAAATAGGAGTATGTTTTCCCACCGACTCATAATTTTCTGGCACTTGACTCCTGATTGCAGTTGTTAGTCTCATCAGCTAGAGTTTTAGCTCAAGCTGTAGTGGCCTATGCTTTTAGTTACACTGGGAAGTCCCTGGTGCATCAGCTGCCTTGCAATGGGCAACCGCGATTCCCCAGCCTCTTTCCAGCCATGCCTAGTTGGTGCGGAAGAGGAAACCCTTGAACCTGTTTTATTTTCTCTTAATATCTCTGAAGCAACTAGAGCTGCTCTTTGCCTGGCTTGTTTCCATTCCCCCCTCCCCGTGCAGGTTGCCAAGCAAAGGCACCTAGTAGGAGGTTGGGGAACAGGTGGGGTATCTCCGGTGTGGCCCACTCTGACCACGCTATGGCGCTCAGGCCGCAGATCCACTAGCTCTGTGACATTGAGGCTCGTCCTCCTGGGGCTGGAGAGGCGGAGTTTTCTGAGGGGGCGGGGTTAGGGCGCAGTTTCGTGTGCGGGCGGGGCTCTCTTCTGGAGGTGGTGGCTTTGGGGAGAGGCGGAGTTACGTGCCAGAGTGGGTGGGTCTTTGGGCGTGGCCTTGGCTCGTGAGTGGGCGGGGCTATCTGTGGCATGTAGTGGGAAGTCGGTAGCATCTCGCGAGTGCTGCTAGACTCCCGCGAAGCTTTGCGCCTGCGCAGTGCTGGGTCTGAGGCGCGGGGTCGGTGTAGCTGGTCGCCGAGCGGGCGGGGATCGTCGCCAACATGAGCGGGACATTGGCCAAGATCGCGGAGATAGAGGCTGAGGTACCCCCCCCCGGGAGGGCCCCCGCTGACGGGCTGGGCGGGAGAGCCGAGCTGCCGGCTCGGAGGGGGGCGGCTGGAGGCTGCTGGCCAGGCCAGGCCAGTTGTGGGTCCCCCGGCCTGCGGGGCGCTGCGCCCGGCTGCTGTCCCTTCCCGGCCCCAGGCGGCTGTGCGGCGGCCATGGCGCTCCCCGCGCGGCCAGGCTCCGCGCCGGGGTGACGGCCCCGCAGGCTGCTGATGGGGGATCAGGGCTCCTGGGTTCTCCGGCCTACTCGGGCGCCTGGGGGCTCCCCGGGCAGAAGGTGCCGCGCGGCCGGGCCACCCGAGCCCTTGCGACCCCCTGGCTGCCCGCCCGGTGGGTCAGTAGCGTTGCGCTGTGACCTTGTGCAGATGGCCCGGACGCAGAAGAACAAGGCAACGGCGCACCACCTGGGGCTGCTGAAGGCTCGCCTGGCCAAACTGCGACGGGAGCTCATCACCCCGAAAGGAGGCGGCGGCGGCGGCCCCGGAGAAGGTGGGTAGCCCCTCGGGAGCACTGCACTAGCGCACCTCGCCAGAGATGTCACTTCCCGTTTCCAGGGGCAGTGTGTGGTGGTAGCTGAAGGAAAGGGGTGTCTGTTGACCTTTGGATGCCCTAACTTTCCCCTAGGGCAGGGGTAGGCAACCTATGGCACGCAAGCTGATTTTCAGTGGCACTCACACTGCCCGGGTCCTGGCCACCGCTCCAGGGGGCTCTGCACTTTAATTTATTTTTAAATAAAACTTCTTAAACATTTTAAAAACCTTATTTACTTTTGTCATAACTATAAAGGGAAGGGTAACAGCTGTCCTGTGTACAGTACTATAAAATCCCTCCTGGCCGGAGACTCCAAAATCCTTTTCCCTGTAAAGGGTTAAGAAGCTCAGGTAACCTGGCTGGCATCTGACCCAAAGGACCAATAAGGGGACAAGATACTTTCAAATCTTGGGGGGGTGGGGAGGGGGAGAGGCTTTTGTTTGTGCTCTTTGTCTGGGAGTTTGTTCGCTCTTGGGACTGAGAGGGACCAGACATCAATCCAGGTTCTCCACATCTTTCTAAACAAGTCTCTCCTATTTCAAACTTGTAAGTAAATAGCCAGGCAAGGCGTCTTAGTTTTACTTTGTTTTCTCAACTTGTAAATGTACCTTTTACTAGAGTGTTTATCTTTGTTTGCTGTACTTTGAACCTAAGACTAGAGGGGAGTCCTCTGAGCTCTTTACGTTTTGATTACCCTGTAAAGTTATTTTCCATACTGATCTTACAGAGATGATTTTTACCTTTTTCTTTAATTAAAAGCCTTCTTTTTAAGAACCTGATTGATTTTTCCTTGTTTTTAGATCAAGGGGGTTGGATCTGTATTCACCAGGGAATTGGTGGGAGGAAGGAGGGGAATGGTTAATTTCTCCTTGTTTTAAGATCCAAGGGGTTTGGATCTGTATTCACCAGGGAATTGGTGAAAGGTTTCTCAAGGCTCCCCAGGGAAGGGAATTAGCTTGAGATGGTGGCAGCGGACCAGAGCTAAGCTGGTAGTTAAGCTTAGAAGTCTTCATGCAGGCCCCCACGTTGTACCCTAAAGTTCAAAGTGGGGATACAGTCTTGACAACTTTACATACAACAACAGTTTAGTTTTCTATTACATTTTAACGTTTTTAGAAGGTCTCTTTCTGTAAGTCTGTATTACTAGCACGTGAAACCTTAAATCAGAATGAATAAATGAAGACTCGGCACAGTACTTCTGAAAGGTTGCCAACCCCTGTCCTAGGGTATGTCTACACAGCAACTGGGAGGCTCTCCGTTGCTGGGGGAGAGACTCACTGGATCCACTCTAGCTAGCTACTAAAATTGTAGTGTGGTGCTGCTGCAAAGTGTGTGTGGGGGGGAGGGGATAGTCTCAATACAGGTTTCAGAGTAGCAGCCGTGTTAGTCTGTATCCGCAAAAAGAACAGGAGTACTTGTGGCACCTTAGAGACTAACAAATTTATTTGAGCATAAACTTTCGTGGGCTACAGCCCACTTCATAGAATGGAACACACAGAAAGAAGATAGTTATACATACAGAATAGTGGTGACAGCTACAGTGAGGAACCACGCTTTTTTTCTCCTTTGTTAGATACAGAGCCTCAGAAAGAAATTGCTTTAATCTCTAGGTATTTGGTATGTAGATTTATTTAGGATTTAGTGAAATGGGTGCATTAGCAGAAACCTGAGAGTGGCTATTAATGGAGCACCTTGCAGTAGCCTTAATTTTTAAATGTGAAAGTGTAGTCCATGTTAGGTACATTTCTCATAATCAATACTCCATATTCACCTGAGTAGCCTGTAGGCTGTGCCTCCATAGTAAAGCTACATGGACTACACTTCCTCTCGTTGGAAAGTATATGTCATATTAATGGGTCTCCTCTCCAAAATCAGAGGACCTTTGAACTTTCTTGTTAATTTTTTTTATATCGTAGGTTTTGATGTTGCAAAGACTGGTGATGCCCGAATTGGGTTTGTGGGTTTCCCCTCAGTGGGGAAATCTACTCTGCTGAGTAACCTTGCTGGTGTGTATTCTGAAGTGGCAGCATATGAGTTCACCACACTGACTACTGTGCCTGGAGTCATTAGATACAAAGGAGCAAAGATACAGGTGAGAACATTTTGCTCACAAGGTGGGATATATAGCTTGGCCCTGGCTGTAGCTGAGCCATCTAATCTGCTGTTAATAAGTTAGAGGTAAAGTAGTATGTGGGAATGTTTTGAGAAGACACGTCTAAAAACCTTTTATTGAGTTTTAACTTTAAACCGTTGTCAGTACTTCTCACTGTGCGTTGGAGGGAAAGTCCTACAACAGGGAAGTTCTTCTTCATTTCATATAACACAAATCACCATGTTTCATTCCACCAATACAGAAAGGGAATAAAAGTTTTGGGTGTTGTCTTGGATAATCAGCTGAATACGAGCTCTCAGTGCGAAGCTGTGGCCAAAAGGGCTAATGTGATCCTTGGATGAACAAATGGGAAATCTCAAGTAGGAGTATAGAGGTTCTTTTACCTCTTTGTTTGGCCCTGGTGTGACTGCTGCTACAACATTGCATCCATTTCTGGTGTCCACAATTCAACAAAGATGTTGATAAATTGTAGAGGGCTCAGAGAAGAGCTATGAGAATGAATAAAGGATTAAAAAACATTCTGTGTAGTGATAGACTCAAGGAGCTCAATCTATGTAGTTTAGCAAAGAGAAGGTTAAGGGGTGACAGTGTATAAGTATCTACTTGGGGAACAAATTTTTGATAATGGGCTCTTTATTCTATCAGAGAAAGACATAACACGATCCAATGGCTGGAAGTTGAAGCTAGACAAATTCAGACTGGAAATAAGGTGTAAATTTTTAACAGTGAGAGTAATTAACCATTGGAACAGTTTACCAAGGGTTGTGGTGGATTCTCCATCACTGACAATTTTTAAATCAAGACTGGATGTTTTTTCTAAAAGCTATGCTCTAGGGATTAATATGGGGCCTGTGTTACACAGGAGGTCAGACTAGGTGATCTCAACAGTTTCTTTTGGTCTTGGAATCTATGAAAGCTATGTGTAGTAGTCAAAGGGGAAATAATTGTCTATTATCGTTTATTCAGATCGCCAATAGATTCAGTAAATATTAGAAGTGGGAGGAGGTCTTTGTTCCTTTGTGGGAAGGGAGGCATTCTGTACATAATGGATTTCCTTCCTCTCTTCTAAACACACAGCTTCTTGATCTCCCAGGAATTATTGAGGGAGCTAAAGATGGGAAAGGCAGAGGCCGGCAGGTCATTGCAGGTGAGTGACTGCTTCCTCCAGCCCTAAAACAATTGCCAATTTAGCCATTATCTTTCGTGCTGGTGGAAAGGCCAGGTTTCAGAGTGGTTGTTGTTTGGGTCTGCGATTGCTTTCTGGACCCTGGAAATCCTGATATGTGCTGTCAGTATTTCTAATGCCGTGGAAGCATTGGTTTCTTTTATGATGGAGTTATTTAATTTGTAGACAGTGGAGGTGTAGTTATTTTCCACTTGCATGACTAGATTGCCTGAAGCTTGGGCTATTCCTAGTGCTGAGATGTTCTTTGTGTCATTATGGCTTCTGCCCTGAAGTACACTAATGTTTCAGAGGCAGACACAATTTCACATTAAACAAAGCCGTTTTTAATATTTCTCACACACTTGTTTCCTATGTCTATTATTGTGGTATCAAAACATAGACATCAGGATTATTTCAGCCACTTAGACTCTGACCTAAAGAATCTAACATCTGCATTAGGTGACATTATTTGATAAACACTTAAACTGGTAGCGAAAAACCAAATAGATTATAGGCCGAGAAAATATAGTGATGCTTTAAAAATGTGACATGACTTTATTCCTTATTGGTTCCCATGGGTTTTACTGACTTCATCAGATGACACATGCCTCATCTTAATTTCAGCCATGAAATAACTTATTGCTCACCTAACATGTAAGTTTAGTGACACTGAAGATTGAAGTCCTCTATTAAACTAGAAGTACAGCTCGGATAGTGGGAGTAAATGCTCCCCACATTGCTTCCCCAGCTGATTTCAATTATTACTTCTAGAGGTAAAAAGATAATTTAATTCTCCAGGGCCATTCAATCATTGGCCTCTGTTTGCTATCCAGGGTATTAACTAGGTAGGTTTAAGTTCGGACTAGATGATCTAGTGGTCCCTTTTGACCTTAACCTTATAGTTCAGAGACTTTGACATTTTATGTGATGTAAACATAAGGAAATAGACTGAGACTAGACATTTAGCTCTTGTAGACCTCTGAACATAATTCAGATGGTAACTAAATTGCAGTCCCTACCAACATAGGTAGGGTTCAGCCCACTGATGGTATCTCATCTTGTCACCAACTTTGATGGATTTTTTTTGTTTTTCTAGCGGTACTGTGCTTTTGAAAGCGTGTGTGAATTTACCATTTGAGGAACTTTATTTTCTGATCCTCAGTTGCTCGAACCTGTAACCTAATTCTGATTGTTCTGGATGTACTGAAACCACTGGGACACAAAAAGATAATTGAGAATGAACTGGAGGGCTTTGGAATACGGCTGAACAGCAAGCCCCCCAACATTGGTTATAAGAAGAAAGATAAAGGTGGCATCAACCTCACAGCTACTGTAAGTATGGAAATTGCAACAGGCTGTTATGATGAGGGATTCAGAAAGCTGCTTGATTCTAGGAAGATGCTTTTGCCATGAACAGATAATCTGGAAGCACTGGTTCTATGATTAGGAAAGGGTCTTCCTTCTGCATCTGGGGTGCTGGTTCTTGCAGCAGTGACCTGGAGGCAGTACTTGTCATAACTACGTGAATGGAAGTGCTGCTTCTGAAAACTTCTTACTACAGCCATTAGTGGGATAAGTGGGATCAATAAGATAATGCCATGAATTGAGGTTCCTCTGCACTGTACCCAAGCCATCTATGCCAAAAGCATCCACTCCAGTGATGTGCAATCTATTAATTCTTTCTGGTCAGAATGCAGTTTGTGCTAGGTGCTAGCATCAGTAAGTGTAATAGCTGATTGAATGTAAATTCCTCCATTCCCTATCTAACATTGTGTCTGTGTATACAGTGCCCCCAGAGTGAGCTAGATGCTGAAACAGTGAAGAGCATCTTAGCAGAGTACAAAATTCACAATGCTGATGTCACACTGCGCAGCGATGCTACTGCTGATGACCTAATCGACGTTGTTGAAGGAAACAGGTACTGTGTCAGGGCATGGAAATCCTGCTGTGTGATTAGCATGCCTACATTTAAATGCTATCCTACAAAGTCTATTTCCAATATAAGCCAAGATATTGATGCAGTTTCACTAGTCCTTGTTTCATACCCACTCTCAGGTGGTTTTTCTTATGAGAGTAGAAGGAAGTAATTTTGGGTGTTGCTGACATCCTCATATCACCCTGTTTTCTCTTTGCAGAGTTTATATCCCATGTATTTATGTGCTGAATAAAATTGACCAGATATCCATTGAAGAACTGGATATCATTTACAAGGTGCCACACTGTGTACCAATCTCTGCTCACCACCGCTGGAATTTTGATGATCTGTTGGAGAGAATCTGGGACTACCTGAGGCTGGTGCGAATGTGAGTTCTAATGGCTGCTGATTTTCTGCATAGTTAGGTAGAGGATTAGCTGGGAGTCCTCATTCATCCATTCTAGGTATAATGGCTTCTTGCAAGCAGGTACAGAACATTGTCATCAAAAATCTGTTTTATTCGATATGTAAATCAGAGGCCATGCAGTTTGTCTGCTGTATGATTGGGATAACAGACAAGAGAGCTGTTTCCTCAGCGTTGGGATCTGTGTTGCCTTACTTCAGACATGGGCAAACTACGGTGGCCTGCAGGACCGTCCTGCCTGGCCCCTGAGCTCCTGGCCGGGGAGCCTAGTCCCCGTCCCCTCCCCCCCTGTCCCCCACAGCCATGCCGCTGGGCAGGCCACACTCTGGCCTGCCGCTCCCACTGGGCAGCGTGGGGAGTGCAGTTGGCTCTGGCCAGGTGTCGTGGCTGCGAGCTCCTGCTGCTGGTAAAGGGGTGAGGAGAGGGGGTGGTTGGATGGGGCGGAGGTTCTGGGGGGTGGTCAAGGGATGGGGAACGGAGGGTTGGGAGTGGGAGACCCGGGGGGCCTGTCAGAGAGTGGGGATATGGATAGGGGTCGGGAGGGCAGTCAGGGGACAGGGAGCAGGGGAGGTTGGATAGGGGGTGTGGATAGGGGTTGGGGGCAGTCAGGAGACAGGGGGGTTGGATAGGGGACGGGGGTCCCGGAAGGGGGCAGTCGGGACAAGGAGCAAGGGCGGGTTGGATGGGTTCGGGGTTCTGAGCGGGGCAGTCAGGAGGTGGGAAGTGAGAGGGGATGGATGGGGGCAGGGGCCAGGCTGTTTGGGGAGGCACAGCCTTCCCTACCCAGCCCTCCATCCAGTTGCGCAATCCCAATGTGGGCCTCAGGCCAAAAAGTTTGCCCACCCCTGCCTTACTTCCTAGTAGGAGGATAAAAGAGGTGCTGTGAAAGGATAACTTAAAAACAGGACTCCCACTACAGTCTCAAGAGTAATTGTTGAAGATGTGTTTTAGGGTGGTGTGGAAACAAGACCCTGTTGTGGAGACCCTGCTGTGTTAAAAGAAAGATGGGAGGGAGGTAGTGCTTGTTATTGGCTGATTGCTCATTCTGTACTGCAGCTACACCAAACCTAAAGGACAGTTACCAGACTACACTTCTCCTGTGGTGCTTCCTGACTCCAGGACCACAGTGGAGGATTTTTGTATGAAGATTCACAAAAATCTCATTAAAGAATTTAAGTAGTAAGTATTGGCTGCAAAAGACGGTTACCATATGCCAGAAATGCAGTAACCCTCTTCACCCCCTGCCATGCAGGCATTCAGGGAACCCACCCATCTGGAACCTGGTGCCAACTTCCCCTCTAGCTGGGACGTGCTTGATATTTTTCCCCTCCCACCCTGCATCTTCCCTGCCTCCCCCACCCCCAGTTTCCTACATGCCACAAAACAGCTGTTTGCAGTGGGTGGGAAGGAGGGGGGGGAAGAGTTGGTCAGTGGGGCTGCTGGCAGGTGAGAGGCACGGGGGAGGTGGAAGAAGCTTGGCTGCCAGTGGGTGCTGCTGAGCAGCACTTGCTAATTTTTCTCTGTGGGTGCCTATAGGGGTGATCCTTCCCCCTGCCCCAACTCAGCCCTGACTTGGACTTGCTGTGGAGAGGGGGAAGGTGCCTATCCCGCAGCCCCATTTCTAGAGCTGCTGTGGCAGGGAGAGGCGCCTCTCCGGCACAGCCAAGATGCTGCTGCAGGGAGAGAGAGAGAGGTGGGGGAGTTCTCTCCCCCTGCTGTAGCCCTGGAGCACTCTTCTGCACCCCAAACACCTCATCCCTGGACCCACCCCGAGCCTGCACCCCCAGCTGGTTCCCTCACCTCCCCCAACCCTCTGCCCCAGTTCTGAAACCCCACCCCATGAATTTTATTTGTACCAATATGAAGGTGATGCGTGTCACAGCACCTCTATATTGGTGCATTTAACAATTCATTCTGCACACGTGTGGGAAAAATTAAAGGGAACACTAAATCTAACCATCGAATCATAGTGTTCGAAGCAATGTTTCTTTGCTATTCTGTCTCTGGCTTGCTTGTGAAATACTCTTCTGGGACTATATATGTTTAAAAGCATGAAAATAATCGTAATCCACAGCATGATAGGTACTTTACCTATCTGTACAAGGAGCTGTTTTGCTTTGCTTGCTTAATGGTAGCTGTGGCTGATTCTATTCTTCAGTTGGGGTTGAGACAAAGATCATTTGAGCAGGAACTTGTATATGGGCAAAAGGTAACTTTTTATAAAGCTACCTTCTGTGTATACAGAATAGCACCTGCCTGTCACAGTAAGCAGGGTATTACGTGGCACTTCCAGGCCTTGTAAGTTAATTTTTCTCTCTTCCCTTCAGTGCGCTGGTCTGGGGTTCATCTGTTAAACACAATCCGCAGAAAGTTGGCAAAGATCACACACTTGAGGATGAGGATGTCATTCAGATTGTGAAGAAATAAAATTGTTCCTGCTAACTTGCCATGGTGGCTGACTCAGTCAATGTCACTTTCTTCCCTTAAGCTCAGCTTTGAGTGCTGAAGACCAGACCTTGTGGAGGGGGAAGATTACTTCAATGATAGAGTGCCAAGGATATAGGCATGTTTGATTCTTTACCACTGGGGAACTCATAAGCCCTCCTTTCAGAGTAGGAAGCCCTGATTCTACTAGTCTTCACAAAAGGTGTTTAAAGATTGAAGGCTTTATGCCTTGCAGCTCTGGTTAATAGCTAATCCCTCAGCCTTCTGTATCACTGAGCTACAGCCAGATAGGAGGAATGTTACCCAATACTCTCAACTTGTTAAATATTTAATTATGCTATGTGGTAGGGCCACTGACCCACATTTCACTTTCTGTTGTCTACTTAAGAGTTTATGTTGGTGCTCTTTAGTCATCACTTAAGTTCTGCTTGGGTAGTAACAAAATGGGCTTTATGTCTAGGGTTGCTGGGGGGCATTGAATGGATAATTTTGGATTACAGGGATATTTCTGTAATGTTTCTCCATTTAACTAAATTCTGTTGCTTGTTATTACAGGAGAGAGTCTCCTGAAAGTCTATTTTCCTTTCAGATGTAAAGCATGACTAGTTTCATGTTACATCAGGGAGATCTACAACTTGTTACTAAGATTAAATGTCAGAAGAAAATCACTAGGTTATGTAGTTTAGTATAAAAATAAAAGTGGTTTTAGTTAGTGGAATACTTGTCTGTCCTCTAATGCAATAAGTTCATGGGAGTTTTCTTCCTACAAAAGTAGGACTGTTTGTCTGTTTCATCATCCATTTGCAATGTAGAAATATAGCACTCACCTTGTCTACTGTACCTGCTACTGCTCCCTTTCTAGAAGCAAAAGTACCCTGGAATTTACCTAATGTGAAACAAACTTAATCTGGTTAAAGAATGACCAGTGGTATTGCATCTCTTGGCTATAGTTTTATAACCAAGGAGCACTCAGCATTGAGTTTAGATATGTTAATCAGGAGATAGATAATTAATGCTGGTGGAAGCTTTAGCCTTTCTTTTGTACCTAAAAGCAAGATCCTGGTTGTGGTGAAGGTAGTAGACTCCCTCAGTGACAGCCCTCTAGATGAGTCATTTGGGATAACCACTTTCCCTACTAATTTGCTAGAGTTATACAAGTACCCCTCACCATAAAGACCTATAACATGGAAGGACGTTACAGTAGCCTATCTTCCTGGCTAAGATAAGGACTAGTAGGATGCTGTATGCAATTTGTGAAACTTTACTAGTTTGTTTATTAGGCTCTTCAATATTCATAGTCTATAGCTGAATTACATACAACACTAGTAAATATTCTTATACCCATCTCCATCTATAAGTGTGCCATTGTATTTAGGTTGTTTGTAGTGAATAACCACCCCTCACACCACTAAAGCCTCCTTGAAAGTACACAGAAAGGAAGTGGGAGAGTTCCTGATAGCCCATTTGTACAATGTAAAAACTGTACTTGCTTCAATTAATTTACTGTACTGCTCTGGAGAAGGGTTGTAGATCCTACAATCCTTTCCTTATACTTTAACACTAGGCTGAGGCTTGTCAAGCAGGACAGTGGTGATGGTTTTATTGCCCCTGATTCTTCTCTCTTCCCACCCCCAAGAAAGTGTAGGTGGCCTGGTGAAACTACCCTATACTATGGCACCAGTTCAATCAGGGCAACTGCCAGGGGCCCCATGCTACAGGAGACTCAGTAGCTCAAGCTAGCTTTTTCCTTTTATAGATAGTTTGCAACAAGTCAGCTTTGGAAAAACAGTATTAACAGTAAGCATCTGCTAGCCCAGCCTTGGCAGCTGGAAAGGCTGAAGTAGGTGGTTGTTTTTTTTTTTTTTTTTTTGCTGGAGCTAGTTAACCAAGGAAGACTTCCTCCAGGCACTTCACTTCCTGAAGTTACCATCATAACTTGAAGTAAGCCCACTTTTATATCTGTCCCTGTACCATTGCATTATGCAGATCAGAACATAGAATAGAATGCTATTACAAACAGACATCTTCACAGAACTTACTTTTACAGCATAACCACAAGGCAGTCACATTCAGGATAGAAAGGAATAGTTACTGCATTTGGAACTCTTAAAAGTTAGGGCATTGGTTTACAGCCATTACCTACAGAGTTACTCACTTCAGAAATTATTTTTGCTTAAATACCCATGGAATAGCATGGCAAGAAGCAAGTCATAGCAACAGGATAGTCATCACCTGAAGGGACAGTTGTGTTTAAGAGCAGTTGAGACAGAAAGCTGGTAGAATTGACTTTATTTACAGAATGTTTTGGGAAGTGTCAAGTTAAAAATTTATGAGTAGTTTTACAAAGATGGGCTGTGATTGTATGTTTTATATCACTGACCTTGAGTGAGTATGAGTAACAACCAGCGAGAGACTTTATACTAAATATTGGTGATCCCCATCAATTCCATATTAAGGATGCCCACCTGTTCTTTCTGCACAAAAGTCTCTACTTATCTGAAACTTCCTACAGCTTGCTGGCTGATTATAGTACAGTTGGTGATTTTTCTGCTGCTGGTTTTACAGTCAGAAGAGCAAATCCTGGTGATAATTTTGAGTTTGCTTTCATCTTTAAAATAAAGGGTACAATGTCTGATAAGTAGGTAAGACAATAGTACTAGACTTCCAGTGAGAAAGTGAATGCAGGAACCCTGCAGTAGAAGGAAGGAATACACATACTAGCTGTTCAGAAAAAAAAAAATGAAACACAGGTTTTAAACAAAAAACACCACACCACCACACAACCCTTTTTAAAACAAATATACAGTAGGCTCACAGAACAGCTTCACCCCTCAAAACAAGGAAAAAAAAGCAAAGCCAGATTTCACAGTAACTGCATCAATAGATGCATGCTAGATTGGGACAGGGAACTGGGACTCCCCTCTACAAGTAGAGCTGGAGACAGCTACAGTAACTTGTTCTATGCTATGGTTAATGTGAAGAATTGGGGGTTTGAGGAAGAGTAAGAATGTTAAAGGCTCAAGTTGTTGACCTTTAACTTTGGAAGATCCATATTAAAATAATGCAGCTAAACAAGAGGATTAGAGCCAACCCTGCTGTGAGCACTATAACAACTAATACAGGATGCATTTACCTTGACTAAATATGGAACTGTGTGCAAAGTCTTGGACTGCAGACTAAAGGTCTGACCCTTTTGGATTACTGCACCAGGTCTCATCTTTGAAGCAGTTTCAAGAAACTAAACTATTCCTGCCTTTGATGGAAAAAACACAAGGAATCAGACATTTGTTGGACAAGGAGCAAGTTGTGGGCTTTTACTTTAACTACACTGAATCTGCACATTACATAAGACAAGGAGAAATGTGCTCGGAGAGGGAGACGTGAGAAACAGCGAGAAGAGAGAAATCAGCTTTATCTTGTTCACTCACACACTTGGCATTTGCAACTTTAATCTTAAACAAATAAGTTCCACATGTACAATGGAGCGATCCAAACCATAGGCACAACTAAAGCTCAACTTATCAGCTACTCTTATGTACAGCTGTATAGGTTCAAAAAAGCTATCCTAGGTATATATACAAAAGATGGTTTATACACAAGTTTGTACACAAGGGTCTATACATTTAATTTTCTGCAGGAGGAACCCTTAGCTGCTCCCTCTACACCAGAGGATATCAGCACTTCATTCACATATTTTACAAAAACAAAAAATAGACATTTCCAGGATTAAACTGGCTTTGTATTGCATCAATGTCTTCAGGCTTCATGGTTCAAGCCATATGGATCCTTCAGTCTTGACCCAGACATGGAGACCAGGACAGGTGCCATGTGCTTTAGTCTCTTGAAAAGAAGTTCTGCACAGAGTGCTAAAAATAAAAGCCCCAAAACAAACCGGTGAAGCACAATGTATACTATCAGGACTCTTTTTCCAGTCTAAAGAAACAGCTACCCATCCTCGAAGAGGTCACTGCTCACTGCCGATATTCCAGTTCATCTACACTGATGACTTTGGATGGCATGGAAGGGAGGGGCTGCTGCAAAACATCTGAACCAAACCATTTTGCAAGGCCAATAGGAGAACCACTCCTCTGGCTGGTGCGATGGTCAAGCTGTGAGTGTACATGAGGCAGTCCAGTCCGAGATGGCACATTCTGAGGGGTGGTTTGCACACCAACAGCAGATCCCTGTGCTCCAGAGGCTGGAGAATGGAGAACTATTAGGAGGTAGAAAAAGAGCAGAGTTAAGGCCAGGAAACCCTTTTTCGGTCTTAAGAAGAATTGTGAATGAACAGCTAATATAGAAACTGGACAGGGCAAATGTGAGCTACTATGGCAGGGGTTGGCAACCTTTCAGAAGTGGTGCGCTGAGTCTTCGTTTATTCACTCCAATTTAAGGTTTTGCGTGCCAGTAATACATTGATGTTTTTAGAAGGTCTCTTTCTATAAGTCTATAATATATAACTAAACTATTGTTGTATGTAAAGTAAATAAGGTTTTTAAAATGTTTAAGACGCTTCATTTAAAATTAAAATGCAGAGCCCCCCCTGGACCCAGTGGCCAGGATCTGGGCAGCGTGAGTGCCACTGAAAATCAGCTCGCATGCTGCCTTTGGCATGCGTGCCATAGGTTGCCTACCCCTGTACTATGGGGTTCAGTATTTTCCTAGGCTAATAACTACATGTTGATCATATTGATGCTACTGTGCAGTAGCATTGGTCAACTCCAATTAGTACATTGTTGACTAGAGAGAACCACATCCAGATCTCAGCTGAAAGACTATCAGCATGAATGTTAATCTCAAAGATTAAAGGAGTAATAAGAGTTGGGTTATCTGAGGCCCCCAAAATAAGGGGGGAAAAAGGTAAAGAGGCTGCTCAGCCTCTGTAGGTGGTAGAGGTACTAATTGTGCCACAGGAGGCTAAAAACCCACTCCATCAGCTGAAGGCAAAAAGAGTCACCTCATGATCCAGAGAGTGTAGTCATGCTACAGTTAAGTGGAAAGGAAGGTTCAGACTTTCAAAGCTATCTCGGGTATTTACATTCTCCCCTGAAGCCTAGTTCTCATGGATGACAGTTTCCTAAATAGCTTTGAAAGTTTTAACTGTAGCATACAGATACCAGGTACCTTCATGTAGCTAAGTTCATTAATTGAACATGGGACAGTACAAAGAAGTTCCTAGGGTGCAGATTAGTCAGGTCTAGAAGGCCATAATTATCTTGGGTTCTCTTGTTTAACCTACCTGATCGCTGTAGTTGCTGTTGCATCATTGCCAGCTGCAGAGGTGTCCCAGAGCGTGGGTTTAAGAGGTGATGGCCAGCTGTTGGTAATGGATAAAAAGGCTGGCCCAGGATGGGAGTAGATATTCCCTGTATGTGAGACAAGTCCACCCCTGGAGGAATCATACCTATTGATTAGACAAGGTTGAGGGGGGGGGGGGGGGGAAGGCTCATTACTTTATTAAAATGTCAGAAATATAAACAGAGGAGCTTCATTTGAAAGGCACACTTGTTTAGCAATTGCTGGTTTGTGAGAGTACTGTCAGTCTTATGAAAGGAGTTTGTTGTAATAGGGAAAATAGCCTATTTGTGGCAATCACCACACATCTTAGTCTAGCATTATGTAAGGGTGTCAGTGCTTAAGAGGCCAAGAACAAGTTTATTTTGAAGTTTCACCCTAGCAATTAAGTGGTATAAGTAAGAGGATTACCTGCTTGCAGCAGAGGAAGATGTTGTGGATGCATCCCCTGTGCCAGCATCCTCTGGACCAATCCTGGATGCAGTTGATGAGTAGGTCGTACAATTGGTACATGGGGAACAAGGGGTACCTGGTGAACAGGACGAAGGAAGGGAGACCCTGGTACAGGGGAGGCTGTTGTAGGAGTCTTTCTGCCAGTTGATTTAGGCCTGTAGTCTTGTTCTTTGGTGCAACGGTTTGGCTGAGAAAGCGGTGTAGAACATGCAGAGCGTTGCAATGCAGCTAGTTTGGAACTTATAGCAGGTGAAGTATCTTGGTCTGCATTCTCCACCAAGCTAGCTGATAGTAAGTTATCTGTAGTCAAATTAAAATAGGACTTTAAATCTGATTTCTAGTTGTGCAATGTACAAAAGGCAGAAATGTCTTAAAGCTAGGTATGGTATTTGCTAAACTATCAATTACAAGTCTGGAAGATATACAAGAGTGAGCTTAGTCAGATGTCTTCCTACCACTTCCCTCATCTTTCCTGGATTCCTTCAGAAGTCAAAGGAAAGTTGAGGAGGCAATGATGAGAAAGGAGTCAGTATTTGAGTTTGACAAGAGTGGATTTTTTTTTTTTTATAGTGTCTCAGCTTTATTAAATTCATGCTGAAATACTGACAAGCTAGGTCTAAAAACCTAGTTCAGTACAGGGATATCCCTCAAACCCAGGTTCTTCAGATTAGCTATATGAGCGTACTAACAATGCCCTTATAGCTCCAGGATTGGATGCAGTCTTTACTGCTAGAGGAGCATGCCTGGAAATCTGTTTTTTTAAATAGAAAATCCAGGTTGGAAGGGACCTCAGGAGGTCATCTAGTCCAACCCCCTGCTCAAAGCAGGATCAATCCCCAGACAGATTTTTGCCCCAATCCTTAAATGGCTCCCTCAAGGATTGAACTCACAACCCTGGGTTTAGCAGGCCAATGCTCAAACCACTGAGCTACCCCTCCCCCAGTTGACAGGTTAATTTAGAAATACAGCTAGATTTGACAAAGTGATACTTGGAAGAATTAAGTTTGTATTCTTGGGGATAGACATTCAGTCTTAGAACTACTGGAATTAATCACATGCAAATTGGCGGCAGTCCTTACTTTTTGGGGGGGCGGGAGGGAGGAAGAAAAAAAACAACAAAAACCACCACAAAAGAATGCACAGGATTATCAGTTTTCCCAAAGATGAAAAGTTTACAGGCAAGACAAGCTTCTCATCTAGTAAGCCAACTTCCACAAAAATTTAACTGGTAGAAAGTAGAAATGAAGAAGGGTCAACAAGTGTGTTAAGGAATAATAGTTACACAGGAGGAAATTCCTGCATATCCTGGTAACCAAGGGCAGTGTTAACTGAGGATGCCATGTCCACTAATGTTTAGTGAAGGTGGAGAGACCCAAGCTGCAGCTTTTCAGATCTTACACGGTCTCTCCTCTCTTCACATAGTACGCTCCTCCATTGCAGCAACCTCTAAGCCCAGTCCTCCATCAGTCTATACTCATGCCAGTTTTAAGGTTAGTGGTTTAACAATTACTTCAGACCCCAGCTCAATTTTATAGTCAAGTTACAAAGTTAATCAGTGGATGGAACCTAACCATAGGAGATGCACCTCTTACTCAGATGTTTCTGTCAGGCTAGTTACATCTTGCCACATTAATTTCCAAAATATGATGTGTGAGGGGTAGATGTTTTACCCAGGTATTCATCTTAAAGAAATCTTGTCTGGCTCTTGATGCCATTATAACCCCCTTCACCCCTGCAATCTTCCATATAAATCCTACAAGGTGCAGCTGAGGTATTAATAAAACTGCTACTGGATCACTGGGGGAGTTAGAAAGACATCTTTTACCATGCTCTATTTAGTCAGCTGAAATGACTGTCAAAGGGAGTAGAGAAAAGGGCCATTATTTCATTAGTGACAGGTCAGAGGCAGTTGCAGAATCTTCACAATATAAATTTCTCAGTTCCAGTTTACCCTTCTACCATGCTATTTTTATTGCTCAAAATAGCAATTGGTTGACTATTTCTTCTTAACTTCTCTGGACATCCTTTAAGCAAGGTGACAATCTGCACAATAAAATCTCAACTGGCAGAGCAGTCATTTAAGGGCAGTCTTAAGAGTTCTAGATTGCACCTGATCCCCAAGAATTCCTCTCAAATGAGATGGAAGTGTCTCTAACATGGTAACATACACAATTCCTACTGAACCAACGTACCCTTTTCTAATAGGTAGAGGCCAAAAAACCCTGTTTGCAAGTCTAAGCCATTAGGCTTTAGATTTTCAGGACATCCTTTTAGACACCACTGTGCAACTATATCCAAGAGGATCTGACCTTAAGGAAAAGTGAGTTATCAAAGCCCACAGTGGTGGAATTTTGCTCAGGGAGAGGCAAGCTAGCTTCCTAGTAAGAGGTACAGGAAATTTGAAGTACACCTTCATAAACACACTGTCCTGAGGTTGGGAATGTCTTAACACTACTTTAGAGGACCAGACTTGAATTTAAGGAGCAGGAATTCACAGCTTTGATTCTAGCCGTGTGTATTGGTGAATCTGCCTTCAAGAACAAAGCATTACAGTACCTTCGTGTGCCCTTTGACCTTCATCTTTACTATCATTGGCTTTCATTTTCCCAGAAACTGGCTCCTCCTTATTTTTTTCTTTGCTTTCATACATCTTACGAATCACTGAGGTAGGTGTGAAGGAAGGAGAGAGCTGTGAAAAGAATAACGGATTGTGAGCAAATGATCTCTTGTACTAACTGTTCTGGGTATTAGGCATTATATCTGTTAAGTGTGCAAATGCAGAATCTTTTTTCTGCAACCCTGCACAAGGTCACATGTATCCCAGTAATCATATTTTCCCTTCAAATAAACATTCCCCACCTAAAGTCAAAGTTTCCTGTCATGTCTAATGTAGTTGAGCCCCCAACCCCAAGATTTTTTGCTTGTCTTCACTATTCTGGGTTTATTTTCCACTTTTTCTTATAAATCTTTACCCAAGGTTTGCAGAAGTGCATGAGTTTACTTTGTACCAGAAGAGCCCAGAGATTATTAGAACAAAGGTTCTCATTGTTTATACTTAAGGATTGGTCTGCACTTGAAAGGCAATTCAGATTGAGAGAGGATATGAATTTAAAGCACAGTAGCTATTACTGAATAATTCCATGTGGTGACAAGAGGGCCTTATTCTGGTTTAGCTCTAATCCACCTTCAGTGACTAACTCCCAGTGTAGACAGGCCCTTAGATTCTCATGAAAGACACTTCCCTTTCCAAATTACACATCTTTGTGGAAACTGTAACAATTGCTTACATGGAACCAGTTATTAGGAAGGTGTAATTTTAGCTGTTTGATGCAGCAGCTTGAAAGAACCAGAATGTGGTGGCCAGGGTTCTTGCCATGGGCCACCAGCAAGTGCTCTGCAGACCAGCTGGGGAACTATTGTCTTTGTATCAAGGGGGGACTTTTCTATACTGTAGTGCATATTTTACTTAAATTCTTAAATGTCAAAAATCTTTATTTTTGTTCAATTGTGGATTAACTGATCACAAAACTCCTTTCATAGACTTAAGTCCTACATAAATTCAGTTGAATTTATTGCCACTAATTGTTTCTACTGAAGGCCCAAATTCAAGAGTTATTACAATTCTAGGTTTTTAACTCATGATCTGATAGACTGTGGTGTGCAAACTTTTTGACCTGAGGGCCACAGAGTTCTGAAACTGTATGGGGGACTGGGTAGGGAAAGTTGTGCCTCTCCAGACAGCCTGGCCTCTGCCCCCTCTCCACTCACTCCCACTTCCCACCCCAACTGCCCCCCTCAGAATCCCTGACCCATCCAACCCCCCTGCCCAAATCTCCTTGTCCCAACTTCCCCCTCCCAGGACTCCCCTGCCCCAACCCTAACTGCCCCCCCCCCGGGGCCCCACCCCCTATCCAACCCCCCTGCTCCCTGTCCCCTGACTGCCCCCTAGGACCCTGGGCCCCTTATCCAAACCCTCCTGCTCCCCACCCCCTTACCATGCTGTTCAGAGCACCAGGACTGGCAGCTGTGCTGCCCAGCTGGAGCCAGCCATGCCATCATGCTGCCCAGCAGGAACTCACAGCCCCACCGCCCAGAGTGCTGGCAGTACGGTGAGCTGAGGCTGTCGGGGAGGGGCCGGGGGCTAGCCTCCCAGGCCAGAAGCTCAAGGACTAGGCAGTACAGTCCTGTGGACCACAGGCTGTAGTTTGCCCACCTCTGTGATAGAGCACAAGTGCTTAGTATTTTCTTGGGGGAGAGAGAAGGGGGTCACACCCCCAAGTTGGGAACTCAAACATTAAGGCACCTAATTTTCACTAGTCATGAAAATTTAGGCACTCCTGTTAATCCTTAAAATTATGTTTTCATATTAAATCAATATATGAGAGGCTGAGGACATTGTTCCAAATCTAAGCGGTAATCCAAATGAGGTTAAGGAAGTAGAATGACTAACCCTTGGACAACTATATTGTATATGGCCATCTGACATGCCAATAGAGATTAACTCATCCCAGCCACAAATAGTTATTCTCAAACTTCATTAATCCAACCGTAAGTTATTTACAACTACAAGGTATTTCAAGAATGGCTATTAGTATGCGGCTTTAACCCTCTTCCTCTCCATATTAAGGAAAAATTAACATTGATGCAAGTACTGACCATGCTAGTGATGGATGCAGCAGGGGCTGGAGAAGATGCATTCCCTCTGTGGCCTGGTGCCGGAGACTTAGTCACTCGCTGTTGCCTATGAACAGACATGAATGTTAGGAGGCCAAGGCAGCAGAGTGTCTTGGTAATCCTGCTTTTCACCTTTTTGATGCTAAAAATAGGTACAATTTAGGATATACCAAAGTTAGTGACTGCCCAGGTATCAATGCAGTATTTCCAAAGTTCACCCTTTATAGATCATGCTGCCATTTAAATGCCAGTAATCATTGTTTTGATGCAGGAAATGAATTAACTAGTCATTGTGCTGTTCAAGAAAAGCAAAGCCTGTACAGCTGATTTTTCCTATCACTATTTTCACTTTTATGGGTAAAGGAGGACTGTAGATTCAATTTTCTATCTAGTAGTTTTGGTGTTTAAAATAAGATTTTCACAGTCTTCACTATAGTTCTGGTCTTTAAGTTTATTCAGAAGCTAACGGCTATAAAATGTCATGCATCTTCCGGTAGTTCTAGTTTTTTTGGCTTCGGATTCTACAAGTTCTAATTACATTAAAAGTAGGCTCTCAAGATGGGTGCTTTGCTGTAAAGGGTGTTTAACAATATACCTCTGTCCATGAAAGCCAGCCAAGATGCTAGACAATCAGCCTTCAAGGTGGACATTGCTATGACTACATAGCACAAGTCACCTGCTAAGAGGTTATATAGTAAAGTGGATGGCCTGTTTACCCACAAAGATACATATTTCATGCTATGCCTGAGCTCTATTGCTTAGAAAGCAAATTCCAAGATCAGCTTTATTTAGAACAAGGAGCAATGGTCTCAAGTTGCAGTGGGGGAGGTTTAGGTTGGCTATTAGGAAAACTTTTTCACTAGGAGGGTGGTGAAGCACTGCAACGGGTTACCTAGGGAGGTGGTGGAATCTCCTTCCTTAGAGGTTTTTAAGGTCAGGCTTGACAAAGCCCTGGCTGGGATGATTTAGTTGGGAATTGGTCTTGCTTTGAGCAAAGGATGCTCACAGGATGTACTAGATGACCTCCTGAGATCCCTTCCAACCCTGATATTTTATGGATTACTTTGGCCTATGGCAATGCATACACTTGCACAGCCACAAGAACAAGGTGTTTTACACATCAGCTGCAATTACAAGTTCAGGTTTTTCATATGATGTTTAGTAGGACTGTTTCTTTATCTTCCACGACATAAGTTCTGAAATCCTGTTTTCTAGTCCAGCACATTAATCCCATTTAAATCACACCATAAGCCAATATAAACTTCCTGGCAATAAGGCTAGAATAGGTGCCTTGAAACCAAAGTACATCCATTATAGAGGAAGGGTAATTAGCTATTGGCTCCACTGAAAAGGAATGGGGCACAGAAAAGATGAAAGGCACACACTATCATAATTAAGCGTTTTCCAGTCAAGCAAGATTTTAGAATCTCACCTGTTCCTGAAGCCATCTCTGCTTTTGTCCATTTGTGGTTTGCCAAAACCTGGTTGGTAGAAATTTGCTGCCTGCATGGCTAAATCATGTGGTAGAGCTAGTCCCTCTAAGGCAGCTTGCTGCATCTCCAGTGGACTCATCTGAAGTCAAGGAGGAGGGGGCATTAGAATCTCAGTGAAGCCTATTTATTTTTTATCCCAGATCTTGCACTATTCCATAAAGGGAATTCACAACTACAGAGTCAACAGGAGTGGCAGACATTTCAGTAAGTTCCTCTGAGAGTTAAACTTGCACCACTGAGTTACTGTCTCCAATTCATCTCAATACACTGTTGCAAAACTTTAAAAAACTACACATAGTTCTAAAGGCATTTTAGAATGGGCCCACTGGGCACATCAGTGTTTGTGTTATCAGACTGGGGTCAGGTCTTCACTATGGGGGGAGGGGGGGGAGGGAGGGGTCGATTTAAGATACGCAAATTCAGCTACGCAAATAGCGTAGCTGAATTTGACGTATCGCAGCCGACTTACCCCGCTGTAGGAACAGCGGCAAAATCGACCTCTGCGGCGTCCTGTCGACGGCGCTTACTCCCACCTCCACTGGTGGAGTAAGAGCATCGATTCGGGGATCGATTGTCGCATCCCAACAGGATGCGATAAATCGATCCGAGAGGTCGATTTCTACCCGCCGATTCAGGCGGGTAGTGTAGACCTAGCCTGGAAATGGCAAGTGCATTCTCAGGATCCAAGGCTGAAGCACATCTCCCCCAGGAATGCAAGAGTGAAGTGCTGAGTATTATGCTTCAAAGCTAAGGATTGATTCAACTAAAGTAGCATCTTCATGCAACTGCCAATATGAAAGAATTAGCATTCCATCATTCAAACCCCCTACATTCCCACTAGGTCCTGCAAGAAATGGGTAAAAAGGTGCTTAATAAATATTTAAGTTTCAGAAATCACTGAATCTAACCTGTGCAGCAACTGGGCTCATTGACTTCCGCATCCCCTGAAATGGATCACTGAGCAATTGCTGAGAACTTGGTCCAAAACCTACAGAATGACAGCAATTTTATCTACAAGTTTTAGAACAGATATTTATCTTCTGTTGACGCCAGCCCCCTCCCCAGTTACCTTCCTTGATTTAAAAGGTGGCTAGATGGGATTGCTTTTGAAGTGCCTCAATACCACTCCAGCTTACTTACAGATCTCTACAAAGCATCAAGGCATTTGCCTCAGCTGCCCCGGGAAGCAAACTATGCTTTTTGCACTACAGAGTGCCGGCCTGTGCCTGAAAAAGTATTTTCTTGTTCATAGCACTGTGGTCTCCAGCAGAAAGCAAAATTAGTCTTTAATTTGCAGTACTATCAAGGTCCAACCCAGTCAGTTTGATTTTTCAGAATTTTGCATCAGCAGCAGATGGAATTCTTTAAAGAGGCAGAGGAGACAGATGACCCTTAAGGTGGTCACCCATTAAGTGTTAGATGTTGTCCAAAGTGATTCTCTGAATTCAGCTTTAAAAATTGAAATGTCAAAAGAAATCTGTCTCCTCTTCCCTATAAGAAGTTCTATGTGCTAGAAGCAGTCTTGCTTACCAATTGGTGAGGGGATCCTATGACGGAGGTAGTCTGCAGAAGCAGCCCGAGTTGGAAACACCTGTGAAATTGGAGGGGAAGGTGCTCTTTGGCTCAGCAAAGATGCTGCAGGTTCCAAGCCACCTATCAAGCCACTAAGAACATTGGATGAAGCAGGTCTGGCAATGGGTGGACCAAGAAGCTCCTTGGAGGAAAAGTAATGAATAGCGGTCATAAATATTGACTATAGTCTTCATACAATCTGCAGACAGTAGTACTTGTGCCACATTGACAGCTATACACATACTAAATAGCTTGACAGACTCACGGTACACACTTAAGTTTGATGGCCCATCTAGCCTCTCTTTCCTCATATGTTTGTTCTATTAAAAACAGTAAAATTAAAGTGATCTGAGAGTTCTGTTGCATGGAAAGGGTGAAGTTTTGCTCCAATACTCTGGACAATTGTCTGCAGCTATTTTTGAATGGCTAGTTCTCAATCTGGTCAGTGATTTAGCACGTCATCTCTCCTATACATTTCCCCCCACACACACACTTCTGTCTGGTGGGAATTAATCTGACTATTGAAGATCCCCATTGCAATCCACAAAACAGGTGTAAAAATCCCATTTTGGAATGATCTTCTGCTTCTCATACAGCAAAGAGTAAAGAAGCATTTCAAGGTGACAGTCTCAAAAAGAAATACCTGCAAAATGTTCTTTGGGAGAGGTTGGCCTGGGATCTCAGGAGGAGACAGCAAGTGGCTTTCAAGGCTTTGCTAAGAATTAAACAAAACAAAAGTAGTTGCTCACATCTGCAGGAAGTTTGTAAAGATTTGATTATTACAATAGAGGCTCAGAACCCACACCATTCCATAACCTAGGAGACATCCACCACAAGATGTAGTGATAAAGATCCTAGTACATACTTCATTAAGAGTCAAACCACCTTATCCCACTGATAATTATCATTTCATAATGCAAGTCTTCTGATAAGCACTGCTAGCTAACCAGCTCAGATGGGTCCAAGTTAAAAATTGCTGATTGTAAGTCTGACTGAGGTCCAACAGATTTTCTAAACAGTGTCATTGAGTGCTCTCACAGTGCAGGCTTTACTAGCCGCTATCTGCTAAATTGATTAAGATACTATAACTAAATTTGTTAAATACTTTATTGAACTTTGTAAGTTAATGCTATAGTTGCCATAAGGAGGATAGGAAATTGTGGGTGACAAGGGAGTCAGTTCACCATATGAAAAGAGGCAAAATCTGATCTAGAACACCGAGTCCATTTCTGATGCACAAAATTGATTTTGATGCTTGCATGATAATCTATAGGGATGTAAAAATTAACCAAGTGATGAAATAAATTAAGATGCCTGACATTGCTTGCTATAAATCTTCCTACTTACCCAGTTTGCTTCTGATCAAATACAATGTTGAAGCTTGAATGAGTAGTCCAGCAAAACAAAAATACAAAATAGCAAAATAACCTTGCCCTCTCATCCCTCTTTCCAGTATGTGGGAGTGACAATTATGTTGACATAAACTAATGTTGTACCAAGATTAAACTAACAGATAAGCAATTTTCATTTAAGATGTATAGTTACAAACTTTGTAACCTATAAGACTATATTCCTTGATAATTGTCAACATTTGGGAAGTCAAAGGGTTTAATACTGAGACATGGAAAAGCCCTCCTTTTTCCTACAACTATCATGCACACACTCAAGTTCTTAATTTGTGCAATCCATTATCTCAGAGAAATTTCCAATTCCAGCAGAGAGACCATTACTGAATGAGAGCATTTATAGTGTAGGAAAACCTCTATGGCACTTGCATGGAAAGTTTCTTGTTCTAAGAGTCTTTAGAGACCTACAAGTCACAAACCCCAAACCTTCCAGGTACACCAGTTTATGCATGTTTGCAGATTGGAGAGAGACTGCACTGGACTAGATGAGACAGCTGAATTTTGTTAAAGCACAATAATGTGCTTCTTTTGAGAAGTGTCTAAAGACAGTAACCATGAGTTGTGTGTCTCGGTGCCTTCAGGATTAACTATGCTCAGTTTTCACCACACGTTTTGCCATTTTAGCAAAATAAACCTGACTATAAAACTAGGCTCACAGCAATAGTTCTACAGGCCAAATTCATACCTCAAGTTACACTTCTGAAACCCCACTTTCTTAATTTTGCCTTCATATATGCTTCTGCATTGAAAGTTAGAAGTTGGACAAGTATAGTGAAGGGCATAAGTTCATCACCAGTAAGACTTCACAGGCTAAGAAAAATAAATGAAGTTGATTTTCAAATTCCAGGTTGTTTGCAAGGCTGGAAATTTAGAAAAAAGCCACCTATCAACTGACACTTGATCTGAAGTTAAATAGAAATACATAAAACTCTGTATTAAACTTTGCCACCATTTTTACAATAACTAAAGATCCATTGGTTTAAAGGGCATTTCTAGTCTGAAGTCACAATAATGCATCAATACTTCCTACTGGATACAGAGATCACATTTGTTTTCTGAAAGATTAAGTTTCTAGTACAATTCTCAGTCTACCTCATGTTGGAGATGGTCATGATTTACTCCATTAAAGTAAAAGATGTATGTTAAATTTTAACCTAGCACAAGTCTGAGTCTTGTATACTGTATCTGTATTATCACAATTGTACAAATACTCATTGAAGCCAAGAGGTTTCAGAGCACCTATTACTGCTGTCATCTGAAGTATTGCAGGAAGCCAAATTGATCTGTTTTTCTACTAGGGAAACTGCCCCAAACACTTCCTCTAATACAAAGAGAGGAAACAAAGCAGTATTAGCTAGAGTTCTCTATGAAGTTATTAACACATGTGCTTTGTGCGATGTGCAACAGAACTAAATCATCAACAGAAAGATGTAAGTTGCCCAAAAAGTTATAACTTGAAGGGTTAAGACTAAGTGCAGAGATAAACCTTCTCCCCTAACCAAAATGGCCAATTCTTTTGTAGCATGAGATGTGATCTTTTATCAAGCAAGATCTAGAACTTTGCCTGTTAGCTTGTGGGTCAGACTGAGCAGTCTTTGTAAATCTTCAATAGAGGTCCACTTGTGTCTAATCAGGTGCTAGACTTCACGACTATTAAATTTTAACTACCAGACGCTCTTAGGAGGTGTTTGGCTATTGACTAAACTGGAAAACACACACATACCTCTTCTGGTCAGTGATCCCCTAAATGGAAGTAGTCCAGTTGCCAACATCTCCCAAAAAATAATCTCAATTACCAATTTAATTCTCAGAACTAGTATATTTACCATCACCCCATCGTATCCAACCAATGGTGAATATGAAAATCAGAAGAGTCATGCTGAGGTGCTTCCAGTTCATTTCCTGTATCTTGTCACGAATCCATTTATATTTTAGTAACGTCAGGAATTTGTTACTTACATTGACCTTGGGCTGTGATGGTAGAGTCCCACTTGCCTTCATGCTGCTGACTAGTTTATTAAATGCAGACATATCTCCGTCTTTCTTGAGCTGTCTGGAGCCAGCCACATTCAGTGCTTCCTCCATCTGCTGTGCCATGAATGGAGTAGCAATTTTCCCCTCCTGGTCCATTTTCAGGCCTTTTAGCCCAGCTTCTACTTCTTCCACTGAAAGTACAACTCCTGAATGTGCTGGGAAGTGGAAGGGGAAGACAGTTAAACTAGGTGCTCACTTTACAAGCATATGCACCAGTGCATAGAAGGGGTGGGGATCTGGTCATGTGCCATGAATATGTGAAGCTAGTTCTGGCTGTCACTTTTGTTTCAAAGCACTGTTTGAGCTACATAATATTCTCATTCAAATTAAAAATAACCTGAGCCGTGAACAATAAGCACAAAAGTCTTTACAAGCATCTTTAATTTTAGCTGAAGTTTTTAGCTCTCCTTTCTCTTGGGACTTGGAAGTTTAGGAAGGGAAGGGAAGGGAAGACATTTCATTCTGCAGTTTTGACAGTGGATTCTTAGCAGGAAGTACAGTCAGCAAATGTATTAGTGAGATTCTTTTTAAATATAGATTCTTGTAGATTTAAATAAAGTCATTTGCTATTGTGTTACAAGTATGTATAGATTATAATTTGTCTTATACTTCAGGAAACCAGACTTTTACAGCCATATAAGTGATGGCTATTGTTTGAAGAGAAAATACATACCTGGAAATCTACATACTTTAGACAATCACATGATTAGAATTTGAGCTGCATACATTTTCAACTGGGCTTAAGTTTCCCAAAGAAAACTAAAGCCATTATGGATCATGGGAAAGATTTCTAGAAACACCAACAAAATAAGGAACAAGCATCAGTAAGTACTGCTTATTTTCTCTGTATACCAGTTCCTGACATCCTTTGGTTATGCACTGATGTGAACAGATGGCAACATATGGGTACCTTGAAGAATAAGGAAGGAAAAGATAGGAATGTCCAATGGGTTTCTGTAAGAGATGCTGATCTGGAAACAAGTAGACTTACTGGAAATATGGCCATGAGGCAGGAGAGGGACAGCACAGCACACCACACTATTCTAACATGCACTACAGGGCATGAGGAAAAGAGCTGAATGCTGGAGGACAGACTAACCAATAGAGAGAAAACACCAAAATTTCTCAAGTGCTTGATTAGTATTTTATCATTGGGGACCCCCATGTCAGGTACTTTGACATGAGTGAACAGAAGTCTGCTCCGTAATTTGTATGTCTTTATCCTTGTTCTGTGATGAATACGTAACAATTAGAAGGCTGTTGTGGTAAAGGTAGACGTCTGAGCAGAATTCAACATTCAGACTTAGTTCAATATTTGTAAGCCAAATTGGGGAGAGCTTTCCTCCAATGTTCACCAGGCACTTCCTGCTCCCCAAACTGGGATGCTGGTCAGAAGTGTTTGCAATACTTTTGTTGGATGAATTCCTGTTCCTCCATATTTCCATCACTCAAATCAGGCAGCCTTTCAAGCTTTGCTCAGCACAGCTATTTAAAATTTACATGGCAATACATGCTGCTTGCCAATAAGACTGAAAGATTTGGAAATTAAACCTCAAGTTTCACAACAGTATGCGCACTTATGTTCAGTTTGCATATGCACATACAACAGGCCCAATGAGCATGCAAATTGGCAGTGTGCATGCACTTAAACCTGTGCCTAGTTAATTCTAGTAAATAGATTCAGTGCCAGTTTTAACATTGAAAAGGTTACATCTGACTTCAGTAGAATAGAAGCACTATGGAAGGAATCAATTCCCTTCTTAATTAGATATTGGTTTAACATCTGATACAGAAATAAAAGTCAGTTCCAATCCTGTGTTGCATTCCTACACTACTGGAGTTACTTTTCACTAGTAAAGCTGCTACTGAAAACATGTTTATGAGCCACAATTCTTTGAAGAGTTAAGTGAACTTTTAGACTATTGTGCCAGAAGTGTTGGGTTACAGTTTCCTGAAATGGTTTATGGGAAATTTTACCAGATATACCTGAAAAAGCTGCTCTGGGCCCTCATACACCTTAAAGCATGCAAACCTTTCATTGGTCCCATTTTAGATACGGAGACTTCCAGGATCACTTTGTGATCAGTATACAGGTAGTTGGCAAAAATAACTCACGGTGCAGGTTTTAGGAAGAGCTGCATAATAGAAATTTAAGTGTCAAGTAAATGTAGGACTGCTGACATTTTACCACGGTCTCTAATGTGAAGACCAGTTTAGATGCCAGGAACAGTAAAGCTGGAAACCCATTTACACACCAAGATTTGCACAATTTTGATGTATTAAAGTAGCACAGGCTAATGAGCATGTTCATGATGAAAATCCTGCTGATGTCATCCTATGATTAGGATGGAAGAGTCAGTGATGGTATCAACGTAACAGATTTGTGGGCCAGAGGGTTTTCTGAAGTGTAAGTAAACTTGTAGTACTTCCTACTTCTGAACCTCAGTTATCAAGGCTTGCCAGATCAAGGCAAAAGGTTTTCCAGAATGCCACCACAGGAACTCCACAATATCTGAAGAGGCACTTACTGCTCTCTCTAAGCTTTTCCTTGTTGGCTGAAAGACTTGAGAGGAGAGGTTTTAAGTCCACTTTGGCTTTCTGTAGCATCTCAAGGATGTCCACTTTGTTTTCAGAATGGTCTTCCAGTGGAATGGGAGCAAAGTAGTTTCCAGGGTTCTGGCCAGGGGAGAGAATGGCTTGCTCTAGACCTGAAACAGCAAAACCAGGAGCACTGCCACATCAGTTTACCAACTAAATGTCTCAAGATGACTACATACTGGCTACTAAGATTAATACTTCACTGAAAACTATGACTCACACCCCCTGCCTGAGATCAGCTGGAAAATAGAGAAGTGATGAGACCTTTTGCAGACAAGACTAAGAAGCTGTATACTCCAGCTACTTCCAAAAGGACATTTTTTGACTGATTAAACTGGAAAAGTTAATTACCTTATATCCTTATCTACCATGTTCTCACTGAAAGAATGGACAGAAAAAAGTGTGAAGACATGAGTACAGAGATTAAAGGACACTACAAAAGTTAGACAATTTTACCTGCTAGCCTCTCCAGTTCTTCATGTGGTGTGGATCTCAGGCTGCTAGAGTGACTTCCAGAACGACTAGGATTAGAGAACCACCTACTGAACCTGCTAGAAGACATCGAACCTTCCCCCAGCACATCCTCTATCATCTATATTATGGGGAAAAAAAAAAAAAAAAAAAAAGTTTTAGACAACAGTCTTAACAGGAGAAAGAATGGGAGGGTTTGATATACAAAAGAGACACTTACTGTATAACATGTAAAATTCCTTTGCTGCTGCTGACCTGAAGTTACACTCCCAGAATATTGGATTTGGAGTACGTTTTAAGCTACCATTTGTTTCCCCCTCCCCGAAGTTGCACCATATTTCTGTGTAACCAGTGTGTTGGTATAATCAATCATGCATTTTCTATCTGTACAAAATGAAGTCTGTTCCATATTTTATATTCTGCAACTGTCTGATTAAGCTATTATTGCAAATTCCACTGTACCAGAACAGCTGACAGATGAATATTCAATTGCCAGAATCTTCAGTCATTGGTCCAAAAATTAGCCCACGTGAGAGTAGTTAACACTTGACTCCATGGTTCAATGACCTATGATGAGCACTCAGGTTATAGGAGTTCATGTGAAGAGGGGCCCACATACAGTATTTTTATCTTCTGCAGAAACAGAGGAGGTAAGCCCAAGTGAAGAAAGATACTCTAACACTTAGAAGTGGTTCTTTGGGAGAGGGAAAGGCATATTGACAAGACCCTCTATGGAAGCCTATACTACCACCTGTGCTACACCATGTTGGTTATCCAATCACCTTCAATTCTTTCAAATATTGTTTGCAGAAGTAGCAAACAGGAACTATCTTACTCTAATGAATAGAGAACAGTAGAGAGTTCATTCATTCTTGGAGATTAGTGACTGTCAGTTTAACAACTGAAGCTTTTTAGAAGCTGAACAGCTAAATACAATTCTAACACTATTGTCAGCGTAAGCCCACCGTGTCAGTTCTACACTGGTCGCTACAAGTAGTTCAGAAGTAGTGATATGTGGCAAGCAACCATTTTAAATGATGTAAGCTAAAGCATTTCCATTTTGCAAGCTGGTTTTCACTAATGCATGTTTTGTGACGTATAAATTCATTTTCCAAGAAATCTCTGCCAGAGTCAAGTTTATCCCAAGCAAACTTAACTGTCCCAGTGTGGGACCTCATTCACTGTGTAGACAAAGCTTTGTTTATTTAGTTTCCTTGGTGTTTCATTCAGTCCAAGATGAGAAGAAACTCAATTGTTTGTCAGATGAGCCAAGCATGAAACCATTTACTTGTGGTTAGCATCTTGATGCCATTTGTTCATACATGTAAAGTTGATAAAAATTGAGCTGGAAGAACCTGAACAGTTTAACAGTTCTACATCTTTATCCATTTCATATACATATGGTACAACTGGGAAAGTAATCTTCACAAGAATGCCTAGGGACAGGACAGTTGCTAATAGTTGGAATAGCTTTTAGAGCACAACATTGCGCATGAGACTCTTTAAATTTTTAGGCAGTTGGAAAACTGGAATACTAGTTTTCCTACTATGTAGTCACTGAAGTTTCTGCTTTTGAACGAAAACAGGCATCATCCTGAAAGCTCACAGACCAGACAATCTGGTTTGTCACCACCTCTAGAGACTTAAGATTCCTGCCCTCTGTTAAGTTTGATGCACCATTTAAGAAAGTTTATTTGAAGGCCTTCCCCTAAATTATACTAGAAAGTTACCTTTATAATAAAGTAGGTAAGTATATTCTGCAGGTATCTTGAATTGTATCACACAAAACATTAAGCCAGGACTCAATTTTCAAGCCCCAGTGCTTGCATTTTGCAGCCTAATCACTCCCTTCCTTATTATTTAGGATAATTTGTTTCAATACTTCCACTTCCAAGTAAACAAAATTTCAACACCCCCCCACCCCCATGAAAATCACCATCTCACTATCCCTTTCAAATTCTTCTGCAACATTACCTGATCTAATTCGGACCAGTGAATTGGGATTAAAAAAAAAAAAAAAAAAAGATTCTTCCTCATCCCTAGCAGTTTAGTTGGCTCAATGCTGGGAGGGGCAGAGATAAATATGGATGTGCAATTTCTACTACTGCTAGCCTCTTATGAAGTAGCATTTCAGCCTATTACTTATTTTGTTCTTAAGTCACAAGAGCTAGTTGGTTTACAGTGACATGAGGGAAAGGCAACTCATAACGAAATGGGCCAGTTGCAGTTTATGACCTTTTAGAGAGTTATGGAAGAGGATTTTCCTAGTCTATGGAAAAGAGATTGGTCCATGATTTGCAGGCCAAGAACACTTGTCACTGCAGCCTCTGTCAAAAGCCAAAACAACATGCATCAGTACACAAGAACTAGGGGGCCACCAAATGAAATTCATAGGCAGCAGGTTTAAACAAACAAAAGGAAGTATTTCTTCAGACAATGCAGTCAACCTGTGGAACCCTTTGCCAGAGGATGGTGAAGGCCAAGACTAACAGGATTAAAAAAAAAAAAAAAACTAGAGAAGTTCATGGAGGATAGGTCCACCAATGGCTATTAGCCAGGATGGGCAGGGATGGTGTCCCTAGCCTGTCTGCCAGAAACTGGGAATGAGCAAAAGAGAATGGATCACTTGATTACCTGTTCTGTTCTTGCATTGTCCACTGTCAGAAGACTGGATACTGGGCTAGATGGACCTTTGATCTGACCCAGTATGGCCGTTCTTATGTTCTAAGTGATTCAGTATTGAAAGTGTTAACACTTGATTTCCATTTGCACCACAAGTTTTGTCTTCCAAAATTAACTTACTTAGTGACCAACTATAGTTTATGGACCTCAGCAACATATCATCTATGTGAATAGCACATTTAATCAAACATCTCTGTACTTGTGTTGTCAGTCCATTATCAAGACACAGTAACTATCCAGGTTTTCTTATTGAAAGGAATCTAGTTCTAGTTAAGTGAAGATTTTCTAGAACCACAGGGCAGGCTAATGCTATTGGCACAGCTTCATACTCCTTCAACCTATAATCTGACACTTATTACTTTTGGTATCCATCCTTCTACCTCCCATAGGGGCTTGGTTAGTTGCATTTTATATGGAACAATGCCTCTGGACATTCCTTCAACGTGAAGTTATGTTGGCCCATAAGCCCTGTCAATTAAGTAGGAGACACTCCCATGTCAGTTTATCCATAATACTACTACAGCATCTGCTATATAGCTATATGATCCATTAACTGGATTCAACTTGAATCAATTATGTTAAAAATCAATCTGAACAGGCTCTTCTACTGTACAAGTTTTCAGAGGTTGTCTGCCTCTTATTCTGAAGTGTTTGAGAATCCATGATTAAGATATATTCCAATAGACTAGAAAAGCAAGACAGTGAAATTATATTTTGAACCTAAGTACAGTGTCTGAAGGAAATCCACCAAAAAAGTTGATTGGAACTCTTTAGCTCCACCATAACCATTCCCTGCAAATACCGTGTTCTGGAACTCCTAGAAAAGAGATCCATAATATTAACTCATGCAACCTTTACCAAAAGAGTGAGAAAAAAGTAAGGAATTAAGTTGTGCCACATATTAAGTGCTTCTTTTAAACCCAGAGATTGAAATAGTAATCCAAGAAGGAAAACTGATTTTAGAAGCAACATCTTTTACTAAATGGGCTATAATATGTACTTCATTTGTCAAATCAGGATGAGAAAGTTTCCCCAAATCTTGAGTATTCACATTAAAAAGAGTCCAAGAAACTTTTCCATAACAAAAAAGTAATTTTAGTTTAAAAAAAAAAAAAAAAAAAAAAAGACAGTAGTAGCTAAAGATGGTGCTTCTGCCACACGTACATACCTGACCTAAAACGTCACTCACCGAAGCCAAACCAGGAACACTCTTATCCAGGTTAAAGAATTCATTGAAGTCAAACTCTCCTGGAGCTGGTTCTTGTAGAACAGATTCCCTGGGAACTTCTTGATCTGCTGCAGTTTCATGGGCAAGGACAGACCGCACTTCATCCTCTTCTGCCACTCCACCATTGCATTCTAGTCCTTTGAGGATAAAAGAAATGTAGTTCATTGCTCCTGATTAGGAGACCACAGTTACTTCCAGAGGAGAATTATCTACTGGTTAATCCATAGGATTGGTTCAGACAGACATGGCTTTTGTTCCAGACTTTGATCTGGCTAACTGCATGAATTTAACCCAATTTATGTTGCAAGCAGCACACAAAGAGCACAAATAGGAATTGGGACTCATTGTGCTAAGCAAGCTCTGTAGCTACAAGAATCCCTGGCATTAAGATCTTAGAGTGTTTCATCTACTTTAATCAGTATACAGATGAGGTACAAATCCTATTTTTAAACAGCTTTACTGAATTACCACAAGCAGTCTTCTCAGGTGTGCCCACAAGCCTGCTGCATCATTGCTGCTCCAGTATCTACTGCTTCACCCTGCCCACTCCACAAAAATAGACCAAAGCCAAAAACCAGCCAGACATTTGTTAATGAAAGCGTCCACAAGTTTTCTGGCCTCTTCGCCCACTGCACTATGCTGGCAACTGCCACTCTCTTGTCGGAGGTGGGGTGTTTGTGGGGGAAGATAGGCTCCTGCTACTTTCCTCCCTCTGGGGAGGACCATTCCTGTAAGGGCAAGCCTCATCTGGACTGGCATCTGCCATGATTATAAATATTCTATTTAGGTACTTATGGTCCCATCATTGTTGTAGCAACCAAGAACCTCTCAAATATTGTGTTTTTATTTGTGATCTCAGAGTCCACCAAACAAAAAAGTTATTGGTTTATAGTCTATTGTACATCTGAGACTTATCTTCTTTACAGGAGTGCTCTGAAGAAGCAGTAAAGCAACTGCAGTGCTGTCAAATGCATGAGTATTGTACAGTAATTAGAAAATCTCTTCTGGATCATTAAAGTTGACTGTGTCCCTTACAGAGCAGCAATAATCCTACTCTATCAAACGTTAGAAGACATGATTTCCTCCCCACCCTTCAGTCATGTCTACAGTTTAGTTCTAGTAGTGAATTATGGCTATGTGATTTGCTAGAGAAGTTAGCACAAAGTCATAGGGAGTTTATTATTCACTTAGGGCATGTTTAGGAAGTCCTCAGGTCTCTACAAGGCCACTGCTGTGGGTCTGGCATTTTGCTATGAAGTACACTTTATTGAAGCAGCATGCCCAGTGCTCCAGCTAGGAAAGGATAATGAATACTGCTGTTCCAATCCCACAACCATTGCAGCCTTCTCAGATTCGTGTGAAGCTTCTAAGGTTGCTTCTTCAACCAAAGCAGTTATCTAATGACTAGATGGCAAAGACAGATGTAGTCCAGGTGGTAGCTTGCATACTATCCTAAAGAATCATCAGGCAAAGATATTACTGTAAGAATCTTACAATCTTCTCCCCCTTGAGAGGTTGTACATGGTTTACCTCATGACCACTACATTATGGCACTTCCAGATTTGCCAGAGGATACTGTTATTTTCCACAGCAAAAAGATAGTTAAAACTTGCCTTAAGTTCTGTGCTCCAGAATGATCAGAAGCCAAGTCATAAGATGCACATTTTCCAACCCAATATAGTTTATCATTACTCAATGGAGGAGTGATGTTTTTGGGAAAGCATGATACAATTGCAGCCCTCAATGCTGTTAAGTTAAAAATCCAAGATTGCTACATTTGATCTAGTTTTCCCCATCTATATACCCATTAGCATGGCTACAATCATGTCATGGAATCCGACTTTGAGACCTGTCCATGACTTACTAAAAATAGTCAGTGACAAAATTGTAGACTTTCATATTAGTATTACCACACAAAGTTTGCTTTCCAACTTTAAGTCCAAGAGAACCCCTCTTGCCATTCCAATTTGGCTGTTACATACCTTCCTTCAGAGAGGTTGTGCGTCGTCTTGTTCGTTTTCGTCCTTTATGATCTTCCTCTAATATTTTATCATCGAAGCCAGTGAGCTCAATGGTTTCAGACTGACTTGTGGGTCCAGCAGAAAACCACTCTGGCTCTTCCTCAGTGTAGGAATCATTTCTTCTACGTTCCCCAAAGACACGTTTACTATCCCCAAATTCCCTCTGAATTTGGTAGTTATAGCATGGAGAAGGAAATTAGAAAAAAAGTTAGTGTGAATGTTTCTCAAGAGTTTCAGTTTTCTTCTTACTAGTTCACAAGCAATAGTTCTCTGGTCTGAAAACATTTCAAATAGAAGTTGTAGATAAGTTCATTCTATTATGTCTTTTAATGCATCTCCCTGCCAATGGGCTCAGTATGCTTTTTAGCATTCTAATTTTAAATAGATCAGGGAGCTTCTGCTACTTAAGAGCAAGATCAATTGTATACAGTTGACAAACTAATAGAACTTTTAAGTCTCATCACTTATGCTTATTTAGGTTGTTAGAGTTCTAAGTAGTTTTCTCCTCCCCCACCCATACCCCCATGGTATTTATACAGATGTTCAAAGAATATACAGTAATGTTCCCCTAGTATGTTTTGACAAGTTATACATTTAGTTCTTCTTCTCCATCCCCTAATCATTTGTTGCTCTTTGGTCAATATACTTCTGGTAAGGAGGTACTTAGATGAGCTATAGTCACACTACTAGGGCCAGACAAACTATTCACTCTGCACTAACATACTTTTGTACTCCTTAAAATTGTGTGGCTTTTTTGTACATTTGAATCAAAGTGATTTAAGTCAACCATTTAAATCAGCAAGCAGGAAACCTGGATTTAAAATCAATTTTAAAGTACAAACAGAAAACATTATTAGTTTCTTTATGAAAGAAAGATTGAATCTCATTGGTTGGTAACCATTAAAAAAAATGCTGATTTGCAACTAAATATAGCTTGTGTACTAAGTTTGGTATCTATATACATCTAAACAATTATATAACTTACATTTATTAAACAAATGTTCCCATTTCTAATGTATTAGATAAAGAATTTTATTGGTTATTTATATTAAGCTGTATTTGGATGGAAATTAAAATGTTGGTTTTATGCTTAATTGAATTTATTAAATAAACTTCTAATGTATCAGCACACTTGAGCTTTATCAAAATGTGTTTCGCATTTAAAACAGATTTATTAAACAATGGAAATATGATCTTTAGTTAGCAAATTCCCCCCTGCCCCAATCACCATCGGGGTAATCTCCTTCAACATTTTCTAACTAGTAAATCTCATCCTTTGACACCCAGTTTTTATTCATAGATCGGAAGAAAAAAACAAAAAAAACAAAAAACAAAAAAAAAAACAAAACACACACTTTCCTGCTTTTTCAACTCAACTTGGAATCAACTAGTCATTCAACTGAACTACCTGAATGAACTCAAAGTGTTCTCTAAATCTTCATAAGCTCCTGCTGTCAAAAGCTGGTTTGGCACTTCAACAAACTCTGGTTCCAAATGCTTACCCAGCAAGTTTCACCAGTCCAGCATTTTAACTTTCTTTAAAGCTTGGCAGCAACCATGCTTATTTTTTGTTTAACTTAAATGATTGATAAATTTAAACCTTAAGTTAAATTGCCTATATATTACATTTTCAATTAACTAGATTTAAAAAAAAAAAAAAAGGGGGACCACCTAATGATTTAGTTTGGTTTTTTAATCCACCCTGTTTGTTGCCATATTACAATGCAAACTTGTTCCCCAGATATGTTAGTTTGTATTCCCCACCTCCAAGGAGAATTTTTTCTGCCTATTTTTCCATGACTCTGGGCCTTTGCATTACTTTAGTCAGCTATATTTGCAATGCTACCCAATTTAGTATTGCAGAATCAATGACTTGAGAGAATGTGTTTAATGTTAACACTAGACCTAATCTAGAGTCCTGTGATACTTAACTATATGGAATTGTAATCTTTTATCCTACTTAAGAGAATACAGTCTAACACACACAAGGACATTTAGTGAAGCTGAAAGGCAGCAAATTTAACAGCTAAAAGAACATGCTTTTTCCCCACAATGAATAGTTAGCCTATGGAAGTCATGGTCATAAGATACCATGGAGGTAAAGATCTTAACAGAACTGGACACCTATATTAATATCCACAGTTGCTCTAAGGATTAAAACCAAGTTTTGGAAGATATATACATGCTCATATTTCAGGGCACAAGTCACTTCCTAATGGTGGGTAAGTGACAGTTTCCAGTTAAGTTATGAAATGGATTTCTTTAAGAACTGTGGCACAAGAGCACGTCACCTTCCACAGAAGACTAAAGATTACATTCAAGCCACATAACATTATATACTAGGCAGGGTTCTACTCTGATGGAGCAAGAACTATCAAACTTCTGGGGTACCAAAACCACCAAAAATTCCTTAGTCATCTGTTTCACTCACAGGTTATTGCCATGATGTTACCACCATCTGACATCTGTAACAAGGAAGTTTAAAATCTCAAACTCATCTAGTAGATCGATAATCCAACACCAGAAACCACCACAGTTGATATCATTTGAAAGACCAGGAATTGAATAGGCAGAGACCCCATCAAATTTATTATGAAAACACAGTCATGAGAACAAACCCTGAAACGCTTGTCTTTGTAGTCCCTCTCACGATCTCTGTCCCTCGCATCTCTAGAATCACGCATGTCCTTTTCACCACCCCGGTGGTCTTTATCAAAGTTGCGGGCAGAGATGATTCTCCCACTTCCAATCCTACGTCCACCAATAACACGAACACCATCATTCTCCTTTTCCAAAGGGCTCCCCGCTCGACGTGAGCTGACAGCTGCAGTCACATGGCAGCCTCCTCCAAAGCTCCGCCTTTGGGGACTTAGGACTACATCCAAATCATCTTCTTTCACCCGCTCCCTAGGATCTGCGGATTGGAAGAGTAGTGTTCTAGAGAAGCTGTGTTACTTTGAGAACAGATTAACTTGAAAGTTTGACAAGTAGCCAGTGGAATTACAGAGCCCATTTGTAACACACTGGAATATACTCAAATTTTAGCTACAAGTACTTGAAAACAGATGTTTCCCTATACCTAGAGAAATACAAAGTTAAAATAGTTTATATCTCAAATGTCTATAAAGCCATAATCATTTCCAAGTCATTCCTTGTTTGAATCTCCTAACCTCAAAGTACTGCCACAAAAAGTGTGATGAGAAGTGAAGCATTATAAATTTATATTGATGGAATGATATCCAAAAAGATCAAACAAAACTAGAACATGGAGGGGTTTTATTTATTTACAGAGAGACATTGAGGAATTATTGCCTTTAATGCCCTAGCCAAGTGTCTCATGGAGAACAAACAAGTTTGAGGCCTTAACTTCAAACAGTTACAGGGAAAATCCAATAGTGTATTTCCACTAGTAAGTACTGGGATAGACTAGCAACAGGTGCTTTTTTTTTGGGGGAGGGGGGGCAGGGGAAGGGAAGGTAGTCTGAACCTCCTTTGAAGGCGATTACACAGTGGTAAGACGACTAGTGGCCAGTCTGCACTAGCACTCCCACTGTTGCTAAAGCAGAGATTTTGCTAAAGTTATAGTTGTAGACCTCTTTCCTTCAGATTATATTTAACACTTCCCGCACTCACTTTTATACCACCACTGTAAACCATCAGGGAATAATTCTGCCACTACCCTAGGTTCTTATTGAGCACCTCATATTGTAAAAATGGTGCACTCACCAACTATCCTGCGCATGAGAGAAGTCCGGTCTGAATCCAAGTCTCTTTTGAACCCTTCCACTGGTGAGGTTCGCCCTGAACTTGGGTACAGAGATGCATGCCATTTCTCAGGGTCCCAAACGCCATCACTATGCAAATAAAATTACAAAACCCTTTAAAAAAAGTGTTCACTTTAATAAAGACAAGATGTGCTTTAAGCCACTAATCCATTATAGTAATACTTAAGCTAGAAGGGCTGCACTCTGACTAGTGATCTGTGCTTCTGACTTTTCAACTCAAGGCTGCATCCAGTTTCCTACCTCAAACTGGCCCATTTACATGGTATGCCAGATATCTTTATGAAGGTAGGAAAATGTGGAAGAGTTGTGTCAAATATCAGTATAAAGATAGCACAGGGATACATGCTAAATATGCAAAGTAGTATGAAACCAAGTTCACACTTGAAGGTTCCATCCCCAATTTATCTTCCAAGAATAAGATTTGTTCTCTTCCAATGTTATGTGTTAACAGGACTTCCTTTAACACCAATTACAATTCTGTCATTTGCCTAGGAGACAGGTTAAGACACTAATCTTACCACTATACAGATCCCTCTTGAGCAAATCATTCATAGTACAAGCCAGAAATGCATGTGCCTTCAATCTTAAAGTGAATGAAATGAGAAAGCAAAGTTGCCATAACAACTTATTGCTATATGTTGCCAAGAAAAAAAAGTAAAAAGTGTCGTTGGTTCAAACTGCAAACAATTTCAAAGCCCAATAATTCTCCTTTTTGATGCGCCACTATCTTATCTTCAAATTTATATACTCTTAAATTAGGAGTTCACAGCTTCAGTTTGCCTTGTTCTTTCTAAGTTTAATCTAATTCTATTTTACACCTTAGATGTTGCAATAAGTGAAAGTACTAACTAAGCCTTTTTGAGGAGTATCGAACAATAGAAGGTCAGTATAAGGAATTTATACAAAGGAGTCTTTGCAGCTGAGGAAAGGCAATATTGAATAATGTCCACCAATGACTGTAGTGACAAGTGCATCAAACCAACCATCAACACCTGGATTTAAATATATATCTCATTCTACCTAGATGCTTATCTGGCTCACAGAAGTACCACAATATGGCACAGAAGTAGTTTGACAAAAACCTTGTAGCAAGTAATGCTATGTTTCAGGTTTCAACCCAGATGTATTAGGACAGCTATATTAAACTTGGATACACCCAACCTTGCCTCTAGACAGTTCTCAATTCTTAGAGAAGTCCTTTTGCAGGTACTGAGGGACCAGGGAGACAGGCAATATTAAGTGAAAGAAAAGGGTTTCCCTGCCTAAAGTCTAGTTTTTGTAAGCTTGCAATATCTATACTATGTACAGTTATCCTCTGGTGCATTTCTCTCATGCTACAATTTATACACCATGTAAACATACACAGGAGTAGTATGGATACCAGCTATAGAGCTAAAGATACTTTGCTCAGACTACCCCACCCTATGTCTATTTTCTGAAAGGGATTAGCTTAAAACAAGCCTTGGTGGGGGACTTAAATGCATTAAGATAAACAAAGTACTTTTGATGGTAAGGGTTTTTCTTGTGGAATTTAAAAAAAAGATTATCCAGTTAAAAACAAACTGTCAAGTTTATTTTAAGACCAGAAAATACCTGTCATATTTTTCAGAAAGACATGAAGGCCTCTGTTTAGAGTGGGGACGCTCTTTAATATCCAAGAGTTCTTCCTGGAAAGGAAAAGCTTTAAGTTAGTTCTGACTCCCACCTGGGTAGGATATAAACAGAAAGCAAACCTTGTTCCAGAGCATACAGGTTTGTTTAAATATCATAGATGACGTTAACTAATCTGAATGTTTTCCCAAAATATTGATCTGATTTTTTGTTCAAAGTACAATTCAACTACCATTACTGCAATACTTGAAAGAGTCTACCAACAGGTCCATTTTTTATTTCAGCTGCAACAGTGCTGTCATCCTTCCAACACAAACTATATCTAGATGGGCTTTTGCACAGCCATAATAAGAGCCTTTCAACTATAGAAGGATTAATTTAAGATTAGATCTGAACTCCTTATATAGAAATAAAATTTTTAGTAACATTTAAAAAAAGTTTGACTGATGTCACAATTCAAACCAAAATTGCAATTTTGAGTTTTGATTCAAGAAGAGTTAGACTTCAATTCAATGAAAGCCCCCTAACTGAAGCAATACAGTGCACCTAGAAACTATGTATTCCTTCATTCTTTTGCTGGATTGCCAATAGATTAGAACTTTGATAAAAGGTTAAGATACTAGCTATTTTGGGTGTAGGATTCACTATTAATGTCAATTTGAGGGAAGACAAAGTAGAAACATAGCAATTGATGTGTTCTTCACATAAGCCTTTATTTAAGTTATACTTTATACATAAAGAATCAATGCAGATCTGTATTAGGAGTTTCAGTGAAATTTAAGGGTTCTCTACCTATTGACACAAGTGACAGCTTAGTATTCCGGAAAAGCAACATGAGACTGATATCTAACAGATGGCATTCCCAAACAAAGGAGAACATCAGGTTTGGTGACAGATTCAGTTTGGTCAAGAGCAACAAGCAGCTGCTTTGTCTAGATGCTGGGGAGGGCTTGAGTGAAATGAGATTGTTGAAAGTGATTGTCAGAAAAGCATTAGGTGGTACAATGTTGCCACAAGCCAATCCAATGGGAACTCTTTCAAATTGTTTATCCTTTGAGGGACCATGCTTTCTGACCATTATGATTCTGACTGAACAATTTGTTCAGAGAACTGATTTTAACATGAGTTGAAGTAGAGGATTCAGAGCTATTTTAAAACAGATTATGTGCTATTGATGCTAGGAGCAAATAATTCACATCCCATGATAAAGCAAAAAAAATTAGAGTTTGGGACATATGGATTCAAAGTTAACGAAGACAGAAGCAGTGGTGCTGAAACTTCATTAATTGCAGGAAGTGCTAAAACATTTAATTTTAAGTGGACTAGAAACATTTGGGAGATGCAAATCCTTGAATAACTTGAGGCTAGTTATATCCCTCTGCTAAAGCACATTAAAAGGATTTTTTAAAATGGTACAAATATCCTGGACTGATAGAAAAAACAAATTTGAGACAGTTTTAAATTCTTAGTAGAGATCAAAAATACTGGAAGAGTTTCAGTGTTCTGTTTTTTTGGGGGAAGGGGAAAAGAGGGACAAAACATTCTTGTTCAGGGTGGATAAAAATCAATGATTTTTTTTCCATAAAAAAAATCAATTTTTTTATTTAAACCAAAATTTTTTGGACAAAATGCTTGAGGAAAAAGCCTATCACTATAGCTCAAAGATATCTCATCATGGAATACAGATTATAAATTCTAAAGTATGAGACAATATATTCATGTAATGTTTAAGAAACATTTTGTAGATGAGCTCCAATAGTTCATGGATTAGGGACCCAATCTTATGAAGTTCCAGGGGCTCCTGTATAGATTATTTAGGTTAATCTTTCTATCTACCCAATGGGACTCAGTGCTCAGTCTAGAAGATACCATCAGAGATGCTTAGTTTTGCAGTTCTCAAACTGGATTTGTGTCTCCAGAGATAACATACTTGTTAACAGCAAAAAGTGTTTTTAAATAAATATATGGAGGTGAGAAACAGACCTCAACCCTATTGTCCTTCTGAAAAATTGTGTACACAGAATCAATCCCTTACTTCTCTCTAAAAGTAAAAAGTTTCAAGAAGTTCAATGAATAGAAGATTGTTGGGGGCAGAATAGATCTGGACAAGGAAAAGAAGTCTGGAGATAATGTGAGAAGGGAGGGACGGGCAGTAGAAACAAGAGCAAAACGGTTTGAGCAGCATATTCCAGAAGTCTTGAGGTCTTTCTGAGTGTAGCCTTCATTGATTGGAGATCTACCGTACCATTCTCTCACCAAAGGGGAAAACCTATAATGGCAGCAGGCCGTAAGAGAGACCCAGTTTGGGAATATTTTAATGACATTCCTCTACCTGTGGGTAAGACAGGGATGTGTGCAAAATGCAAACAGTGCAACAAAGAAATGCAAGGCCTGGTTGCCCAAATGAAACATCATGAGAAATGTTCCTTCTCAGGAAGAAGCTGCCTTGAAGATGAAAGGAACATGTCTGAACATGCAGGATCTTCAGGTTGGTAACAATCATGGATTTCTACAAAAAGCGCATTCTTGTTGATTAAATGGAGTCTTCCTGATTAGTGATTTAAATCAAATCCACCCTGTTCTTGTTGTTAGCAAGGATACCTTTAACATGCTAGCTAAGGCGGCTTGATAGCTCCTAACTGCATTAGTTACTCTTGGACAGCTCATCTGTGTTTGGTGGGATTGGGGTTTTTTTTAGGTTTACTTAGATATTTGGGTTTCAGCTTACACAAATACTTATGCATGTCAGTTTGTGCCCCCCCAAATTGTAATGAATCTACTTTAATTGATTTTAGTCTGAATTTTGCAAGTAAATCCTCCAAAATTAATTTTTACAGCCCAGATTACACAAGAATGCTAGAAGCAAGAGACAGAGCAAATTTTAAAATTTGTACTAAAGGTTTAAGTGCATTATCTACTAGGAGTATTCCAAAAATTCCCTTTAGCGGAGCTGGACCAACTAATTATAATCAAAGATAAGCAGAGGGAGAAGAGGACAGAAATCTGAATTTACTCTGTGGACCAAGCTAATTAAAAAATAGGTACTAGCAAAACAGGCCACTGAAGTTGCAGAATTTGCATAAAACTAACCCATTCATGAATGCATATGATCACACCTCCCATTGTCTTGATCAACCCAATATTTGGGCCAGAACAAGGATACTAGGGCAACTGAATGGCCAGAATGGTCAAGGATTTCATCTATTTAAAGTAGGTTTCTGGTACTTCACAGAAAATCAAATAGACTTTTCAAATAAGTATGAACAGACTATTTGAACAAGGACTTTAATATCTTAAGTCTACATTAAAAATAAAGTAATGCACAAGACTGGCCTTTTTCTTGACATAGGCTCTGAGGCTAGGTCTACACTTTCTGTTGTGCTGGTATAAGTTATGTCAAATGCATGGGAAAACACCCATACCCATGAGCAGCACACCTACGCTGGCAAAACCCCCAGCATAGATGAAGCTAATTGACAGAAGAGTGCTTCTAGGGTTGTGAGTTCAAACCTTGAGGGGGCCCCACTTAGGGATCTGGGGCAAAAAAAATCAGTACTTGGTCCTGCTAGTGAAGGCAGGGGGCTGGACTCGATGACCTTTTGAGGTCCCTTCCAGTTCTATGAGATTTTTTTTTAAGTATCAGTGATTGTAAAAAGGCAAGAAAGTAATTTTCATGCTAGGTTTACAGTTATAATTTTATGTTCAAAGTGCTGTGATAAGATTTACTAAACAATTACTACACAATTGTGAAGCAGACAAGCTTTATCCCAATTTTAGTGATTAAATGGAAGCAGAGCTGGGATTAAAATTTGGAAGATTTAACTCAACAGCACCGAGTCCTCTCTAGATATATTGTTTATATTATAGTAGTTATTCATAATTCAGCATTGGGTAGAATGAATATATGCCACACATTTAAGTCTTCCCCCTTTACTATTAGGCTTCAAATAAAATAATTAAAAAACACCACATTCTATTACAGCATACTCTGTGAAGTTACCTTTAAGATAAACTAGAAGACCAGCCATCATCTCTGTGCTTTAAATGGAGCAAATCAGAAAAAGGAGCGGCATCAGTTCTTTGGACAGCAATTTACATCACTGTGGCACTGAGGGTGTTGGTTTCTGATTAACCCTACTCCTTCTCAAGTTGTTTTAGTTCAGGAATCAGGGAGACAAACTGATAGTGCCGAGCAGGAAGGAGCCAGAAGAATAAAGGGATCCTAGCAGTAGCCAGGACATACAGCACCAAGCTAGCCTGAAAAGGCAACTTCTCCCTAGAATCTAATGATTCAGTGCTTCTTCACACAATCCAGTCAGTCAACCTAGGGAATTTATTGCAGGAGGAGATGTTGTTAAGGCCACCAGTGTAAGTAGGTTCAAAAAAATTTGATAAGATCATGTGCATAGCTCCATAAATAGCTATTAGCCAAGATGGTTAGGGATGCAACTGCACACCTTGGTGTCCCTAAACCTCTGACTGCCAGAAGCTGGGCTTGGACAACAGGGGATGGATCACTTGATAATTGACCTATTCGGTTCATTCCCTATGAAACATGTGCCACTGGCCACTGACAGAAGACTGGATACTAGACAGACCACTGGTCTGACCCAATATGGCCATCCTTATGTTTTTATATGCTTGAGGCTTGTGATGAGTGGATTAAAAAAAAGATTTGCAGTCTGCATGGACAATGAAGCATTGAGCCATCTGACAGCAAACATTAAGTTTAAGCAAATTAGAAATACCAAAAAACACCTGGGGCTGAAAAGCCAGCACCTTATTTCACCTAAAAAGGAAGATTTGAGCGCAGCAAGATCATCCAAAATATGACTGGATATCTAAAGCAGATATCAACCAAAGACTGTCTAGCCTACTGGGTAACATCCATAGCAATGTACAACTATGTAGAACCACAGCTATGCTAGCATAATCCTGTAGTGTAGATGCAGCCTACACCAATAGAAGGGGTTTTTCCATGAGTGCAAGAACACCATTTCCCTGACCGACAGTAGCTAGGTCAATGGAAGCATTCAGTCAACTTCGCTGCCTAACCTCTAGGTCAACGTAGTTATGCTGCTCAGGGGTGCAAACAAATCCACAATTCAATTTTAAGCGTAGACCAGGCCTGAACAGTACAAGTTTGCCAAGTTCTCTATGAATGCAAAGGTCAAAAGCAGCTACTTAGTTTACTGGTTTAGACAAAGCATGAGACACCATAAGCTATAATAATGAGCTTTGGGTTGATAGTCAGGAGCCTGTGTGTTCTAGACCAGGCTCTTTCAGTGACTGACTATGCAGCCTTTGAGATGCAATTTTATCTCTGCCTCAGTTCCCTTATTTATAAAGTGGGAATAATACTTATACTTCTGTTAGTGATGGTGTGGATTAGTATCTGCACAGCACTTGGAACACAAGTTTTAAGTATTGCTAAAAAACTACATTTTAGTTATTATTAAAAAAAACCTACACTGGTCACCTTTTGAAAACTATTAGATCAAAGGGTTTGCAAGCTTTTATGATGTGTGGATCAACTGCCCTCTCACTCATCACCATGTGGCCCTTCCATTTGTAATTATGTAATGGGCCTGCAGTGACTGTTTACATAGCAGATATTAAATCACATTAAACTATGCTCCTAGCAGCTAGAAACAAGGAGAATAAATAGCCATTCTCCACAAAGCACCACTAAGTGTTCTGGACCATCAGTGGTTCAGACTAGTTTGGAATCTGGTGACTAATCATTATGCTTTTCACATGGATTTAAAGGTGCTCCGGTAATTAGCTAAACCATAGAATAAATCCTTTTACTTAAGAGAACAGATAACTTAAGATTTTTAAAGGGGTTAACATCTCTCGTAATTTACCATGTTTCCTCACTTTGGGAGGACAGAAGGCAATTGCCCCTAAAACTGCAATATCAATTGAATGAGACTAGAAGTATCCTGCCATTAGTTTAACAACTGCATCCTGATCAAAATGAGGGGCACAGAAATGCCAGAGAAATTAATATTGCATTGTTACTATTTTTGGTGCTGGGAACGCAGAAGCAATGGCAGCACATTCCTGGGGAGAGGAGCAAAACTCCAGGGCATTAGCAGTCTTGGTCTCACACATCAGGATTCAAGAGCAAGCTTGGATCTTTGTTTCCTATGCCAGTAGGAACTGGGAGCAAGGCAGAGGCACCTGTTTAGCTGTTGGACAAGATGTACCTTGTTGATTATCAGCCACCTCAGGCCCAACAAATGATATGCATCTACTAGAATCTGAAGGAAGCTACATACAGTACTCCGTTTTAGAGAAAATTGCTATACTTTCCACTCTCCCTCCCAACACAAGTCATCTCAAACTACTGAGAAGGGTAACAGCAAAGGGGACTGGGCACAGTGGCAGAACTAAAGATTGAGGGGAAGACATGCACAAGATTTAAGCAGCTTAATTGCACCTCCCTGCTCAAAAAAAAAAAAAAAATTGTTTTGGGAGTTGATGAGTCATTACTGATGTAAAACAACCAATAACCCTGCCTGAGCCCAACATTTCATTCCCTCACTTGAAGTTCTTTCCCATTACAAAACAAAAATGACAGCATTTTATACATAACTGAGTACAGTGATCTGCAGACAAGTAAAACCAATGGAGCTAGAGGATAAAAGGAGCCCAGGTCTAACAAAAAGCAAGGATCTTTGTATACATCTTGCTTTTTTTTTAAATATATGTATCTATAAAAATAGGTTTTGAGTCAGTGTTAGAAGGCATGCTGAAAGAAGCTAGTCTTTCACTTAATGGAGACAAGTAAACTTAGCAAAAAACCTTGAAGAGATTAATAAAAGTCTGTCTTAAAATTGAGACATACTTTCAAGAGAGAGTAATGGAATCAACTCACATTATATACTACCTAGCCTATGTAACTGCATTCTTATCGGTTACCCTTGGCCTTTCTCCTGTAACTGCATCCTTTTATTTATTAAACCCACTTGTTAGGATTTGTTTTATATTCAGATTGTAAGCTCTCCAGGGCAGGAAACATCTTTTTAATTTGTTTGAATCCTAATCACCATAGCAAACAAAATAGTTCTCACGTCTTCCCACAGCGAAGCAAACAGTTTCAGCAGTGCTGCCAATGCAGAATACCAACATTAACAGAAGTGGGCTACCAGTTTATCTCTAATATACAAGAATTGGATAGTTTGCAAGAGCATGAACCATAAGAGTATGGTGAGAACTATAAAGCTTAAGGCATCATAACTATAAGACAGTGTCAATACTTTAAAGTTTCTTCCAACTTTAAATATCTGTTAGTGTCTTATGTATGGCCTCAGCTTCCCCCGGTTCACGACTGAACTTATGAAGTAAGTTCTGAAACTGTATTCACTGCACAAGGCATCCGCGTATAGTTTGTATTTACAAGCCATATTTGATACAGCTATACACATGAGAATTAAACATTCCAAGGAGACACTATCCTTGCTCCTAGAAGGACTCTCCTCCACGTTTGGTATGATGTCCATTTGGGCCTTGAACAGACTAGAATTTAAAACATGTTATCTATCACGTGTTAGCCACCACATGTTTGCCAACACATTTTAAAGCATAGTGGAGGGCAAGCATAGGCTTCAACTTGATCAGTTTAGCACATGTTGTGAGGCACATGGACACTATCACCTCACTGTAGTATCTATTTAAGACAGCATTCCTTGTTTACACTAGACCTTTAAAAGATGCTAGCTAATATATAGCTATATCACACCTTCAAATCCTACTCTAGACAAGGCCTATGAGGAACACAGGACTTTTTGTCTCCCTAAAATTGATCAGTTTCAATCTAAGTGTTTCATACAATTTTTAAAGAAAGAAGTTAGCTTACTTTTGTGTAACGATGAGATTTTACTGTTATTCTGCTCAAGTCAAGGAAAGTGTCACCATTTTCCATTTCTGCTATAGCCCCTCTCTTATCCATGGCTACTTGAAAGCCTTTGACTATGGACCTGATTTAAAAAACAAACAAACAAACAGAATTATGTTAATAAAATAGACAACACAGCTGAAGGCTTTATAGCGTACACCTTCCTTACTGCCCATGGAACTGTCGTCAACTTACATTTAACATAAGAAAGTACATGTCACAAAATATATTTTTACTGTTTGATGTGTTAGCTGTTGAGCACCTAAACTATAACTGGCAGTAAAATATCTTAATTAACAGCTCTAGAACAAATATTTTAATTAATCATAGGCACCTAGACACCTTTGTAGTTCAGAGACCCAGCTCTTAAGCAGCTTTAGCACAACAGAGATTATCACAGGGACAGAAACAGAATACAGATGGGAAGTTCATAAAATGAAAGAGAAAGACTGGATAGAAAGCCCCCTGCCTCATGCTGGGAAGTCCTAGATGCCTATGCAACCTAGTTGCCATGACAGTCACTTGCACCCCATTTTGGGGCATGCAGGACCCACATGAATACCATGGAGGAGCCTAGGCCTCCAAGCCATGGCTTGCAGAGCAAACAGAGTCCTACACAGCGAGTGAGTGCCACTGTTTCTGTATGGTTGCCAACACTATTTCAAAAATAAGGAACTTTTCTTAGCACCCCTGCCCCACCACTCTTCCTGATATTATCATAATCAATATCGTTGTTAACAATAGCACTTATATTCACCGGGGGTATTTCTTGCTGCTTTTTGCAGCACTCTTTTTGTATAGAAAGGAAAAAATAGGGGCTGTCCCTCATAGTAAGGGACTGCTGGCAAGCCTACACAGCTGACAAGTCAGAGGCACCCCCAGCCTCATGGCTGGCGAGAGCAGACACAACAGACCCCCCCAGCGCAGGTGCCACTCTCCACCCGCCCCACTGGTGACCTGACGCACACAGCGATAGGTTTGCGATGTGTGTGGAGGCCCTCATCCGGGATGGGGAAGGGGAAAAGATGACCCAGGGCCGCCTTATCTTACTGGGCCCAGACACCAACACACCGGTGGCGAGCGGGGACACCGAGGCACCGCGCAGGTAACGTCTCACCTGGCAGTGCGGGTCCCCGGCCCCGGGTAAAGAGGATACTCACTGTGCGGAAGACACGGTCCCCTCCAGAGCGCTCAGCTCCTCGCAAGGCCTTGCCGCCGCCCACGGCGTTACTTAGCCCTAGTGACCGGCTTCTCCACCCCCCCTCCCAGCAGCGCCCCGCGCCACGCTCTCCACACACACACACAGCTCCCTCCCCGCCCGGCCGCTTGCCCACCCCCGGCTCGCGCCGCCGCTACTCCCCCACCCCTCCGTTCCCTTCTCCAGCTCGCTCGTTCGCTCGCGCGCCCTCTCCCGATTTGCCCGACTCTCGCACTCTGTCTCCTCTCAGCCACCGTAACCGGGGCTTTCTAGAGCCCCCCCCTTACCCCTTTAATAGCCACCGCGCAGGCGCGGCCTGCTTGCCCGGCCCGGGGGCTCTCGGCTGTAATGCCTGACTGAAAAGCCCAGTCTCCCGCTGTATGGCGCCTTCTCGCCTCCGTATATCGAACTTCAAAAGTGAATCACAGCCTAGGACCGTTTTTTTTTTATAGACATAGCCATCGGAGACCGATGGTTTGACGGATTGCGAGGACTCCTCAGGCATTATCACCAGCCAGCCCTGCGATGGAAGCTGGTGCCCATGTAGCCCATGCGGCGGGGGAGGGGGTATGGTTTAAGGGCCATGTGCACACAAGCTGATAGAGACTTATTAGGCCGGGCCAGTGCTTAGTTGTCGTACAGAGTTATTTTTGTTGTTTGTAGGTGGGGTGTTTTGGGGTGGGGGAAAGAGGGTCATGTGCACTATACTCACCTGCCAGGGACCCATATACACACTGCAAAATCATTCTTCATCAAAGACATGTTTTAAAAAACTACCCTTTAAATCAATCCAAAATGAGGCATTTCTTTTCTCAAACCAGTTAAACTTGGTATGTCTACATAATAACAGGAGAAAAATAAGAACAGGGAATTGTATTACTTAATCTTTCTTATTCTCAGTCTCCTGGTATGCTATTAGCAAGAAATAGAGAATATATTTCCAACACCTGTTTATAGAACTTTTTAATTAACAGCATCTGAGGCCTTGATCTTGCATTGAGGTCCAGGTAAGTGGACCCCCTACGTTCACAGAACTTCATTTAGGGTCCCAGTTGTGAAAACTTCAGAACAGGAGCCCTGTTGAGTCAACTCTACATAAGTACAGGGATCTGACTATGTGGAGCAACTTGCAGGATTGGGGCAAAAGTCACTATCTTCAACTATTTTCCAATTAAACACAAGGTCTATATTAGATAATACATTCACATCAACCTTTATTGTAGAATGAAACAATATTATATGAAGATTTCTTACATTACAAGTCAGTGATATCTTTAAACAAACATTTAAAAATGGCCTCACTTGATACCTTCCATGTACAGCAAGTTTGCCAGGCTGATCTACTCTTTGTCCACCTTAATTAGTTTATTGCAGGATGAAGACCTCTTCAGCACTGCTCCAACTGTCATACTTGAGGGTTAAGCAAGAGCTCTACAGGGTATAGTGTTTTGAAGGGCCCACTATAAGGTCTTTTTGAGAAACTATGTAGGTAGACCCTGTGTCTGCACAGAGACCCATTGTCTTTTGTGGGATTCCACTTAGTTGTCAGGGTCCACCTGCTGTGCAGTTCTCAGTTTAGGATCAGAGCCTAATACATGTGAGGTTTGAGGCAGATATCTGGAACCACATAGCACTTCTAGGGCCAGGGATATTTGTTAGAAGGGAGACATAATAGATTTTACAAATTAGGGCAGGATAATCATGGTATTTGCCATTATTGCTACTATAGCTGTTTGCATCAGGTATATGGATTTTTTTTTACTTTGTATTTGTAAAATATTGTAGATACACACTTTGAAATGATTGCAAACTTGATTAGTTTAACTGTAGTTTTTGTAACTATCTCTGCATCCTAAGCTAAAATGCTATTTTGTAACTTCTTATAACACCTTAGAAAACAGGAGATAGCCACACACTTCATAAAGTAGCAATATATAAGAAGGACTATATTTTCCTCTTTCTACAGCTATGGCAAAAGATGATTAATCCAATGCAATACTGTGTCAAGATACACTACTCCCTTTTAGGCTGATTTTAGACTTGATTTTGCAGTTCTCATGCAGATAAATTTATTTCAATGGGAATTTTGTCTACATAAGGACTGCATTCTTTAATATGCCTTGTGCTTAAGAAGCAAGTTTCAAAGCAATGTCATGAAGATGGCTATAGAAGGTGAGCCCAGATTAACCAAAGGCACTCAGTGCACTTGCACAGGGCCCCCACCTTAGGAGGGCCCGTGATCACTGGCAGAAAACCAAAACAAACCACACACATGCACTTTCTCTCTCACACACACACAGTGGGGCAGGAAGGGGATGAGGCGGCAGGGGAGGGCCCTACCTATGTACTGTGGAGAGAGCCAAAAAAACAGGATTGGGGAGCTGCGCCAGCACTAAAGGACAGAAGTCACTGCAGGGTGAGTGTGGGGAGGCTTGCTCTCCAACACCCTCCCAGGTCCTCCCATCCACCTGGTGGCAGGGAAGGTTGGGTTCCCTCAATTGCCATTGTGCACAGGGCCACAAAATTCTTTATTTGGACACTGACAGATGGCTTCTCTCTTGGCAGAAACCCTGGGGAATTTTGCCTGTATTGAAGTACAGGAGAACTCTGGGTTCATGAATGAGCTTGACATTTTGGGGATCAAGCTTAGCAAATGGTCTGAGAGGGACATTGTCAAGCTTAGAAGAATAGACATTGGTCACAAGAAGTAGATTATTAGCCAGGAAAGCCATTCAAAATTACCTGTCCCCTCAAAACCAATAATAACTAATAACTAAATAATAATATAACTTACTTACATTAGTATAGCAGTTTTCATCCCCAAAGTCCCTAGAGCATCTTAGTCACGTGTGCTCTCTTCCCAACTCTGCCATTGGCTGATTGTATGATCTTGTCTCTTTGTACCTGAGGTAAAGAGGGATAATGGTTAGGTCTGCAGATGTGTTTGTAAGGCTCAGTTCATCTAGTGCTGAAGGTGAAAAGTTCCAAGTGCTATTAGCTGGCTACATATAGCACCCCTAACCTGCTGCTGGAGTGGGGACATGCTCTGAGTGGTGCTCCCAGAGAATGTGCCATGGGATTGTTTGAGGTTACTCAGAGCAGGATGTGGGTGTTTAAGATCATGTCCTTCGCCCCGTGGCTGCTGGGTCTTATCATTCACAATACCAAATAGCCATGTGGGAGCTGGCATGCACTGAGGAGGCAAAGAGGACATGATGGGCCTTGGCTGCGTTTCCTTCTCCCCCATTCCCCTCCCAGGCGCTAGAGGCCGCTGCAGGACCGTATCGCTCAGAGATACGGGCTGGGGTCCTGCTGCTGCTCGTCACCATGGTGATAGAGGCGGTGCGCCGGGCGGGCCTGGAGGCTGCGCTGAGGATTCCGCGGGAGGAGCCGCTAGGACACGGGTTGGTCCCGATTCCGCACGGCATCTGCTGTGAGAGATATGAGTTGCCCCACTGGTGGGGGGTGGGGTTCGGCCGTGAATTGTCCCCCGGTTACAGAGCGGGGCTCTAGGGCAGTGGTTTGACCCCCTCCCGGTCCCATAGTTTTTTTTGGGGGGGGGCTCTAGGGCAGTGAGTTACCCCTCTCCCCCAGGTCCTACAGCTGTGTGTGTGTGTGGATCTAGGGCAGTTAGTTGCCCCCAGGTCCTACAGCTCTGTGTGTGTGTGTGGGCGGGTGGCTCTAGGGCAGTGAGTTGCCCCCCCCCCCCCGGTCCCACAGCTGTGTGTGGTTCTAGGGCAGTGAGTTTCCCCCTCCTCTCCCCCCCCCCGTCCCATTGTCCCACAGTTGTGGGGGGTGGGTCTAGGACAGTGAGTCAACCTCAGTGTCCTGCTGGAAGACTGGTAGATTGAGCAGTGAGTCGGTCCCCTGTCAAGGTAATCTTGGTCCTGCTGCTGGAGGAGTGGGTTATGGGACTGTGAGTTGTACTCTGTCTCCCTGTTCCTGCCTTGTGACTGGGGAGTCTAGCCATCCTGTGAACTGCTGAGTCTGCACACGGCCTCCTGTAAAATGTAGGGGTCCTACAAGTGATCCTGGTTACTCATAAAAGCAGCTGAGGGAATACAGTAAGGCTGAGCTTGGGCTGTGAAGCCACAACCTTCCCTTCTCCCACCTTTCAGATCCTTTTCTGGGTATGAAAAGAGAAAGGCACATGAGAGTGAGGGGGTTCTGATGCTGGACTCTGGGCCAGAGGAACCCAGACTCCCAGGGACTGTCGTCCATAATAACAGGATTGTTCTGAATCTATGACACTTCCCTGTAGTGCCAGGGGAAATAGAGATTCCAGGGGATTTGTGAACTCTCAAAAATGGAATGGGATTGGAATTCAAAGTGAGAAGGTGTCCTTCCCAAGAACTGTCTGGTCAATATAAAGCATTAGACTAGTTTTGTTATTAATGTTTTGCAGCCCTTTAAATAGGGAAAGTACAAACACCACAGAGACCAGCACAATACAAATATCTTTGTAGTAGATAGGTTACTATTATTACATTACAGCCAGGACCCCAGACATAACATCTTCATTGTGTTTATTGCAAGGGTTTGGCGCATCACTGTGTAGTTCTGTAGTATGTGTGTTTTTATCTATCTATCTATCTATCTATCTATCTATCTATCTATCTATCTATCATATGAAAGTTTGATTGAAAATGAGTATATTTGGATTCTTCAGCCCTGATCCCACAAGGAGTTCACTGTGGGCAGAGCCTTATTGACTTCAGTGACTCTCTCCATTGGTTCTTCAGCCCTGATCCCACAAGGAGTTCACTGTGGGCAGAGCCCCATTGACTTCAGTGACTCTCTCCATTGGCACAGGGGTCCAACTTCACTCATATCACTTTGCAGAATTGAGGCTTTAATGTCCCTTTCATTCCAATCTTTCATGCCTTGCTCAGAGAAACTTTTCTTTTAGACCCTAATCCTACAGTATGTTCTATGGAGACAGACCCCTGCATCTTCAGAGCCGAATTAATTTTAGTCAGACTCTGTGCTGGGGTCCACTTGCACAGAATTCATTACAGGATCAGGGGTTGTATTTGGTATTCCATTTTCTTAATTTGTGTTTGAGGCAGTTTCACCTGTTATCTGTTTTCTCGTATCTTGGCTCATAACTAGTATGTCTAGATACTGGGACCTAGGTTCATATAAATACCAGGATTTGGTTATACAGCAGCAGTTCTATTTAGACATCCCTTGTTGTCTCAAGAGTTAAGTAATCTTGACTGATGTTATCATTAGGGTGTCTCAGTGTTTCATCATAACTGTTGATTTCCATGGGGTTTATAAACGTAGCATGCACTATTCCTTGTGAGTTAAAATTTGAAATAAAAGGTCGCAATCTGGGAGGTATTTTTCTGTTAATCAAAACTGGACAAAATTAGCCTTGAAATTTGTATTGCAAAAAAGCAACAGCAAACAAAGGTTCTAAGGTTGCAAAAAAAAAAAAAAAAAAAAAAAGGCTAAATTTTCCAAGCTAATAGTCTACAACAAAGATAATTTGCTCAGCTTTAAGAAAGTTGTTTTTTTAAAGAGCAATAAGTCACACTAAGTATGATGTGTCTGGCATGATTTGATGGTTCTTTAAAGCACAAATCCAAAGGCTCCTTGACTTTAATAACCTGAGAAACAGAGTAATCCTCTGTAAATTCACTGTCTTAAGAAATGCAGCTTATTATTATAAGGAAAACAAATTAGACTTGTGTACTTACTGGGCATTATCAATATGGTGTGGCATCCCTATCAGCCAATCAGATTGCTCTGTTTATATCCAGCTGTCAAGTTCTTTCATGCTTCATATTTTTCAGTTCCTTTGTATATGGGGCAATTAACAAAAAACATCAAATTATTTGTGATATTGATACATATGGACCAGGTGTCATTAAAAATTCTGAGCAGTCCAATTGCATTATTTGATTAAACCAGTCTGTTGAGCACATAGATGTCATGGAGATGGGCACATTAGAAATGCATATATAGGACCTCATCATGATATTTGGACATTTATTCACTGAATAGACCCACTGAGATCAACTTTATAAAATCAGAGGGTTGTGAATGTTCAGCAGTCCATCATTCTGACTGACTGAACATCTAGAAGTTTTGTTTACTATTTTATTCAGGTGAGTTTGCGTGAGAAGTGGTTGGGGTGCACCTGAGAGTTGATACAAAATGTACGTGTCATATAAGCACCACTGATTCACCCAAAATAACTCAAAATAATTCTTGTATATTGTCCAAAGGTGTTTGACTGCTAACACGTGAGATTCCAGAAAGATTAGTGGATTTGATTATAGAGTACCCAAGATTGGAGGAAAGATGGAGAAAAAATCCAAGGGCAGGTGAGGAATAGTGGATAGGCCCTCCCATGTTAAAGGATGCAGTTATATTATTTTGTTTTTCTATCAATCCAACTCCGTTGGATCTAAATAAAGTTGTTACCTGTGTATTTCACTCAGAAGATGCTATTAACAATGTTTTATAGACATCTGTTCAAAAGTTGTTCCACTTTATTTGTATAGATGAAGCCTCTGTTGCCTATTGGGGAGCTCAGGAATGTGTTTATGGTTCTAATGTTCAAATCTGGAGGGTGGTGGCGGTGTTTGCTTTTGGAAAGGAAAATTGGATGCAACTGGTTCAACAAGTTGTAGCTGGTCTTAAATTGTGGTTGTTATCATAAAGTCAATCAGGAATGTTAAACATGGAATCCCATAACACCATTTTTAAAGTCACTTTTCACAATGGAACTGCACTTTGACTAAGACAAACTGTTTAAAGATGACCTGCAAAGGGGAAAAATGTTTTGCCTAGTTTGGCTTCTTTATGATGAATAAAGGTCTGAAATTTTTTTTTCCAGAAAAGTTCTTTTTTTCCCTGCTTGTTTTTCAATTCGGAAATTCAGGTCTCATCTTTCCTGTAAGACTATATGGAACACTAGTGAATTAATAGGACTGTGACATCACAAGTACTAAGAGACAGGAAGGGATTTTTAGTCAGATTTCTTAAAACTACTACTACTAGTAGTAGTAGTAGTATTTATTTAAGAAAAAGGTATTTAGCTCACTTGTCTGCGCACAGCTAGGAGAAAGGATCTTTATGTGAAAGATTAAATGCTTCTTGCCCTTTAACTGAAGGTTGAGAAATCTCCCACTTCAGTACTCTAGTAGGAATCTTTCAGCAAAAATAGGTAAGAAAATACTAGGTGGTAATATTATTTTATTCAGAAGGTAAAAAATAAACAGAACAACAAGTTCAAACCCACCTGCACAAAAGTTTCAGGTCTTTATAAATATTAATGAAGTGAAAGAGAACACAAACCAACGTTCTTTCTTTTCCATGTCACCTTTAAAACAAAGAGGAAATATTAATGGGATGATTGCACTTGGACACTGTGCTCCCATCACCATGTTTTATGGCAACTTTTGGGGAATGACTGAGAAATTTCAGGAGACAGTTTACTGAGCATGAAAATTAATCAAATGAAACTTTTAAAAATACTGTCTGCAGGTGTTAACTTTATATGTGATTTTAGTGTGATACTTTTGTATGGATGAGGTCACATAGACACTAACATCTGCTAACTGTGAATCTGACCTTACAAGTGATATTTCTTTTTCTCTTTCCTTTTACGTTTAAGATCTTTCAAGACAGATGCAGCCCAGAAATTACATACTCCCAAAGTTCGTGCATTTGGACGATCTGTTACTCCCCGGCCTGGTGGGAATCAGCGTTGGAATGGGAGTCATCTGGTTCCGTATCGGGTCACATACACCTGGAACCGAGGTGGGAGGTTAAAAGAACTCCGTATCAGGTGATAGTGAAAGCTGTGCTCTGTATGTTTTGTTTTTTTAATCCTACTAAGGAAGGCAGCATTTTCTAGTGATTAGAATGGGACTGGAAGTCATGAGACCTGGGTTTTACTCTCATATTTGCCATTGATTTGCTAAGTGACCTTGAGAAAGTCATTTATCCTTTTTGTGGCTCAGTTTCTCCATCTGTTAAATAGGACTAATAATACCCACTGTTTTTGATTTCCAGGGGAAAGGTGCTCGCTAAATACAAAGTAGTACTATGACTGTCCTTCTCACTGTGGCTGATTCTATATTTTGAATGGTTTGCTTTATGAGGAGTTTGAGATCTTTTGCTATTCCTTCTGTAGGAAAATGTAAATAACTCGTAGTGAACAAGATGAATATGAATAGATAATTATAGGAATCTAGCCAGGCATTTTAGCTCTTGGTTCTGTGATCTAAGACCCACTCTACAAATTGTTTAGAAAAAGCCATTCTGTTATGGAATCAGATAGTCACCATGCAAATGAAACACAGAAGGGCCTAAGCTCCATTAAATCACCTGACAGCATCCCAATTAAGCAACCATCATTGTTATTTAGTATCATTAGGTATAAATAGGTTCCAGAGGAGACATCTTGTCTACATGGATTTCCCAGCTAAGTATGTCCTGATTAGGTCCCTGGTCTTGCAATGGTACACATGCCTAAGTTAATGGGACAACTCAGATGGTTAAAGTTAAATGTGTGTTTAAGTCTGTGCACGATTGGGACCTTAGTGTTATGTATTGTAGTTATTATGTATCAAGCTTCTGAGTCTCAAAAAACATTGCATGGAATTAAGAGATTGAGTACAAAAATGCAGAAAGGCAACTAACCTGTGTTTGTCTTCCAGGCATCTGGCCAGGAAGTTCCTCTATTTGTGGGTGAAAAAGACATTTGGACAAGTTCTTCCTTCCAAAGCCAGGTAATTGAAGCTCCAAATAGTAAGATTCTACTTTGACGTGGCTGAGCATTTGTATAGCTAAGCAAAGGGATACCTGTTTTGCAGGAAAATATTTGCAGATGCCTTTTGAAATTATTTGAGATCTCTCTGAATATTATTCTTAAATAATTGTGGCCAAATTTTACTTTAACTGTAAATCCAGAGAAATTGCACTGGTTTCAGTGCAGATTTGTGGGATTTACACCAATGAAACTGAGAGTAGAATTTGGCCTTTCATTTTCATTGTATACATTTTTTTAAATTAGAATATTATAGACAGTAAAGGTGGGAAAGATCCAATAGATCATTTAGTTCACTTCATCCTGCAGTATACAAGGCTATTCTTAATGTGTATTCACAAATGCTTTGCGTATTTGATCTTTGAACTGCTACAGCAATAGAGGTTCTACAATTTGGTTTTAAATCACTACTGAAAAAGCAACACTCTCTTTTTGGAATTTCTTCCTATTTTGCTTTAATTTATGTGTCCACTCTTGCTTGTCCTTGCTCTACGGGCATAATCCAGTTCCCGTTGAAGATAGTGTAAAACCTGCATTGACTTCAGTACGAGTTAGATCAGGCCCTAAGTCATCCCATTTCATTCCACTATGAGGAATATAAATTCTTACCAAGATTGTATTAGCTGGTGAACATGAATTGTCCTGAGAGCCATAATAGAACTCTTCCCCTCTTCCTCCCACATATTGGGTGTGCATTACTTGCTTTGGCAATGTGCAAATCCAGTATAAGAAGTCTGGTGAATGAGTGAAAATGCCTTTTTTGAAATCTAGAGCTCAGCCAGCTAAATTAAACCAAAATAACTTTATTTTAAATTTAAAAATATTGTTCCCAAATCCAAGACCAGATCTAGGGTCACATTATTGGGGGAGGCAAGTGGGTATTTTTGGGCCTTTGAATGTTATTTTAAAAGTGCACAACCTTCCAAGGAGGTAGTTAGATCCCTGGAAAGTCTTGGATTTTAAGAGTTTAAAAAAAGTGAAATTTGGCTACTGTGTCAGTATTTTGCTATGATTTATAATTTAAATAAAGGATGAAGGCTGTACATATTGTGCATATTTTGGCCTTTCTGACAATAATTTGGGGCCCCTTGAAGATCATTTGGGGAAACAAAATGTCCCTTTTGCCCCACTGATAGTGCCAGGTCTGCCCAAATCCCACATTGCCCTGGTTCACCACCCTCCTGTTGTTTTAACAATTCAGTCAATCTGAAAGAATAACCTATGCCTCTTTCATTTTTTCCTGCTTGAGTGCTTGGAATGGCTTAGCAGCTTGGTTTGATAGGGTAGGTAGCTTTGAATTGTAATGTATGTTTTTTTGGTGTTTTTTTGGGGGGGCGGGGGAGTGGTCATTTTGAGCCTGATCCTGCAGAACTTACACATTTGAACAGCCCCATTAACTCAGTGAGATTCTTCCCGTGAACAAGGGCTGCAAGACTGGGCCCATTGTTTGCTTATCTCTTTCTGTTTGTTGCCTATTCTTTGGTTGATCCTTCCGTTTTCCTAATCTCTATGAAAAATATACATAGATGAGAAACATGAGGAAATTATTCACATTTGCACCTAGTGTGACTTTAAATTTTTGAGAATATTAGCGATGTCATTTTGGCCAATGATCATTTTCTCAGAGTAATGTTTAAGTGAAATCAGAATTGAGGTTTCTCAGATAGGGACAATAGATATACTGGTCATTGTTATTTCTAATGATAGAGAATCTTATTATTTGAAATCCCTCATCTGAGTCCCAGTTCCTTAGTTCAAAACCTCATCCCATCTGAGTTTTTATTAGTTTAACATTAACGTGAATGTTCATGTAACACCATCCGGTGGCCTGGTCATCTGTGGGAATTGAACCCAGGATCTCTGGATCTAAAAGCAAAGACCTTTATGGCTTGTGCTAAAGGACTAGGTTAATAAACTTAGAGGCAGTAGCTCATTCATAAACCTTTATACATGGCAACTAAAGGTGGACAAGCAGCCACACTGATAGCACATGGTGCATGTAGAAAGAATTTTATCTAAGGTTCTTAATCATCCCTTCTTGAAATTTTAAATTCAGAATAATTTGTTTCACGGAGCACAGTGGGTATATTTCAGAGAAATATAAACCTGTAATCCAAATTAGTTACAAATATACTTTTAAAAATTAAAACAAAAGTTAGCTTTTGGAAAAAACATTCACACAAACCAATACCAAACAAGACTGACTAGAAATGTAAATGTAGCAGAGTGTTGTCTAATGGTTTGAGGCTCAAGCATAGCTCAAGAGAGGAGTTCTATTCCCAGATCTGCCACCAACTGACTGTGATCTTGGGCAAGTCACTTAACCTCTCTGTATTTTGTTTCTCAATTTTAAAAGAGGGGTAATTATTTACAAGGGTTGTGTGAGGCTCAATTAATTATATCTTAAAGCACTTTTAGATTCAGATTAAAAGTGGTATAGAAGGGCAAAGTTTTTTTATGTAGTTAGATACGGTTGGGTTAAGTAGCTAATACTGGAAAAAGGAGAGGTCCAGTCTCCTTTAAAATGTATTTGCTATTGACTAAGATATTTTTACAAATCTTCCCATCCTCAAAATCTTTCAACTGTATAGATGTCATTATGATCGGAAGATTCTGCAAAAAACCTTTGGCGAGTGGAAGGAGGAATGGTGGATTGTCTGCAGAGAGTGGAAGCTTAGCGTCAGAGCTGACTGCCATTACAGGTCTGTGAAATGGCCTTGTATTGTTGTGTTCACAGCTGTGTGAGACATCCTCCCTGGGTCTTGGAGGATGGTGTATATGTCAGTAAACAAACTACCCCAGCAGCACTGTTAGCTGAGGAAAGGCCAATATTAATGCTTTCCTCACTTATTATGTACAACTTTTTCTTCCTTCCTTATGGCCCCCCTTCATCCAACAAACAGTAAATTTTTCTTTCTTTGTCCTAAGATGAAATCAGATGTCACAGCTCGGGTGTCTTCGGAGTACTGGTCACCTTGTCTGAATCAAATTTCCTGATTTCCATGAGTCAATAATTCATTTAGATCCCTCTGAACATGTTCATATTGATATTCCTCTCGTCTTCTAAGTGGCCAAGTTCTCTTGAGGTTTGCTGTTATTTGACTTGAAGGAAGGCGCAAATGAGCAGCTGGACACTTGTCTTTTTTTAGTGTGTCAAAATGCAGAGTAGTTGCCTTGCCGCTTGTCTACGGCTCACATGTTGACTAAGATTTGGGAACTTGATTTCTGTCTTGCTCCCAGATTATCTTCCACGTTGGCACAAACTCTGAGCCCATTAGCAGTGAAACAGGCATTCTAGATCCTCTTCTGCTTATATTGCTGTATGATGGGACAAATTAAGTTTCCTTTTCAAGAGGCTTTCATATATCTTGAGTAACCTCATAATCCCTTTATACCTTCCCCTCAACCTCTTACTGTAACATCAAAGCCTCTTGTACTCTTCTCTCTTTCTCACAAGGCTTTTTTGGCTATTATTCATAGGAACAAAGGGGTTTCTTCTTTCTTCACCTTGTCTCAGAGAGTGAGGAGTTAATCGATATCCTGTCCCCTTTTTTACATGCTCTTTCTCTGCAGTCCTTTTCAGTTTGAGAAAGCTTTCAGAATCCTCTCGTTAATGTCTCAGTATGGGGCATTGTAATTATTTAGAGGTAGACTGAAACATAGATGGATGAGTGATTGAGAGGCTAGGCCATACACACTCATTAAAAATATCTCTGTGAAGATGTTGCCTTTGCAGAATGGGTTATCCAAAGGGCAATCAAAGTTGATCCCAAACTTTTTCCCCTTGGATGTTAGGAAGCCTCACTTTCCTTGTGCCACCATGACTTTTCCATTGAATGGCAGAAGAAAAAGTCCAGATTCTGTGCTGCAAGACACTTCGCTTTCAGAATCTGACTATAAAGTCTCACTAGAAGCTGCTCTGTGTGATAGGAATTTCTCCTGCCCATTCCAGAGCAACTGAGACCAGGTCTACTGTACAGGAACTGGCTAGATTGGATCAAGGCTTATGATGCATTGTTTTGTTTTGTTTTTAACATGTGAACATAAGAATGGCCATAGTGGGTCAGCTCAATGGTCCATCTAGCTCAGTATCCTGTCTTCTGACAGTGCCAGCGCCAGATGCTTCAGAGGGAATGAATGGAACAGGGCAACTTATCAAGTGTTCCATTCTCTGTCGTCCAGTCCAGTCAGAGTTTAGGGACACCCAGGTTGCAACCTGGCCATCTTGGCTAATACCCTTGATGGACCTATCCTCTATGAATTTATCTAATTCTTTTTTTAATCTAGTTATTCTTTTGGCCTTCACAACATCTCCTGGCAATGAGTTCCCAAGGTTGACTGTGTATTGTGTGAAGAAGTACTTCCTTATGTTTGTTTTAAACATAATGTCTATTAATTTCATTGTGTGAGCCCTGGGTCTTGTCTTCTGTGAAGGGGTAAATAACACTTTCTTATTCACTTTCTCCACACCATTCATGATTTTATAGACTATCATATCCTCCCTTAGTCTCTTTTCTAAAATGAACACTGCAGCCTTTTTAATCTCTTCTTAATTTCTTTGAATCATTTTTGTTGCCCTTCTCTGTATCTTATCCAATTCTAATATCGTTTCTGTTGTTCAGATATTTCCTATACAACCTGATATTCCAAGCCTGGAAGACTTTTATATGCCAGCAGCGAGAAAAGAGGAGCAAGTATCGTGTCGCAGAGGCTCATGGTGAGAGGGGAAGGGGGAGCGGCTTTCTTAAACGTTGATGTCAGTTTTTCCAGGGATGTGTGTGGACAAATCTCTAATCCCTGCATATGTTTGTGTATTTACCTCTCCGACTCCTATGTGCAAGTGTCATTTACCAAGGCTTGTGATATGTTCTCCATCACTGGTAATTTTTAAATCAAACTTGGGTGTTACACTCTGGGAATTATTTGGGGAAGTTCTGTGGCCTGTGTAATACAAGAGATCAGACTAGATGATTACAATGACCTTGGAATCTCTGAATCTTATGTGTAGATGGTTGTCTACCTAAGGCTAGCAGGGGAGATTGCTCTTGATGCATTGTACGGTGCAGCTGTACAGATAGTTAGGGATGCCAGTGAAAAAGCTTAAGGGACTCTCTATCTGCTCTTCAGACTCTCTACCTGCACTTCAGTGTGGGTCTGATCATTGGTATGGTATGTATTTGAATGGGTATTTTCACTAGAACAAATTATTGGTGGAGTTCCCCAGCCCCTCAGCTGATGTAGGAGTCAGCTCTGGCTTCCTCTCTGTGCATATGTTGGTTTTTACCCACCTTATCCTGAGTCCCCTCTCTTTTCAGAACACATGTTACGAGTGAAATGAAGCGCATAACATTTTCACAGTGAAATAGAGTTCTGACTTGAGCTATGTTGAGTCCTAGATTCTGTAGCTCCTAAGTGCACCCTGCTTTAGTGCACATGTTCTCTGGTCTACCATGGCTATGAAACCCTGCTGGGGAATCGCACATGCAAAGGGGATACATATTCTAGATGCACTGGAGGAGAAAGAAAGTTTTCTTTGCAAATGCCTGCCCCACTGACTCACTTGCCTGTAATGGTCTCAACTTCCAGTGACTACAGACAAAGATAGAGTGATTCCTTTGAGATCAAGTGGTAAATGACTGTAATTTTAAAGCTGAAGTCAAGATTTCTGTCCCATACTGCATGTCCAGTGTGAGGTTAGCTGACAACTGTGGTGTTTGTATATGTGTGCAACCCTGGAAATTTACAGACTGGCACCTAATGTCGGGTATAGTAAACTCAAAAGAGACTCATCCACCTTGTTGTGGAGGGAGGCCCCAGCAGTTGTGGAAGTAAATGTGTCCCTTAGGCCAAGTGGCAACTGTAAAGTGAGGCCAGAGGTGAGGAAGGATTCTGTCCTCCCCGACTGCTGCAGATGCCCCTACCCCAAGCCAGTTTATTTGGTCAGGTACAGGGACTAGGACCTGGCTGTAGTTCGTAAAGCACTTGGGGATATTTCAGGATGAAGGGAAATAATATACCTGTAAACTATTTATGGTTTTCCCGTCTCCAAGTAAGGAGGCCAGGCATTAACATGCAGCCCTACTCCCATTTTCACAAGGAGTCAAATTGCATCTCGAGGTGTTGATTATAAAACCTTAGAATTTACAACATTGAAGAGGAGAAAATACTTATGCCAGTAGCTCTGAGCAATGCTTTTAAATGTTAATACCACATATCAAATTAACACAAATTATTTGGCTTACAAAGAAAAATAATAATCCTCCCATTAATTAGTAAAAAAGTGAAAAAGAAGTAATCCCTTTTAAGATATGTTAGATCTTGGCTCACTAGATTTTGGAGGATGTTGCCATAGAAAGATATGTTTTCTATTTGATTTTAAATATTAAATAGCATAAAATTAACCAGCTTGTGTTTGGGGAAAGATACACTTTGGGTCATTTCTCATTAATAATACGCCAAATCAACACCATCAGGGTTGGGCTATGGGTTTGTTCTAAGAGTTTGAGAGGGAGGCAGTTTGTCTTAATGGATAGACCACTGGACTGTGATTTAGGAAACCTATGTTGTGTTCCTGGCTATGCTGCTGAACTTGGGCAAGTTCTTATCCTCACCTCTCTGTGCTTCAATGTCCCCATTAAAATGGAGATAATACTCCCTTGTAAAGTGCTTTGAGAACTACTGCTGAAGCGCTATATAAAGAACTAGATATTGTATTTTAATCTTGTCCAATAAGCCAGGTATGCTGAGTATTTCATACCCTTAAGAGATCTGGAAGATTTAAAAAGATGCCAAGCCCAGGTTTGTGCTATGTTTGTACAGAGTCCAGCACAATGGGTCAGTGATGGGCAGCTAGGCAGCTACTGCTATACAAATAATGTTTCCTCAGCATTCTCAGTAACTGTATCTGAGGCTGCAGTATGTGTGCACAGGAATCGTGCAGCCTGAACAAAGTCATTCAACAGTGTTTTATTTATACCTTGCGGGTTATGTGAAGCTATTGATATTTCAGATCTTATCTTAAACCCATCTCCTTTGCTCTGCCAGCCTCTAAGGGGCTTGTCTACATCAATTATTCTGGAATTAAGTAGTGTATACATTTAAAGTGCAATAGCTATTTCGCAGTAAGTCTTCATGTGGACACTCTTATTCCTGAATAAGTGTGTCCATGCAGGGAGTCATTGAGGAGTAGCTATTCTGGACAATTTCCTTGTGCAGACAAGGCTTATCTGTGCCTCTCTCTCTCTAACCCCAGCTCTTGGAATGGCTGCAGTTTTAGCCTTTCCCAGTAGGTGGCAATGTAAGGCTGATAATGATTTTTAAAATAACAAATCCTTGTTTGTCATTTTAAAAAAATGTTATAACCATTGCTGTGCACAGCGGAGAAGCAGAAGCTGCGCTGGACATGGCAGCATTGGCTGATCTACATTGATGTTCGCAGGACCAAGCATAGGATGCGATCCGAGGCATTGGCGTTCAGGGAAACAAGCACTCTGCGGTGAGAAACCACAAACACCTTCTCTATCCCATGATCTGCTCCCACACTAAATCTTCCTGGTTCATAGTTATGATTCTGTCTCAACTGCCTTCTCCTCTACCCCTCAAAGGACCACATGACTCCATCTAGAAGGCAGTGCATCAGTAACGTGTATGTAGAGCCCTGCCTTTCCTGATGAGAGGAGGTGAGTTCCTCACCCCAGACAGCAGAATTAATGTGTCTTAAATGCTTTTGGCAGCATGTCATGGAGAGTGTGGACAAGACGACTGCGCCAGAAGTGTACTGGGCGTGAGATGAATACTCTGGCCCTGCAGCACTGGGCCCAGAGCCTGCAGTTTCGGGTAAGTCCTTCAAACCCCAACCCTTCATACCTGAGATCACACATGGCTGTGAGTAATAGCTAACAAATGAATAAAGAATTCTCCACCCTCAATAATCCCTTTGTACACTGAGGTACCTCTAATGAAAGGATGTACAGAGTGGGTGATGCGAGGTACAGGTTTGGCCTTACCCCTCCAGATGTGCATGCAGGTGTGAGTTCCCCAGGCAAGATCTTACCTGTGAACTGCTTCTCAGTGGTGCAAGTAAAATAGAACCATCCCCGGGTTCTCTCCACATGGGGTCCTCAAACACCCTTCTTCTCTACAATGCAGGTATAAAAGCAAAATCCAGGCTTTTCTAGGTTTCAGTGTATTTCTAAGGAGCTGCGTGGCCAAAGGGAATTATTATGATTCTTTACACCATGCCCAGGAAGATAGCAGATGCTTTATAGAGTAATTTAAAAAGACAAGACGTGGTCTCTGCCCCAAAGAGCTCCCCACTTTAAAACAAATGGATAAATAAGAGGTGGAGGAAAATGATTTTTATTATGTTTCAAACGGCCAAAAGGAGTCAATCATCTTATCTTCCTCACTGGGTCATTTACACTCACGACCCAGCAGATGTGAAGTGACTGTAGGACACTCACTGTTCAATGAACAGTTAATCTTTTGTGAAATCCAAAGTGAAAATAATTTGTCAAGATGATATATTTTATTTCCTGCGCCCTGGAATTGTTCAGCCTTTCCCTGGAAGGGTGGCGGTTGCTGTCATGGGTTTAGAACAAGGCACTTGCTCTCTTCCCACTTGGGTAGGGTGTGGTCTTTGCTTCTAGCCTGACTGACAGATGGCAACCCTGCATGGGATCAGCACTTTGCCAGGGAGGCTGGTCCCATGACTTGGGAAACACTGTTAGGACTTTAGATACCAGCCTCCTTCATCTCCTTTAAATGAGAAGATTGTACTTGGGAGCCCATTATTAATTCCCAGAAAGTAGCATTCTGCCCTTTAAAAGGAAGAAATGGTAGTGTAACTTAAAATTTCTCAGACTGTTGTAAGACTGGCCCTGGAATTCCCTGTTTCCTCTCACCTTCCACTCTGCAGTATGATTTGGGTATAGAAACAGCTCAGTGTTGTTGACAAGGTGAGAGGAGTTTGGTTGTACATGTAGGGAAAGCCAGGGTGGGAATGAGAGGGAAGGAGGAGGAGGTTAATGAAAGTCCAGGCCTAAATAGATTGGAAATGACCAGCAGAATTGAACATACATTATTGCTTCATGAAAATCTCATTCCCCATAGCTCCTTTATTTCTGTCTCCTGGTCTCTATTTGATATGCTCTCCCTCTCCATTGCCTTTGTGCTTCCTTTTCCCCTTCTTCTGCTCTTGCCCATTCCCTCAATGTTCCCCATCTCTCCTCTGCTTATTCTTGGCTGACCCTCCTCCTAATTTTTTCTAATTTGTTTTGTCAGGCCTGGCTACAGTGGATGGAGCTGTATTTGCACATCCAGCATGACAAGCAGAAGGAGGCCCGGGCAGTAAATCATCATCAGCACTGGGAGCTGAGGAGATGCATGAAGGCCTGGCTGGGGCACCTACAGCTTCAAAGAGAAAAGAAGCATCAGGACAGTGAGTGAGAATCATAGAAATATAGGACTGGAAGGGACTTAGATAGGTTATCTAGTCCAGTCTGCTGCACTGAAGCAGGACTAAGTATTATCTAGACCAGCCCTGCCAGATGTTTGTCTAACCTGTTCTTAAAAACCTCCAGTGACGGAGATTCCACAACATCCCTAGGTAATTTGTTTCAGTGCTTAACCTTACGGTTAGGAAGTTTTTCCTAATGTCTAACCTAAATCTTCCTTGTTGCAATTTAAACCCATTACTTCTTTTCCGGTCCTCAGTGGTTAAGGAGAACAGTTTATCACCCTCCTTCTTGTAACAACCTTTTATGTACTCTAAGACTGTTATAGTGTCCCCTGCCAAGTCTTCTCTTCTCCAGACTAAACAAGCCCAGTTTTTTCAATCTTTCCTCATAGGCAGTCTTTTCTAGACCTTTAATCATTTGTTGCTCTCCTCTGGACTTTCTCCACTTTGTCCACACCTCTCCTGAATTGTGGTGCCCAGAACTGGACACAGTACTCTAGCTGAGGCCTTATCAGTGCTGAATAGAGTGGAAGAATTACTTCTTGTATCTTGCTTACAACAGTCCTGCTGTACATCCCAGAATGATGTTCACTTTTTTTGAAACAGTATTACATTGTTGACCCATATTTAGTTTGTGAGCCACTATCACCCCCAGATCCTTTTCTGCAGTTCTCTTTCCTAGGCAGTCATTTCCCATTTCGTATTTGTACAATTATTCCTTAGTAAGGGGAGTACTTTGCATTTGTCCTTATTGAATTTCATTTTATTTAATTCAGACCATTTCTCAAGTTTGTCAAGATCATTTTGAATTTTAATCCCGTCCTCCAAAGTGCTTGCAACCCTCCCAGCTTGGTATCGTCTGCAAACTTTACAAGTGTATTCTCTATTCCATAGTCCAAATCATTTATGAAGATACACCTCTACCCCGATATAAGGCGACCCGATATAACACGAATTCGGATATAACGCGGTAAAGCAGTGCTCTGGGGGGGCGGGGTTGCGCACTCCGGTGGATCAAAGCAAGTTTGATATAACGCGGTTTCACCTATAACGCAGTAAGATTTTTTGGCTCCCGAGGGCAGCATTATATCAAGCTAGAGGTGTATTTGAATAGAACCAGACCCACGACAGATTCCTTCAGGACCCCACTCAATATGCCCTTCCAGCTCAATTGTGAGCCATTGATAACTACTCTGAGTATGGTTTATGAGCCAGTTGTCCACCCACCCTGTAGTAGATTAATCTAGCCTATATTTCCCTAGTTTGTTTATGAGAAGGTCATATGAGACCGTACCAAAAGCCTTACTAAAGTCGAAATATATGACATCTACTGCTTCCCTGTGATCCACAAAGCTTGTTACCCTGTCAAAGAAGGATAGTAGCTTGGTGATTTGTTCTTGACAAATCCAGGTTGACTGTTACTTATTACCTTATTTTCTTCTAGGAGCTTACAATTTGATTGTTTGATTATTTGCTCCATTATCATTCTGGGTAACAAAGTTAAGATGACTGGTCTATAATTCCCTGGCTTGTCCTTATTCCACTTTTTATAGATAGATACTATATTTGAATGGAGAGATGGGACAGAATAGGGCTTCACTATCTAAACAACTCATTGCCACCGATAGGAGAAGTTGATATATTTTCCCTTTTAGGAGACACTTTGATGCGTCTGTTTGGTGGTTCAGCAGCTGAAGAGCTGTGGCCTGGGCTGGCAAGGATTGTGTGGTTTGTCTACAGATGCATCCAGAATGCTGTTGCCTTATTGTGGATGGACGGATAAGAGGATGGATATGGTCTTAGAAAGGAAATTGCTGTATTGACCAAAGCTTACATATTGTAGCGTGTACTCTGATTGGGGAACCTGACAGGAAGAAGTATGAAGCCAACTTCAGAACTAGCATCAGTTCCTGCAAGGGTATCCTGAATAACCAGAACAATGTCAGCTAATAGGTGGTGGTAAAATTCCCATCATCCCTTGCTGGTACTGGAGATTCTGTCACTTGAGAGCCTAGAGTTTGCATGTCATTGCCTTGTCCTGACACAAATGATGCAGGAGTAGAGAAAGCTGGTCATGTGTAATTTGTGTCTGTTTTTCTAGAGCTGGCTCAGCAACATCACCAAGTCTGTGTGCTCCAACAGTGTTTCTCTGGCTGGCGGCAGGCCTGGGAGCACAGGAGAAGCATGCAAATCCACCAGGAGTGCATTGGTGAGCTAGCAGCAAAGGTGACCTTACGGAGAGTCTTCACACGCTGGAAGCATTGTATCCTTTGTGTATGCTGCCATAGAGGTGCCAGGTTCAAGATACTCCTGCAGGTGGACGGGGCAGATGAGCAATAATGTAAGAAGCAGCATTTGGGTCAGGCATGGTTGGACTGAGAAGCACTTGTTCATTAGAAAGGTGCAGGATAGTCCATAGTGAATGGGCATTGGAAGGGAGCAAGACTAGCACTTGGAACACATTAAGTAAAAACCTGTAGGGACTAGGATATGGCAGCAGGGAATCACTGACAGTAGACAAGAGATGCGTCTTTTTAAACCAGTGAAGCCTCTAACAGCTTTGCTGCAACCAAAATGTCTCTATGTGCATACCAGTGCAGAAAACCCAACGCTAAAGCAAATGTGGACTGGAATTTAGTGCCTGTCTCTGAAGAAGAGGGTGTGTTGTGTGTGTCTATAAAAGATACTTTATTTTTAACTTGATGACAGATGTTGTACTGTGCATGGAAGAGACCTGGAAGCACAAGCTTGCAGAAAAGCATTACCGGCACCATCTGTTGGTAAGTGTTTTGTAATATCTCAGGTGAGAGGGAATCTAGGCTATTTGGAATGATTTCCCAGAGCCGCACCTAGCCACCTGTGTGTTCATGTCGATGGTGAGTGTGTCATGCTTTAGGTGCTATGTATAGCATTTCCTTCCATGAAATGTTCAGCTCAGATACTAGGTGCACAGATTCAAACTGTCATGGAATCCACCAAACTCTCTGTACCTCAGGGTGTTGTGTGTAGAGAAGATAGATTCATAGACTTTAAGGCCAGAAAGGGACCATCATGATCATCTAGTCTGACCTCCTGCACATCACAGGCCATAGGACTTCACCAGCCATTCCTGTAATAGACCCATAACCTCTGGCTGACTTACTGAAGTCCTCAGATCATAATTTAAAGACTTCAAATAACAGAGAATCCACCACTTACATTAGTTTACACCTGAAAGTGACCCATGTCCCATGCTGCAGAGGATGGCGAAACCCCCCAGGGTCTCTGCCAGTCTGATCCAGGGGAAAATTCCTTCCCGACCCCAAATATGGTGATCAGTGAGACCCTGAGCTTATGGGCAAGGCCCACCATCCAGACACCTGGGAAAGAATTCTCTGTAGTAACTCCGAACCCGCCCCATCTAGTGTCCCATCACTTCCCATTGGAGATATTTTGCTAGCAGTTTCAGATTGGCTACATACAATTGTAGGCAGTCTCATCATACCATGCCTTCTATAAAGATATCAAGCTCAGTCTTGAAGGCAGTTAGGTTTTTTGCCACCACTGCTTCCCTTGAAAGGCTTTTCCAGAACATCACTCCTCTGATGGTTAGAAACCTTCATCTAATTTCAAACCTAAACTTGATGGCCAGTGATATCCATTTGTTCTTGTGTCCACATTGGCGCTTAACTTTAATAAGATAGAGGACTGACACTCATATCTTGATAGGAAATCTCATCTGAGACCTATCTTTCCAATCAAGAGCAAATCAAGTTATTGTTCCAATCAAGAAGCAAATTAACTCAGACCAGTTGGTCCCTCATGCGCACCCTGGCCCCTTCGCTCTGAAATAGCATCTTCCCCCTTTTATTCTAGCGATTTTTCTCACGTTTGCTACTTATGCAGGAGGATTAGTGCCCCAGTGCCATGAGGATAAATGGCTTTGTTCCTGTTTACACTGCTGTGCTACAGGAGTCAATGTCTGTACTTCCTGTACTCCCCTCTTGAAGATTGAAAATCTTCCTCTGTGATAATGCCATCATGTACCAGCCACCTGTGTGAGAGCCTATAAATGTCTCTTCTGCTTGGGGAGGGATAGGAGTTAGTCTTTTTTTTCCCTTTATCCTTAAAAGCACCCCCACTTCCCAACATAAATAAATTCCTTATCTCTGGCATTCACAGGGCCTCTGGCTTGTTGGAGCAGATATTATTTTGTAGTGTGAGGCAGTTTTGATCATCAAAAAAATGACCCTAAAGCCAGTGAGGTTATATTTTGGAAATAGCAGTAGTAGTGTAACAGGAAGTGCTGGCCTTTTAAGGCAGGGTACATTCTCGGCACATAATTCTTCCCAGTTCAGCCCAGTATTGAGGCATTTTGGGATTTGTAGTTCAGTGAGACCATAAGAGTTAGAGGTCAGTAAAGAGCTGGGAGAGGGGAGAGCAGTATTTAAGCTCCCCTTTCCCAGTACAGAGAGATCTTGGGAAGGGATAGGTTGTGAGTCTCCCCTGCTTCAGGGTAGGAGCAAGTTGTGGGTCTCCAGTCAGACAGGGAAAGGGCAGGACCTGTTGATCTCTCCATTGAGAGAGGGTGTGGGAAGGGGCCTGGGCAGTGATTGCTGACAGAACAAGGGAGAGAGCTGGATGACTCGAGAAGAAACCCTCCCGAGGAAGGGAGAGGTTTTTAATTTAGCTGGAGAGCTAAACTCTCCAACCAGGGGGAGGGAGCCTGAGGCTCGGCTATGTATCCATGACACGGCAGTAAGACTGACCATTACAAGTAGCAACAAAGCTGGATTCTACATGCCCAGCTTTGGCTATCTGTAAGGGGCAGCTGGTCCCAAGGGAAATTGGCTCTTGGCTACTTGGTTATTCAGGCTACACAGTGAATGGTAAGTAAAATTCTGCTGATTGTTTTCTCAGCACTTTGGGTTTAATGCCTTGCGGAAGAACATTATAAATGCTCGTCTCCAGCAAATGAGAAGAAATTTGGCTCATCGGCAGCATCAAGTAATGGTGGGTTTAATTTGTGTTATGCTGTGTTTATATGAGACCTTTCCCTGAACCTTCCCACCTTCTCACACCTGTTCCTACAAAGTGTTCTCTAGTCAGTTGCATTGGTCCCTTGCTACCAGCAGTTTCAGAAAATATCTCCTGTGTAAGTCTAGGGTCAGTCACAGACATGTTGGCCTAGTTATGTATTGTCATACAACCCGATTGTGAACCTCTTTGTAGCCAAGAAGATTTATAGCCTCTCTCTGTATGCAGGGAACAATTGGCTGTAACCCTGTGACAAGAAGTGGTTCAACTAAGCTCAGCAGAGTTCGCATTATAGCAGCACCTGGATGTAGCAACATTTCTATTTTCAGTTGTTTGAGGACTCCAGGTCTGCATTAAAGACATTCAGAGCAGCTGGAATAAAACAGAATTGTATCAGGCTTTTTAGACTGCTTTGTTTGGTATAGCAGCACAGTGTTCTTTAAGGAACTCTCCCTCCAGAATGCTGTATTAGCAGAACATCTGCATCGTCATTCTTTTGGATTCTCCCGCTCTTGTTACCTGAGTTTTCTATCTCTGCTGTTTTGCTCCAGTTGTTGCAGAGCTTCTGGAATCGCTGGAAGTGTCGGTTAGAGCAGGAGGAGGAAGAGCATCAGCGATCCCTGACACTAGCAGCTCGCAACCACTACAGGTACTTCAGGGAAATATATTTTCAGATGCAACTAAAGAGCTGGAACTCATCAGCTCTTGGTTCTGATTTTAAATCTGGTAATACTTTAATGCGTGAGATCATCCTGGCACATTATGAAGAGTGGTCTAGTTCTGAACCATACCTCATTTGAGAAACATGGGAGGGAAATTGACATTGGTAAGCCATAAGCCTTGTCTAGGTTCACTTATTTAAAAAAAAAAAATCTCCCACCAGTGTGTGGAGTACTAGTGTAGACACAGCATAGGCGGTTTTGCCACCAGGTTGCATAGACCTGCACTGAGCAGGGTTAGAAAACAGGGTGGTAAAACATCTTCCCTGTCTACATGAGTGCTATCACCATTGGAGCCTAGAGTGGGAGAGATCATTTTTTGGGTAGGTGTTGTTAACTACCATAGAGGCTAAATTCCTCTTTCATCCCAGTGAAGATACTTATTCCAGGGTTGAGTGCATAATTATGAAGCAGTAGAAGAAACTTTTGCAACTATACCTGCCTAGATTGTGTTTTTAAATAAATATGTAACTTCTGCTTTTGTTGCCTTTCTTTTGGTGGGGTGGGACGAATCTATATGGCATACTTAAAGCACTTTAAGATAACACAATTATTTCCTGATTGAGACTGACTGTTCAGGACACTTAAGTTATATGGAGCTGTCCAGGTCCCGAGCTGCTCTTTCGAATAGAGGGAGGCTGTTTGCTGAATAGTTGGGTTTTATTTTTTTATTTCAGGGTAACGCTTCTGCACAAGTCTGTCAGGTTGTGGTTAAGGAATGCCAAGTGGAGGAAACACAGGCAGGTATGGAGTATTTGTCATGTTTAAGTAGCTCTTACACGAGATTCAACCCAAATGATTCTAAAAGCGGGAGGATGAAGGATGGGTGAATGTGCCAGTCATTTCTGTGGTGCAGCAGGTTCATAGGATAAAATGATGTCCTCTCTGATCAATAGTTTGTTGAAAGAATTGTACATCATCCAGTCAGAGCACTTCTCTGGGAACCAAAGCATGCTAATGTTGGTTGCTGGAGTTTCTAGGAAGAACAGAAAGCCTTGATTTATGACAGGAAGTTGATTTATGATCGTTATTACTATTATTGTTTAGTTTCCAGTAGTGCCCACACTGTAAGCCTTGTTTTGAAATATTACTTTGTTCTGAGCGCAGCCTCCAGAATCAGCTGGAAACGTTGAGCTAATTGGGTGGAATTGCTTTTCCACCTCCTTCCCTGTGAGAAGTATGGAGTAGAGTTTTATAAAGACTAGAAACAAACCCCAAAAGCTAGGTACACATAACACTTCTATGTTAAGTAGGATAGTTTAGTTCAGATGGCCTTGTTGTGGTAGTCCCTTGGGAAGGGAGCACTGTTCTGAAATGAAACCAAGCCTGTCATTTGCTTTTTAGATGCAATATGCCAAAGCTGACAGTCACTATGGAAGAGTGATCTTGCCTGTCACCTTCCAGGCCTGGAAGAGGTTTAAGAACTATCAACGCTGGTGGAGAGAGATGAAGGAAACAGCATCGTGCTTTCATAGGTACAGTGGATTGTTCTTATGGACTGACTTTAAAGAGTATGTGCATTGGGCTGCAGCAACCAGTGACGTGTAACTAAGACTAAAATGCAACAGAGGGTCCTGTGGCACCTTTGAGACTAACAGAAGTATTGGGAGCATAAGCTTTCGTGGGTAAGAACCTCACTTCTTCAGATGCAAGTGCAAGTGAGGTTCTTACCCACGAAAGCTTATGCTCCCAATACTTCTGTTAGTCTCAAAGGTGCCACAGGACCCTCTGTTGCATTTTAGTCTTAGTTACACGTCACTGGTTGCTGCAGCCCAATGCACATACTCTTTAAAGTCAGTCCATAAGAACAATCCACTGTACCTATGAAAGCACGATGCTGTTTCCTTCATCTCTCTCCACCAGCGTTGATAGTTCTTAAACCTCTTCCAGGCCTGGAAGGTGACAGGCAAGATCACTCTTCCATAGTGACTGTCAGCTTTGGCATATTGCATCTAAAAAGCAAATGACAGGCTTGGTTTCATTTCNTTCGTGGGTAAGAACCTCACTTCTTCTGATGCATCTGAAGAAGTGAGGTTTTTACGCACGAAAGCTTATGCTCCTAATACTTCTGTTAGTCTCAAAGGTGCCACAGGACCCTCTGTTGCTTTTTACAGATTCAGACTAACACGGCTATCCCTCTGATACTTAAGACTAAAATGTGTTGTACAATCCACTTAGGTCACCCCATGAAAAGAAAAGGTGACTTACTGGAACCTGTCGTTCTTCAGTAGTTGCCCCTGCGCCTTCCCACACATTGTTCCCTTGCATCTTGACACCAAGGGTTACAGAATCTCACAGGTGGGAATGCTCAGAGGGTTTGAAGAAATAGTAATGTTACTTTGGATAACAAAAGAATCTGGCTGTTGAGAGGCAGTGTGATCTAGTGAATTGAGATGAGACAGAGGCAGGAACCCGTGATATCTCATTTTGGCTCTGACACTGACTTGGAGCTTGTCTGCACATAAACTGGAACCGCTGCAAGTGGAATCACATTGTTTGCAATTCACACCTTTATTTACTTTGATGTAACTTTGTGCATGGGCACTCTGCATTGGTTTAAAACTAGTTTACATCATTTCAGTTGGCTCCTGTTATTTACCAGGGACAATATTTACCATGAGCAAGCTAAACTGCTATAAGCCAAGTTTAAACTAGTGCAGTGTCCATGCAAATTTGTACTCATTTTAACTAAATTACAACATCACAGCTTTAGTTAAACCGAAGCAACTTCTGTGTATAGACAAGCCCCAAATGTATAACTTAAGTGAGTAAAAATCAATGTTGGTCACAGTGAACTAAGTATCCAGCTGCAGACTTGCACTAAAATAACTAACCTCCAACCAATGTAGTTATTCTGCTTCCAGTTTCTGTATAGATAAGTCCTTGTATTGTTGCCTTGGCACGTCACTAATGGCTTTCCTTCTCCAGAGGCGCTCAGCACCCCGCTCTCCCACTGAAATAAACAGACGCCGGGGGTGCTCATCACCTCTGAAAGTTAGGCCACTAACCTGTCCCTCAGTTTCCCCACCTGTAAAGTAGGGATAATGAAATTATTAGCCTACTTCACTGGGATGTTGTGGTGGTTGGTTAATGGTTTGTACAGTGGGTTGAGGATATAAAATGCTATATTTTTTCAGTACATTGTTATCTTCTTTTCACTTCTGTAATGATGGGGGGGGGAAAAGTGAGAAAAATACTACTTTTTAGAGATTTTAAAAGAACTTTTGTGGGCTCTTATTGTGTGCATGAATTCAGTCCTGACTCTGAGCTGGCAGGGGTGTGATGCAACTAAACGTAAGCATTGCTTCAGTTTTCTGATTAGAAAGCACATGACAAAGCACAGCTTCTCTAAAGAGGGGCTGTGTCCAGACCTAGATTCCTACAATGGACTCTCTCCTGGGAAGCATTTTTCCTTTTAAGTCAGAAGAAAAACATTTTTTTTAACACTGACTCCTCCTTCTCAGCATGCCTGGGCCCTGTACCCAGATGGCTTTTAAGTTATTTTTATGGGCTAGAAATGATTACGTCCTAGGTTGATGAATTTCTGCCATCAAAAGCCAGGCTGCACAGCTTAAAAACAAGCCACAGAGCCCCTTGGGTACTGTTTTAGAAGATACCTTGCTTTTTAGGAGACACAGATGTAGATTTGGAGGGTGGCTTGAGTAATGAGGACAGCTGCTCTTCTGAAAGCAATTGGAGGAGTTTGTTTTGGCTAAGTCGGAGTGCAGCTGTGGCACACTGGAGATCAGAATAAAGAGCAGGCCCAAAGCCCATATTTTTCTAGCTCAGGAGGCTAATGAGGTGATTAAAGGAAAATTGGCTGCTGATATGTAGCTTGTGTCTCCTCAGCCAGAAAAGGGGTTGAACATATGAGGGAATGGGGAAAGATTTTTAAAGGCACAAATGACTGTTAGGTGAATGTTGCCTCTTAACCTGAATGGTTAGCCAATATTTGGGGCCTTGCCTGATTTGTTTGAGTTAGGAGGAGAAAATTATTGAGTCAGGTATTTGTTTGATGCAGTTATGTTTATTTACAAAGAAAGTACACACAGTCTCATTGCCCTGAACGCAGGGAACAAGGAACAAACAAGAGGCAGTTTCCGAATCCAAAAATCGAAGCCTGCTTTTCAAACAGTTCTGTGTGCAGAAGAAGTTCTCTCTCTCTTGGCTTCCTCCTAGGGCCACACTCATCGGTGCTTATCTCGCTTTCTGATCCTGTCTCCTTCTGACACACGTAGCTCCACCACTCAGTGCCCCAGCCCCTGCATTTGCAATCAGTCTATAGATACCATCTTATTCTCCCTGAGTTAGTTATTGCTGTGGCATTCCCGTGCTGTCCAGGGCCTTGGGTGGCACCTTCTGTTGTTGTTTACTCCTTAAAGATCTTAATTACTACTTTCATTTAGTCTGAATGAAAGATGGGTAGCGTGACCATCAGCTTCAACAAGGTCTGTGATTGCCCCTAAATCAAACATGCTTGCTGGCAGCCACCAACACCCTCCATCACAACACGCCTAAACCCTATTGATTTTCAACCTATTAAATTGCTGTTTGTACCTTTGAAAACGTCTAATAAACTACAGTAGCCTCTTGCTCAGAAGTTACCTGGTCAGCCCTGAGTCATCTTCCAGTTGTGTTGAGGCTAGGGAAGGGCTGGGACCTGTTGGCAGGTTAGGAAATATATCCAGGTTAAAGAGTTTTGGAAACAGCTCCTCCTTGGAACTGCTGCTGCAGTCGGAGATTGGTGCTGTTCCAGTTGGGCTGCGGCCTACGCTTCTGGGCTGGTAAATTTTCACAGCAGTTGGGCAATGTGTGTGTGTAATGTATAGTGTTATTACCCCTTCCCTAGATCTCTCCTCCATATATATATATTGTGCTTTACGTCAGTGGTACCCAAACTTTTTAGTAAGGGGATCCACCAACTGCATTTTGTCGTTTCTGGGTACCCACCATTATGAATGGTGTGTGTGTGTGGGGGGGTGTGTGTGTGTGTGTGTGTGTGTGTTCCTGTTTACTATTTTTAAATCTTTTATTAATTGAAACACAAAAGAAAAACAAAATCCCCTCCCCTTGCTCTTAGTTTCCCAGCCCTGTCTCCTCTTGTGGCTAGAGAACTCTAATAGGGCTCCTGGTACACCCCATTACTCCTTCAAGTAAGAGTGGAAGACAGGCTACAACAGAAAACACAAAAGAGCCTTCCAGGCTGTCTCTGTGCTGGGTAGCAATTAGCCTCTCCAAGATCCTCTCATATCTGGGGGCTTTACTGAAACAGACTCCAAAAAAACAGATTCCTCTCCCAGCAAGGGGGCCATGCAATCCCAGTCTTCCCTTGTATCAAGGTGAAGAGAGCATCCCTGGTCCCCCATCCTTGGCCTGGCCTGGTCCCATCCTGCCCCCAAGTCCCCTGCTCATCTCATCCTGCTCATGCAACCCCAGCTGGCCCCTCTCTCCCTGCAGCCAGGCCACAATTGTTACCATGCTGATGACTTTCTACTTGCTTGGTCCAGCCACTTCCTCTGCGCTGCTGCTGCTGCCCATAGTCTGCTCTCCACATTGCTGCCTGCTGTCCAGGGGAAGTGAGAGCAGGATCTAGGTGGCAGCAGCAGAGTGGAGGAAGAGACTGGAGCCAGCAAGTGGACAGTCCTCAGCCAGTCCTCAACTCGTGTGTGCCCTGGGATGCTTTCTCTATGCTGCTGCCTATGTTAAGTGAGAGTGGGGGTCAGGCGGAAGCACTTCCAGGGCATGTGCGGAGCTGGGACAGGCTGCTGACTGTCCGCTTGCTGGCTCTGTTGACTTCCTCTGCATTGCTGCTGCTGTCCGGATCCTGCTCCCCACACTGCTACCTGCTGCCCAGGGGAAGTGAGAGTGCTGGGGTGGGGGCACATCTCTAGGGTACAGATAACCCAATCCTCTAGTGGGTCAGGACCCACTATGTGGAAATCACTGCTTTACCTTTTGAAACACTTTACAAACATATCCCCATATACCCTTGCAAGGGAGGTAGGAAGGCAGGCAGGCAGGCAAGTCTATTATCCCATTTTATAGAGGAGGAAACTGAGGCTGCAAGATTAAATGATTTGCCCAAGGTTACGCAGTGAGGCATTGGCAGAGAAGTGACTAGAACATCGGAGGCCATTTGGTCCAGTGCTTAGACCACTCTGCCTCCTATACGTTTTTGTCTTGATATTTTTCTGCAAGTCCATTTTACAACAATTGCTAAATTTGTAACTCAAACCACTATCACGAAAAGAAAAGAAAAAGAAGTTGTTGTGCCTGTCTTTGAACATGACAAATCATAGATTAAGGTCTGTCTGTGTGTGGAGGTAGCAGGGCTGCGTTTATAGCTTTTGAAGAAGCAGCACAAGGTTATATTATATCATTTGCTTTCAGATATATTGTCAATGAGGGAACTGGAAATTAGAATAATCTGGGTGGAAATAGGAAATTCTAGCAAATTCAGCAGAACAATAAATATCTTCTTAACATTCAGTAGTCTAAGTGGGATTTCAAGGAGCAGTGGAATAGACTGTATACTTGTGTGTGTGTAATTATTTTTTAAAAATCCATGGAATAAAGAGGTGTAATTGACTTCTAAAACAGTCTTGCCTGATGCTATAAAATCAAAGCAACTGTATAACAAATGGTTTCAATTTGGACAGACTGTCATTGTCATCAGAGCCCATAAGGCCAGTCCCTTAGATGTTAGACAGGATTCATTGGTTCCACTGACATTCTTCATTCTTGCTTGCAGGGAATTGTTGATGAGACAGGTATTTGACACGTGGTGGCTGAGTGCATGTCAGCATCGAGAGAACCATACGAGAGAGAGAATGGTAAATGCAGCGCTTTCCCTTGGACTTCACCAAGGGGATAGATGGAACAGTTTCCTGATCACCTCCTGTGAACATGAGCAGCACAAGATGGGCTTGCACCCGTTGCTATTCCACATGAGACGCTTTCCTGTGTCCATCACCACTTCTGAGGAAGCTTGCCCTGCTGCTCATTACAGCCTATATCATGAGTTCACCAATTTTCTCCTGTCTGTTGCAGGCCATTCTTCACTCTAAGCAGCAGGTGTTGGTTCGTTTCTGGTGCTCCTGGCGCAGGAGAACAGCGGTGTGTTTGGAGGAGCGAGAGAGCACGGCTCTTGCCCATGATCATTACTGCCACCTGTTGCTGCGGAAGACTTTCCATTTCTGGAAGAAGATCGTTCAGGAGATCAAATCAGAGTAAGAGGCAGCTTGAAAGGGAGACTGATCCTGATTCAGTCTCAAAATTGGCCCCTTTCACAAAGGAGTTTCTGATTCACACCAACTCTGACCCCTCACATGTTTTAGAAGCTGTTAGCACATCCTAAATGTTTACCTATTTAATAAATGTACTTTCCCAGCACAATAGCAAATGTGGATTCAGGCTTGGTGCTAGAGAAGCACAATAGGTCTGGGTCAGTAAGAGAATTGTCTGGTCTGTTTTTCCTTTAGGAGGATCAAGGAGGTGAAAGCTATTAGGTTTCACTATTCAAAGTGCCTGCAGTGGTCTTGGAGCAAGTGGAGAAAGGTGAGAATTTGAGCAGGTAGAGTGTTCTGAATCCTCCTCTATTTATAGATTACCTGTGCTCATCATTTAGCTGCTTAACAGACACCATATCAAAGGCATTGTATGGTCATAATACTAGTTAATCTTGGGCTACCCTAACCAAAGGCTGCTCTCTGCAAGGAGGGGTAAAACACTGCAATAAGGGAGGAGTAGGAATAGTGTGGGAAGATGAGAGGGAGTTCTTTGTTTGTCCTGCATTGCTCCCCTGCTCGCAGAGGCGGGGAGGGCAGGACTGTGGCTCAATGGTGTTACCCAGACAGTGGTTTCGGGACTATTATATGAATGTGCGTGTGAAGGCGTCCCCGACCATTAGCACTCTCTGTGCTTCCCAGAGCATCACTTACGTGCTCCAGTCCCTGAGGGGAACTCCTGGGAAATACCACACAGTGCTTTCTGTTCTCAGGAAAGTTTTTATTAAATAACCCTTTTTAGAAAGATGATAGTTAAATATTACACCAATCTCTAGCTCTGTGATGATTGGTACCTTCATGAAACATTATCTCCAGTTCACAGAACCTTGTGGCAACCTTCTGATTGTAACAGTTCTTCCTGTCTCTTGTCAAGGGGATATTAGCAAAAAGCATGTCCGCTGCTGTTTCAACCAGCCTGACTTCAATAAAGATTGTTACTCCAAGGGCACCCTGGTGCACCCTTTACGGGAGCCTAGTGCTCTTTTAGTGCTACAACCATTCTAGGACAATACACACTGCTGGCTGGAAGTGGCAGCCCAGCTAGCATGCTGCAGATACATTAAGTGGGAGAAGGGTCATATCATCATCCCCATGGCAAATCCCAAAGGCTTATGGCCTCCTTGCAAATTGAGTGCCACCTGGATCAATCTCTGATCAAGTGCTTAAGGTGGTCTGATTGCGTATTCAATTTATGTCCATCACTAGCAATCATGTAGTGCCACCAAAGCTGTTGGTGCCACATGATTGTCGGCGTTGTAGCGGCATTCCTTGGTGTACACACTACAAAATTTGTTGCTTTTTCATTCCTATAATATGTGCAAAGCAAGAAAGCCACCAAAACCAAACCAGTACTGATGAAGGTGGCTGCTGGGTTCGGCACTGAATATCCTAGTTTCTGATCTTGTCCTGCCACTTGATATGGAGCGGCTGACAGAGACAGCAAGAATTGAAAATTTCAGTCTCTTGTGTTCTTCAGCCTTTCTTGGGGCCCACGTTTCACAAGGAGGGTCATACGCTGTTTGGCATATCAGCCTCAGGGATGATAGCCTTTTCCCAGAATATAAAGATTTGCTGATCTAGTGGTTGGAGAAGCAGGGCTGTCAGACTTGTGTTGCTGGGGGTCATAGGCGGGAGTGGGGTTTCTGTTGTCTTGTTAACTGGCACCAAAGTAAGCCATAAGGAAATCCGAGATCTGTGTCCTCTTCCTGTGAGGGGAACAAAGTCAGCACTGCACTTCCCTTTTTTTTGAACAATCTGATTGCAGGGTCCCTTTTCCCTAAATTACCCTTATATTATTAAATAAATCCTGGCATCTGAGTATTCTCCAGCTGCATTGTTACTGCTAGTGAGGTGTATCTCATGAGCCATGGGGGGAGGGCTGGACCTTTAATTTATTTGGGCTCTGCCCTACATATGACTTGTCATCAGATCCCAGGTATTAGATTTAGGCTTGGTTTGGTGGTTGGGTGATGAGACCAGGAATCATGTGACAGTAGTCTGTGGCTTCCTATGAGAGAGAGCCTTCTCCGTCAGAGAGAGGAAGGTCGGGGCTAGGAAAGGCCATGGGGAAGTTTCTCCAGAGATGAGCAGAGTCTGGAGTAGGCCTGGAAGAGCTCTCCTGTTCAGAGAGAGCTGAGAGTTAACTGGGGCCTGAAGCCACAATGCAAGGGTACCTGGGAGACAGACAATCAGGGAAGTTCTCTCAGCGGATCTAGAGGGGACCAGGGTCAAAGAGGAGCAGGGGAAGGACTTTCCATACAAGCCATAGGGAAAGGCCTGACTGAAGTGACCTGCAGTGACAGGTGGGAGCAGAAGCTGTAAGGGGAACAACAGCCTTGAGAAGAAGACACTTGAGGCTATACCATGCAGCAGAACCTGGGTTTTGGAATGAGCAGTTGAGCCCAGCAAAGTGCTGAAGAAACTGTGGAATGGGGGACAGAGTGGTTCTGGTTTAAGGTGACATTGGAACTGTTTTAATAGATAAGCCCCCAAGAAGGGGGGGTGTTTAACTTGCACAAGAGCCTAGGGGGCAGTTTGAGAACCTGAAGGGGGAAACTGAGGCAGCAGCAAGGTCTGGTTCCAGTTCAGGTAAGACCATGTTACGCTGTTCTATGGGAGTGATGCTTCCTTGGAGGTTGGGGATCATAGGCGGGTAACTCCTCTTCTCTTTCTCTTCCCACACAGTTTGATTTTCTTTTTTGCTTGTAGTATGTGGGACATCGGTCTAAGAAGTGGAAGACGTTGGTGCGAGCAGACATGTATTATCATCACTCACTGCTGGCCAGGGTTTTGGCTGCCTGGAAGGTAGGAGGATTATGTTTGTTTCATTGCTGAAGCTTGCTGTGTCTGCACCTGCCACTCTGAGGAGGGAATGCCTGGTCTGCGTATGTGTTTGACTTTAGGGTCCACACAAAGAGTATGAGGCCTAATGCTGCTACCGCTACCGGAGAGTCTCCCTTGAGCTCCATTGGTGGAGCCCTGTGTTTTTGGAGTACAGAGCTCTGAGGTCTCTCCTGGCTTGTGTGGCTGTATATATGTGATATGTAGATAGTGCCAGTCACTCAGGATGGCAAATCCCAGGTTGCTAATGTATAATTGCTATTGAGAGTAACAAGAGGAGTTCTAAACTCTGGTGGCTGCAGCTTCTGCATCTGCTCCTGGACAGCTGCTGCTGAGAGTTCCCCAGAGAACTCCTCACCATAGTGTTCCTAACAGCTAGGGGAAGTCTCACTTCACCACTGCTTTCCTTGCAGAGTTACCAGCAGAACATACAGTGCATTCTACGCCAAGTCGATGAAAAGGATGAGGAGCGTAATAGGGTGCTGTTGCGGTAAGCCTGCCCCTCCCCATGCAACTCTCGAAAGAAGCAGCTTGCCCTAGACCTCCTTGACTGGCACATTCACTAATTCCTGAGCTTTTGACACTGAGAACTAACTCTCCCCTGCTTCACTGTTTTTCTGCATCTCAGCCAAACTAAAAGGAATGGTAACATTCTCATGGGACTCGATGCTGGCTGTGACCTTCTTGTGGCTACGTAGGGTTGTGAGGCACCTCGCGACCACCTGCTTTTAGCATGCGTAAGCCTTGCCTGGGCCTCTCAAGGGTCAACTCCCCAGCTCCACGGGCAACATGAGCACTCCCTTCTAGGCCTCACCAGCCCCTCTCTCTCTCTACAGGCTAGCAATGGGCACACTCCAACCCTTGAGCCCTCCAAGTGTCTTCCTGGTGTGTCCAGCCCCTGGTGCACTGGACACTCTCAGTATTCACAGATTTGCTGCTTCCAATGAAACAGTAAACCTCAGTTTATCAGTTCCACCTCAGATCACCGCTCCTCTGAACACACTAGCACTTAGATATGTTTATAGTAAAATCAAGTATACGTTTATTTAACAAAGCGTAGAGATTGAAATAATAGAAGTAGAAGTATTGGAAACATTTGGTTATGTATGAAATAAAATCATAACATATTCTAGATCTTAGAGTTAATTAACTAGATGCTCTCAAGTCTTGTAGAGGAACGCTCATCCTTGCAGTGCTTCACAGCCAGATTGGCAGTGACCCTCCTTTCATGACACACACTGTCAACTTGCCTCCTAGGGAAGACCCCAGTATATTCCCCCCTCACCCTCAAACACATACCAGTCCCATCCTTTGTCTTTATTCATAAACAGGGCCCTCTCTTCCCCCCACTGTTTGTTTCATCTTGTAGATTTCCTTTCTTGTAGATTTCATAATCTCTTCTTTTGCCTATGGCTCAGTATGCAAGTAGGCATAGAGTGTGAAGCATACAGTATACAAATGACCAGACAGACAGATAACTGTCTGCTGCCTCCTGCCTGAAAGGAACATCTCTGACGTATGTCACTTCCTGGTGACCTGCCTTAACTCCAAGACCTTAAGAACATAATTTTCAGTAGAGATACATAACTCCTTAAATATTATCCTTACATGCATTTTGTTATGATGACGACCAGAGCGCTATTGGCTCTCAGGAGAGACTTCACATGCTACCATTTGATGAGCTATTGTGCATATATCCCAGCAGGTCCCTCTTTGTGCCAGTTGGCATCAAGAAATCCCTGGGTGACTTTGCCCATTACGCACCAGTCTCTCAAAGCATCTTTTGTCCTGTTTCAAAGCCTTCTCCTTGTGGCATAACTTTTCTTGTGGTGTGTGCTGGAGCCACAACTCAGAACAAATGTAGGATCAGACCCCAATAAACATATTGGCTAGTAAACTACATCCTGTACTTGCAGTGGATGGACTCTGCTATGATCTTAGTGATGGTGCCCTTGGAGCAGATATAGTTTGTCTTGTTTCTTACAGGTGGCAGGACCAGGAAGGGCATTGGTCACCCTGCATTATCTGCAGTCACTTTAGGTTTTTTTATCAACTGGGAACTGTGTTTTGCTGCTGTTTTTTCAGTGCCTGGCTGCACTTGTGGGCATGATGTCATGTGCTTGGCTATGTTTAAGACACTAGAAATAAAGGTGGGTTTGTGGATTCAGCAATTTTTTGGGTTCCTCTCCATGAATGGAAAGGTGACAAAGGTCGAGCCAGCTTCCAAGAGGAGGGGAAAAGTATGTGGTGAAAATCACTGTTGATCTCTAGGTTTCTGTTTCCCACTTTGTCCTTAGACAGGTGCTGAGTATCTGGAGAGAAAATACTGTTGCCCTTGTGAGTGAAGCTAAGAAAGCTGTACAGGCAGAACGGCACTACAGGAGATCAACTCTCTCAAAGGTGGGATCTGCGTAGGGGGCTTGGAGGCCATTTTAGCCAGGAAGTAGAGCTAGTCCAACAGGAGTCACCTCAGGGAATAGTACAGTAGTACTTAGTCGGGGGGAGCTTACAGCTTCGCATAGGAGCCACTGCAAAGAAGGATGCAGAAGCTGGGGAACTAGCTGCTCTGAGTCCCAGCCTATCTCAGCAGGAGTCTCTGCCGGCACTGGCTGTGAGGGAGTCCACAGCTTTTCACTATCCCATTTCCTGGAAGGGAATAGTATGGCAGCTTTGGCTGTGTGGAGGAAAACTCCTTCAAGAAATGCAAAGGGGATATGGGTCGAATGGCTGCTCTTAGGAACCCTGCTCTGGGGGCATAGAATTTCCATTAGTGGAGGGTTTTCCCACACCTGCTGCAGTTCACTTGAGTGATGGGGTGACAGGGTGTTTGTGGTACTGGTGATGTGGGGCACTTGACTTCAATTTTAACCTCCAAAGAGTACTGCGGTATTAGTTTGTATCCTGTCCCTCTGCTCTAACTCCCTAGGTGCTACTCCAGTGGAGGGACACTACTTGTCTGCGGGTGTACTGCCGTCAGCAGGAGGCAGCAGCTCTGAGGCAGGCCAGGAGGTGTTTGGATATGGGTGAGCTTCGGGGATGAGGAATGTAAAGCTCTCTCCAAAGGACCTGGTCACTGTGTTAGAGCAGCGTGTGGCTTTGTTGCATGAATTCTGACACTCATTTGTTGGTGTGTGAATCCGAGAAGCGCACAACTCTGTAAGGCAACCATGTATTTGCTCTGCATAGATGAGATGAACTGGGTCAGTCATGATGACTGTGTGGTAGTGACATTGTTCTACAGGGTTTCCTGCAATGTAATGGGTGTTCATGGGTTGACTAGTTGTGTACAAATTAAGAGATCATTCCTAGGGTACGAGGGATGGTCTACTGGATAGGACATTGGCCCAGGATTCAAGCAATTTGCCACAGGCTTCTTGTGTGACCTTGGGCCAGTCACTAAATCTACCCTGAGCCTCAGTTCCTCATCTATAAAATAGGAATAACACTTCCTCCTCGCAGGGGTGTTGTCAAGATAAAATCCATTAATGGTTGTGAGAAGCTCAAATAGTACAGTGATGAGGGCCAAACAAATACCAAGAGGTTCAGGCAAACCTTGTATAAGGTGAATTGAAAAACACTGTTTCTTTTGGTTTTTTTTATAGCACAAATATTTGTAATAAAAATAATAATATTCCTATTCTGTGTTGCAATTGAAATCAATATATTTGAAAATGAAGAAAACATCCAAAAATATGTAAATAAATGGTATTCTATTATTGTTTAACAGTGCGATTAAACGCTCAACAGCCCTAATTAAAAGTAACTAGGATTAATAATACTTTCCATCCAAGACTCACAAAATACTTCATACATTTTTGACTTAATGTTACCGCCCGCCCCACCCCCCCCTTACAGGTAGGAGGTGGTATTATCCCCATTTTCCAGGTGAGGAAACTGAGGCACAGAAGTCAAGTTACTTGTCTAAGGTCACAACTAAAGTTGTTGGCAGAGCTGGAAAGACATTGCAGGTCTCCTGACTCCCTATCCCATGCCTTAACCACAAGACCATCCTTCCTTCTGGGTGTAGTACTATCGTAGGAACTGAGAAATATTGTCAGACAAAACTGGAGATTAAAGAACAGGTTTCTTGGGTGCTCCTGACTGAGATAGAAATGGACATCCTGCTGATTCCTTGATTCATGTGTTCTTCTTGTAACAGTGCATTTAAGGGCCACATTTCTTCACTGGAAGGAATTCACCACGAGGTCCTTGGTGCTGAAAGTCCAGCTAGACACTGCAGCTCAGCACCACCAGAGGCAACTGCTGCGAGAGTGCCTGGCAAAGTGGAAGCAGTATCATCTGCAGTGCATAGGGAAGATGGTAAGAAGGAGCAGGGATCGTGGGAGGTGAAAGCTCTCGTCTGAGGGAGAAAGCCCTTCCACAGAACATGCCCCTTTAGAGGGGCACTTTTACAGACAGAGTTCATTTCCACAGTGTAAGCTGGAGAGCAGTGGGAGCCTTGTGCAACATGGAGGAGTTGGTATCACCTGTCACAGCATAAAGCCCTCGGGAGAAGGGGGTGGAGAGCATTCTCATTTGGGAGGGGAGATTGGGAAGGGCTGGGATTGCCCTGTGTGGGCTGTTGGTGAGGGAAACCCATGCTGGGCTCAGGCATATTTGCCAAAGGATGGACTGTCGAGCGCTGTCATACTGATGTTCTCTGGCTGTCATTAATGCTAATGAAAGGTTACTGTGGGTGGGTCCCTGTTCTGCTTTCCTGCCAGCTGGCCCAGATGCGTGGTGTGTGTTTGTCAGTATGACTTATTGTGCTGATTCCCTGACAGCTCCTGCAGAGACGGGGAGACCAGCTGATGGCTCAGAGACTCTGCTCTACCTGCTTTTCCTGCTGGAAGAGACAGGTGAGGAGCTCTCCCACAGAGACAGGCACTGAGCCTCCTGCTGGCCCTGTCCAACTTTCTCCTTCAGACTCCATCTGCGGCACTGAAATAAAGATATGGGGGGAGTGTAAGGAGGCTTATGTCCAAATATAATCTGGGCTGGTGGCTCCATTAGCATGATGTACACCCATCCCTGTGGCCTTAGGGTAACCCTCTCAGTCTAAAGAAAAGAGATGGAGTTCACTGAAATCCCCATCACCCACTTGCACTGGGTGTCGGTGTCAGGCTGCAGTGTGCAAGAGTTGGCAGTGTTTAAAGAAAAAGTCACCTCCTATGAATGATATTCAGCAGCTCTTTCTTGTGGCCAGTGGAAACGTCCCATGGGTGACGGGAGGGAGCCCTGCAGGCTAAAGAGTTAATCCTTTTGCTTTCAAAACTGAAAGGTTAATGCCTTTCAGCCGCTCCATAGATGGGGCCTTTCCCTGAGCTTATATGCAGTGTGTGTGACCCTTAGGAAGGAGTTGAAGGCACAGGGAGCTGATGCATTTTCCCTCTGCAATCTCCATCACCTCTGTAAATCACATCACTTCATCTTCTGCTGGGATCTCTGGGGTATAGCACATACATGCCTAACCACTGAACCAGATGCTGTGTGATTTGTTTTGCTAACAGCTGGCACAGAAGCAATGGGAACGGCAGGAGACAGTGCGGGCACTGTGGCATTGGTCGCTCTCGCTGCAGGGGAAGGTAAGGTGTGCATATAGTGCACTTTGGGGTCTGCACTGTGTATGCATGTGGGGTCAGCTCCCCTGGGCAGATGGGCCAGGGAGCACCTTCTCCTCTTTGTTTCATCTTCAGAGCTCCCTGTGCTGCTCTGAGGTGCTGGGTATCTTTGGTCCCTGACTCTCCTCTGATAAAAACCATTGGCCTGGGACTTCTCTGTCTAACTCCAGCTGATTTCCTCACCCTGTCCCCTACCCCTTTAGGACAGAAACTAGCCATGATACATCTCTGGATGTTACTGTCCTGTGGAGGGACTTATGGTCTGCAGGGGGAGTTTCTGGTTCCTAGGTCTGTCTCCTCTGAGAGGCAGTAACTCTTGTAGCAATGCCCCTGCAGCTTGCTGCTCCTTCTTTTTACTGCAGGTGTTTGATGCCTGGCTGGGGTTTGCCCGGGAGCGGCAGCGGAAGAAAGGCCGCATTGAGAAAGCTGTAGCGGTTTACCGTGCTGCCCTGTTGAAGGAGGGTGTGACCCAGATCCTGACATATATGGCTGGCATGAAACAGTTCCGGGGGCAGCTTCAAGCCCAGCACCAGCTGAAGGTAAACAAGACTCACATCACTGTTCTGTCCTGGGCACTACACCTGCCCTGAAGCAAGGTGGGATTTCAGGTTTTATGTTAATCGCTTCTCTGATATGGAGATACCACTCTGTCCTCATCTCCCAGCAGACCTCATTGTCCCTTTGCTCAGCGGGGTCTGTAACACCTCAGATAGGTGCTGCTAGGTAGGAGATTGAAGTCCAGGGCATCTATGGTAGCATTCTCTGAAATGCTTCCAGTTCCACATGCAGGGTCCCTTAGACAGGCAGAACTGCTGGGTCTCAATGCGTGGATGAGACAATGGTGTAGGGAGGAGGGATTTAGATTTATTAGGAACTGGGGAAACTTTTGGGAAAGGGGGAGCATATACAGAAAGGATGGGCCCCACCTACACCAAAATGGAACCAGATTGCTGGCCCTTAAAATTAAAAAGGTCATAGAGCAGTTTTTAAACTAAGGGCTGGGAGAAAGCTGGCAGGTGCGTAGGAGCACGTGGTTTGGACAGACACATTCCTTGCAGGAGGATCTATCAATGAAGATTCTCTATGTCCTATAAGGAGGAGAGGATTGAAGATGATAAAATACAGGTAGGATCTGATGAGAAACAGTCAAATGAAAAAGAGTTCCATTCAATTACAGCTAAAAAGTGACTAGTTAGTGCTTATACACAAATACTAAAGTCTAAATAATAAGATGAGTGAACTAGAGTACCTCATATTAAATGAGGATATTGATATAATAGGCATCACAGAAACTTGGTGGAATGAGGATAATCAGTGGGACACAGTAATACCAGGATACAAAATATATTGGAAGGACAGAACAGGTCATGTTGGCAGGGGAGTGGCACTATATGTGAAAGAAAGCGTAGAATCAAATGAAGTAAAAATCTTAAATGAACCAAACTGTACCATAGAATATCTATGGATAGTAATTCCATGCTCTAATAATAAGAATATAGCAGTAGGGCTATATTACTGACCACCCGACCAGGATGGTGATAGTGACTGTGAAATGCTCAGGGAGATTAGTGAGGCTATAAAAATAAAAATAAAATCAATAATAATGGGGGATTTCAACTATCCCCATATTGACTGGGTACATGTCACCTCAGGACAGGATGCAGAGATAAAGTTTCTTGACACCTTAAATGACTACTACGTGGAGCAGCTAGTCTTGGAATCCACAAGAGGAGAGGCAATTCTTGATTTAGTCCTAAGTGGAGCACAGGATCTGGTCCAAGAGGTGAATATAGCTGGACCGCTTGGTAATAGCAACTATAATATAATTAAATTTATCATCCCTGTGTTGGGGAAAACACCACAGCAGCCCAACACTGTAGCATTTAATTTCAGAAAGGGGGACTATACAAAAATGAGGAAATTAGTTAAGCAGAAATTAAAAGGTACAACGCCAAAAGTGAAATCCCTGCAAATTGCATGGAAACTTTTTAAAGACACCATAATAGAGGCTCAACTTAAATGCATACCCCAAATTAAAAAACATAGAGAACCAAAAATCGCCACTTTGGCTAACCAACAAAGTAAAAGAAGCAGTGAGAGACAAAAAGGTATTCTTTAAAAAGTGGAAGTTAAATCCTATTGAGGAAAATAGAAAGGAGCATAAACTCTGGCAAACAAAGTGTAAAAATATAATTAGGAAGGTCAAAAAAGAATTTGAAGAACAGCTAGCCAAAGACTCAAAAAGTAATAGCAACATTTTTTTTAAGTACATCAGAAGCAGGAAGCCTGCTAACCAACCTGTGGGGCTACTGGACAATCGAGATGCTAAAGGAGCACTCAAGGACGAAAAGGCCATTGCAGAGAAACTAAATGAATTACACTTCTACCCCGATATAACGCTGCCCTCGGGAGCCAAAAAATCTTACCGTGTTATAGGTGAAAGCGCGTTATATCGAACTTGCTTTGATCCGCCGGAGCTCACAGCCCCACGCCCTGGAGCACTGCTTTACTGTGTTATATCTGAATTCGTGTTATATCGGGTCACGGTATATCGAGGTAGAGATGTATTTGCATCCGTCTTCATGGTTGAGGATGTGAGGGAGATTCCCAGACCTGAGCCATTCTTTTTAGGTGACAAATCTGAGGAACCGTCCCAGATTGAGGTGTCACTAGAGGAGGTTTTGGAACAAACTGATAAATTAAGCAGTAATAAGTTACCAGGACCAGATGGTATTCACCCAAGAGTTCTGAAGGAACTCAAATGTGAAATTGCAGAATTACTAACTGTAGCTTGTAACCTATCATTTACATCAGCTTCTGTACCAGATGACTGGAGGATAGCTAATGTGATGCCAATTTTTTAAAAAGGACTCCAGAGGTGATCCCGGCAATTACAGGACGGTAAGCCTGATTTCAATACCAGGCAAACTGGTTGAAACTATAGTAAACAACAAAATTGTCAGACACATAGATGAACATAATTTGTTGGGAAATAGTTAACATGGTTTTTGTAAAGGAAAATCATGCCTCACCAATCTACTAAAATTCTTTGAGGGGCTCAACAAGCATGTGGACAAAGGGTATCCAGTGGATATAGTGTACTTAGATTTTCAGAAAGCCTTTGACAATGTCCCTCACCAAAGGCTCTTAAGCAAAGTAAGCTGTCATGGGATAAGAGGGAAAGTCCTCTCATGGATTGGGAACTGGTTAAAAGATAGGAAACAAAGGGTAGGAATAAATGGTCAGTTTTCAGAATAGAGAGAGGTAAATGGTGGTGTCCCCCAGTGGTCTGTACTGGGACCAGTCCTATTCAACATATTCATAAATGATCTGGAAAAAGGGGTAAACAGTGAGGTGGCAAAATTTGCAGATGATACAAAATTACTGAAGATAGTTAAGTCCCAGGCAGACTGCGAAGAGCTACAAAAGGATTTCACAAAACTGGGTGACTGGGCAACAAAATGGCAGATGAAAGTCAATGCTGATAAATGCAAAGTAGTACACACTGGAAAACGTAATCCCAACTATACATATAAAATGATGGGGTATAAACTACCTGTTACCACTCAAGAAAGAGATCTTAGAGTCATTGTGGATAGTTCTCTGAAAACATCCACTCTGTGTGCAGCAGCAGTCAAAAAAGCGAACAGAATGTTGGGCATCATTAAGAAAGGGATAGATAATAAGACAGAAAATATCTTATTTCTTCTATATAAATCCATGGTACGCCCACATTTTGAATACTGCATGCAGAGGTGGTTGCCCCATCTCAAAAAAGAGATATTGGAATTGGAAAAGATTCAGAAAAGGGCAACAAAAATGATTAGGGGTATGGAATAGCTTCCATATGACGAGAGATTAATAAGACGGGGACTTTTCAGCTTGGAAAAGAGACGACTAAGGAGGGATATGATAGATAAAATCATAACTGGTGTGGAGAAAGTAAATAAGGAAGTGCTAGCTACATAGGGAACAAATATTTAATAATGAGCTCTTCAGTGTAGCAGAGACAGATATAACACGATCCAAGGCTGGAAGTACAACCCTAGACAAAATCAGACTGGAAATAAGGTGTATATTTTTGACAGTGAGGATAATTGACCCTTAGAATAATTTACAAAGGGCCATGATGAATTCTCCATCACTGACAATTTTGAACTCAAGATTAGGTGGTGGTGTGGTTGGGTTTGGTTTTGTTTGTTTTGTTTTGTTTGTTTTTTCCTGGAAAAAAAACAAAACACTCTAGGAATTATTTTGAGGAAGTTCTATGGCCTGTGTTATACAGGAGGTCAGACTAGATGATCACAGTGGTCCCTTCTGACCTTGGAATATCTGAATCTATTTACTCCTTCTCATAACACAAGAACTAAGGGTCACCAAATGAAATTAATAGGCAGCAGATTTAAAACAAACAAAAGGTTGTATTTTTTCACACAACGTGCAGTCAACCTGTGGAACTCCTTGCCAGAGGATGTGAAGGTCAAGACTATAACAGGGTTCAAAAAAGAACTACATAAGTTCATGTAGGATAGGTCCATCAGTGGCTATTAGTCAGGATGGGCAGGGATGGTGTCCTTAGCCTCTGTTTGCCAGAATCTGGGACTGGGTGGCAGGATGGATCATTTGATGATTACCTGTTCTGTTCATTCCCTCTGGGGCACCTGGCATTAGCCACTGTCAGAAGACAGGATACTAGGCTAGATGGATCTTGGGTCTGACCCAGTATGGTCAGAAGATCTCCTCATGATCATCTAGTCCAGGGGTGGCCAAATCTTGGCTCGCGAGCCGTATGCAGCTCTTTTACAGTTAAAGTGTGGCTTTTGGAGCCGCCCCCCCCCCCATTCTCCACCTACCAGACTTTGGGGGGAAGCTCAAGATCTCTGCCTTGCAGCGGGTTGGTGGGGTAGGGGCTTCTGCCCAGTGGGAAGGGGGGTTTAGGGGCTTCAGCCCTGCAGGGCACACCTGCCCGGGCTTGGGGCTTCTGCAGGAGTGGGGCAGAAGCCCCGAACCCTGGCAGGTGCCTCCCGTGGGGCAGAAGCTCTGAGCCTCAGCAGATGCGCGTCAGCTCTCAAACTTCTGAAGATTGTCATATGTGGCATGGCAGGTCGGTAAGCTTGGCCATCCCTGATCTAGTCTGACCTCTTGCACATTGCAGGCCACAGACCCTCACCCACCCACTCTGGTATTAGATCCATAACCTCTTGCTGAGTTACGCAAGTCCTCACATCATGATTTAAAGACTTCAAGTTACAGAGAATCCACCATGGGCACTAGTTTAAACCTGCAAGTCACCCGTGTCCCATGCTGCAGAGGAAGGTGAAAACCCCCCAGAGTCTCTGCCAATCTGACCTGGGGGAAAATTCCTTCCTGATCCCAAATATGGCGATCAGTTAGACCCAGAGCTTGTGGGCAAACCCAGCAGCCAGACACCATCCTGTTATCCATTGCTACTTCCCAAGGACATCCCTTCTTGGGTGGCAAGATGCTGCTTCCCCCTACCCTCATCCATCAAACGACCTGCTGCTCTTTCTGCTTGGCAGGCAGCCTACAGCCTTCACCAGACAGTGTATCGTTGTGCCATGCTGTGGAAACGAAAGGCTCTCTGCAGGAACCTGGACAAGCCTCACTCCTCTCTGCCTTCTCTGAAGAAGAGGGTGACATTTAAGGTGCCCATGCCTGATGCCAACCCTGGGGCAGGAGGAGACGCAGCAAAGGCAGTGACTCTGTGCTCTGTGCCGCAGCCCATGAAGAGCGACGATTTGCCGTTCCTCTTCGCTGCTGGGGATTCGGTTCTTAGTGAGCTGTGAGTGTAAAGTTTCAGCACATCCTGCATTACGCTCGCATTGCATTTCTGAGTTCATTTCTTAAATCCTTGCTGTGAATTTCCACACAACTTCCCCTTCCCTCCTGCTGCTGCACGGTATGTCTGTTAATGCTGAGTTATAATAGAACTGCTGCATAATGTATACAGCTGCCCATGAATAATGGAAGGACTCGTGACTCTTCCTTGGCAGCCCATTACTAGCCCAGCCCAGCTTAATGACTTCCCAATGGAACTTCCTCACTGTATGGCAATGGATTACTGGGGTCCTGGTGATCTCTAAGTGGGAGCTCACACAGGAATGCCTGCAAAGTGGTGCAGGGATAGAAATATTACCACCACGAAACTCATCTGACCACAGTGAGGTCCCAGAGCTGCCACTAAGCCACACTGTGCTAGGTCTTAGCTGTGCTGAAATCGGTCAGTCCTCTCCCCGGCTTTATGGGAAAGGGGAACTATGTGCTTTCTGAAAGCTGTTTCCTAAAAATCTCTTGCCAGTCTTGCTGGTGATCTCATGCTGAGAGTGCATTTTGTGTGGGAAGGGGGATGACTGGGGAGGCTGCCTCAGTCAAGGACAGGAGTCCCTGGGATCTTAGCAATTGCCTGATTGTTGTTGTTTTCCCAGAAACGCAGTCCGCCAGGCAAGACTACAGCCCCGTAGACCTGACTTCCTGCTGCAGTCTCTGGAGAGAGAGGGCTTGTTGGGGATACCTTTCAATGAGTAAGAACACTTGAGCTTAAAGTGCTTTAAGTAGGGGAGGAGAATCTAATTGGAGTGGTGATTGCAATGAGCCTCTTGCTGTGCTCCTGCCAGGCTAACTGAATGTACCACCTTGTGAGCTGTGAAACTTATTAAGTTCTGCTGAGAGCTTACTTTGCATAGACATCTCTTCTGTGCAGTATGAAGGGCAGCACAGTGACACGAAGAGCTTCAGGTTGCTTACACAATGGAAAAGAATAACTGAGCAGTCAGAGGGGTTAACCTACCATGTGCTAAGAGCTTAGTTTCACCAGTACATAAATTTGAGGGAAAGACTGAATTCATCTAAAACATAGTGTGCCCCCAAAAAGAGGTGCAAGTTCTTTTCTGCAAAGAGTCTGTGCAAAAAGGCTTTGGAGCTGTCTGTATTTAGAGCCTCAATGATTTCCAGAATTTATGGGCTCAATTTATAAGCAAAAGGTGTTTTTTCTAACTGCCTGCCCTGCAGCTTAACATGGAATCTGAGTGTCACACTGGCTACTTTCTGGCTCATGGATCCGAAGCCCTCCCCTCATTTGCCCCGAGACAGCAGACAGTCTGGAACTGAATTTTGGCCTTGCCATTGGAACCTCATTACTAATTTTGTTAATGAGGTGTGAGCTAGAATAGACTCCTGCTCCCCGGTCTTGGCTGAATTTGCTCTGCGGGGCTAAGAGGAGTAAGAAGTATTTGCTAGTCAATAAACAAACCAGAGCTGACCCTGAGTCCCCACAGGGTGCAGAGCTGCTGAGCAAGGAGTTACCATTTTTGCAGTCCCTCTTCTGCGTGTGATTTACAGTGCTGCGGATGCTCGAGGAGCCACCTGTTCTGCTATCAGTGCTAGTTCTAGCTCTGTTATCACTTCTCTCGGAAATGAATGGGTTGAAGCTGCACCGGGTGTAGAAGCAAAAGTTTTTCAACAGGAAAACCTTATTGAAAGTATTTAGTAGGCTCTTTTCCACACTCTCTTTAGAAACCCCATTTTTCTAGCTGGTGGTACAGCTTCAGAGAGAGGGAAGATACTGCAGTTCAGAGAAGTGTCTCTCTCCATTCTCTGTTTTGTCTAAACCTGGATCAGGTCCCCACTGCTGGGACCAAAATGATGTAGAAATATACTCCCTGAACACTTCCTTTTTTTTTTTTTTTAGATGCTGTCAACAGATTCAGGTTAAAATGCTCTAGGAGGGGAGATACCAGGCACCTAAGATCTATCTAAGCTGCACGGCCGTGCAGCTTCCAGTATTAAGCCCCGCGCAGGGGCTCAGGGCTGTGGCGGGGAGACATGCCTGTCCCCCAGCATGGACCTGCCGCAGCGGGAAGAGGTGGCCCTTCCCGCCAGCCCCAGCATGGACCTGCCCTGTACTTGCTGCGGCCGGGGAGAGGAACCCTTCCTTGGCCTGGCCCAGCCTCACCGGAGTTGCTGCAGCCGGGGAGGAGGCACCTCTCCTCTGGCCCCGAGCTGCTGCAGCGAGAGCGGGCTGGAGGGAGTCCTCTCTCCCCACTGCAGTCCTGCGACAGCCCACACCCAAAACCCCTCATCCCCGGCTCTACCCAGAGCCCACCCACACATACCCCAACCCTCTGCCCCAGCCCTGAGCCCCCACCCCAGAGCCTTCACCCCTAGCCAGAGCTCTCACCCTCTGCACCCAACCCTCTGTCCCAGTTCTGAGTCCCCTCCTGCACCCTGAACCCCTCCCCCCCACACACACACGACTTGTTATTTGCACCAATATGGAGGTGATGTGTCACACATCACCTCCATATTGGTGCACATAACAAAATTCATTCCACACACAGATGTAAAAAATTAGAGGAAACACTGCCAGGCATCGTCTCTTATCTGAGGCTTTTTTGCTCTTTAATGATTGTGTTGGTTCTTCCAGGCTTGCTGCCTGTTAAAGAACTTAACATAGGTCCTAACCAGGGTGCTATTGTCCCTTAGCAACAGTGCTTTTCATAGCAGGAGCAGCACAGTTTCTTATGATCCTGTGCCACAGATTGAAGACAATGTTGCTAAGCAACGTATACGGTATTTTTCAGTGGCTTACCACGCTGTCTGACTCTTTACAGGGGATTAACCTCCACTAGGGTGAATGGTTATAACTATGTGCTCCCCTTCTGGCTATTCTGGATTGAATATAAAGAAGAATATGGGGCTGGCTGGAAAGTAACAAACCCTTCCCCCTTTCCTTCCCCTTCTAGACTGGAGGGACCAGAAGTGTCTTTGCCGCAAACATCCACGAACAAACATCCTGCTCAGGCTGGGGCCTTACTTGCCTCAACTCAAACGGAGCAAAGTGGCTGTAAACAGCTGTTCCAGATGGATAGCACTAGTTACTCCTCATGCCCCTTTACTGTGCCTACCCCTCTAACCTGTGTACCATCTTGGACGCATGGCACATGCCATCCCGCTCAGACTAGTCCGAAGCCAGTGCTGTTGCCTCCCTCGTCCTTCATGTCACGTTTGAGATGTGAATCAGAAAAGGTGAGTTTCATGCAGAAGAAACTAGAATACCGGACAACTGGAGTTGGCTGATGCAGCTTTACTGTCCGGTTTTCTTCCAGAGCTCCCACCCCTTCTTGCCTGAGCTGGCCTGTGCCTCCACTTACACCTGGTCCTGCCTTTTTAATAGATCAAGTTAGGTAGGATTGATGTGCCTTTGGAGCCTCTCTCCTCCATTTGCCACAGTCACTACAGTGACAATCTGAAGCAACAATTTGCTTTTAGGCTAATTCATGTGTGTGGTATTGCACTGGAATTCCTGGTCCTGTCCCCTTCTCAGCAAGGTGTCATTACTAGCTGCTGCTATCTGAGAGTGCTGCTCGAGCCAAGGGTTCAGAGTAGCTACAGCCAGATGAAATCTAGTTGAGACTGACTAAATTCAGCAGCAGCTCTTACTCCTGCAGGTTTCTTTAGCAAACAAAGGGAGGGGACGGGAGGAATGGGAATCTGCAAACATTTGAACAGCATTTAAATTCCTCTGCTCTATTGCAGAGGGGAGGAGTTGTTTACCCTTCCAGAAGGGATGGGAAAGCTCTGACTTCATGAAATATCATGTAAGGAGCAAGGCTGACAGGCACCTGTGGACACCAAGTAACTGCAGGGTCCCCCTCAGTGGAAGGAGGGCTTAGTATGTTAGGCCACGTACAGAGTCCTGTTTTAAAGCCCTTTGTGGCCCTGCTCACCCGAATCCTATTTAAGAGGTGAGATGGCTGTATTTGTATCACCTTATTGTACACCTGGCTTTGTAGAATGAAGGTCAGCCCCTGAAGGGTCACCTGGAAACTTTTCTCCAAGACCCTCAACAGGCCACTGTGGGGAAGGAGAGGAAGCAGCCAAACTCGCAGGCACATCTGCTGCTGCCCGAAGTTGTCACAGGAAAAGAGAGCAGGCCCAAAACTGCAGGTATGTTCTCAGCTCTACATTACAGCAACCAGCCCTGACCTGGCAGCACTGAAAGCCTCCCCCAATGGGAGCAAGATTGGGTTGGGGAAGAGGCAAAGCTACCTGCTCATTAAGCCGGTGTGTGGGGGCTGACTGTGTGTTGGAGGAAGAAGTCAGCCATTTGTTTTTTGAAAGGGAAGATACAAGTGATACGATTTTCTATGCTCCAGGGTGTTCAGAGGATTAATTGAGAGAGAGGTTCTCTAGAAGTGAAGGGTGGGAACCTCTAGGGCCCAGCCTGGCCAGCGAGACCAAGAGCAGAGCTTATTTTAATGCCGGGGAGTTCATACAGCATAACCCAAATACATACTCCTCCCTGCCTCATAGAATGGTAGAACTTGCTAGAGAAGATGTCCCATAACGCAAGGAACAATTTCACTGATACAAGCGGTTTCTGGAGTACTGCTTACCATCAAAGGTATTAAGAACACTCTGAGGGCTCCAAAAAGGGTAAGGCTAGGGAAAAGAGGTCAAGTGTGCAGCTAAAACCACAGCTTTGGGTTTTAAGGAGAGAACCCAATGGAGGGAGAGGGATAGTCAAGGGAGCAAGTGACACATTCTAGCACTCATCACAGCAGTGCTTTGATTGAATGCCAAATTTTACGTGAACCATAGTGAGCAGGTAGGATTCATAGATTCATAGATTCATAGATTATAGGACTGGAAGGGACCTCGAGAGGTCATCGAGTCCAGTCCCCTGCCCGCATGGCAGGACCAAATACTGTCTAGACCATCCCTGATAGACATTTATCTAACCTACTCTTAAATATCTCCAGAGACGGAGATTCCACAACCTCCCTAGGCAATTTGTTCCAGTGTTTAACCACCCTGACAGTTAGGAACTTTTTCCTAATGTCCAACCTAGACCTCCCTTGCTGCAGTTTAAACCCATTGTTCCTGGTTCTATCCTTAGAGGCTAAGGTGAACAAGTTCTCTCCCTCCTCCTCATGACACCCTTTTAGATACCTGAAAACTGCTATCATGTCCCCTCTCAGTCTTCTCTTTTCCAAACTAAACAAACCCAGTTCTTTCAGCCTTCCTTCATAGGTCATGTTCTCAAGACCTTTAATCATTCTTGTTGCTCTTCTTTGGACCCTTTCCAATTTCTCGACATCTTTTTTAAAATGCGGTGCCCAGAACTGGACACAATACTCCAGCTGAGGCCTAACCAGAGCAGAGTAGAGCGGAAGAATGACTTCTCGTGTCTTGCTCACAACACACCTGTTAATGCATCCCAGAATCATGTTTGCTTTTTTTGCAACAGCATCACACTGTTGACTCATATTTAGCTTGTGGTCCACTATAACCCCTAGATCCCTTTCTGCCGTACTCCTTCCTAGACAGTCTTTTCCCATTCTGTATGTGTGAAATTGATTTTTCCTTCCTAAGTGGAGCACTTTGCATTTGTCTTTATTAAACTTCATCCTGTTTAACACAGACCATTTCTCCAATTTGTCCAGATCATTTTGAATTATGACCCTGTCCTCCAAAGTAGTTGCAATCCCTCCCAGTTTGGTATCATCCGCAAACTTAATAAGCGTACTTTCTATGCCAATATCTAAGTCGTTGATGAAGATATTGAACAGAGCCGGTCCCAAAACAGACCCCTGCGGAACCCCACTCGTTACGCCTTTCCAGCAGGATTGGGAACCATTAATAACAACTCTCTGAGTACGGTTATCCAGCCAGTTATGCACCCACCTTATAGTAGCCCCATCTAATTTGTATTTGCCTAGTTTATCGATAAGAATATCATGCGAGACCGTATCAAATGCCTTACTAAAGTCTAGGTATACCACATCCACCGCTTCACCCTTATCCACAAGGCTCGTTATCCTATCAAAGAAAGCTATCAGATTAGTTTGACATGATTTGTTCTTCACAAATCCATGCTGGCTGTTCCCTATCACCTTACCACCTTCCAAGTGTTTGCAGATGATTTCCTTAATTACTTGCTCCATTATCTTCCCTGGCACAGAAGTTAAACTAACTGGTCTGTAGTTACCTGGGTTGTTTTTATTTCCCTTTTTATAGATGGGCACTATATTTGCCCTTTTCCAGTCTTCTGGAATCTCTCCCGTCTCCCATGACTTTCCAAAGATAATAGCTAGAGGCTCAGATACCTCCTCTATTAGCTCCTTGAGTATTCTAGGATGCATTTCATCAGGCCCGGGTGACTTGCAGGCATCTAACTTTTCTAAGTGATTTTTAACTTGTTCTTTTTTTATTTTATCCGCTAAACCTACCCCCTTCCCATTAGCATTCACTATGTTAGGCATTCCTTCAGACTTCTCGGTGAAGACCGAAACAAAGAAGTCATTAAGCATCTCTGCCATTTCCAAGTTTCCTGTTACTGTTTCTCCCTCTTCACTAAGCAGTGGGCCTACCCTGTCTTTGGTCTTCCTCTTGCTTCTAATGTATTGATAAAAAGTCTTCTTGTTTCCTTTTATTCCCGTAGCTAGTTTGAGCTCATTTTGTGCCTTTGCCTTTCTAATCTTGCCCCTGCATTCCTGTGTTGTTTGCCTATATTCATCCTTTGTAATCTGTCCTAGTTTCCATTTTTTATATGACTCCTTTTTATTTTTTAGATCGTGCAAGATCTCGTGGTTAAGCCAAGGTGGTCTTTTGCCACATTTTCTATCTTTCCTAACCAGCGGAATAGCTTGCTTTTGGGCCCTTAATAGTGTCCCTTTGAAAAACTGCCAACTCTCCTCAGTTGTTTTTCCCCTCAGTCTTGATTCCCATGGGACTTTACCCATCAGCTCTCTGAGCTTCCCAAAATCTGCCTTCCTGAAATCCATTGTCTCTATTTTGCTGTTCTCCCTTCTACCCTTCCTTAGAATTGCAAACTCTATGATTTCATGATCACTTTCACCCAGGCTGCCTTCTACTTTCACATTCTCAACGAGTTCCTCCCTATTTGTTAAAATCAAGTCTAGAACAGCTTCCCCCCTAGTAGCTTTTTCAACCTTCTGAAATAAAAAGTTGTCCCCAATGCAGTCCAAGAATTTGTTGGATAGTCTGTGCCCCGCTGTGTGGATCTGAACACAGCAGCCTGCAGTTCAAAGTGGTTGTCTGCACTACGGCCAGGGCCTACCTTTAATTAGAAGCATGAAGTGCAGGTTCTAAATGTTCCATAGGATTGGGATGAGGTGCTTCCTCATAATGTAAATTGTACAGTGTGTATCTGCTGCTTGTTCTTCCTGGCCTAAAGCATAACAGGTCCAAAACCACAGATCCTTAGCGTTGCTAAGCCATTCGCTGAAGAACCCCACAACTCATGCATACGCAGGCTGAATTTGGAGGGAGTCAAATCAACAGTAACTAGTACAGGCTCTGTAGGGTACTGTATGCTGGAAATCTTGGCCCATGCTCCCTTAACCTCTTGTGGGTCATGTTCCAGCTCTGCTGTTAGCCCGGGAAGAGAGGCTAGAGGTGGTGGGGTGTCTATTTTGATAGAATAAATAGGCTCAGAGAGTCAAAGGCATTTACTTGACCCTGTCACTGTGCAACACTAAACAGTCAAACTAGGCTCAGCATTTTAATACAGAGACCTCAACCTGCCCAGTACCAGGCCAAATACACCATTAAAATCTTTTTAACCTTTTATTAAAGATACAGAAAAAGTCAAAACAGTTAAAGCATTTGAAATGTATGTAATATATTAAGCCTTTCATTTTAACAATATCCCTTGTTCTCTTTCCCTTTGGCTGTAGAGTGTTTGTATAAGGACTCTGCTCACCCCCATTTTTGACCGTCTTTTAGATGGTTTTAAAGATGGTAATAACTTGTCCTTTTGGGGGAATAGAGAAAATTAGTTGAGAAGGACTGGAGCTACAGTTAGTTTTAAAGTCTGATCCTGTTTCCTTGCAAACAAGACAGATACACACTAAAAGGGAGAGAAAAGAACAGTACAGAGAGAAAATGCAGCTTCTGTCTCTAGTGCTGAATTTTACTTACAGCCCTGCTGCTGGAGAAACACAAGCCCAGTACGTGGCACATGCAAACTTGTACCAGCATCAGACTTTGCTTTTAGCTGCCTCTCTGGTGGCAGTCTTGGCAGGCTCAGAACGACTCTTAGCAAAAGGAAACAGAAGAAATAAGATGTGGGAGGAAAATGATGCATGAGAGAATAGGTGAAAGCCAGAACCAAAGTTTTACACCTCATGTGGTATTTGGGATTTAGCCAAAGCTAGTGGATGTGGTGATGTCATCTGTGTTCATCTCAAAATCAGGACATTGAAGGGCCAGTGGTGTCCCAAAGGATCCTGAGGTCCCAGATGATGTGAGTGGAAGCCATGATATGAAGCTTGCTCCCTTTAGTTCACCCATCTCAATCCTCCCCCAAAGTCTTTTTTTTTTTTAAGGACCTCAAAAGTCAAGTAATGAGCGAACTAGCCCATCTTCTCATTGTTCTGCTCACCAATTACGCCTAATTTCTGACACAAGTTTGTCTGTTCGACTTCCAGTCCTACACTTTTTTGTTTACCAGACATATCAACATCGTCCAAACAAAAAGGCCTTCTGCTATAAATCAGCGACTAATTCATCTGTCTTAATTTTTGCTGACTCTTTAAGCAATTTTATGTAACAGGCTGAGTTGGACTTTCATTATCTTTTCCCGTCAACACTGTTAGAGGTGATTGGATCATTTTATAAACTTTTATCCACTTTTAAGCACACAAGTGGGGTAGGTCTTTCAGGCCCCAGTTATTACAACAGAGGCAGCACATCACATGATAGCAGTGAGGACCCACAGGCACAGCACAGTGGTAGGTTTTTGCCTACAAGTCGGTCTGTTTCCCAGAGAGGAAGCAGCAGGAAATAGACAGAACCTCAACCGCATCATCATGTGTGTGCTTGGTGTTTGGTTTCAGTTGAAAGGAGGCAAAGCTATTCCACGGAGGGAACAGAGCTGCAGAAACAGCTGGAAGCGGAGCTCCAACACATCCTACAGCAAATGCAGCATTACCACGATAGCAAGCAGGAGCTCAAGTACGTATAAAGTCCCCTTTAGCCAGCTTCATTGTGTGCTGTTAATCCAGTGTTGCATTTCTATATGGAAGTGCAGTTCTGCTCTGAAAAGTAACATCCTTATTCAGTAGATCTGTCTCCTAGGCCTGTTCAGTTACATCTGCTGACCTAACAGAATAAGAGTTGTGGGTTTTTTGTTTACTCCTATTAGACCTGTACTGCCAATACAGCTTGGAGGGAGTTACCTTTTTGTGCATCCTTGGCAATTGTTTACTATCATCTGTGGCAACCACTGAAGGAAGTGTAGCCATACCGGTGTCACTGAGGGCATAATCTGAAATCAGTGAGTTGAATTGGTATAACCGACTCAGAATGTCATCTTCAGACTCTCCTCCTCATAAAATCAGACTCATAGTAAAGACCCTGCTTGGCTCTCAGATCCCAGCCTGATTCTGTAGAATAGGCAGTTAGAAAAACATTGATGTGAGTAGTTAGACACAAACCTGTAACCCTAAGTGGGATTGTAGTCACATTTCAGAGTGGAACAGGACTTTAAGGGGGAACCTACTGGTATGGAAAGCAGCAGCAATGGACCAAGAGTAGGAGAGGAACACCCAACCTTTCTTGTATTCTCCAGGGACCCTTTCTCACCATTTTCCTGCTAACATCCAGAGGCCAAAGACAGGAAAATGGGTCCCTTACATGGCAGTGGTGAAGCCAGTTTTTCCTATGGTGGGTCTGATGGTTCCTAATGTTAAAATAAGTTTCAGGACTATTCTAAAACTGGCTCTTACAACCCAGCTTCCAGCTAATATGCTGTGGCTTGGGTTTCATCCCTAGGTGCTTATACCTCCCACCTGGCAGCCAGGCATTGCATGTTTACTGCTGAAAGGCACTGTAAACGCAATCTCCTTTAGAAAAATCTAGAAAGAGCAGACACACTGAACTCCTTCCCATCAATGTTTGCTGGTAGTGAGTGTCCTGGACATCTACAACTATTGACGCAAATGAGTTAAATGCACAATGAGCCTTCCGTGTCGCACCCTAGCTTGCTGTGATCCCATTCAAAACAGGCACCATTTAACCTGTTCCCTCAGGTCATGCCGGCGGCAGGCGCGCATTCTGCACAAGTGGCTAGAAATGAGTACCGTGGGCACCGGGGCAGTGGAGCAAGATGTTGCGCAGCAAGTTCAAGAAGAGCTGGATCAGGTATGTGGACAAGTAGTGGTGTGAAGGCCAGTCCCACACAGTTACTGAGTAAAAATTCTGACATATAGTACCGCAAAGAGACATGGAACCTGGTCTGAACGCATTTAGCGTAATTTGGATGATTGTGAAACAAAGGCTGAAGGCACGAGGAGGCAGTTGTGGGAGATTAGTAACAGCAGGATGGGTAAACTGTTCCAAGCAAAGGGGCTAGTGAGAAACAGGGCATAATGAACAAAGTCGATTAAACTATTCACATTTTTCTCACCACACCACAGCTGCCCAAGGAGTAACCCAGTCCTGTCACTTGATACTTTCCTATTCAAGTGGGGTAGTGTGAAAGCTGTTCAACCAAACAGTGTCAGAACGCTTACAGACTCAACTTGCTGGAAAGAATGGTTCCTGACTTTACTAATCATTTAGCCCGTTCCTCTTCCCTTCATTTTCTCTTGTAGTTGGAGGTGCAGATCAACGCTCTCACCAAAGTGCTGCTAGAAGGGAGACATCGTCTGCAGAGCTACATCACCCGTGTGGAGGACATTCGCACTGCTTTGGATATGTAACAAGTCTAAAACCTCTGAATGGTTGTTCATGCTCAGTGGTAGAATGGGGTGGCTGGCTGGTCAATCTTTGATTATGTGCTTTTGATGTCAGAGAGGACATACACGATCTCGAACTTTGTGAAGGGAAGTAAACCAAACCGCTCTACCAATTAAATGTATATTTCCTTTTGCTGCATGCATATGGGAGACATTGCCTCATTTATTTACCATAGTTGTGATAAGAAACAGGACACACTGCTGTGCAGCTCAAAGCTGCACTCATCACAGTCCTTAGCTAAGTATTCATAGAGCCCATCACTATAGTATCTATTTAAACTCCCCTGCTTATTAAGAAGCTAAACAATGCTGATAAGACTTTAACTCTTTAATTTCTAACATTTTAAAATAAATGTTCATAAATCATGCAGTGTGACATAAAGAAATACTGTGTTAGTGTTCCAGTTGAAAAATTAAATGGATTCTCTCTGCAGGAGAAAGTTACAGCATTGCCAGTATTCTCCAGAAACCCTGCTTCTACTTCTTCTGATCAGTGGGTAAGACATTCCTGCTAGCCAGCCAAGTTTCCACAGTGCTAAGACCATTACAAAAAGAGCTGACCTGGTGCAGAATGATCTGTCTCTGATACATTCATATTAAAGAGAACAGTAGCAACTTCTCTCATCCCATTAGGCGAACTGGGTGCTCAGATACTGTGACTGCTGAGGAGTGAGGAATTTAAAGCTTAAAGTTGTTTTGGCCACAACTGGCCTCAGTAGAGGAAGAGATTTAGTTTTCCTTCCTCTAACCCATTGCAACAGACTCTTCTGTTTACAGAGCCTCTAGCACCTGAAGGGTAATTAGTCATAGGTTTAACCCTAAGGGCTGATGTCTGCATGCATTTTGCATCAAGTTCTTAAAAAATTCAGGCCTAGCTGGAATAAGAACATTGTGATGCACAGTACACAAGTTCTGAACTTCATAGCACTAAGGGGCTGAACAAAGTGTGTGTGGGGGGGGGGGAAGAAGAGGAGTTAAGAGCCATTTTAAGCAGCCCCCATTTAATATGAGGAAATGCTGACTCTTGGAGCCAAAAGATTAGTTCTCTCCTATTTGGCCCTGTCTAGGTCAATGTAATCAAGCTCATACATGAACCTTTGGCAGGCTATATTACCAGACACTGAGCATGTCTTTTCTTCCCTACTGCCAAGTTAAGCATATAGGGCTTGGCCAGCTGTACACACTTGATTGTTTTCTCCAGCACATCCAGGGGAGACAGACTTTCCTTTACAGGATCAAAGGTAGACAGTGCTCAGTCTCATTTTTAATTCATTCTAAAAGTTTGTTTCAGAAGATCCACTTGGAACTGCAGGCAGATCTTTAAAGAAAACACCAGCTCCCCTGATGAATATCCACATACAAGGCTCAAGCTAGGAAAGAGTAGATGATCTCACAGGACAAGGGGAGGGCCAGGTTTGGGGATAAGCTAGTCCATTCCTTTCAGCTCAGCGTGTCCCATTCACGTACAGGCAATAGACTTCCTTGGCTCAAAATAGAATTTATTCAGTAAGAACAAACAATACATTGCAGAAGTGAGTTGCTCTCAACACTTTTGGCACCAGTTGCTGTTAATCCCATTACTGGTAATGCGAAGCTTAAAAATCCTATTCTTAGTGTCATGTTCCATACATTAATGAAAGAGGTTGTTACTATTTCTATCTAACCCTTCTTGGCATGAATTAACAGACTAAAATTGCTGCAGGATGAAGCTAGAGCACTCAGCCCCAGCTTCTCTCTACCAGCTATGAGTGCAAAAGAAAAATGGAAGTTTGGCTTTTTTTTTTGTAAGTTAAACAAATATTTGCAAGTCCACTGAAGGATAGAAAAGCAAGTTAGTGCACATGGGGAGTATCTTGGATTGCCCCAAAGGTCCATAATGGTTTTTAATACACAGTCAGTGCCCATGGCATTTCACTCCGTGCACTAAATTGTTTTGTACAGGGAGAAATTCCCACATCAAGACCTCAATGTCAGCCCCTGAAGGTTATGACACAACACAATAAGCAGCAGCGTCTGTACAGCAGAAGGGGAAACATACTTTGGCTGCATCCCCACTGCAATGGAGAAGGAGTTCTGTATTGATGGAAACTCCCCTATGCAATGAGAAGGGAGCAGACTCCTTAACCACTTATTACTGTTTCATGTCACACGATTAAGCTCTCAGTAGTTTTTGGGTGACTGAGGAGAGTAATTACCACTCAAACAAAAAATCCTTAAGGCCTGGAATGGTAAAAATAAAACTATGGATTGGGAGAAGAATCTGCAACAGTCTGCTGCAAGCTAAAAAAATACACTTTTTTCAAAAAGATGACAAGTTCAACCACATGGAATGTAGACACAGTGTTTTCAGGTTTAAAATACAGTGCAAACCCCAGTTTTAAAGGGACACTAACAGGTTAAAAGGCATTTAAAAATTAGTTTCCATACCTGTTACCAGTATGTTATTAAACAGAATTTGAGTCTCATGTACTGGTTTCAGCACTGATGTCATTAATTTACATTGTGCATTTCATCTAGGTTGGACAATGAAAGTAAGACTAGGCAATTTGGCTTCTATACTTTGATGTCATGTTTGCATTAGACACTTCTGAGGACTGCAAGTTTGAAAACCACATTTTACAGAACTGAAACCTTGGGTCTAGGTCAACCTATCAGTGTCCCTTTAAAGGTAGCTAATCTCTCTGCCTTCACCCCTCCCCGATAGGGACCTACAGGCTCTGTATGAATGTAATTAGTTTGCAACACATTGAAGGGGAGAGTGCGAAAGACTGTAGGCACAGGATAGGATAGAAACCACCCTGGTCAACATTCTTAAAGGCATCTGTACCTGATACGTATATGGATCATCTGATTATTTTACTGCTCTCAGCATGGGTATGTGATATAGGGCACATACTCCTACCCCAGTTTTACACAGCAGTGTTGTTGAATATTTTCCTCACCCAGGTCCTGCTGAGTGATATTTTCCATTACTGAACCATTTTTCTTGGAAATTTGAGTTCCTTTGTATATAAAATCCTCTTGTAGTTTCTAAAGGGACCCCAGAGCCTCTCCAAAGCGGATTTTCTGTCCAGGTTTAAGATGGAAGTTGAAGTTCTTGGGTGCCTCGAAGATCAGAACGATGGTCGAGCCCAGGTTAAACTCCCCTAAATGTTCTCCTTTCCTCATGGGGATGCCCTCCTTGTTATTGTTGGTTATGAAGCTGAAGTCATTGTAAGAGCCTTTGGAGTAACAGGGGCTGTTAGTACGCAAATCCTGCAGAGAGACGAGAGAAAGGAATATGATTTGTGAATTTTAGTATGTGCTGTCCATTTACTAGGATTGACAACTCCCTATGCCTGGGGTACAGTTTCAAATAGTAACATGCAACAGTGTTAAATACAAGGTGGAAGAAAAAAATCTGTACAGCAGACACCCCCTTCAGTTCCTGGTCCTAGACTACATTAATCTAATGAACAGTAGTGCCAACTGAGTAATACTTGGTAGAAATCGTCTGTGTTTTAACTTTAGCTTGCTGTTAGTTTTGAGGAAATCAAACAATTAACCAGCTATGCCTTGTTTCCTCACATGAGTTGTATAGTACCACTGACTCATTAGCAAAGTGAGACTTCAAAGGCAGGATTCCTACTCACCCGGTCGAAGTAGATGCGGATGGAGCCAACATTTGTGGCTCCTACCGCTGTTAGGGAGAAAAAGCCATGTTTCCAATCACCACTAAGTACAACCCGCTCATTGTGGCAGAAGAGTTCCTTGATCCAGCGGGCAACACCAGGATTCACAGACATCAGGGAGCCTGTAGTAAACAGGAAGAGCAAGATGAAGTATTCTTTGTTCTTGCAGGAGTATTTTGATAAATTTAAGGCACAATAGTTTAGAGACCAACAAAAAAGGCCAGATTAAAGCTCATTTCTAAGAAGTGAGACAAATACTAAGTATTACCAAGAATATGAAGGATCAGAAGATGCACAGAGGTTCTATTGCACTGTGCACAGCAAGTAAAGCCTTCAGCTGGGCATTAGCAAAAATAGAACTGTCACTAAGGGCTGGTCCCCACTTAGTCCGGACTTCGGACTAAGGTACGCAAATTCAGCTACGTTAATAACGTAGCTGAATTCGAAGTACCTTAGTCCGAACTTACCGCGGTCCAGACGCGGCCGGAAGTCTCCCCCCGTCGACGCCGCGTACTCCTCTCGGCGAGCTGGAGTACCGGCGCCGACTGTGAGCACTTCCGGGATCGATCCCAGAACATCGATGGCGTGCCGCCGGACCAGCCGGTAAGTGAAGACTAGGCCTAAGGGTATGTCTACACTGCAGCTGGGAGTGTGCTTTCTAGCCCCGCTTCCAGCTCCACTGTAGATATACTAGGTGGGGAGCAGATAACACATGAGTGTTCTTTAGCTCATAGAGCTGCTCTACCATCCAGCATGTCCGAGGTCCTGCCACATCCCCTAGAAACAACAGGAGCTGAATGAAGGGAAAATATTTATGCCAGAAACTAAGGCATATTAACACCCCTCCACAAATGATGTATCAACCTAGTTAATTTTTGCCCTGGGCTCAGACCACAGTATTTCACCCTAATGCCATCTCTCAGAGTTCACAGCACCATCATTACATGCCCTGAAAACATTGCTATCACCAAACAGGCAAGGAGGAGGAACCCAGCTACCTAATGAACTCAAAACAGAATAAGCCTCTTTCTGAGCCTGGATTACGGAGCGCTCCACAGGAGCTGACTAAAATCTGACTCCACATAACGGCTCTACCTCTAAAGTGTAAGGACACAGACAAAAGTCTTTATATCTAAGGGATGAGCTCACTGGGCTGCCTTGCCAAAGCTATAGGGAAAAAAAACCCAAAACCACCCCAGCCAACCCCGCCAGTCTCTCAAATGCCCTTTGCCATGTGTGAAGAAGTGGTTCTGTAGCACTGCAGATCTGAGTCACCATAGCTGGCCAGATGTGAACATGAAGGATTAATAAATGGATCTAGGATCCCGAAAGAAAATGAATCACAATAGGAACCTTAAAGGTTTCCACCCTGTCACACAATATAGGGGAGCACACAGTGCATTAAAATGTTTCATTAGAGCCTGTACTCCTCTGCACATTGCTCTATTACAATGGATCTCCTGGCAGCATTTCCCTAAGAAACCCCTGGCTTAAAGGGTTTACTCAGCCACAAACCTTAGCTTCACGCTGAAGCTTGGCAGATCAACTTTCTTGCCATGTCTTGTCTCTCTCTCACACATAGCATCTGAAACCGAAACCAAGTCCAACTCCTCTCTTTGTTCCTAGGTAATTAAAAAAATGAATTTCCATCTGCTGGACTAAGGAGTATGACTGTCTGCGAAGGAGAGGGCAAAACTCCATAACCCCAATTCAAATCAAGTGATTGTGCTTAGTGTCATCCTCTGAGTCTCTGATGTGCAGGGTTATCCACAACAATCAGATGCCCCTCTAGGGCATCCTCTCTTTTACCAGCAACAGGGCAGTTTACTGTGGTGGGTGGGGAATGCCCTTGTTCCCTCTCAAGATGCTGACTGGCATTCTTCAAGCTCTTAACAGCCATTTCAGTAAAGTCTGCTGGAAACAGATCTGGGTCTCCCTACACCTCTGTGTTTAGTTGGGAGACCGAGTTATTCATCTTCAACATTGATTATTTGAGTTAAATTGGTAGACTACTAAGCCCTGAAATTCATTAGCACAGTATTCAGGATTTTGGGGAAGCATGATCCTCAGTGTGTTTTTTATGACAAACTGCTGCCCTCTGATTCTCTAGCACATCACAATTCAAGTGCTCTGACTGAGGCAGCTCTCAGTAACCCCCCTGCTTTGACACCTGCTCTGTTTCCCCTTCTTATTTGTGGAAGTAGAATCTACCTGGGAAGTGGCGTCTGTGCGACACTCTCCAGTCGGTGGGTGAGTGGAAGCAGTGATAGTCCCCAGGCGCCAGGTAGATGACACAGTGATAGAGCTCGTTCCCCTCCTTTGTGACTAGCTGGTTCTGCAATGAGCTGCAGGATGAGGCTGCAGTGGAACAGCAGAAGACAAAAGGGTTAAAAGGAACAAACAGAATCTGTGAGAGAACGTGTCGTGTGACAAGTCTCCAACGGGAAACGTGCTACTGTGATGCTCAGAAAACCAATGTTAACAGCAGGTCACTAAATACAGCCCACACAGTGACTCCGGGGGCAGTCACTGGCAAGAGAGCTTACATGGATGAATCCGCAACAGAATTCCAAACATGTAATCACCCTCAGTGAACACATTGGTGGGGACCATGCAAATCCCTTTCAGGGTACGTGGTAAGGAGAGGAGTCAGCCTTAGAATTAATTCCTTGAGTGTCCAGTGCTGAGCATGCTCTCAGGCCGCACCTTCTGCCACTATAAACCAACCATCCTCTCACTTGTGTTATTAACAACCCTTAGGTTATTAAAAGGGGGAGAATTACAGAAATCCAATGTACTTCTCACTACTGATGCTGTTCACTTATCCACTTCCCTCAGCTTGGACAGTGAAATCAGACTTGTCAGTGTTTGGGTTGTGTAAATGCTGCAGGAGAAGGCTTCTGGCAAATGTTGTAAATTTGATTTTATTAAAAAAAAAAAATCTACATTTTACGCCAAGCTGAGTTGACAGGTTCCTTAACCCCTAAGATTTCATGTAAACTGGAGGCCGATACTTGGATCACAGAGGGGGATACAGAGCATGCAGTGGGAGGGATTTGCCTGGTCAATTTGTCCTTTGCCTGCTCCTTGTTACTTCGGGGACAATTCAAGCTGACAGCATGTCCCTCTTCAAAGCCCACTGTGGCTACAGGAGGCTTTGAAAGGTAGTGCTTCAAGGCCAAGAATCAGCATTTTAAAAAGCTTGTGTCCCTTTAACACACAGCTAGGTTTTAAACATCTTTGAAGTCCAAGCCCAGAAGAATCCAAAGAACTTTAAAGAGCCCCAGCTTCCCCAGACAAAGCAGCAGGGGCTTGAGATGGAGTCTCATAGAACACAAATAATTTGTCTTAAAAGACACCTCAGAACTATTGGGGTACTGACTGAAGTTGCGGAAATGTCCCAGCTTACAAAATGCTTTAGTTGCATTTGCATATACATTACAAAAACAATCCTGCAGCTTTCAAAAAGCGCTTCTTTCTGTGGCGTATTGCCCATACACAGGTTTAACAAAAGATCTTGACACCCAAACCAAGAGCCTTGAAGACAGTGCTCTATCTCCACAGAGCAGGCACAGCAAAGGCAGTGACAATACAAACTTCCTCACAGTGCCTCAGCCCTGACCTGAAAGGCAGACCTCTAGGCATGAGAGCAGAGATCAGTCTCTATGCGGGAGTGTGGGGGGGTTGCTGCTGATGCTGCATAAATTGGGTCTAATAGAGTAGTTCCTACAGCCAAACACCTGGGCACATTTCAGCCTCCAGCAGGAGCAGCCTCATTATGGTCACAGACCTTGACATGACCCAGAATCCACCCAAGATAACCATGCACTTGAGGGAACTGAAAAGTTCAAATGTGGAGGAAAGGGCTGAATCAGAGGCTGAGGCTGCAAGAGAGGGACAGGCTACTAAGGAGATTGGGGAATCCAACATTACACCCCACATGTTATTCCTCAGTTTGAGCTATAATGAAGCGGAGTTGCCTGTGCTGATGGCAAAGATTTGAGAGCAGATAACTATGATTCACCCCCTCCCTGCAATTACTGGGAACAGTGAAATGACAGAAACAGGCTAGGAGGCAACTTACTTTGGCTAAACTGCATGTCTTCCGTGCTGGTGCACGGTCCCAGGAAGGACTCCAGCGAGTAGGTGACACCCTTCACCTGTTCCACTTCGCAGTTTTTCACTTGTCCAAAGTTCAGAATCTTTCCATCTGAGGGACTGATCTACAGGGAACAAAAAAAGTAAAATGCAGTGAAAAATCCATGCATCCCTCATGTTTAGCCATCAGAAACACAAGTCCACTGATCATTTGAACCCCAAAATTTCACCTCTTCCCCTTTATATAACCTCTCTCCCCCACACAGGGATAAGCCTAGCCTCTTTTTGTTTTGGACCTTTGATATTTTCATAGACCAGAAAGGCAAATAGGAAGGCCCATAAGTGAGATCCAGAAAGACCATCATTTGTACACAGTGAATGCCAATGCTGTGACCACTAAAGGGACTTACAGGTTTCTCTTTCAATAAGAGTGCCTGGTCTAGTCCTGTGCCTCGAATAAGTCAGGCTGGACTTTTACCCACTCCAACCAAGTAGTTCAGTTAGGGCCATGATCTGTTGCCATACAGCCAGGCTGGATATGGGTGTAACCAAGAGCAACAACCCAGACAGAAAAGGGGTGAGCGATAGACCCACAACTCCACTCAGGCCAGCCCAATATTCGGAGTTTTGGCCCTCAGACATAGCACACATTCCAAGGTGAGGGATGTGTAGCTCCACTAGAACAGAACAAACATTGCAAACCCCTCGTTCCCTCCTCACCACACTGTGATAGCAGCAGACTGGCCGGGACTGGGGCTTCAGCTTCCTGCGGAAGAACTCGCTGAGGTTTCTATAGTGATGAAGATCTTCGACAGCTGCTTCCTTCATGTTCACTCCAAATGTCCAGATATACAGGCTGTAGACAGGCTTCCGGAGCCAGGTGGGCAGCTCGACCTGGTTCAATCGACCCCAGGCTCGTGAAAGCAGTCGTGTTGGTACCGATTTGTACAGAGAAACCTAGAGAGAAAGGAATTACACCATGCTATTTCTGTTCTTTCCACTGCTCAGCCCTTCTTCCCTTCGCTCCCAAAATGGAAGAATCCAATTCATTCCTACTGTGACTCCCTTCACTTCAGTGGAGTTACACCAAGGTTCTGGTCTTGTCAATAAAACAAGACCAGAACCTTACCCTCCATGGCCCCATGCTGATGTGTAGGGATGGGGGACCAGATGGAGCTCAATGTAAACCCTTACAACAAAAGTAAAGTCAATTAATTTGGATGATTCATCTTTTCTGAGAAAGATAAAAAATCCATTTTGTCAGTATAATTTCTGTTGCTGTTTTTGTTGCCTTAAGGCAAATAATAAAAGCAGAAACCCATTCTTCCAATCGCAGCACAGAAGCCCTGCCAGCCAGGTACAGTGGAGGGCAGCTACAATGCATGCACCCTCTTCCCCTTGTATGCTGAAGTTTCATATGCGAGTTAGTGGAAACTGCTCCCAGGAGGCTCACAGAGAAGCAGTGCATTTGGGACATTCTATTATAGCACTAATTGGAGGCACTGAAACATTACGAATATATTTATTTTTTTGAACCCAAAGAAAACTGACTTAGAAATACATTTCTGTCTGCATTTCAATGCCTAGTGTGTTGCTTCTCCCAAGCCCATCTATTTCTGGAATTATAAAGTGCCTTGTCTACACATAAAAGGTGCACTGCTTTTAACTGTACTGGTATAATTAAAGCAATACAACTCCTCTGGTGTGGACCCAGTTACACTGTGCTTATACCTGTGTCGCTTACCATAAAGACGAATAAACTATATCCATATATTGCACCTTTCTACTGGCATAACTGTGCCTGCACAAGGGCTTATACCAGTGTAACTATAGTGGTCAAAGAAACAAACAAAAAAAAATCACACCGCAAATGATGATAAAACTATCAGTACAAGAACTGCGTGTACACCAAGCCTTAGTGTTTGGGCAATTCCAAAAAATTCACTCACCTGTTGTTTGTGGTACTTGGTATCACCCACACAGCTCATGAGAGCATGTTGTAATCCCAAAGATATTTCAGAGGGCTCCAGCCTTCCTCTAAGTTTTACACAGAAAGCTGTTTTCTGCAAACCTCTGGTAAAAGTTTGCAGAACAGGGTGGCTGGCTAATTCCAACTCTGTGAGTAAAAGGGTCCTCTCACTCCTTTCATTAGAGAAAGAGGCACTATTTATTCTCTACTCTATGGGTATCCCTCAATGTTAGGACCTGCAGAATGTAGCAATAAATACGAATAGATTCCTCTGGAGAGCTAGTCCTTTAGCCTGTTTGTTCTATTAAGCAAATTTATTTCACCTGCTAATGGATGATACTCCACTCAACTCACCTTCACTCAGACCAGTCCAGGATTCTGAGTTTTGACTGTGCTATGGATGACACTTACAAATAAAATCCAACCATTTAAGAGAGACTGCCAGATTAATTTTACTTCAGACTGAAACGTTTTAAACCAACTATTGTTACAGGTAACACTTTAGACCATGACAATAGAAGGATGAGAGAGAAATATTGCTCTGTTTTTTCTTTACACTTTACACATTTGACAGGCCTTGGACAGAGTCAGTTTCATGGTATCCCTGTAGAAACAGTTTCACCTATTTGTGTGGTTTTCCCACAGTTACAGAAGAGATAGATTAATAAATAAATAAATAAATATGAGAAAATGTAATTGCAAAACCGCAAAAATTGGCAAGACAACGCCTGAAAATACATACTTCACTTTTGCAAGTGATGGGGTTTCAAGCTGATAGTCTCTGTTTAATGCAATAGCTGTTGAAATGGCATCCTCTCAAGAGCGGGCAAATTTGTATAAATTTGCAGTAACAATGTCTAGATGATGTTCGCACACTGCAATCAGATGCATGCAGGTCCATGTACTAAAACTAAATGTCATAGTTTGAGTCAGGGATGCCTGCATTAGTACATCCTCTGGGCAGTCAGGATTCCAGGCACCCAAGAAGGAATTGAACAGCCAACCATTCTCACACAAAAATTGCAGCAAAGGAGAGACTACATGAATGTGTCCATGAAAAGGGATGGAGAAGAGGCTTGGTCTGCCTTAGCCCTAGCCCTGATATTTGTGGGTATTACTGTCTGAATGAATGCAGCTGTTTCCATTGATTCCCCTTGTTTGTTAGGGGATCATACACAAATTCTGTGCTCCTAAAAATTCATCATCTGTCTCTGAAAGGAGAATTACATAATCCCTAAAGCTTCACCACAAAGAAAAAAACAGACAGTTGTGGTAGAGGAAGGTATGCACTGCAGTTCTGCTTTAATATCAGCCATCAGCACCATGCTGTCTGTCTCTCCCCCTGCTGCCAGCCTCCCTCCATTATAATAGAACATTTGCTCACAGGGTTGTTACAAAGTAGAGACCTGCTCACACTTACCCTGCTCATAGGCCTCCATCCCACTCTGGTCAAGGGTTTAAGAGCACCGAAAGGCAGAAGATAATAGAGAATAGTCAGAGGCCAAGAACGGAGTTTCAGAGCAGGCCTAGACATACAGCTCAGCTGGCCCAACCTCCGCCTCAGGGCCAGCTGGGGGAATTGCAACCTGTAGGATCACACACACACACAAGAGGGTCAGCCAACTCAGCCTCAGAAACACCAGCTCCTGACAGAGTTTGTTCAATGCTTGTCAGTGATTCTGCAACTCCCTGTTCCGTGACTTTGGTTCAAACCTGGACCTTTCCCAAAATACAGGACCAGGCCACTTCAAAAATGAATATGAGCTGCCCAGGGCCTGGGGTTCATCGGCACAGGACAACTTCCATTACTCATGCCTACTGGCAAATTAATTAATGGCAAAACTTTTTGCATTAAACAAAGTCTGAGATAAGGTGAAAACAAGGCTGCAACTGGTCCAGCCAGCTAACACTAGAACATACACAATATGTTATGGAACACCAAAAGGGGGAAAACCCAGGAACTTGTTCTTTTGGTGTTTGAAAGAAGTAGCTACTTGAGAGGAAACATTTGCCTGTACCCTCTCCTGCTCTTGGAGAGTTAGAGTGATCAGCACAGTAAAGCACTCTGAAAGCTAGAATTCTAGGAATAAAATCCCTATTTAGGGCAAAAGTGTTAGGCAAGTGCTAAGGAAAGAACAGATGATATTCCAGTGAAACAAACAGCCACAAACCCAGGGCAATGTCGTCTCTGGCTCCAGGATTTCAACAAGGCCTGGCATTATGGAAATCCTGCATTTCAGAAGTTCCATCTACAGTGCTATTCCTACATGCAACAGTAGGATGAAATTGACCTAATCCTAGGCTCTCATTCTGTTGGGGGAGAGACAGCTGCAGTACCATAAGCACAATGTGCTGCTGCTAAGGGAAAGGGAAGGGTATATATTTGCTTCTCTCTCCTGCCTGTCTTTAGCAGCAGCAAGAGGGAATCACGCCTGTACCTCCTGGTCTCTTCAGGTGAGCCCCAGAAACAGGCAGAAGCGGTCAACATCAGATAGTACCCAGCTGGCCGTCCCCTGACTGTATTGTGTCTGTCCTACAAAGGATCACAAAAGCCATTGGGGACAAACTGAAGTATTCCTGCAGCAGGCCTGCTAGCAGTTGGTTCCATCTGGCCAGCTATTTAACACTTCAGAGACAAACAGAAGTGGGATTTGTGAGTTAGCTATTTGGGATGTGTGCACTGAGGTCAAAAGGCACCTTTCAGGTTTTACATTCCTTATTGGGCACCTCAATCTTAGAGAGATGATACAAGAACTAAAACACACAAACTGCTAAGGTAGCAGGGTAGTTACTAGCTATGGCCCATTCAAACTTTGGCCTCTTAAGCAACTGTGTTTAGGTGGGCTTTTTTTGTGAAGTAGATGCCTGAATTGAGAACAAACGAACAAACTCATTTCACATAAAGAGCCATCAGGTGGCTGACAGACTATGACTTGTGGTCATGACCAGCCTGAGCCAGAACTGAACCAGTGACTCAGCATGGAAAAGCTCCACACCCCATTCCTGTTTCCATGAGACATCTCATTGCTCCAGTTTATGCTGTCTGAGTCTTCCCTGGGCAAACTCTCTTATTCCTTTCTTCCCTTGGGGTCTCCCTCTCATTCTCAATACTTCCTGTGTCTCATCATTAGGTTAATATCCACCCGACTCAGGACAAAACATCCAGGCCTGTTTGGCACTGTGCTAACTGCTGGGGAACAATTCTTCTCCCGGCATCTTTGGAGGGGACATAGTGTGCTGAGTATGATTGTATGTGCATGCTGATTGGAAGGGGAAGGCTCCTGCTACAAGTTATTTTGAAGATCACTCCCAGCCCTTGCAGGATGAAAAGATTGGAAGAGTGAGCTGTAGGAACACACTCTACAGTTCTCTCCAAGAGAGAAAGGAGCTGGGAGACTAGAAAGGGCCAACTTGCCCTTTTTAGGGCTTGGGTCAAAAATTAAAACATCACCTGAGACGCTTCTACTGTCACCATGTGGGCTGAAGATGGTGCCTTTGGCTCACCGATTTACTCTGTAGGCTAACGTTACTTCCGCCAAGGCCAGAGAATGGCTGTGCGCTGGAGTGCAAGAAAGGCCTGAGTAGCTGAAGTATTGTCTCAGCAGCGCTACAGCAGGCTCAACAGCTTGAGGCAAGACCAGTGCACAGCACAGGAATAAGAGACAACTCACCTGCAGCTCCTCCTCCCTCTCATCCGCCAGGGCCTCAGAGCCTGACAGAGAGATGGCCTCTCCAAGAGTTTCGGAGGACAAGGTACTGCTCTTCCCTCCCATCTCCTTCTCCCTCCCTTCACTGCAGACGATCATGAACCAATCCCTGCAGAGCTGCATCCTGGCAGCTTGCTCTAAAACCCCCTTCCTTCCCACTGTCTTGGCCTGGTTTTAGAGGATTCCCTCTCTAGATTTTTTGCTCTCCCATTGATTAGAAGGGGACCAGAAGAGAAAGGAAACTCATCATTTCTCTTGTTGTACAGCAGCAACCCCATCCTTGCCAATTCAGTGCATTCAGAGATTTATAGTAATTAGGCCAAACAAAGGCTTTGCAGATGGTGGTCACTCCTTCTGCCCATCTACCCTCCCTTCAGTCGCCATCCTGCAAAGCAGAAAACACCAAACAGTACCTGAAACGGGCTCTCCTATTTGGTGTGCCCCCGGCAGAGCCAGCTGGGCCTGGACTCTCCAGTTGCGGGTGCTGCTCCCCGGCACAGCTGCCGCTGTTCCCTGAACGTAGCCGTCGGACATGAATTTTAACTTTGCGGAGGTTGTAGCAAGAGGGAGGAGGGTTAGATAAAGCTTTACAGCATCTCACCATTTCCCTGTGTGCAGATCTGGTCCCTGCAGGGTGTTTGACTGACACATCATCAGGATGGCGGTCGGTCGTAAGTCTCAGTCTCTCTCTTTTTTCCTCTACCTCCCCTTCCCTTGCTCGCTTCGGCACAGGAGGGAGGACACGACGTCACAGCTCCTAATTCCCCCGCTGGTTTGTCTCCGGCTTCCCTCTCTGTCTTTCCCACTTGCAACTCGGCTACGAGGTTCCCAGCTATTGCAAACAAACAGGCATTGTGTCACACTTCAGCAACCCTCTGCAAAAGCAGCTTTGTGCGAGACAAAAGCAACCTCTGCCTACAAGCAGCCCCTGCTCCTCTCTAGCCAAGGTTGCCATCGAAGCTCAACTCCCAAATGAACACCCTGCAGTCTCAGGCTGCTAAGAACTAATGCACTATTCTCAGAATTGCAGCCGGCTGGCCATGCACAGTTATCCCAAGAGCCAGCCTGAATGCGAGGCTGGGAGGAGGAGGAGGGATGGCGGAGAAGAGGAGGAGGGAGATAACTCACAGCTTCAATTCTGCACTGCAGTAACTGCAGCTAGATCAGTTCTGGGCTACTGAGCAAGCAGATGTGTATGCAAACACTCACTCTGCCAGAAAACCCTTTCCTTCTCACACCATCCAGCCTGGGAACAGAGGAGAGGAAAGGGAGGGAACATCTTTTCTATCTCATACAGTCCAGTTAGAGACCAACACCCATCTCAGGAACACCCTTTCCATCCCACACTGTCCAGCGAGGGAGCAGGCAAAGACAGAAAAAGGGAAAGAACGTTCCTTTATAGATATACATCCCTGCAATGAACCAAAAGTTCCAGCGCCAGCTTGAGAAACAGGCTCTGCAGAAGTTCAATAGATGCTTTATACAGTGCGCAGGACTTCCAACAATTTTTACATCCAGCAGAACTCAGAAGCCAAACCGCCAGTACCATGGGGGCAAGAGGGATTTTTGCAGTCTTGAAGACTGCATGCCCATTTTGTCTGGCACAGCTTTCGGAACATTCATAGGGTGAGAAGTCCTCTTCCATATTGCAAATTATATCTGAAAGCTGTTGACTAAAAACTGGCATTCCTGTGTTTCTTGGCTGCCCCTGGATTGCTAATGAGGGAAACTGGCAGCAACAGGAACCCAGAGGCAGAGATCAGAACTGAGCTTACACCTGACTTCTGTGTCAAGTCCAACACCAGAAATATTTTATGGTTCAATATTTAAGCAAAATGGTTAAACACTAATGTTTTAAGTCAAAACTAAGCTAGACAGCAGTTTAGTATCTCCAAAGCATGCCCACCCTACTAGTGCCACAAGTGATGTGGAGTGAGTCAGTAAGGACTTTGCTGCATTAACCCAAGGTTGGATAGGAGGTTATATATTATGCTGAGGGGGAAAAGAGAAAACAGGAGGGAGAGGCAACATTTGGAACCACATTTAGTGCCAGCCCGAGAGAATCTTTCAGGAGGAAATTCATTTAATAGAAACATATTGGAGACAAATTCTTTATCACAGATCTGTTACAAGATTCAGGTATAGACTGATTTTTTGCAACTGTATATTAAAGGGACACTAGTAAATTACAATCTTATTAGTTTTAAAAAGAGTTAAAAGTAATTCCAGGCACTACACCTACCCCTTTTCTCCTCCTGTAATCCCCTGCCAGCTTTTGTGGTTTTATAATCATGCTGTCCTATGTTTTACAATGCTTCTCTCTCTCTTCTGCTGCTATGTGAAATACCCAGATGAAAAGGGGAAACTGACTATATACAGGGAAAGTGTCAAAATTCACAAAGAAAAATCTGGAAAAATAGCCGAAACCTTTCCTCTCTGTCACAGACAGGAATATTAGGAGTTGCTAGCAATAACAAAAGGTGCAAATTTTCAACAGAAGTGTGATTTAAATCAACAGTGTCCCTTTAAAAACACTTAATCAGACCAAAGTGGAAATCATTTTCACCACCAAGATCACAAGAATGCTCAGCATGCATGTAAGTTCCAGAATCTGTGACAAGGGAAAAAATACAGTACTGGTACAGAAAGGCCAGGAGACGAACACTGCTGTCTAACAAACTTTTTCTCCTCCTCCTCACATTCCAGACATGCAGGGGCTCCTACACACAAGGAGCCTGCACAGGGTTTTCCTCTTTGTTGTGATTTTCATCTTGTTCTCCAAAGGACCCCACCCCCACTTCACATTTACCATGGATGAGGGAAAGGCCAGAGCAAACAAATTTCATCTGCACTCACCATTTAGTCCACTCTTCCTTCAAAAGTATGTGAGGTAAATACACATTTCAGCACAGTCTATTTCAATGGAAACAGCCCAATTAGCTCTCTCCTTTCAAAGAACTTACCACATCCTAGATCAAGGCGGCGGGGGTTTATTTCCCCAAGATTTTACAAAGGAGTGGAGTGAATTGAACAGCCAACCTGCACCCCAGAAGTGAATGAACATTGAAAATATAATTCCATTGTTTAATGTTGATACTACTGTAAATTCAGATAAAGTTCATGGAAAGGGAACATGTGGTGAGGGCTACCCCCTTTGGGGCAAAAACCATGTCATGACAGACTCACCTTCCTAGGTGAAGTTCCCAGGGAGAGAGATGGATTTCAGTGCTATATAAAGCCATACTTCTCCATGGCTACACAAAACTCATCTCCTATAAGTAAGAAGCCTTACATTTCTCTTATCTTTCGTCCTACTGACCCCATTACACTCACCAAGACGCAAATACCGGACTATTACCCATGGATGAGAGCCTGCCCCTCCTCTTGGCTGAGACCTGGTGAAATACTGACATACAAACACACATGGCGAGTTGCCATGCCAGCAGCTACTGCACAGGAGGGATTAAGGATACAGTAGGGTTTGGCTGCTCGGAATTTAAAGATACCTGCAATGGAAGAAAGGGGAAATGACGGGATCCTGGACCATGCCAACCCTACCCTCAGCCCAAGTGTTCTGAGGAAGGGCGAAGGAAGGGACTGGCCCAACTGAGACTGGGCATCAATTACTGAATCCCTGTCTCTCTGCTGAGGGATGAATGTGACGGATTTACACCTGGACTTCTTCTCAAATCTCAGGACAGTGCTGCAAAGCCCCTCTTACTAGCTTCACTGATGGACCTCAGAGTTCTCTAACTCTTCTCTATGGGGAGTCTGGGGCTTCAGCCCCAAACCACTCCTACCTCCTTGAACTCATCCAGAATGCATATTAAGTGAATAAAGGAAGTAATGACCATCTGCACTATAAATCCCCTGAGGAGAATTATCTAACAACAGCTAATCTGTCAAGCTATGCAACTCCACTCTGCTCCATCAGTTCATATAAGCATCATATCCAGTGACCCCGTTTAATTACTTGTCTTCTTATTATTTCTCCAAGCCCTTCCCTCAGGACTCCAAAATCACTAAGCCTGGGGATTTACAGGAATCAGAGACTGGATTAAAACACACAACTGTACATTAAACTGAAACGACATGAGCATGCGGGGCTGGGTTTAGAATCATCCAGTCTGGATGCTAGAAGCTTCTCCCTCCCCACTTTCTTCACATGTTAACAGTATGGCCATTTAAAATAGATGGTATAACTTAACACATACTGCTGGGGAAAGCTGTATGGTTAAGCATAAGCCATAAAAGTGGAACAAAAGAAAGTATCAAGCAGCAAAGATAGGGGTATTCTGAGACCCACATCACACTATTATACAGAGGAGATCCGCTGATAGTGACAATATTAGTTTATCATCAATAGTTTAATTCCTTTCCCCTGACCATAGTCAATATCTTCTGTTTAAACTTATATGTACAAAAAAGTATCATCTCTCTTCCTTCCTCACCAACTTATTATTCTGCAGAAATCCAGCAGGAGAAACAATAGCTTCCGCAACAGCCAATCAATCAGGAGATCCTGCTATTCTAAGAGCATAACAAAAAAGTGCTTTTGGACATTAGGGAAACGACCGTGGATTGGCTGTTGTAGAAGTCACATGATTTTTAATGCTGTATATTTCACTCCCCAGATTCCTGCTGGCACCTATGTAAACCTTAACTCTCTTTGTGAGTGTCTAGGCACTGACTGCGAAATGTACCAGATGCCCTGATACAGCAGGTCTTTTTTCCATCTCTAGTTTCGAGGATTCTTTGCCCATTTTTTATCTCAAACAGGCTTCCTGTAATTCCCCCTACTCAGAGAAAGGTTTGTGTAATTAGCTTCCTTTAAATGGATAGCTGTACTTCTCAACAAACGGAAATAAATCAGCTTTTCAGAATGGCCATTAAAACATTTGTTTATTCAGCTCTAAAGACTGCACAAAGTTTTTGGTAAACAATCCTTGATCTCTTCTCTGGGGCAAGGAAACATGTCTTATCTACTTTCATAAAGCAACATGTACATGCACTCTAAGTATTTTGTAATATAGTCATATCTATGGTTCTATACACATTTAATTTCATATGCTATCTGATAAAATGCCTTTCCCACAAGACGTTCAGAAAGCCAATTCCCTTCTAGGATACAGACATCTAAAATGGAAGCATATGGAGGGTGAGGAGGAATGGTTGCTTTAGACCTTCCTACTAAAAAGGAAAGCTCTGTTAAGCGCTCTAGAATCCTGAGTTGGAAACTGAACAAAGAAGCTGTGAGGCCTCACATACAATTCAGAAACCTACATACAAACCTAACTGAACAAATACTTCAGACTGGGGCTATTTTTAAAAAGGGACTATTAACTCTGTAAGAGTTGGTTCCTCAGATCAGCAGAACTCAGATTTCTAACACACCAATTCCTTTTTCATTTGGCCTGAAAACCCAAGAAAACAGTGACTAAGAATTGGTGGTCTTTGGAAGTCTAAAAGTGCTTACCTTGGTTGTACCGCACGCCTGGAAGCTGCAGAGGCTGACTCTGAATGAAGCTTGTTTCAGTTCCTTCACAGACTTCTTGTTTTTAATCTACTGAAATGTGACACTGACCTGGCTTTTTTGTTTGGGTTTTCTAAGACAAGTGAACAAAACAATGGAATGTAACCCACATAAGTGTTCCTGACAAATGCACAGAAGACTGGTGCAGCAAGAGGGAGAAAAAAAACCCTAATCCATTCCCTGCAGAAATCATATGCACTGATGTGTCCACGCCCATCCTATTAGCCCCAAACCATGGTCCTGTTTCCAAGATCAGCTGATTGTGACCTTCCGGTTCTAAACTACTTCTTCTGTTTCCTTGCCATGAAGTTGGATGTACCCACTACATTTAAGTAGGAGTCTGCTGTACTGTGGAGCTACATGCTGTGGAGTTTATTTACTATTACTCTCTTCAACAGAACAAGCTCAGCAAGAACTTAAGATAGTTTTGTTTTCAGCTGGATAGCTTTCTGTGGAGAGCAGAATGATTCTGTGAGACCACCACTAAACCCAACAGGCCACCAGACCCCAATCACGATCACCCTGCACCCAGCAGTCACTACGTCCTTGAATAATACTAAATCCCAGCCCTCTGGCCTGACACTGAATCTGACCAACCCAGCACCCTGCTAGACAAAGGAAGCTGTGTCTATGCATGCTGAAAGGCACAGAAAGAAGAGAGGGGGTTAAATTTAAAACGATCTGTGTTCGTTACCCACACACCCGCCCTGAATAGAAAGAAAGTATTAACCCAACTGCCTATGCATCTTTCTATACCCTTAAAACTACCCACAGACATTGCAAAAAACATTCAGTTAGTTCATCAGGATTTCTGAGCTGTAATCCTCTTCTCATGTCAAACAAGCCACAAAACAATCATCTCTCACCTTTATACAGTTTCTAACAGTTTATACCCTAAATTCGGTAAATGTGAACACCCCTCAGCAGAAAAAAATACATTTTACTATAATATAGCAACAAATTATTTCCCTTCCACACAGTAGGTATATGTATTTCACCTGCAGCTGTTGCTGTTGGCCAAAATAAGCCTCTAAAACACTCCAGGAGAATAACTTCTCAGATCCCCAGTGGCTGGCTGGCTCGCAGTCTGTCTACTGGATCTGATCGAGCTGCTCTTTGCTTTAAGAAAGCAGCACGATGCAGCTGGTCCTCCTGTCCAGCTCATGTTTCAGTCATTCAGACTCCACGGTGGGAACTGTTAAGGACGTCTCAATATCATCAAAAGCATCTGCATTCCCACAAAGCCCCGGCTCTCTTTTTCCCCTTTAAGAGGAGGAGACAAGGCAGAAAAAAAATGAAAGGAAACTAAAAAGGAGGGGGATAAGATTGCATGACAACATAGTCTCTCAGTTCCCCAGATGGCTTCCCAGCAGTGCATTTACAAAACAGGAGACTCATATCAGGGGCCTGGGAAATAGTATCCAGGCCTCCATTAACAAATCGCCAACTGAAAACATATTAAGACAGTTTAGGGTGAATACCAGGGAAAGTTTCTGACAGTCATGTCTGTTGATCATGGAACAGTCTCCCAAACAACCATATTACTTGGGAAATTTAAAAATTATACTGGACAAAGCACCAGTTCACTACAGAGCAATTCTCCAGACCAGGGATAATATTTGATACCAGTTGGATAGCAGAGAGCATGTACGTAAAATGATCCAGTTTAGATTTTCTGTTGCTGCTTCTTGACATGTTACCAGAAATGCCGATGTACATGTTCCCAGCCAAAGAGTACATACAGTTTTATAAAACCCTTCAGAACATTCCGATAGATTGCGCAATAGTCCCAGTTACACACATTTCAACGGAAGGTGTCTTGTGTAACGGAAGAGACGCTGTAGCAAAAACTATCCATCTGAAAACACAGTTTGAACGCGACACTGAACTCTACATCATCTTAGGCTAGCTGAAAAATGTAGGGGAAATTGCAGGCAAAACTTTTGCCACCCCACCCCACTGTTCCCTCTCTCCCCCGTTGAAATTTGAACCTTTTTGAATTTTTCTGATCAATGCTACATGAAATCAAATTTCTTTTGTATAATTAGACCTATGTCCATACAGCACTCAGGTATCAGAAAAAACAGAGGAGAAAGTATGACACATAACAGGCCATCTGGTCTAGGGATAGGATTTCACTCTTCACAGGCAGAAGAGCCAGGGTATGGAGTTGCACAGGTGGAGGATTTTTCATGGATTCTTTCTTGGGATATCCTGGTCTATGATTCAGGATCTCCCATCACAGAACATACTATTACTACTACACCACGTGCTGCCTTACTAAAATGGTACTGAGTAACGCTGCCTCACTTGTCCACAAGCAGCACTATAGAACTATCCCTGTGCTACCCATCCACCTCAGTAGGAAACATTGATTTGCAAAAGTGGTGAGCACCAAACAGATCCCTAAACGTGAATTTAGGGACCTAACTTTAGGCTTCTATTTTTTAAAGTCTTGGCCTGTGATATTAAGCTTCCCCCCTAGAAGAGATGGTTTTCACCCTGTTATTTGCCACATACAATATCAGATGTCACTATAAACAAGTGCCACCTCCTAAGGTTCACTGAGTTCTCTCTAAAGCTGTATCTTTACTTGGTTTTTGCCACTCATACTATGACAGCCACCATTACACAAAAAATAGTATTGCAAAACAAATTAGATAAGAACTGTGGAAGCAAATAAAGGACAGCAGTAAGGAACTGCCCTCTATTTAAACTCTACTCATCTTGTCACACTGTTTATCCAAACTCACTCTTTGGCCAAGGTTTCCCTGTGTAAATTATGCTATCTGTATATCAACAATGCCACAGTATCAACAGAGAAGGAAGTGGGTGGAATCGCTCCTGGATACTATATATCCAGGATACTAGGCACACAGAGGCCTTGGCCAGGAAATGTTCCCAGATAGATTTGCGCTTACTGCCTCAAATTCCTTCTTCTACCTATATGATAAATATCTACCTCTTTCATTCAGAGCTCTCTGCTTTGCCTCATCTAATTAAATGAAAGCTAATCCCTTTTAGTAATCACAGCAAGAGACATACTAATAAATTAATCAGTTCAAGCTATAAGCCACATAATGTCTCCAGGAAAGTTATAAAGAAAGGTCCAAGCCAGAAACCAAGTGTTCCCTGTTCTCCTGTAATAATATTTTCATGATTTTTAAAATTCACTGAAAAATAGCATATTTAAATAAAATTCACTGAAAAATAGCATTAACTTTACTGCAGTGATATCCTCAAACAAACCAGTACTGTGCCAGTGCATGAGAACCAGTTACTGAAAATGACTGTCTTAGTTTCAATGATGTGCAGCATCAGTGGTGAAAAAACAAATGATACACGTAAAATTTCAGTTTTAAAGAAACTACATGAGGCATACAGCTCTTCCACTCAGGACTGATTTAATGCTTTGATGAAGGAAAATCATGAGAAGACAACAAACCCTTGAAAACAATATTTAAGCCTTTGTTTAGTGACAAATATTAATCATACATCCTGTATGAAAGTTTTAAAAATATACTTGAGGAAGAGAGAAGAAATTGCTTCTATCCAGTTTCATTCTTTGATATTCCAACTCTATTTTTTTGTTGATTAAGATGAATCAATATTGATATATTATATATAGTTACATACTAAAAGAATTCAAGTAGGAATAATTATTGAGGCACAAGTTATTGCTTATTTTCAAATTTATTTCTGATTGTGCATGAATCTACACACTTTGCTAAACAGAATTAAAAACCAAGCTCTTTCACAAGGGACCAAATCTACCTGTCTGTTTTCACCGAACCTAGCACAAATAATAAGCGTTTTGCCAGTTATCACCCAAAACACTTCACTTCAGGAGAAGATTTAAGTCTTTAGGTACAAGAATTAAAACAACCAGATGTAGTATTCAAAATGTGACACCCTAGCAAACGCTAGGATTTTAGGAAGGTATTTATTTTTTACCTTGATCAATGGATTCATCTTATACACAGCAAAAAAGCTAATAATGTTAAGTCATCAGATGAATCTTCCTCAGTGGAAACCCATATATTGAAGGAGGATAAAAATAATTGTATTTAAAGTAACTATTGTAATACTTGAAATTAGACAATTGTTTGAATCTATTTTTATTATTTATATCATGACTATCACAATATTGTGACTAGAATTGGGTGTCAACACATACTGGTGTCAGTGTTTAGCATTAAGCTACATATTTATTCTCCTGTATGTTTATATCTATAGTCAGGACCACAAAGCATTTAAACATATGGTGTTATATTTGTGATAAAAATAATTGGGACTTGCTTTTGTGCCAGTAATATATATATATTTTTTTAATTGAAAAACATATACGTCCAGCATTTTAAATAGGAGTTTTATTCTTCATGGTGCCCCTTTTATGAGCTGCTTTTGTTAGTCCTTGGACCACACTACAAAGAGGAACTATTTTTAGATACTTGGGAGGGGCAGACATATGGTGATGGGGGCCATATATGTACAGAGAGATTAGATTTTACCCCTACACTCACTGGCCCTGGACAGCTGACCCTGTGTCAAAATAGTGTATGGGTCACCTCGGAGACCACAGACACCACAATAAGTTGACCTAGAATAGGGAGAGACTCCCTGAATATATTACGTCTCTAGCTTCCTTTCCTGCAGAAGTGAATCTCTTTCTATATGGAATTGTCAGGTCGAAGAACACAACGTAAGATAGTCTGACTTATGTCTCTTCAAACATACACACACAACCCAGGACCTGTGGAATCAGGAAATTGCAGCAGAAAACCAACACTGTTCATAAGTTAGGGGTATGCACAGCAGCTTCTTCCCCAGTCCAGTACTGCAGCGTTTCAGATGCCTCTCATATCCATGTTTTCTCTCTCTATAAGCTGTCTGCAGGTTCATCCCCTGGTCTTATAAACAAGGAGATAACCCTCTTCTCTCCCTTGCCAAGTTTGCTTCCAGGGATGCCAAAAATGCACAGAAGGGAAATAATGCAAAACCACAAGTCAGCAAAAATAGATGCTCCAGTTTCCAGTGAAAGGTACAATACAGCTATTATTTTGTTTAAACCCTTCATTGTTTGTAACACCCTCTTTGAAGTCTGAAAATTCTCTCTTTTTTTTCCCAGGTATTTCCCATTTGGCAGCCTTCCCCTCTTCACTCCATGAAAACATACAATGGAGCGTAAGCCAACAAAGTAGGTACCAGAAAGGCAGTGGGAAAACCTGTCAGTGTGCTGTGTGTGTACCTGCTCACCTGGAATCCTGCTTAAATGTTTGAAATTCTTTATGCGATTCCCCCCTACACAAATAAATCCTTCAGTACTAGTCTTGTCTAAAGCTAAATCTATGCTTGCAGCTCAGAACTTAACAGCAATCCCAAAAAACCCAAGCCAGGGTATTAACACTGTGGAATAAAAATAGTTGGGTAAGGAAATATTCCAATTTCACACTTCCAATGGGTTTCTCAACAATGAAAAAAAATTTTCTAACTACTAAATTAAAAAATTAAATTTTTTTAATTTTTAAAATACTTTAGGGTCCTTTTAAATACGACTACTCCCCAGAAACTTACAAGTCCCATTTATGGTACATAAAGCCACAAAATATTTTACTAACCCTATTTTAAATAAGCTGAAGCAGGTTGGGAAAGGGAAGCATGGAGGATAGATCGCAGATAAATTCCTCACAAACTGTTACAGTCCAAACTGTTCACATCTGGACTCTTCAGATCAAATCCAATTTGGGTCCCAAGTAAAAGTCCGTTTAGGGATTTCAGTCTAGTCCCTAATATACATATGCCCAAAACACAACTGACCAAGACTCAGAAATGGAAGAGGAACAGAAGGATGCTACAGGTCAGATTGAGGCAGAGGAGCATGTCCTGCACTAGCATCAGTCCCTCATTTTCAGAAATGCCAAATTTACTCAAAAACAGAAAACGGGGTGGGGTGAATAAAGTAGTTTGTAACTAGCTGCCTGTATGTTTTTCAACAAAAGAAACCTAACATATATATTATAAACTGTTTGGTCAATGTGGAACTGTATAATGTATTTAATGTTCTGTACATGATATGGGGTTATGTAATTTTTCTGTTTTTTTTTTTAAATGGGTCATTTAGGGTACTACAGAACACGTCCATGCACCTGATATTCCTACTTCAGTTTCACGACAACTTAAAGACAAAGTGACAACACTAAAGATCTACAATCACTAGAGTAGAGAAAGCACCACCTTTGAAGGGACAAGCTCTCCTTAACGGTGTGGATGAGCTAGAATCATTAGAGATTAAGATAATATTGTTCTGTGGGAAATAGTTCTCAGCAGGTGTTCACAAGGGATCTAGATAAGAATTGCCTTCATACTAATTCTGAATAGTAGTCACATTTGCATGGTACATTCCCTATCCAAGGATCTCAAAGCTTTTCACAAATATTAATTCAGCCTCAACTGTCTTGTGAGACAAACAAGAATTACCCACACTTTCACAGAGGAAGAAATGAATGCATAGAGAGATTATGTGACTTGCCAAAGATCATGCTGCAACTCAGTGGCAGCACTGAGAACACAACCAGTAATTCCTGATTCCCACTCCTATGTTTAGGGGTTAGACAGAGCAATCTCCTCCATATGCTTGTTATTGACACACTTGTTATCAACCAGGATAATAAACTCATCACAAAATGCTTTTCAATGCTCATATATGTAACTGCAGAATGCCACTACTGTAACATATATACTGACTGTATTTCCTGCTTTAATAAAAAATGAGCAGGGGATGGCTTTATGTGGCTTTTATGCTAGATTCCATTTCAATACTCAACAGTTAGCAAATTTTGAAAGTGCATTAAATCTTCAGATATGCTACCAACTCTCTACCATTCTAAGAGTACTCCAAGGCTGGGACATGAGAACATTTCTTCTACTGAGCACAAGAACTGAAGTTCCTTTAGAATCGCTGCAAACCCCATGCCTTATGCTTTATGCCAGTCAATCATCTTTAAATTCTATCACTAAAATACAAGTAAAAAAGAAACTGACTTAAACTGTCCAAGCTGCATCTGTTACAGCAATTGGTAGAAGAAATGTGTTGGCTGTACTAAGAAGTGAGAGACACCTACAGTTCTTAACATGTCATTACATTGGCTTTGGCAAGCAGGACTGGGAGGTGAAGAAAAGCGCTTTATGTCTTCTGTCGGTTCGGATAACAGAACACAATCCAGTTTTCCCCTTGTTGAAAGGAAGCAGAAAAGCATGTAGCAAAATGGGGCATGTGGTACAAACCCATCACAAATATCTTACCTCCCATTCGCTTGCAAGCTTGATTGGTATCTCAATGCCCATTTTCTCCAGCTGCTCCTCCTTGTACTTTTCATATTGTCTGTATCCTGCATATCCCCCACCTGTGGCCAACAGAAAGTGGAAGGGGCGCAGTCGGAATGTTCGCACTACCAGTGCAGCGTGAAGCTTTCTCCTGTCTAACAAGAAGAGGCAGATCTTTAGGAAACAGGACAGCTACAGAGTAAAGATGAAGTTATAAGGGAGGAAGGTCAGATCAGATACTGAGAATGTTATAGATGCATGCAGTCATGTCCCACTGACACACAAGATGCATACAAGGTCCTGTTACTGAAGATGCACACACATAAAGATGGGTCACTGCTGACCTGCGCCATCAGGAGCCACTTCCTGAAAGCATGACTTGTGATTTAAAAGTATCGCTCTTCCCCAACCACCATATCAGAAGACACTCTGGAAATCATGAAAATCTTGTTTTCTCAGATTGTTTGGCTGGGGCCTGATGTAAATAGCTCCTATTATTGATGCATGAGGAAAGGAGCTGACAATATTTCCAGTACAAACTTTAAACAGACAAATCACGAGAAGTTAGCTGAAAGCTGACGCTGGCATGACACTGACCAAAACCAAAAGATCATATCCAGAATTCCTCCCTGGATTTTAAATATCCACTGGAGTGGTAAATGTCACCTGACCCCATTTCCAGCAAATATCTTAAAAGATAGGAAGTACACTTGAATTCTAGCAGAAATGTAAAGATGAAGGCTCTTTCCACACCAGAAGCTTAACTGTTCTAACTACAAAAATATTTAAATATGGTTACTGCTTACACAATTTCCCTCTCCAAAGCAGACAGGGATGGTATCAAACTGTATTATACCCCTCCCACTAGGAAGTGGGGATCTATAATACTATTTGGTTAGCACAGTTCTCAGCGATACAATCCTGTCAACACTGCTCAGGGAAGCTGCACCGGCACCTTGTAGCTAGCATCAAACACATTTAAGTAAGGCTGTAATTTCATAGACTTTAGAACAAAGGGGACCCTTAGATAATCTAGTCTGACCTCCAAGGGCAGCCTCCCCATTGGTGAATTGAACCCCAATCTCCCTTGTGACAGACAGGGATACTCACCACTAATAAGGAACATAGTTGTTCAACGTGCTGCTCCCAGAGTGTGCAGGATGGAAGCGTTTAACAAACTGCAGTGGTTATGGAGGGTTTTTGTTTCTTTGGTTTTTTAAATGTTCTCTTATGTTACTCCACATTTAAATGCTCTTTCCAATCTTTCTCATCTATTTCTCCCTCCATTTGATATATGCATTACTGTAATTACTCCTGAGGGCAGTCTGTGCGAAAAATTTAAAAATTCTACACACAATATTTTAAAAGTCTGCAAATTTTATTTGTCAAATAAATGTAGAGACTCCAGCATGGCATTGGGGAGCACGGGTCACTAGCTGCACAAAGGTGGGAGATCACTGTGCAGCACCCACCCAACCCGGGACACGGACTCAGCAGGCGAGGCTGCACCCAACCCTGACATAGCACAAGGACTGGGCCTGCCCCAGAAACACCCCAAGGCCCTGCCCCTCCATGCCAGGTGCACCAGGTATGGACAGGCAGGCTCAGCAAGGCAGGATCAAAGTGTGGAGTGGCTTAGTGTGGGGGAATCCAGGTGTGGGTTAAGAGGGCTCTGTGTGGGGCAATCTGGGTACACGTGGCTCAGTGGGGGACCTGGGTGCAGGGGGATTGGATGCACAGGGACTTGTTAGGGGATTCTGGGTGCCATGGTAATGGAACTGTGCAGTGGGGTCCAGGTGAAGGTGGTTGGGGGTCAGCAGGGGGGAAGAGGTCTGTGTGTGTCTGGGGATAGAGCTCGGCAGGGGGGTCTGGGGGCCTCAGTGGGGGGATTCCAGATGCTGGGGGAGTGAGGCTCAGTGGGGTGGGGATCCAGGTGGTTGGTCAGGGTAGTCCAGGTGCAAGGAGAGTGGGGCTTGTCAGGGGGGGTTCTGGGTGCAGGGGCTGAGGCTTGGCGGGATAGGCTGGGTATAAGGGGGTCTGGATGCACAGGGGTTGGGTGGATGGGGGAGCAGCTCCCTGTACAGTGATCCCCCACCTCCACAGCTGAGGAGAGATAGGTGCAGGAAGCGTGGTGGTGGTGGGAGTTTGCAGAGCTACAACTGGGGGAGAAAAATGGGGGTGGGTCTGACACAGCCCTAGATGCCGTGCAGGGGAAGAGGAAGTCCCATCCTTCCCAGCCCAGCCAGGACTAGCAGCTGAGCCTGGCGAAGGGTAGGAGCCACCAGCCGGATCTTCCCCAGTCCTGCCCCCTGCTCCACAGTGATTTACCTCTCTGCTGGCTGCCCCAGGCACCTGAAACATACTGCTGGGGAGGGTCGTATGACCACTCTTGTGGCTTCCCTTTGCTTCCCCATCAGAAAGTCATTTTTTCTGTGGGAAAGCAAATAAAACTGCGGGCAACATAAATTCTGTGCATGCACAATGGTGCAGAATTCCCCCAGGAGTAATTACTCCTCCTGCTGCCCCCTGTCTCCTGCAACACAGTTTGCCTATGCTTCATTTGCTTTTCTGATTCCCTATTTCCTCTACTCTATCTTTCCTGCAATTTGTCTCCTCTTCACATTATCTATTTTTCATAGCTTCCATTTATATAGCCCCCTGGGTTTCTTTTATGGTTTACAACTATCTTTTTTCTACATTTTCCTTCCCTTCTTCAAATAGTCTGTATCTTTATTTTCCCTTGTCAGCTGGGCACATGGTCTGATATATACTTGTGTAATGGGACCTGGGACTAAAGGAGCCTGCCTTGAGGAAATAGGCAACATTAGTCCTAGAGATCAATTACTACGAAGTAAGAAAGCATAGCCTCATACATGAGGCTCAATCACCGATCTAGGCTGGATCATCAGGACTCTCATTAACATGGTACATTGCCCAATCTTGGGCAAGGAACGAACAGCTCCACATCACAGTATTTTAGATTTATTTTCTATCTTTATATATTGGGTCCCTCAAAGAGGTGCTACTTTACCATGGTTAAATATTAGAGGTTTTTACAGTGAATAATCAGCTGCTGGAAACAGAAACAAGGCATTATATAGAATTACAGTATAATATAACTTTGTGGTTCTAACCATAGAGGTCCCAACCACCATAGCTTTCATTATGGCTAGATGATAAGGGGGATCCTGAAACCCTATGGTTAGATGCAGGCAGGGGAGGAGGGGTGTCCCTGAAACTTTTTTCGGTTGTAGCACTGGGTCATGGTATGGAAAACGTTGAGAACCACTAATGTTGCTAATAATAATGGTTAATTGGCAAGCTCCTCTTGAGAAACAAGAAACAAGCCTTACACATTGCAATGTTTCCATTTTCTGGCAAGGAGGATACTTCTATGCTGCATTGTTACAGAGCAATAATAAGGAATGCCAATACCAGTACATTACAATAGCAGCACAAAACAAATGAGGGAAAGTGACAGCAGAAAGTGTTCTCCCAAAATCTTTATAACAAAAACGTTTAAAAACCCAGGCCTAATAGGCTAATTGGGTATTTTAAAATGTGTTGATAATTCTGATATTCATACTGTAGCCAATCTGAGATTTCTCAAATAATGTACCACATCAAAGAGGCAGCACTAATGAATAAGAATCACTTGGTTTTGGAAAGAACTACCAAAGGAAAAAATCTGTCTGGGTGTGGATGATCTAGACTCAGTGGGGAGTAAGGAAGCACTGCCCAAAGAACAAGGTCTCAGAATCAATTTGCCAAAGAACTGGGTATCATGTCCATAACATTCCTCTGAAGAGTGGATGAACCAGAATCAAACACAAAGGGCCTGCTCCTGCTCCCACTGAAGTCAACAAGTAGCACTGGGCCCTGAGGTTAGGGATCACTTACATAATGTGCTAGTTTGTAAGAAACAATTATATTGACTCGTTAGGCATCTAAAAAGGACCAAATCCCTTTCTAGTAATGTGGGAACACAACGGTCAGATGGTTTATCAAAATCTGTGAAGTTTTAACCATGAGCAAAAAACTAGCCTAGTATGCATCATTTTTAGTGCTTGGATGCTCTACTAACCTTCAGTGCTTACACTAAAAAAGGAAAGTTGATAAAAGGACCCACCTATCAAGTTTTTGCCTCACTGAAGTCTTGTTTACTTTACTTAATTTCATTTTTATGCATATAAGCTTTAAAAAGTGTACTCTGATCAACGTGCCTTAAAATCTGTCTTTACGTATAATTAAGGCTACGACTCTGTGACTTCCAAAGACCTCCGTGACTTCAGCCTGCTGAGGCTGGGAGCTGCAGGGCCCTGCCGCTGCCTGCGGTGGCCGGGAGCTACGGCCCCCAAGCTCCTGGCCACTGCTGGCGCGGGGTACTCCATTGCTCCCAGCTCTGGGTAAAAATAAAGAATGTGGCAAAAAGGTTATGAAGCTCCAGAAAAAAAGTTTACCGCGAGAGGAAGATATTCAGTAAAGGATGGGGAAAATTTAGAATTGTTAGATGTTTGGGGGGAAAAGTCTCATTTATCTCTTTACATTTATAAAAATATCTATAGCCACCCATCCTATGCTCATGGCACCTGCCTTAGTAAATAAATATGAACAACGTCCAATACATAAAAAGAGATCCAAAGCCCTCTAACACTCAGCTGCCCACCTCCCCTAAAACCAAAGGGGGAAAAAAAAAAAAAAAAAAAAGAGAGGCTTTGCAGTGTGCCCAGAAGTTAACAAATCTAGGCTCCGGTGAAATAAAAGGGTAGCGAGTTCCAAAGTCAAAGCACCTCTCAGAGAAGAGCTCCCTCCTATTTATATCCAGGAGACTCCAGTTCAAGAGTCTCTACTGATTTCAGCTGTGATAGTATGGCATGAGGAGGAAATTCTCTCAGGTAACCAGATCCCAAACCATTTAGAGCTTCATGGGTAAAAATGTAGTACCTTGAATTCAACTCTAGAGTGACTGGAAGTTTTATCTTCTCCACACTCCCCAGCACAAGTGCCACAGTACTTCTAATTCAGGGAATGTGGGATCCAACCTTTGATCTTTGGAATGGCAGTGCAACATGCTGTGCCTAAGTCAAGTTATTTTTTCTGGCTGAACCTCCATCTCCTTGTAAAGGACAAAATAGGCTTTCAAACTCCAATGTGACAAGATTGCAGAAATTAGTTACTTATTTTGGCAACGGTGCCATGTTCAGTGCAGCCGATACTGCCCAGTGACTTCAACTGAACATCCCGTTCCCTAAAGCTATTAAGAGTGACGGGAGTTCAGCAGTGAGCTGAGCAAGGAGCTAAGGAAAGCTTTTGTCTAGGCAGATTTAAACAAGAGGAAACAGCATCTGAATAAGTTTAGGTCTTCAGATTAATGTTAGGACTTTGTACAGACAAGATCAAACTCACAGGTTGTTTCAGACCCCTTCTAACCTCTTAATTGGGGTCAGCAAACAAGGAGAAGTGGAATTTTCCTTCTCTGGACACAGGGCAGGACATAAGACCCTGCTGCAACACTTCCTCCTCCTCCACCACACCACCACCCACCCAAAACAAAAGTGAACTATACAGAGCAATAGTGGATTGGGGGTGCTCGAATCCCACCAAACACTGTGACTTTATTGAACAAGAAAATTGTAGCTGTGTAAATATGAATAGGTTACTATGGATTAATTTAAAAGAATCGCACCATTCAGAAATGTATACATATCCTTTAGCAAAGGCTATCCTACGGGTCTGGGATAGAACTAGAGATAAAATAAATTCTTTTCCCTTGCCAGTGACACCCACTGCAAATAATCCACATTTTAACTCAACCCATGAACCAGAGAATTTTAAAAATTGGGAAAGACCCCAAAGACATACATGGTTGAGCAGCTGTTCACCAAAGAATTTTTTAAACTTATTTAAAAATCAAAATTAACTTTAACTGGTTCACTCTCCCATGGTACCAGTACCTTCAAATTAGGTATTATGTTTCTCGACTGTCTAGAAAAGTCGTTTTATATAGAAAGCTAATTTTAATAGAAGCAATGGCTTCTGGATGATTAGGAAGCCCTCCTGAAAAATCTAATTTATATCAATCTTTGCAGACAGCTTTTCTAACAAAAAAAGTCCATATATGACATGCTGGGAAAAGGACCTGGATAGACAAACTATCCTAGAGGAAAGGGGTTTGATCTGGAAAAGAGGACCTGCAACCTCAGTCTGTAGCACACTAAAACAAAATTTCTTTAAGATACTGTTTCAGGGGTACTTGAGGTGCCAGTCAGGTTAAAAATACATGTATAGACTAAACGAGGATAATGTTGGAGAAATTGTGGTAGAAAGTTTTTATGTATATATGGTGGACAAGTCCAATTGTTAGAGAGCATTGGAATTGTAATATTGGAAAAAACAAAAGGCGTCCAAAACTAGAGGAATGGTTCCAAAAAATGTGGTAGTTATGGGGAAATTAATGCAGCAATTACATACCCAACAAAGTAAACAGAAGACAAATAGATATTTAGATATCTGGTTGCTATTTATTCAATCCTTGGACAAACAAACAAACAAAAGTACTTCTTCACATAACACACACTCTGCCTGTGGAATTCATTGTCAGGGGATGCTGTGAAGGCCAAAACTATAACTAGGTTAAAAAAAGAATTTAAGTTCACAGAGGATGGGTCCATCAATGGCTATTAGCCAAGATGGTCAGGGACACAACCTCATGCTCCGGTTGTCCCTAAGCCTCTGACTGCCAGATGCTGGGACTGGACGACAGGGGATGGATCACTTAATAAATTGCTCTGTTCTGTTCATTCCCTCTGAAGCATTTTGGCACTGGCCTGTCAGAAGATAGGACAATGGGCTAGATCAGTGCTCTTCACTATCTTTGAAGTGTGGACCACTTTGGCAAAAAAAACTTCAATGTGAGAGCCACATGGGGTGGGGTCGAGGAGTTTGGAGTGTGAGAGGTGGCCCAGGGTAGGGCAGAGGGTGGGGTGTGGGGGTGAGGGCTCTGGGGTGGGGCTGATGATGAGGCGTTTGGGGTGCAGGCAGGCTGAGAACAACCCCCAGCCTTCTCCCTGCTGGCAGAAGCTAGCTCTGGAGAAGGGGCCCTCTTTTTCCCCTGCCGGCAGGCAGCACAGGAGCTCCGGGGCCGGGGGAAAGGCCCACAGCAGCCCTGCAAGGCCCAACTTGCTCCCCTCCCCAGTTCTCCTCCCCCAGTCCCTGCTGCATAGCCCTTTAGAGCTGCTATGCAGCTGCGCAGCTTAGAGGGAACTTAGGGAGCCGCACTTAGGGGCGATGGGAGCCGCCACCGGCTCGCGGGCCTTGCAATGAAGAACATTGGGCTAGATGAACTATTGGTCTGACCCAGTATGGCCATTTTTATGTTTTTCTCATGTACATTTACCTGCAGAAAAAACAGCACACCTGTCCAATATTTTTAAATATTAATGTTTGATACTTGCCTGTTTTGATAAATAGGAGTAGAGTCAGTAGTCTCACTGAATTTAATAAAATCACCAGAAACAACACATCTTGGATGGTGCTAAGAGGCTCACTCTGTAATATGGTGACACCTTATTAATGAGAGATTTGATTATTATATTACTGCATAATGTTTCTCTAAACACAATAAAAAAAGCTCACAGTTGTAATGATTATCATTTAGTTTCTGATATTTATATGGCAAGGATTTATCAAACTTCCTAAATAAACAGTTATATGAAAATGAACTGTAATATTTGCCCTCAAAGTGAGAGGGCCATGCCCAGATCGGCAGCATAACTATGAGGGCAAATATTATTCTGTACATGCCACCGCGTCTTAAGCCTTGCTCCAGCTACATGGAAAATTATGCTGGATTTCAACTCTACGCTGGAAAGGCAACGGTCCCTCCCTTAGCCCTGCCCTGATTCCCAAGTTCAGAGTCGTTAAGGCTACAAATAACTTGGAGTTCTAATCAACCTTAAATTGTATTTAATCCTTCCACTTGTTACATAGCTATCACATGGCTGAAATTGGACTTCAAGGTCACAATTTATGTCCTGTTTTGAGGGAGGTATGTTTTTAAAAAAACAAACAATAAATAAAAATCAAACAGGTTTCAGCCTGCTAATCTATCTGCTAAGCTCTGTTGCTTTTCTTCATATTATTCATGATTGGTTAAGCCTGATGTCCCCATACTAAATCATTCACTTCACAGCATAAAACTCAAAACTATCCTCTCAGAAGGTTTCATATTAGTTAAAATGGTGTGGTTTATCGTCAGATTTATTATCTATGATTATGCTATTACACAGAGCTCAGTATGCATCCATACAAACTCCTTCATTTTCACAATTTCTGTTCAGCAAGACCTGCAAGATAGACAGACCTGGCTGGGTTCTTGGGCCACAGCCTTTTTGCTACAGGTACTCTCAAGCAATTAACTATCAAAGGAGGTCAGAACAAATCATGAAACCAGTCTACAGAAAGATGAGACTTACTCATTAATGACCCAACCTCATTCCAAGTCTCTTACAAAATGCTGACTCAATTACTTTGACTGGTTCTAAAATAGGTATCAAAAGAATAGCAGTTTCGAGGTTCAGTATTTGCGGAAATAGGACATTGCCAATACAAGCCCTTTAAAAATTCCCTAGAGTACACTTAATGGCCCAGTATTAGTAATTTAAAAGGAAATGTGTTCTAGAGCAAAGGCTTAGGAGCCAGGAAGGTACTGTGTAATAAGAATGATTTGGACACTAGCTTGTTGTTTGATTTGCATATCTTAATTTCCTTGTGTTTCAATCAACCCAACTAGAAAAAGAGGTAAATCAGGAACACCTGGTTCCTATGGCTTGGTGGTTAGTGCTCCATCCTGCTATGCAGATGTACATTTGAGACCCAGCCTCCCATTCACCAAGATGAAAAAAACCTGTAGTGAACCACACAGCTCCTGGGAAAGACAGGGCGTGCCTTGCATTAAACAACAGTATCATCTCTGGTAGATTAAAAAGTAACATCAGTGAGTTCCAGAGGAAGCACAATTGATACTTGAGATGATTTTGAAATTGCCTGTGATAAGTTATGAATATTATGTGTTGACCTGATTATTGTGATGTCTACTGTATGGTTATAAGTTAATTCAATAACAGGATTGTTAGGGAGAGTGCAGATCCTGAGATGCGTTTCCCAGCAAACATTTAAGAGACAATGCAAGAGCCGTTCACTTTGATGCTCTGGCTTGACACCTTCCAGAGCTCATCAACCTGGTTTTGGGGCAGCCGGTCAAAGCCTGTGAGCAGACACAACAAAGAAGTTTGTCTGGATTTAAAGAGGCAACCCCTCAAAGGACAGAGGAAGAGCTAAGGTGAACTCAGTTTCCAGAGGTCCAGAGTCTGGGGTAAAATAAGCCTGCCTAGGACTCTAGCTAACATGGACATACATGAGTGTAGATCTTTTGTTGTTTTAAAATCCTCTCTCTCATGTGATGCTTTGTCCCTCCTGTTAATATTAAACAATACTTCAGTTTAAGAAGTCTGGTTGGTCACTATTCACCACTGGTACAAGCTCCCAAAGAAAAGAATTGCAGGTACTGAACCCAGTCAGAGCTGCTTGGGTAAGCATGGCTGATGCACAATATTGTACCCTAGGACCTGGTTTAAGACTGGGAGAATCACAGATTCCACTCAGACAGAGGTAAGGGCTAGCGAACCAAGACCTGAGTTGGCTGCACTCACAGGCCAGAGAGGAATAAGAAGAGCAGCTAGCTTTGTAACCATGACTATTGTCCTCAGATTGAAAGGAAGCCAGCTATGATGCAAAGCTTTGAGGATCTTAAGAACTAAAGAGTGTGAAAAACAACTCAAAAGAAAAACCATGTGCTGCAGGCAAGATTTCCAGGTAACTAAAATACCCTCAACTCCACCCCAACAAAAGTATTTCTAGTTTCTGGGGAAACATCCCCCTGGCATGGTTGAAAGTGAGATCAGTTCTGCTTTTCCTGCTTTAGCAGAGGTCGAGCAGTGTTCTGGAGAAACCTCTCTTGGATAGCTATTGAATAGTGCTATTGTAGCCGTGTTGGTCCCAGGATATTAGAATTGCTGTCATTTCAATCTACTCCTCCACAGGTAATGGCAGATCAGGGACAAGAAAAAGGAAGCTGTTTGCCATGATTGGGGAAGCTTACAATAGCGGTCCAGACTATTTGTCTGAAACACTCTTGCTGCTTAAGTTAAAAATTCTCCTTCCCTAGTATTAGCCAATATGAGGTCAATCAAAGTTTTATCTATCTTCTGCATGGACAGTTTCTACAGTGAGAAGTGGAGATTTGCCAGTTTTATGGGAGGTAATACGCTGGAAACACAGGCACTGATTCCAAGAGCAATATACACACAATATTTCAAGTATGTATATACCAATTACATCCCTATTTAATGTAACAGGGGAAAAAGAGATTCTATTACTACCAATTTGCCTTCATTACATATTTCTTCCTTTCACATACCAATGTAATACTTTGTGTTGCTATAGTACCTTCTATCCAAAGATGTCAAAGAACTTGACAAAGAATTAAGCCTTATCAAAACTCCTATGAGATGTGTAAATATTCTCATTTTACAGATAGGAAAACAGAAGCACATATAAGAGTTAAGTGATTTTTGCAAGGTTACACAGTAAGTTCATGGTACAGCCAGAAACTGATTGCAGTCTCTTGACTCAGTCTTTTGCTTTAATCACTAGGCCATCGTACCCCCAACAAGACTTACCTATTTGTAATCACCTGTTACTTCAGCTTTGAACTGCTGTATTTTGACAGAGCACCAGCAACCCTGCAACTGAAAATATATAGGAGAAAAAGATCCCTCACATACCAGTGAAAAGGGTTCTGAAAGATGGCTGTTTCCAGATGACCAGATTCTTCCTCAGAGAGAGGTTCTTGTGCCAGGAGAAACTACAGTCAGTCAGCACACTATATACAACAAAAAAGAGACAGGTGTCTAAATATGGACATATTTTACCATGTAAGTGTATATAACTAAACAAATACATCTAGATAAGCTGTATATTCAGAAGCAGACTCACAAATAAGAAATAATCTCAAAGAGTATCACGAAATTCCTATTGAACCCATTACATCCTAGCCTACTCTAACAGTTCTTCCACCATCTCTAGGAGATTGTGTCAACGTCTCTCACAAGATTTGGGTTATTTAAATGTTTAATCCAGTTTATCTTGATTTTTTTTTCTTTCAAAATATCTATCCATGTTCAAGTTACATTAATGCTGTTACAGAGATTCACCCTTTGAGGGAGGTATTGTGTGTGGATCTCTGGTACATCCTTTCCAGTACAATTTATTAATGGCTTCACCACATATATATTTTGTTCTATTTCCACCAGGTTTGTGACTGTGAATACAATTTGCTTCATACCTTGTTCTTATTTGCAATGCTGTTTGGGGCAAGATTTATTCCAGTTAAGATTTTACAATATTCTGTTACAGTTAGATCACTTTTTAAATTCTAATGTCATCTTCTGTTTTATATACTGCCCGGACCCAGATTTTCTACAGCCTGTTTGCAAAGTTCTGTCTCTCTCTCTTTTTTTTTAAAACAGCAAATTAGTGCTGGTAAGAGGAGTTGAATGAGTGTCCTGGAGCCCAATTGTTCCCCTACCAGACACCAATAACTCCTTCTGAAGTTAATAAGAGTTTATTTGTATCATGCCAGAGAGAGAACACGGGCTCTGGAGACTTGCCAACATGCATCAACTTCGATCTGGAGGGAATGTTTACAATGGAGAAAGGAGTTCAGTCACCATGGTCAATTCAAATGGCCTCTTGCCAACTCTGTTGGTAGATTCTGTAGTGTGATCATTTGGCCCCAGAAACATTTAATCTCAAATAGGTCAGTAAACAGCTGTCACATGGGAACTTCTTTCAGTGACAACTCATTTCATGCACACCCAAACATAAAGGTTAGAGGGTCCATGTCTATTATGGGTCTTGTGAAACATCCTGTCCCTTTATTTTTAGAATCACGCTATGGACTATCTAGAGCTTAGATTCTTTATCTCTTTCCCTGTTACTCTGTGTATTCTTGAACCATGATGCCAAGTGGCTCTGCCGCTCTGAATACACATAGTGAAGCTCTTAACAAGCCAGCACAGTGAAGAGCTTCTCTCAAGAATTACACATTTAAAATTTACAGTTTAAGCTTTTCCACAACTATGCATCTGAAGAGGAGACATCAGAGGGGGAACAGGAGAAATATGCCTTTTCAAAGTCCGTGAATAAACGTGTTCTTGAAGCTTGGTCCCGCCATATGCTGCCACTGGATGGGACTACAGGCCCAAGTTATTAGAAAATGAGAGCCAAGTGTTCTAGTGCTAATGAGTGTATCCTCCTGAGAAGGACGGGGCTCTTGCAGAAGCTAGTACAACCTACTCATCCCGTAAATGTGGGTGCCATGAGTGATATGTCTCAGTAGCTCTCTCTCTCAAATCTCTGTGTTCTTTTGGTTTGACACCACACTGAACTCAAAAGTGTCTTACTACGCTATAAGGCATTGCACCAATTAGAGTCTTTGGATTACATAAATTGTCATTTCCTTATGTGCAGTCTGATCAATGGAGGGCTCATAACTGTTTGACTTTAGGACAGAGTCCTACACATCTACAGACTTTACACTTAGGACACATCTCCTTTATTAAAATTCTCCAAAGGGCACCCAAGAATAGCCTCTCTCTTGTCCCACACTGATTGTGCGTAAACTGAGGCCATGTCTATACAACAGATGCTACAGCAGCACAGCTATGATGCTGTAGTGCCATAGACCATGTCTACACTACAACGCCACAGCTATTGTGTTGAAGCTGTGCCGTGATAGTTGAGCAGTGTAGACTCCTACATCAATGGAAGGCGGTTTTCCGTCAGTGCAGTCAATCCACCTCTCCAAAAGGTGGTACCTAGGTTGACACAACCATTCTTCCATCGATCTAGCCGCGTCTACCCTGGGGCTTAGGTCAACCTCAGTGCAGTGCTCAGGGTGCAAAATTTTCACACTTGAGCAACACAGATAGGTCAATCAAAATTTAAAGTGTAGATTTGGCCATAGTGTAGCCACTTTGTTGGAAAATATTTTCCTTATAAGTTTAAGGTTTACTATGACTTAGTTGTCACATAAGCATTCCTTTATTAGTCCCAAAGGCCACTTGGTGTTGGTTACATCCAAAGTACAGATATAAGCATATACAGCTATATTCTATAACCCTCAACAATACAGTTATAAATACTGGCCAAAACACTTACAACAGATTCAGGCCCAGGAGACACCTTCTTACCATCGTGTGACCCAGAGGGGTAATGAAAAGCTCTGACAGCCCCTAAAAACCTTGCTTTTTATACACTAAGTGACCCTGTTAGCATCTACAAACTCAAACATTTAAATGTATGACTATTTATCCTCATTCCACTATAACAAAACATACAGGGGAGGCGGGGGGCATTTAAGAATCACATAGCAACCGTGTGACCCAGTCAAAAGAACTGTGGACTGCGACTCAGAAATCCTGGGCTCTATTCTTGGCTCTGCTATTGGCCTGCTGGATGACCTTAGCCAAGTCACTTTACCCTCTCTCTGTCTCAGTTTCCCCATCTGTAAAATGGGGATAACAACATTTCCCTCCTCAAAGTTCTTTGAAATATGCTAATGAAAATTACGAGTTAAGAGCTTGGTATTGTCACCATTACCCGGCCATAGCAACATCTCAATGGCAAATCTACATGATAACAGCTATGACCACTAACTCCTACTAACAACATTTTTCGGTTTAAAAAAAAAAAAAAAAAAAAAGGCACTAGAAAATTCACTGACAAAAAGCTTCATTAACTCAGAGTTACGGTTGCCCTTTGATATCTCATACCTGTCCAGAACACAGAATTCAGCAAAACTCAACCCTCTGAAAACCAGGAAATGAAGAGTTAAGGTATATATTCACAGAGCCACAACTCTGCCATCTTTGAGTAATGCGCCAATACAGCCATAGCACATACTTGCATTCAGCTCCTGTTCAGTATAGTGCAAAAGCAACCTATAGCTGTTCCACACTCAAACTAGCCTACTCCACAAGAAGCATACCACATGCCTTATGCACATGCTATCTAACGCTGTGCTTTCACTTGTCCGCCATTAAACCCACAGTCATGTCCCATCCAACTGCTAACACCCGATGGCAAGAACATTCCTGTGCCCCGCCAATTACACAAGCTACTCAAGGGAGCGCAGTGCTGAATCTCCCAAGGTACACGGGAACCTCTTTCCCTGGATCACACACACTGGGCTCAGGGAAAGGGGTTCACACACACCCTTGAGGGGTACAGCCCCCCAAGTGGCCTCATATAATAAATCAGATCTCTGCCAAGATGCTCCACATAATCCTGCCACCATTCATACAGGGAATGCAGCTGGAGTCCATGTAAGGGCTAATGCTAGATCCTGGGAAGCAGAGTTGGGGTTGTACTTAACTCTGAATTGCCTGATTTTCCCAAGTTTGAGTTTTGCCCTCTGTCTTCTGGTCCAGAATGGCACAATGGGGCAAACTTAACTGTAGGTTAAGGGAGGTTTTTTTGTCAGTAAATCAGTCTTGTCACTTTGCCCTCAGTAACTAGAACCTATGTACCTGTCTGTCCTCGATAACCTGAAGCATAGCAATGAACACATATGTTCAGACTCTCACTCCCAATGTATCTGAGTTTGTATGGAAGGAGATGAACGAGGGAGGCTGAGTTCAGATCTCCTCTGCCCTCACTGACCGTAGCTGAGGGATGTGGGGGAACAGTGCCAAGCCCCAGCCCCTCTGCCCTCACTGACACTAGCTAAAGGATGTTGGGAGGGGGTGTGTGCCAAGCCCCAGCTCTTCTGCCCTCACTGACCCTAGTTGAGGGGTCTGTATGTGTGGGAGTGCCCAACCCCTCTGCCCTCAGTGACCCTAGTTGAGGGATGTCGGGAGGGGGTACCAAGCCCCAGCCCCTCTGCCCTCACTGACCCTAACTGAGGGGTGTGTGTGTGTGGGGGGGGTCCAGCCCCTGCCCTCACTGACCCTAGCTCAGGGACATGTGTGTGTATGGGGGGGGGTGCCAAGCCCCTGTGCCCTCAGCAGCTTTGGGGGCGGGCGGGTTCAGAGCCCGTCTCCACTCTCCCCACAGCGACACGTGCCGGGGTCTCCCAGGTGACAGCGGGGGGACGCCAGGGCAAGGACCCGCCTCTGGCTGCCAGCGGACAGGCTCGGACGGTTCCCCACCCTGTGCCCGCAGTGACCTGCCCTGCCGAAGGAGGCAGGTGCCCACCAGCCTGTCTCCTCCCCAGCCCCCCCCTACCTGCTCCTCCGCAGCGCAGCCCCGCACATTCGCTCCATGGCCGTCGCCATCTTGTAGCGAACTGCCGCACACTCCGCTCGGCGGGGGCGCAGGAGGCAGGCAGGGGGCGGGGCCAAGGAGGCCGCAAGCGGCCGTGTTCGCACCGCCCCCTGGCGGCGGCCTGTGGGAGCGCAGCCACAGCCGCAATCGGGGCAGGCCGAAAGGGGGCGAGGCTGTGGTGTCCTGTTCCTACCTAGGAGGGGGCAGCGCTGTCTCTGCGTGAGGGCACAGTCACATTTTGCCTTTCCCTGACCGCTCTCCTCTATGTCCTACAGTCGCAGGCCATTTTGCAAACGCGTATTAGGGCTCAGAACCACCCTGCACCCTTCCCCCTGGAGCTGGGTAAGTGTTAGCCCCATTGTACAAAAAATGAGGCAGAAAGGGGCTAGAATTGACATGAAATCATGTAGGAAGTGAGTGGTGGAGCTGGGACGAGAACCCACAAATCCAGCTGCCATATCACCTTAGCCTAAGCCCTAAAGGATGTTTGCTCCTGTGAAACGAACTGTTATTCTACACTGGTGATGAGTATTTTTTCCTTGGCCAATCTGAAACAGCAATTAGCATATTTTCATTTCCAGTCTCTATTTTTTTCACATCACAACAACGAGCTGCAGAACTAAACATTTGTATAAGCAGCCCAAAGGAAGATGCATTCCCCCCCCCCCCCCCCCGCGGCTCCCTGCATTTTCACTATTACAGAACTAATATCTGCATTGGAAATACCTCTTATCTCTGTCTTCTTTAAACATGGGGAGCCAAATGCAGCCCTAGCCTAAGAGGTATGACTTTACTAGGAACAGCAACCGTTAGCACCAGAGCTGAATTAGGTCGAGGGTGTCATAAGGGTACAAGAACATTTTAAATTGTCTGTAAAAGTACCATGCAATACGGGCACAGTTGATCCAGTCCCTTAAAGTGAGCAGTTATGTCAGGAATCAATTTGGTTTAGGGTGACTAGATAGTAAGTGTGAAAAATTGGGATGGAGGACAAAGGCGTGATAGGTGCCTATATAAGAAAAAGCCCCAAATATTAGGACTGTCCCTATAAAATCAGGACATCTGGTCACCCTAATGTGGATCTCCCATCTGTTATTTCTCTAAAGTACAGACTAACTATTATATTGAATCTTTCTTAAAAGGTCTCCTTTCGCCAGCACCTATTACTAGCACTATTATTGTTAAGACATACAGTAACTATACTATAACTCTCTCCACCTTACAGAGCTGGGGGGAAAAATCCCATCCCTTCATGGAGAGCTGGTCTGACAAGGCCAGGGAAGCAGAGACTCAAGTAGGTGAGTAATGCAAAGATTAGAGTTAGCCATCACATGGGCCTTTTTAAAAAAACAAAACAAAACAAACAAACAAAAAAAAACAAAAAAAAACAACCTGCATGTGAAAACTTGCTTCATGCTTGTGTGGAGGCAGCTGAAATAAGGATAATACAAGATGTATGTCAGAGAGGTGGGTGTGAGGGACTTGGAGTTGCCTGTAATGATGAATGAGTATTATGTGTTGACTTAATATTTGTATATACTGAGTTGATGCAATAGCAGGATTGTCAGGCAGGGTACCCAGGAAAGGCGTAGTGGTGGACATATATCTCAGCAAACACTTGAGATACAATCCAAAAGCCATTAATTTTGATGTCACAATTCATCACCTGTTGGACCTGCCACACAGGTTGCCGCAGGAGTGACTCAGGCCCTGTGAAGAAAGATGGGAATCAAAAGATCCAGGAGGATTAGGAGACATGCACTTACGCAAGGAGGGGACAGGTTTTTGAGACTGACACCCAGCCTCCAGCAGTTATGATTCTCGGTAAAATAGATGTGGGTGTAGACTTCCTGTTTTAAAACCCTTTTTCTCTTGTGATATTTTCTTCGCACTGTTAAGATTAAACAACACTTTGGGTTAGGAGGGCTAGCTGGTCCCTGTATTCACTGCTGGGTATGAGCTTCTAATGAGCAGATCCACACGTGAGCCTAGGCAGACCTGTTTTGGTAGGGACAGTCAATACAGGGGACACTGCAGGCCAGGGCCCCACTCTCAGAGTGGTAAAAACCATGTAATTCTACCTTAGGAGGGGTAAAGATGGGAGATCTGAGACTAGGCAGAGACCCGAAAGAGTTCAGAGGTGGAGCTAGTCTTGTAACCATGACCATGGGAAAGGTTACAAGGCATCAAATGCATTACAGTATGTGTCTTGGAAGCGTCTAAGAATAGAGAAAGGAGCAGTGTAGTCCCAATGCAGAAGTGCAAAAGGAGTAAGTGGGGAACATGGAAGGGGAGGAGCACTGGGAAAATGAATGAGTATAAGAGGGAGTGTATTAGGTGGGAGGGGTCGGAAGGAATACTGGGGAAAATGAATTAGTGGGGAGGGAAGAAAGTGTGCTGGGAAAGTCCATGGGTGGGGGTTGGGTCACTGCAGGAAAAAACAAAACAAAAAAGAACGCTGGGGATTTAGCCTTCTTTCTCCAGAACACAGGAACTGGAGTATATGTGCCATACCCTGCCAGTGAATAGGAAAGGGTACTGAAGAAATCCCTATTAGCAATAGTTTATGCACTAGCTCAGTTCTGTGACAATGAGTGATACACCTCTGCTTAAACTCTGTTTTTAAATGTAGGCATGATGGCCTAGTGTGCAAATAATAGGGCTAATCATATCCCCTGCTAGGATGACTAACAGGTAACCCTTCATTCTAAGTGCTCAGAGAAGGGAGAATACATAATACAGAGAAACCTAGATTCAGATGACATTCATGCTAGAACATGAAACAGCAAGAGACAGGAAAGTAAGTAAAAGCACTGCTCTGGCCTGAATGCCCAGGTAGGCACAAGGAAATCACTTTTGCCCAGATCTCAAAGGTATGCAGACTCTTAATTTCAAAGTAAGTTAGGAGCCTAATCACACTTAACAATTAGATTGACTAGCTACATCACTCAAGGCTGTAAAAAATTTCATGCCCTGAATGTCAGTTATGTTGACCTAACCACTGTGAAGACAGCTAAGTTGATGGAAGAATTTTTCCATCAACGTAGCTATTGCCTCTCAGAGAGATTGATTAACTACCTTGATGGAAGGGTTTTTCCATCAGTGCAGGAAGTATCTACGCTATAAGGCTATGGTGGCACAGGTACAGTGCCACTGTGGAGGTTATGTAGCAGCTGTCATGTAGATGTACCCTAAATATCTTTGAGAATCTGAGCCTTTTTGATTAGAGTTATTTGTAACTATATAGCAGGTATAAACATTTTTTTTAAAAACATGATTTTTGGCAGTGGCCCTCAGAGATGTGTGGTCCAGTGGTCTGAACAAGTCTCTTAAATATTCAATTTCCCCATCTGTGAGATTGAGATAATTCTTACTTACCTCAGAGGCATAGATGTCCAGTGAAAAGGGAAAGACCTATTCATTTTAAAAGCAAAAAAAGTTAGCGTTTTCCCTGTGTCTCACAAAAATGTATTTACTTCAATGCTTTTTACTAAAGATCTTTTTTTTTTTTTTGTGTGACTACAGTATTTCTCTTACCAATGGCACAGATTTCATTTATTTCTCATGGTACAGTGTGTGCACTTCTCATTAACAGTCTTCAACCACTGGTACACTTACGCAGGGAAATTGTGAGGATTAATCACACAGGGGCTGATTTTCAAAGAGTAAAAGCCCCAGATATGCAGATATTTTTACACAATTATCTTTCTTCACATGTTTAATTACTCTGCATACCCAAATATCCAATTTGCCTATGCAATCAAAATAACTGCACAGGAAAAGACAGGCACAAAAGTCGGGTTCTTACTATTTGTAAAGTACTTTACAGATGAAAAGCACCATCCTGAATTAATAACTCCTCATGCTGCTATACTAGAATGGAACCACAAAGTGAGACAATGCCAGGTAGGTGTAGGACAGATTTAAATTTAACCACCACAACTTCTTCCTGGAGCACTGTGACATTATCCAGGGTACTGTCTGGACCAATGGACAGCTGTGTCGCCTCAATTCTCCAACCTGGGATGACTTTTACACTGCTTCGCTGTGAGACTAACCACTCCTGGTCTGCTCTCTCTCAGTCTCCAGCATGTAAATCACTCCCAGCTATACTGTATGAGTGCTTTAGCCAGCCACTCCTGACTTATATTACAGATGGAAACCAGCAAATTCCCAGTCCCAGACTTGTCCCCAGAAATGCGAGTCTTGTACTGCTGGTACCCTCCTGGACAATACAGGCTCCTTGAAAGTCCATCATTTCATTAATAGAAAATGATGTGCACAAATCTTATTATCCCAAATGGTGTTTCCCAAACACTTCAATCCAAACACACCGGCTTAGATAAAACAATAAAACGAGTTTATTAATGACTGAAAGATTAAGTGATTACAAGTAATGAGGCATAAAAGTCAGAATTTGGCTATAAAAAAATAAAAGGCAAGATGAACTAATATCTCACTTAACAAGCTAAGTGAATTCAAAGCAAAATGTCTCTCTCATCAGATGGTTTTGCAGTCTTATCGGATGCCTTTCAGCCAGAACTCCTCCCCCAGTCCAGTGCTCCTTTCCTTGTCTTTCAGACGTTGTGGATGTTCAGGGCAGAGAGAAAATCTGGGGAATTTGCTCCCATTTCTTATAGCAATTCTCGTATTTGAGACTCATCTCCAGCTGGGGTTCAGGCAACAGAAAGTCTGTTTGCAAGGGAACCTCCAGCTGTTCCATTACGAAGGTGATAGTCCATTTGATTATGTTGACACCTAGCTTAGGTGTTGGCTAGCCTTTTGTATCTGGGGAACCGGTTGAAGTGGTTTCCCCAGACTTGGAACATGTCTTATACAATAGAACTTTATAACTTCACGTACAACGTTGCCACACACATTTTACCAGGACAGTAGCGTTCACCAGATGAGTTTTCAAATGATACAGCACAAGGCATACTTTGTACAAAATCTAGTTTGTAAAAAGGGTGAACATTAAGGTACAGACTCACAAGCACAGACAAGGCAACTAATGAGTTCTGTTCAGGGTCCAGGTGGTGTTTGTGAGCCTGAAGTTACTGCTGGAAGCCTACAGCAAAAAATTAGGCACCAGGATATTGCATGCTCCCACATTGTGTCTGCCTGAATGTTGTCAGGATTGTACCTCCAAGAGAGGCCTGCGCATGGTAGAGCATAACATACACTAATGCTTTCCATCGATGCCTAGGAATAGGGCCTCTTGCGCCTCCTTAATCCTCCTCTCACCTCATGGCTGGCTGCCATTCCTCCTGCCTACTCAGACACACCATCCATTTTTCAGTCTTCTCTGTTGTTTCTATTGGTTTCTTGTGCTGATGCCTAACCCCTCTTGTTTTCTGTCAGCAGCTCCAGTCATTGCATTGGAATCCCTGGTATGAGACAAGAGGAGGCTTCGGGTATAGTGGGATTACTGCTGCATTGTCGTCATCATGAAGGCAGCCACAGCCACCTTACTTGTCCTGGGTACCTTCACCCTGTTCTCTTCAGGTAAGACTGGTGCAGAGAGGGAGGGAGAAGGGCAACAGTCATCAGAACATGAACTCTCAGGCACTTTATGCTTGTTTTTTTTTTTTTTCTCTTATGGTACAAAATGGTTGCTGTTAGGTCTGTGTCTATTCTGATTACTTCAGTTCTCATCTGGTATTAGTCTCCCTGTTTGATCTGTGGCAGATGTTGACTTCATTAGGGATCCTTGCAAAAGCTGAATGCAGTTGTTCTTTGGCACTTATGTTGCAACATTGTTTGCTTTGAATAGTTGATGAGACCTGTTTGTTCTCTAGCCCTAACACAGTGAAACAATTTAGGCCTAGCCTACCTCTAAAATTTAGAAAAACAACAAGGAGTCTGGTGGCACCTTAAAGACTAACAGATTTATTTGGGACTCCTTGTTGTTTTTGTAGATACAGACTAACACGGCTACCCCCTGATACTCTAAAATTTAGATCAACCTACCAACACAGTTTAGGACGGTGAAAAATTTCTTGCCCTAAGCACTGCAGCTAGATCAACCTAACTTCCAGCATAAATGCAGCTAGGTGGATGGAAGTATTCTTCCACCAATCTAGTTACCGCCTCTCGGAGAGATGGATTACCTACATCGACAGAAAAACTCCTTTCGTCAATGTAGAAAGCATCTATGCTTCTGTGCTACAGCGGAACAGCTACAATCCCATTGCTGTGCTGCTGTAGTGTAGACATAACCTTTTTATATTTGGAATGGAGCATCGTAGAAACTAAGGTTCTCTCTTAAATCCAGCTGAACTATGATTAAAGCATGGGGCTTGGCAGCTCCTGACAGTATTGGCAGCTTACGTAATTAAACTTATACATTTTAAAATAAAATTTCTGCAAAAAACAAAACCCAAACCCAACCCTATATTAAGAAAACAATGTTACACAGCTAAGCACTTATAAATCAGGGAGCTACAATGGTAAAGTTGAATATACAACTCTTTGAATGCATTTGATCTGGTCTTTAATTACATGATTATTTTGTTTACACAGGGTCCTCTCTTCAGTTACATGATCACTTATTATTTTGCATACATCATCTTTTTTGTACCACTTTAAACACACAGCATTTCTTTGTACCACGTATGACAATGTATTCTGGACACATGTCCACGAAAGTCATTTAAATTAAGAGTGCACAGTAAACTGTACCTGTACAGTATCAGAGGGGTAGCCGTGTTAGTCTGGATCTGTAAAAAGCAACAGAGAATCCTGTGGCACCTTTAAGACTAACAGAAGTATTGGAGCATAAGCTTTCGTGGGTGAATGCCCACTTCATCAGACGCAAGACTGTACTTGTACAGTGCACCACAGATTAATTCTAGAGCTTAAGATAAAAGTGAAAATTTACTAGCATCTATAGGCAAATTTAGATCCCAAACCTGCAAACATTTATGCATGTTCTTAACTTCATGCATAAAACTAATCTCATTGACTTCAAGGGGGTTACTCACATACACAAAGTTAAGCTTGTGCATACGTGTTTGCAGGATTGGGGACCAAATCTGTAACTAAATTAGCTTCATAGCTAATTGCCTTCTCCACTGAATATCACCAAGGAAGGCTGTGCTGATGGCTGAAAAGAATGTATAGGACATGGATGCGAACTATGAAACACATTCCTGTGATAACATACTATATTAAAAAACCTACACCAGTAAAGAGAGAGACCATTATCACAGCGAAATTAGAATTGTCCAAGAATGAAAAATATTACCAAAAACTATGCCTATGCATCTGAGGTTATAGAAAAAGTTGTATTATATACTGTATTATTTCAGAAACAATAATACTTTGCACTTATTATCAAGATTGAACACATCGAAATAATCAGAGATCAGACTTCATCAGTTTCTTTCTAGATGTGCCCTCGGGACATGTGATACTCTCAGAATGCTTTCAGGCATTAGTTAACCTGTATGTCACCCCCAGCAAGGTAGGCAGGGATGTTCATTTTACAGATGGGGAAATTAGCACAAATAAGAAATCTGTGTCTGCTCCACAGTCAGAGAGAGAGCTGGGAAAGGAACTCAGAATTTGTGATTCACAGTTTTATACTGTAACCTCTAAAACAGAGTTCCCTCCCACAAACCCACTGCAGGAGCTATGGAAAAGTGTAGTCAGTTCTATGTAGAACTCTAGCCTGAATGGATGCTGTCAATTTAGTAGCTTGGTCTTCATCTTGTCTCTGCTTTTTAGTATCAATTCAAGGCTACTACTGATCTGGGACACACAAACAACAGTCATCATCCTTTTTATTGACAGTATCATTTCTGCCCCCTAAGGTGAATCTGGGGTTAATGACGACCAGCTAACAAACACAACTTGACACGTCTACACTAGCTGCAAAATCCTACTTAAAGTCATTTTAGTGAAAACATGGCAGCTAACCCAGTTTAAAACATAACCTATTTTCCTTGTAAAGAATGGCCTTCATGATGCTCCATTCAGCTCTACGGGCTGCTTTCATGGGAGAGAGCCAAGAACGGAATTCCAATTCCAGCTCTGTTACTGCTTTTCAGTGTCATCTTGGGAAAGGCACGTAACCTCTCTGCATATCCGCTATAAAACGAGGATAATATTTCCTGCCTACTGCATGAAAAAGTGGTGGGGTGGCAAGAATTAATGCTCTGAGAACTTAAAATATTCTAGAAACCTTGAGTATTTACAAGCTACCCCAGTTCCTGTTCCTCCTTGGCAGATTTCAGCAAGTGAAGCAAACTTCTCTAACCAAAGAAAAGTCCAGGAAACAGTTTTTTATTGTCCGCTGGATAACTTAGGCAGCTACATTGTTTAGAAACAGGCCCAAGCCGTAAAATTCCCATCATGATCTCAAAAGCCCAAAGTTCAGTAGTGTTTGGACCTAGGGTTTTAGTTCAGCGTATTATATATAGTATCTGATTTTTGCAAATGACTGCTGATTGGGGTATAGATTTCAAACTCACCCTTAGATCAGGTGTTTTTGTTGTTGTTTTGTTTTTGGATCTGGTGCTTTAATGTGGGCATCTCACTATTGAAAACAGAATCCTAGCACTGAAGGGGTAGTCGTAGGGAAAATAATCAGGAAATGCTGTTCCAGTTAAATGAGACTTTCCTCCCTTGGGCACTTTGACCCTAGAAAACAGTCTACTTTTTCCTGTTAAAGAACAAAAACTAAAATCAGCTATGGTCAGTTTCCTCCCTCCACGTCCCTTCTTCTGAATCTCCCTCTCCCCATTTAAAGAGCACGTGTCTTGCCTTCTGATCCTGCAGGGAAGAAGTTCAGATGGTGCACCCTGTCTGACCTGGAGCAGAGGAAGTGTGCTGAGTTATCTAAAGCACTCCTGGCTGTCCTACCTCTGGCTACAATCAACTCCTTTGCCAGGGTTTCCTGCATCAGAGCTCAAAATACTCATGACTGTATCGACAAGATCAGGGTGAGTCTGTAGAGAATCGCAGAGTTTATCTTGACCCCAAGTCTAGTTCTTCTGTAGTGTGTGTGTGGGGGGGAGGTGGATGGGGTGTAACAACTACTAGTAAATAGAATCCATAGGGAAGTGAAATCTAGGCAATCATGGTGATGGTATTTCATCTGTGACAAAGTACACAGTATCTGGGCAGGCAAGAAAGATCCAGGTGATAAAAATCACTTATCAGTGATACAGCCAATGACGAGCCAAAACAGAGATTCTGTTACACCTTTGTAATCCCAATGAAATAAATAAGAGCTGTGTGGGAGCAAATGAGCAAAATCTGTCTCCTCCCTACAGCTGTTAAATCATGAAGACATACCAAAAGTCCCCTTGGCTTTTAGGTTTCAATTCTAGTTCAACTATATTTAACAATTTTTCTGCCCCTCCCCATTTTTAACCTCTACTTAATCTTTCCTGAACCAAAGAGCTGTCCTTTTTCCAAATAAAAATACCTTTGAATGATAATTTATATGAAATGAGGCAGTGAAGTGACTGGAGGTTTAAGACAACTTTCACTGATGGGATGGTGCTTCTCGTAGGGCTATGTGCATTTAAGGACAAATTCCTCTGGGGAGAAAGGAAAATATAGCCCTGGCCTTCCTAGTTGTACAGTTTCGCTAATGCATCCAAAACCTGACTGGGAAAAGGGAATTCAGTCTTCATGCTCATTCAGCACTGGCTTCCTCCAGTGGATCCCAGCTCTGACTTGGAAAAAAAGAACTGCTCCTGAGGTCAGAGAAGAACCTGGTCTCCCACCTCTTCATTCAGTCCTGAGCTCCTTGTTAATAGATGATAAAGCTATACTTATTAGGAGCTGCAGATAGTATGATTAAGGACGGAACCCAGCCTAGAAGTGTCTGAAAGGTTCTTGGAGATGCATGGTGAGGAGAATACTCAGCCAGTATTTGTGGATGGGGGACAGGGGGAGAAAAGAGATCTGGAGTGAAATCCAGACCTCACTGAAGTCAATGGGAATTTTCACCATTGACTTCAGCAAAACCAGGATTTCATCCTTGGGGTGGAAGGATCAAAGGAAAGGTGGAGAAGGGATTTCTTGCCAAATTAGGCTTGTGAAGAATACTCAGGCTTCATGCAAGATGAGTACTGACACAGACATGTTACATATTTGACAATCAGTTCAAGTTGACATTCCACCATGCTGAGAAACAGGGATCCAACCAAAACTGAGAAAGCGTTGTGAAAAGTCTGTGGTGAGAGCTCTAGTCTTCAAGTCACTTATTGTTCCCATGGACAGAGGGACTCTCTTAAATGGATTTTTTCTTTTTTTAAAAAGGTGAATAAAGCAGATGCTGTCTCCTTGGATGCTGGAGATGTTTATTCTGCTGTGAAGCTGTATGGCTTAACTGCGGTGGCAAAGGAGATCTATGAGGAAGGTAGGTTAGCTGACAAACGCATTTGTAAAATACCTTCACTGTAACCTAATGTTATCACTAAAAGAAAGAGTAAGAGAAAGCATCACAATGGATAACTCTAAGATGACCTCAGCCCAGAGCAGTATAGGAGAGTCAATCCTATCCTCGGTGAGAGAAAGTATCTGTAGTGGTTAGAGCAGAGGATTAGATTCTATTCCTGCTTTGGACAGTAGCTCACTACGTAACATTAAGTAATTTGTCCCATCTCTGTGCTTCAGTAGCTCTAACTGAGGAGCCCTCACCTATTTCAGAGGGGGTTTGAGAGGCTTAATAGAAGTCTGTAAAGCACTTCGAGATAAATGTCAATAATATCCTGCACTTAAAGAACATTTTCCATCCTCCAATCCTGTCCCCAGTACCTATAACCCACCCCTTCCTCGGTCTCTGGAGATCCATTTCCCACTGCATCCTGGAGTTCCAAGCCTTGCAGGTAGACTGAAGATACATCCCTACCTTTCCCCCTTATCACAAAGCCCTCACCAAAGACATTGACAAATGGGAGGGAGAAGAGCAACAGGACTGAGCAGTGGGTGGGAGGGTGTTGACTTACAAGGAAGGAGTAAGAACTAAAGCCTGGCCCAGCCAAAACTAAAATTATACGATTGAAAAGATCTGAAGGGAGTAAACCCAAAGGAGAGAGTTGTATTAGAGTGATATCTGGGGGAATAACTGGAAGAAATGGGATGAAATTAAGGAAGGGAAAAATATTTGGCTGAATATCAGAATCATCACGGAATTAAGAGGTATTAGACTGTGAAAGATTCAGAAGGTAAGTGCCAGAAACCCCACTGGTTGCAGAATCTGAAACTAGATGGCACAAATGCTCAGTGCAATGTTTCATGGAAATCAAGCCACATTGGCCTTGGACAGATGGACTGGATTTTCTAATAGACCTTTTCCATCTCTAAGTTCTATATTCCTTGCTTTGCATGTTGGTAGCTCTTGGCTAGGCAGTAGTGTCTTGGCAAACTGAGCAGTGACGTAACCAACAGAATGTTCCTTTTGGACCAACTCTCCTTTCCTGGCTTATGCTGGTAACTGCATTTCTTCCATTTTATTTGAGACTTTTTCCTTAGCCCTGGCACAGAGATCCTCCCATCGCTGTGCACTGCAGCAGTTGTCCTAAGTTTATTAAAGGGATAGTTATTCTTCCTGTATCTCCCCTTTCCCATCATTAGGAAACTGCGTGTTTGCTGTGGCCATTGCCAGACGAGGAACTTTGGACATCCAGAGGTTAAGGGGGATGCGTAGCTGCCACAATGGAGCCAGGTGGACATCAGGTTGGAACATTCCACTGGGCTTCCTCCTGGCTAGGAATGAGCTCCTCTGGGATGAGGCTCAGCCTCTGAGCCAAGGTGGGTGAGTGGACGGTGACAGACACCTCGGGGCCAAGCTCCTGCCTATGTAAAGGAGAGTAAAGTGGTGGCAGGTGTAACACCTACTGAACTATACGGAACACACCAAGACCAAAGAGCTTTTGGGTTGGTGGACCAGTTATCCACTTGGGAAGCTTAACCACGTGCTGCTAGCCCGCTTCTGCCAGTGTCTTTTCAGTTATGCCTCACACAACAGAAAAGCTATCTTAGCAAGAGCAACAGGAAACACCTGTGTTCTGTATTCAATGGGAGGTTGGGGGAAGGGAAGCATTGTACAGTAGCTTCTACAGCATATTGTCTTACCTTTCTATCATGCCTTTAATTCCAAAAGGATCCCAAAGCCTTTGACAAACGATAGGTCAGATTCCTCACTCAAATCTCACCAAATGGAGGATTGGATCCTGCGGCTGCCGGCACCAGTGAAGTGCAGCCACCTGTGGGGTGGAGAGTAGCAATCATCTGTGGTATAGCAAGTACACAACAGTGAGCAGAGGCTGGTCAAAGACTCCAGGTTCTTACAGAACGTGCCACAGATTCTTTAATGAACACACAGAGCAGACAGGGCCCTGGATTGTAAGGGTAGGGGGCCCCCATGCAGTAAGTGCACAAAACTGAATTTAACTCCCTCAGAAGGAAGAAAGATGGACTTGACCCAACTAAGATTTGATCCTGTAGTTTCAGGAAGTATTTCATACCTGAAGCTTAGACAACCAAGCTAGCCCTACTGGAGACTAATAACTTTTTACAAAGTTGCATCTGAAGAAGTGAGGTTCTTACCCACGAAAGCTTATGCTCCCAATACTTCTGTTAGTCTTAAAGGTGCCACAGGACCCTCTGTTGCTTTTTACAGATTCAGACTAACACAGCTACCCCTCTGATACTTAACTTTTTACAAGTAGCACGTAAGGAATGCTACTGTTATCTTTTCCAGGCTTTGCCACTTGACTGTTTTTCTTATGTCTATAGTGATCAGTCAGTATTTCAATGCCAGCTGCATCCCAGGTGTTGGCGTCACCTCCCCTCAGCTCTGTGCTCTCTGTCAAGGACCGAAATCCTACGTTAGGAACAAGAACCACTTCTGTGAGACCAGCAGCAGTGAGCCCTTCTACGACTCTGAGGGAGCCTTCAGGTGACCTCACCCCCACTCTGCTTGCATTAGAAGCGGCTTTGCGGGGGAAGAAGGGATGGCAGGAGGAGAAAAGCAGGTTTAAGTGCTAATGGATTGTGTTAATCTCTCTGCAGGTGCTTGAAGAACAGAGTAGCAGATGTTGCTTTCCTAGATCACTTAACAATAATGAATGCCACAGGTAAACCCAAGTACTCCGATTTCTGTTGGCCTGTAACTTGTATTCTTTTCTACATGGATGCTTTGGGGGGGAAGATGCCTAATGCATTATTGAGTCCAGTTTGAGTTTAATCTAGGCAAGCAACTCTTGAGGGTATGCCTCAAATCTCCAAGAGTTGGAGGGAAATGGAGAGTGGAAGTTAGGTGGGGAATGGTGGCTCACAGGAGATGTTCCTTGTCAGAACCACCAAAGCTTTCCATTTTAGATTACTGCCTTAGCTCTCAGCTGGCTGAAGAAGTCACTATTTATACAGCATGGCTGATAGTATATAATGAGGAACCCTTTACAATTCCATGGGTAGCTCTGCTAGACGAGCAGTTTTCATTGGCCAGGCTTTTTACCTGACCAAAAATTTGCATCACATACCCAAGGTCAGTCGTTCGAAGGGGTCTAGCAGCTTCTTGTTCTTTAAAGAACATTTAAATTATTGCTTCTCAGAAAGCATCTCAAATTCCCCAGCCAACGTCCTTGTGCTTTAACATCTCTCTTTGGTAAGGGGAGCAGCACAGAGAGAAACCTTCCCTGCTGACAGCTGGCATTTACTGTCCTACTTGGGCACTGAGACTTGGAGCAGGCTCCCTTGAAAAATGCTGTCTCTCCTCTGCCAGGCCGGGTTTCACTTCACAGCTTTGATAGTTGCCCCGTTGTTTTAGATTCAGACCAAGAGGAATATGAGCTCTTGTGTCCTGATGGATCCACAGCGAAGCTGAGTGCCTATGGCACCTGTAACCTGGGTCGTGGGCCTGGGCGTGCCATCATCAGCCGCCACAACTTCCAGAAGATCACCAAGAAATTCCTCATCCTGATCCAGGTAATTTGGAACTGCTAACCAGGTTCCAAGCCATCTCTGGGTGTAGATGGAATGAGCTAGACTGCAGGTGTTGAGGCTGCTCTGGGACATCCAACGTTGTCATCTGCTAGGACAGGTACCCTGGTGAGAGTTCCAAAGGCTATTGGAGAGAGAGGGTGAGTGCACACAGCCTTTAAAGTTAGATCAGAGTATCAAACTAATACAATCTAGGGGAGAGAGGACAGGAGTGGAGGTCTCTCTCTCTGCTCTCCAGAATACTAACAGCTGCTCAGTGTAGTGTAAATTTGGAGAGATCTTTGCTCTCGCTACATCCCTCCATTTGTTATTAATGTGTGGAGGGTGGAGATCTTTAAATAGTAAGGTCCAGATCCTCAAACATATTTAGGTATCTAACTCCCACTGAAGTCAATGGGAGTTAGGTACCTAAATATCTATGGACCTAAAGGCTTGGGGAAGGGACCACTTTTGTACAGCATGTATTAAAATCAGTGCTTGATCCTGACTGGGGCCTCTGGGCATTATCAATATATATATTTAACAATAGTGTCCAGCAATTACCAAGAAAGTTGACTCCAGCATCTGCCTCTATCCTCTTTCTCTGGAGAAAGGAGTTTCATTCCCAGTTCCAAGCCTGGACTCAAATCTGAGGGAAAAATAATCAAACATATTTAAGAGGCAAGTGCTCGGAAAGCAGTAATGCCATATATTAGCGGGAGGTAATTTAATAGTATGGGCTTGGACCACCCTTATGGGCACAGGAGGTGCAGTTTGCCACTTCTTTGCTCAGAGGGGCAGCTGCACTCAGAGGGGAGATTCACCAATGGGGGAGATTTAAACTTCAGCCAACTTCTGGCAGCATCTTCCTGGGATACACACAGAATTAGTGCGTCTCCTAGGTCTTTTGCCCAGCCACAGCCATTTTGCAGGCTATGCCCACTAGTTCCCAGGTATCTCTTCCTCGTCTCTCTTCCCATCCCCACCCAAATAGAACAGGTTTGCAATGGGGTTAGGGTGCTACAGTCCCAAGCTCTATCCCCTCCAGGTCAGGTTTCTTCCACCACAGACCATCACCTGTGCTCTGCTGATGCACTGAAGCAGGCGCTGGGTGTGTAGCTTGACTAGGAGATGAGGAAATGGGGGACAGTGTAACAACATCTGAGTACTCAAGACTGCAAATACTCAGGTGGGAGGAGTTACACAAGAGGGAGTAACAAGGAATCTTGGCTAACAATTACGCAAGGGAAAATATAGGCCGAACATCAGGAAAAGCTTCCTGACAGCAACATCTATTTGCTTAGGAGACTATTCCAGACTCAAAGTGGCCAAAGCGCCATCCCTTGGAGATATTTAAAATTACAAGGGACAAAGCACTGACTGGGGAACCATCCTGCCGTGGCCCTGGGGAGATAGCTAGGTCTCCTCTAGCTCTAATCTGATTCACTCCTAGAAGCTCAGGTAGGAGTGAGCAGTGGACGGGGAGAGGCCACGCCACTGAAATTAAGAACATAAGAATGGCCATACTGGGTCAGACCAAAGGTCCATCCAGCCCAGTATCCCGTCTACTGACAGTGGCCAATGCCAGGTGCCTCACAGGGAGTGAGCCTAATAGGTAATGATCAAGTGATCTCTCTCTGACCAACAGAGGCTAGGGACACCATTCCTTATCCATCCTGGCTAATAGCCATTAATGGACTTAAACTCCATGAATTTATCTAGTTCTCTTTTGAACACCGTTATAATCCTAGCCTTCACAACCTCTTCAGGCAAGGAGTTCCACAGGTTGACTGTGCGCTGTGTGAAGAAGAACTTCCTTTTATTTGTTTTAAACCTGCTGCCCATTAATTTCATTTGGTGACCCCTAGTTCTTATATTATGTGAACAAGTAAATAACTTTTCCTTATTCACTTTCTCCACACTACTCATGATTTTATATACCTCTATCATATCTCCCCTTAGTCTCCTCTTTTCCAAGCTGAAAAGTCCTAGCCTCTTTAATCTCTCCTCAAATGGGACCCATTCTAAACCCCTAATCATTTTAGTTGCCCTTTTCTGAACTTTTTCTAATGCCAGTATATCTTTTTTGAGATGAGGAGACCACATCTGTACGCAGTATTCAAGATGTGGGCGCACCATGGATTTATATAAGGGACATAAGATATTCTCTGTCTTATTCTCTATCCCTTTTTGAATGATTCCTAACATCCTGTTTGCTTTTTTGACTGTTGCTGCACACTGCATGGACATCTTCAAAGAACTATCCATGATGACTCCAAGTTCTCTTTTCTGATTAGTTGTAGCTAAATTAGCCCCCATCATATTGTATGTATAGTTGGGGTTATTTTTTCCAATGTGCATTACTTTACATTTATCCACATTAAATTTCATTTGCCATTTTGTTGCCCAATCACTTAGTTTTGTGAGATCTTTTTGAAGTTCTTCACAGTCTGCTTTGGTCTTAATACTAAACTGTTCAAGATAGTTATCTGCAAACTTTGCCACCTCACTGTTTATCCCTTTCTCCAGATCATTTATGAATAAGTTGAATAGGATTGGTCCTAGGACTGACCCTTGGGGAACACCACTAGTTACCCCTCTCCATTCTGAAAATCTACCATTTATTCCTACTCTTTGTTCCCTGTCTTTTAACCAGTTCTCAATCCATGAAAGGATCTTTCCTCTTATCCAATGACAAACTTAATTTCCGTAAGAGCCTTTGGTGAGGGATCTTGTTAAAGGCTTTCTGGAAATACAAGTACATTATGTCCACTGGATCCCCCTTGTCCACGTTTGTTGACCCCTTTAAAAGAACTCTAGTAGATTAGTAAGACATGATTTCCCTTTACAGAAACCATGTTGACTTTTGCCCAACAAGTTATGTTCTTCTAGGTGTCTGACAATTTTATTCTTTACTATCGTTTCAACTAATTTGCCCGCTACTGATGTTAGACTTACCAGTCTTTAATTGCCGGGATCACCTTGGAGAAAGGAGAAACAAACAAAGTCTCCTTCCCTTTAGCCTCCAAGTGCCCACCAATGTGAATTATTATGCAGTTTGTCATATGGTTCAGGGACTTCTGGGTGCAAGCCCTTGATTACGTCTCCATCCCCATATTTACATTCCCTAGTGAATAAATAGTGCTTGTTGCCTCCGCTTCCAGGCATCTCATATTCAATCGAAACTGAACACCGACTACATAAGATTTAAGAAAGTTCTTACAAACCTCCATATCCTGCCCCTGAAATAGCCCAGGGTAAGTGAATAATTTAACCAAAACAGATACATCTTATGCTGTAGTCTGGAGCTCTTGCCTGGACAATTGCAGACAGCAGGCTCCCCTGCGGGAGCAGAAAATGAGCATCAAAGCAAATCATGATCATCCGGATGGGACAGGAGAAGCAGCAGTTCCTCAAATAACTGGGTCCCAGACCATGTAGGGATGGAAACCAACACCTAAGATAGATGCACGGAGGGTTTGCCCTAATCCCAGGGAGTGTTAGAGTTCTGAGTACTACATTATGATCACCCCATACTTGCCATGACTCTAGACAGAGGAGGTGTAGCAACAAGGCGGCTAGTCACAGAGGAGACTAGCAGCATCTCTACAGCTAAAGCCATTATACTTTTCCTAGCATCTCTTTGGGAAGAATGGAAAAGAAAGGGCCAAGTTTGAGCTCTTCACTTCAGTGCCATTCAGGGGGAAGAACCTGCTGTTCCACGATGCCACTCAGCACCTGCAGCTGCTCCAGGACAAAGCAGAGATCTCCCACATCCTTGGCCTGGACTACGTAGCCCTCTTGAAGGGACTAGGCCATGAAGGTGAGAGCTCTCCCAAGGGAATGGGACAAAGAGGCCCCCACCTCGTCGCAAGGGGGAGACATGCACAGACCCAAAGAAGCCAATTGGTAAAAACAGCTCAGTACATGGGTGATGCTAACCCCATTGCACTCTCTTTCCTGCTGCTGCAGGGAGCTCACTGGACAACAGTGTGATACGCTGGTGCTGCGTCAGCAATGCTGAGCTCCGCAAGTGTGAAGAGTGGGCCCTGAACATCAAATCTGACCCCCTGGTCTGTGTCCAAGCTGCTTCAATGACCAACTGCATTGAGTTGATCAAGGTAAGAACCTATATGGAGTAAACGGGAATGAAAGGCACAGACATGTCTGTTCTTGTCCCAAACACTTGGGCGCAATGGAGATAAAACCAACCAACAGAGGCACTGAAGAGAATGAGACTGAAGGGTCCTCAGCCCCCCCAGCCACTGGGGTATGGGAGAGATTGGCACTCAGTTACATAAGTTACGCAGGTTCTAAATTGTCACTGTCACAATTTCTGGGTTAACTACACCTTTGACATCACCTGTCCTGGTCTTCAAGGGCACCTACTTAAGGCCTCAGGCTCTCAACCATCACCTCTTTGCATCTCTCTCCCTCCAGACAGAGGGTTTACACTTGCAATCCCTCTGTACCTCACTGTGATTCCTCCAGCAGGTCTGACCTGGGGTCCAGTATCTGTTGTTAACCTTTCTCCATAGGCTACACAACAGTGTATAGCAGTTATCAACCAGCCTTCACACAGCAACATACATTCATTTTTAAGCAAAAGTACTAGAGGAAAATGTATAAAAACCAACACACATTCCTATATGTATGCTAACAGCTTATTAGAGGTCACCCATCGGTCCTAGTAGGCCAAAGTTTTTTCCAACCCTTCCACAAGGTCCTGCCCTTTTATGAATTAAAAGGCGGCTGAAAGTTAGTTCACACTTGGCCTTCTGAAACCAAAAGCCTTTTTTTGTTTGAATCTATGAAAAACCAGATTGAATTAGTCTACACAGGCCTCCCCAGGGGATGGTACCTCTCTAGAGTTGTTTCATCTTAGTGACCCACCTTAATCACCCCCTACAGTTTTTAGTTCCTAAAGGAACTGTGGTAGCCCTCCTTCATGGAGTAGAACACAATCATGCATAAATATAAGACTGTGGTCCCCAAATACTGCATGGGGTTGCAATATCGGTCACAGTCCCATGTGTTACTCTCTGATATTGTTGGCAGAGTAATGAGGCCGATGCAGCCACGCTGGATGCCACGCATGCCTACATTGCAGGGATATGTGGGCTGGTCTCAGTAGCTGCAGAATGCTATGGTGAGTTTTCTGTTCCACAATAATCCCTGAGGGGCAGGCAGTGGGAAGACCAAAAAAATAAAAAGCTACCATTAAAAACCTGGTGAAATTGCCACACAGCTGTGTGCCTAGCTGCAAAGGCAGGGGAATGGGAGCCAAGAGAGCTGAATAGTCTTCTCAGTTCTTCCACTGACTGGCTGTGAGCTCTTGGGCAAGTTACTTAATCCATGCCTCAGTTTTCCCACCTATAAAAGGAAACAGTTATACTGACCTGCCTCAAGAGAGATGCTGCAAGTCTCTAATAAAGTGTGTGAAGTGCTTCACAAGTCTTGGATAAAATGCTATAAATGTAAAGGATTATAGAAATTAATGGATGGGGTGCAAGATTCTTAGCCTTGAGAAACCAAAATCTAGAGGAAGCTGCATCTCCCCAAGAACTCTTGAGGTAAGTTTACGATGCAATGAAAGACCTGTGGCTGGCCCATGCCAGCTGACTCGATCTGCAGGGCTATAAAATTTGCAGAGTAGACATTCAGGCTCTGGCTGGAACCTGGTCTCTGGGACCCTCTTCCTGAAACCAAATATCTACACTGCAATTTTATAGCCCCCAAATCCCAAGTCAGCTGAACCAGCCTCAGCTGTGCCACAGGTCTTTTATCACAGTGTAGACATACCTTCAGTGGTGGGTGGAGGGAGGAGACAAAAAAAAACAACTTTTTTCTGCACCTGTGATGTCCATGACACCACATCCATTTTGGGAACAGGGAATGTGGCAGACCTTAAACCCTTTTCTGATCCAGCACAGCTGGGAAAGGGAGACAACCATGATCTGATACTTGGGTATGAGGAAGGAAACATTCCCATATTCCGATTCTTCATCTAGCTGAGCAGAGTCCCTCTGTCTCAGTAACAGTCGATGTCATTAGATCCCCTGCATTGAGTAAGTGCTCACTGCCTGACCCACAAGCCACGTGCACTTCATGAGTGCATTTTTCTATGGTGGGAATGCTGGCAATGTGAGCCCTGGAATAGGCCTTCCCCCCGCCCCGATTAGACTCTCCAGATGCATCTTTCCTATAAACGTGTGGCGTTCTTTAGTGATTATGTTGGTATCTAGTACATGCTCAGCGCACACTGAGCAGCCAGTCACCAGTTCTTGTGTATATGGTTTTGGGTTTTCAAACATCACTCTGCTCTTGCTCATCTCTCCTGCCCAGGAGAGGGGTGTGCCCCAGCTGCTGGGAGAACAAAGAAGCTGACCCACCTTGCAGATAAAGGTAATGGAGGATCTTTGAGGTATGGGTTTCTACTTTAATTAAGTGAAGTGGCTCCACCAGGATGCTCAGGGCATGTCTACACTTACCTCCGGAGCGATCGATTCAATCGGGGGTCGATTTATTGCATCTAGTGAAGATGTGATAAATTGACCGACGAGCGCTCTCCTGTCGATTCTGGTACTCCACCAGAGCGAGAGGTGCAGGCAGAGTCGATGGGGGGGGGGGGGGGGTGTCAGCCATCGACTTACCACAGTGAAGTAGATCTAAGTATGTCAACTTCACATAGCTGAAGTTATGTAACTTAGATTGATCCCCCCCTCCCTAGTGTAGACCAGGCCTCAGGCAACTCTGCTGGGATAAGGCAGGATTCCTAAGAGCTGTGAAAGTGGGGTGACTCCCAACTACTCAGCAGAGCAGCTAACAGCAATTGCAGGGCTCTGCTGGTTCATAATTTACCCCCACGGAACTGTGATGATGTCATGCAGCAGACGCTCGAACTTCAGCCAAAAAAACCCAAACCCGTTCCAACAAGGCTCCATTAGGGATAGAGGAAGGTTAGGAGACAGGAAGAGGAGTTCTTGCTGTATGTAGAGGTAGTGATGGTACCTTGCCCTGAGCTACAGCTGTTAGGACTTACGCTAGCATAAGGGGTGTGCGCGCACTGGTTCTGGAAGGAGAAACCTTCTGTCTGGGGGCTAGAGGGTTCACTGTCCCAGGCAGCAGTGCCAGGGCTGGATTTTTGTGGCTCGGAAGTCAATACAGCTCTCAGTTCCCTGCAACTGAAAGAGCTCAGTACAGAGGACTAGGGAAGGGGAGGCAGGAGTGTCATTTTAGGGAGGATACAACCGGTTCTAAAACTTACTTTTAATATGGAGACTGTTCCCATCCAAGATGTCTTGCTGGCTCGGTCTAACTGGTTGTTGTCATTGTCACACAGCACTGCCACCTGTCTACGCTGTAGCCCTGGCAAAGAAGAATGACAGGCATGTAAATATCCATAACCTGAGGGGACGGCGTTCCTGCCACAGTCACCTGTACAGTCCTGGGGGGTGGCTGCTCCTCTCCAGGTACACAGTGGGGGCTCTGGAGAACAACACTGTGAACTGTGATATCGGCTCTGGTAAGGACTGCACCAGAATATCTACCAAGTGGACAAATGATGGTGCCAAGAGGGTCTGGGAAAGAAGGAGGGAGGGAGGGAGGGAGAGTGGAAGACTAAAGTCATTCGTACACATCACTTATGACATTCACCATTGCTCCACTGTGTCCCTCTCCTGGTCTAATGGATTTCTAGTGGGAGCACTGCTAGTAACCTCGACATCTGAAATTATTTATAATGTGCTTGTCACCACAGTATGTTTAAAAATATTAAATACTGCTCATAAGAGACAGATACCCATCCTCCCCAACAACTGCCCTCCACACCCAGCTTTAAAACCCATAATCTAATACCTGATCAAAGTGTCTTGCACCATGCTCTGAAGGTTGGCGGATTCTGTCTGTAAGGGATCAGAGAGGTCAAGTGTTAGGAACTGAGCTGCCCTCAGTGTGGCTAATTAAAACTTCCAGCTATTGGCAAGTGAGCAACATCCCTGTCTGTAGGTAATGTGATGCAGTCAGTATTCCCCCACATACACAGACTCACCTGCAAAGTTTAGTTTTATTTATTTGCCGTCTGCCATTCTCCCTCACCCAAGCAGGAGTTAATTTGTGAACTCTTTTACGGTAGGTCTTAGAGCATACCTACTCAGTGGAAAAAGTGTCTGGTCCTCTAATGTTAGTAGCTGGGTGAGACAAAGAGACAGGCTCAGGAAATGCAAACTATCTTACAATGGAGAAATACAGTAGCAGTCCCTGTCCTGTATTAGGAAAGAACATATTTTGAAATGCCCCACATTGACTAACCTCATCTCTTCCTTTTCTTAGCTTACCAGAGTTACTTTTGGAAGGGTTGTATGCCAGGAGCAGACAGGAACCTATGCAAAGTCTGTATTGGAGGTGATGAGATGGAAGGGGCTAAAGCGTCCAGCAGGTGTGCTGCGAATCATAATGAACGCTACTATGGAAACATGGGTGCGCTCAGGTAAGTCCCTCTGTTTGAGGCAAGGATGCAGCTTAAAAGCATCACCCAGAAATGGCTCATTTCTTTTGCCTGCAGGTTTCCTAGGCTGGACTCTTATTTAAAAGCTGGTGACCGTAAAAATTGCCTTTGGGTCAGTGTATTTTATTTCAACTGCGATTGCTATGGGACTGCTCAGCTGGCTGGTGATTTAAAAGTTATATTGCCGTTTCTAATGGAAAACTAGACAAGATAGTGATTCTTAACTCAGAATCCTCTAATGATACTTGGTGCCCAAACCCAAGCCTACTTGGAGACCAACCGAAGGGGTAATAGTTGGAATTTGAACAAGTAGTAGTGCAGGATATGAAAGGCAATTATGTAGGGAGGAAATCATTCCCACCACCTAATGGAAAGAGAATATAAAATAACTGGAGACAGAGAAAGTATAAATAGAATGTTCCAATCTCTGTATTTACAATGAATGTAGTTAAACAGTATTAGTTTGGCAGCCCTAGAGACAGAAATCCAGATGCAATATGGTATTGCGAGCTTCTTTATACTGCCCTGCCAATATGCCTCAACTCCAATTTGGGAGTCAACTTTAGGAATGAGGAGGTTATTCAGTCTCCATGCCCACTGAGACCTTGGTCTGTTTGCTGAGATTGCCAGCAAGGAGGCAAATAGTTATTTATAAGAGACACTCGTTCCCCAAGACCAGCACAGACCACTAACTCATTTCACACATAGATTATCCAGTTGCTTCAGCATATGGTGGTACCTTTTGGCAACCAGTGACCTAGACTAGACTCAAATTAGTATCCAAACCCTTCAGTCATCTACTGCTCCCAGAAGTTCTAGTCTCTCAATCTGATATTGTGATAAACTATTGCTTTCCCTTGCACTAGGTGTCTAGTCGGCAGTCCCAGTGGAAGGAGCTTTGGGGACGTGGCTTTCCTGGAACATCATAACCTGCTCAAGAATATTGAGAGTGAGATTCAGTTTTTCCCATCCTTTGAGAATTTCAGCTGGTACCAAAGTTTCTTCCCACACAATGATCATGATTCCGAAACATCCACATACAAAGGTCTATTCTGAGCATGCAGTTGTTTTGTCTGGGTTTAAAGTCTGCATTTGAATGCTCCAATAAAGCACGAGATTCAGTTACAATTTAGTTTGAGGGGGAAGAGGGAAATAATCAGCGACAGCAGGAAGATAGAGAGAAACAAGACTTGGAAAGTGCCCATTTGGGAAAAAGGCTCCTTAATAGCTTCAGAAGACCCATTGACTCTCCCTGCCATCACAGCCTTGTCCAGAGGCTAGTATAGTTGTAGTATTAGTTGTATACCCTTATGCTTGACCAGAGGGTGAAGAAAATCGGGGTAGTAAGGTAAGAGATACCACAATATATGCTGAAGTGTAAAACCCTTGTTTGTGCTGGGAAATGCTCTGAGGCTCCTACAGACTCTACATGACAAGAGAACTGATCTGAATTTATCATAATGTGTTATTTTGGACACAAGAACAGTGCATATAAATGGCTACAAAATCTCACTACTGTCCATGTGAAATTAGCTACTTGTCAAAGTTCTCAACTAAGTTACTTTAGAAGTGGCAAAAAGCAGAGCAGTACAATGGACAGAAGGGCTGCCAACTGGCATGTTTTAAAATGAAAGTCAATTTTAGTTAGAGCAGCTTAAAACAGAAAAGCATTGAAACCCCCAAACGCTCCTTTTACCAATCTTAATAGCAGATAAAACAGATCACAGCCTTCAGGGAGAGAAGAAGAAAAGGAAACTCCATTTTCATTTGGCCTTGCAAACCACTAAGTAGAGTCTTCCCAAAAGCACATTGAAATTTCTGCAGACTAAATTCCAGAGAAAGGTGTTTGTAAGACACTGTGTAGTCTTTCAGAAAAGATACATGTACCCATAAGGAACTGGACCTCCATTAGAACAGACACACTGATTAGCAGTTTCTGCAGAGCAGTTAATGGCTGAATGGTCATGGAGACTGAATTATCTTTTCTCTAAGAGGTCTTTTCAGCTGCAGGGTAAGATGGATTGATGGGCTGATATGGCATTGATATACATTCAGTGGCTGTAGGCTGTGACAACTGCAAATACAAAGCCTCCCTACAGAAACTCCTATGTACCCACTATACATGCTCTGTAGATGACTGTGGCAAGTTGTACTTTTTGGACCCAGTGCACTGAGAGTTTTTCCTTTCCAATGCTAATACTCTGCATGGGATTTCACCATGTCTCAACTGAGATCTAGCGGATGGTGTGGAACACAGGATTTACTGAGCTCAACCCTACTGCCTCTCCATCTCCTTTGCAGGTCTGCAAAGCTCAGGTTGGGCTATGGGTTATACCCTAAATGACTTTGAGCTGCTGTGTCTGGATGGAAGGCGTGTCGCAGTCACAGACTGGGCAGACTGTAACCTCGGTCCTGTTCCTCCTAACATAGTCATGACTCGACCAGTGACTACCACCAAGATATATGGCTTCCTGATGAAATCCCAGGTAAGGCAGAAGATGGGAAAGGATTGTTATCCTGTTCTGGTTACACACTATTGAAAACCCCATCAAGGTCTAAAGTCCAAAACCTTCCAAACAAAATAAGAAATAAAGTACCTCCACAGCCAGCACTAAAGGTTTAAGACTGCATAGGAGACTAATGAAAAGGCCATTCAGATTCACTAAAGGAGAGTTTCAGCACCAGTAGCTCCTACATCATGATCATATTCTTGCTGAGAAACAAGCCTCTGTGGTGTTGCAACAGACAATGAGTTAACATGCGGGAGGAGACTGCAAGAGCCCCAAATAAGGCTAGCACTAGCTGAATCCTGTACATCTCTCTCTACGTGAGGTTGCTAAATGGCTGAAAATTCACCTGCTTCATCTATTTTGTTTTCTGCTTTCTGAGTTTTTTCTTTTCTTTTCTGTTAAGGAAACTCTGGAAACAAATCTGGATTCTAAGTTCCATCTATTTCATTCACAGAAGTATGGAGAAAGTGATCTGCTCTTTAAAGATGCTACTCAGTATCTTGTTCACACAAGTCACCTGGGCTATCAGTCAATTCTTGGAGAGCCCTTCTTTCAGCTGGCAGAATCTGTGTTTAACTGCACACATGCAGGTAATGTGACATAGTTCATGTTGAGCTAGAACACACAACCTTAGAAGCATGCCTGGACAGTAGCTGTCAGCTCCCTACTGACAAACTCATTTTTGCTACTTCAACTGCTGCTAGGGAGTTCCCCCAAAGCCAAAATTCCTTACAGCAACTTCTGCCCGTGGGCACTGGTATGTGAATGTTCTATGGAGCTTCCCCACAGACAACATTGTTAAAATAACCGTTGCTCCCAGTAGACACAGCACTTCTGCAGTAACACCCATTGACTGCACGGTTTAAAAAGATTCTCACACTATGGAGAGACAGTGAATAGCTAAGCAGGTTATAGTTTCATCTTGTGGCTAAATTCAATGGTAGTGTAAAGCAAGCACAGGTTTATTGAAGACAGGTCCATTTATACCAGTTGTGATTTTGCCCCTTGATCTCCATAGACCAGCTCTGTGGCAGGGGGGTGGGTGGGAAAGAGTCACTCATTTCTTACTTGGAGATGCCAAGGTTGGGGGAGAGAGGTCGGTTTTTTACAGTTATTTTAATTTTGCCTTTAAAAAGGGACACTGTCACACTGAACTATTAAAAAAAACAAACTCTTTTCAATAGTATGGCTGGAGAATTTTAAATTACTATAAAAGTTTTGTATAAAGCTACTGAGAGCAATATCAAGGCATGCAACTGGCCATCAACAAGACCATGAAGCCAACTATATATAAGGTGCTGTTAAAGACAGAGTAAACAAACTGAAAATAAAAAGATTCATAATAGCATTTCAGTTTTACTGACCTTAGTTGCAGTATGTATGAACTGTTCAGACAGAACTGTAATTTTATAGTTGAGAGTTTTAATTAAAACACTATATTTTGATTTATAGATATCTTAGAATTCTGCAAACAGGATATCTGCACATCTTAGATATGCAGACATATCTACAGACGGAACACACAGAAGTTCCACAAGACATCCACCACCTCCACCCAAGTTGAAATCAAGAGATGCCAAGAGGATTTTCACCACTTGAGACTGGCTGTTTTCTGTTTCATAAAAGCAAGCGAGACCTCATTTAAATACTGAAAAAAACGGAACCTTGCAGTTACCTTGCACCTACTAATATATATGCTGATAATGCTGTTCAAATGTCACTCCTATTTCCTATCCAGAAGCGCTGCCTGTTACCTACGTTCACTCCATTTGGTGTGGAGTACGGCATCATGCAGCGCAGTACAGATCAGAGAGCAAACCTTGAGACTGGGCCAGTGGCATCAGAAAAGCAGCACCAGCAACTAAGACCAAAACTCCTTAGTATTTCCAGTTTAAACCCCACTCCCCACCACCACAATTCAGCATCTTTATAAGGACAGAGGCCACGCTGTAGGCTACATTGGGCCTAGGAATTATTCCTCCCTTTACAGACCATGGACATAACGCAGGTTATTGCCTCGTTCCCCTAACATGTTTTATTTATACTACATTTCCATTTAAAACAACTTGTTATCTGAGGTAACTGCAACATTTCTTTTATATGCATAGATCTTGCTATAGTTAGCCACTACACACTACCTATATATTTACATGTAGCATAGACAAGCAATAAGTATATCCATTTCTGCTATGAATAGGGAAGGGTTTATTTCTCTTCTGTTTGTATGACCAACCAAGAACGTGTACCAAGTGAATCAATACATTTTGCACTTATCCCTTAGCAAATTAAGAATCTAGAATGAGTAAGTTTCTACCATCAGAACCAGGTTCCTATATTTTTAACAGGAGATGGGGATGGTAGGAAGGGAACAACAATGGAGTTCCCATTCTTGTCCAAAACAGCAGTACTTAACAGGGTATTTCTCATGACTGAGAATAATCTAATTTGTGTTCATCCAAACCTTAGGGAACCTTCTCACAATGTATATGGTTAAACAGTACGTTTTTTACTAGAGGAGGTGCTGGGACACAGTGCAAGATCTCTGAAAAAGAGTGTTGTCTTGTGACACATTATAGTTCACATTAACTTTAAGAACTCAGTTGCAACCTTGTGGAACCATTGTACATTACCAGGCAAGAGGCTGATTCCCAGACCCATTCTCTTTAGCCCACGGTGCAGAGAACACCACCATTCAGCAGGATATTAAGAGTGGCAAAACAAATCCAAGCCAGGCCTCTTCAGACAGATGATGGGAAATTTAAGTAGGGATTGTGAGAGAAAGTTAGTTTTATCACTTGTAATTTTTGTTTCCCATAACAGAGGACATCCCCGGGTCTGGACATTACTCCTGGACAGGGATCAGTGTTCTCTGCAACATCATTTCATAAAATTCTGCAGCAAGAACTCCTAGATCAGATAACAAGATGAACATATTCTGTTGCTATGAAATATTCTTCATTTCCATCCCCTCCCATTTCCACTGGGTTTAGATTACCCTAAACTACCCAAGGGAGGAGGAGTAAGAAGTGAAGGTTAGCCTGCTGCATTATCTGGAGAACAGCACAGGATGTGAGGTCATGGGAGCCATGCCACTTAGCATAGAAAAAAAAAAAAACCACACACAAAACTTGAAAATAATCATTGCTGAAAATATCTCACCATTTTTTGGTCACCGAACATTTGACTATGAAGCATTAGTCAGAAATACTGATGGATATAAAATTTGTTGATGAGAATTTCAACATTTTTGCTGTATTCTCCAGATGGCTTGGTTCCATTTCCAGGCCTCTTTTCCTGTGATGTTCTCCAGGTTGTCTCATACATTCTAGGGAAGAGAGAAGCTTGTAGCCATCTTTATCAGCTTGTGTGTCCCCATAGCTTTCTAGGCCCTGACTGCTGTGCTGTTCTCAAGCAGTTTCTCTACTTCTGGCTCCTGTGTTCCCTGGCTCCATTCTGCCTGACTTGATGAACCAGTGCAGGGAGCGTGCACCGTAATCCAACTCACTTGCCCTCCTGGGGAAAGTTAACTGTAGCTGAGTCCCAACACGACAAGGAAACCAAACCAAGTGCACCTTGCTGCAGCAAAAATGATGAAGTCTGGGGCATCTTGGAAAGGTGTCAACTACTGCAGCCATTGGATTGCAGAGTACACAGGGTCCTGCTTCTGGGCTGGATCTGTTCATTTCACCATAATTAATGCAAGTTTAGGCTTCCTCATGCTCCCTTCCTTTGAGTTCACACACTATCTCCTGGACTGATGCAGCACTGAACTTTGAACCCAGGAGGGGACTTCCACAGCTGAGAATACATAAACTAGTAGAAAACATTAACAAGACAACTGTAGAATGTAGGATTAATACAATTAAAAAGCATAACAACTTCAACTACAAGTTTTGTTTTACCAGCAACATTTTTATATGTAGTTAGGGTCTGTCCAGAATGCTGGATGGCCTTTGTTATGAGAAATACAAATCACAGAGGAAAAAAAAATCAGTTTTCTGCAGGAATGATTGGACACAAAACTTTAGAGCAATAAATCTCTTATATCAAAGTGATTAAATCTTAGTTTGAAGTCATCAGCCTGGTTTCTTCCACAGATTGTAGTATATGAAGAGCAGGCCTAGTTAATTGTTTCAAATCTTTCGTGGGTTATGAATTCCGTCTGACTGATCAGTGTCTCAAAGGCAGGAATTTACAATACCTTACTACACCTCTACCCCGATATAACGCTGTCCTCGGGAGCCAAAAAATCTTACCGCGTTACAGGTGAATCAGCGTTATATCGGGGTAGAGGTGTACTTTGCAGAGCTCAACCTTGTCACCCAACACTAACTGCTATGTATAGTGTAGTAGGCCTGTGTTTAATTCCCCAGTTCTCTCCCCACTATCTTTGGGATAGCAAAGCTATATAGAAGCAGTGGTATTCAGGAGGCGCAGTGCAAGACTCAGCAGCTACCCCAGCTAATCAGCGACTTCTTTGGCATGCTGGTGCTTGCAACATGGAACCTCTGGTTTGGACAGGAGAGAGAAAAGGAAAAATAAGAATGAATCAGACAGGGAAAGAATACAGAATTCATGCAGACCATCCTGCACTTGCCAGTGTTGTTGGGTAGTCTATAAACAGGAAAACATTAGGACCAAGAAACCATCACACTCCCTTACCTGAGCACCAAGGTGGTGTTTGAAGATTCATTTGTCTGCATTGCACGCAAGCCTGCATGCAGTTTCTTCATCTCATGTGTGTGCAAAATGTTACATAGTAGCCTAAAGAGAAGCAATATTTGCACTTCTATTCAAGGATTTCAAAACACTACAGACAATGAATTCATTCTCACAGCTCCACTAAGAGGCAGATATTATCCCCCTTTCACAGATGAGAAACCTGAACTAACTTAAGACACAAAATTAGAGTGGTATTTGAGGAATAAAAACCCAAAGTCTTTAGTAAACAATTGAAAGGTTCTCAAAACAATTTATTTCCATAAATTAAAAACACACACACAAAAGAAAAAAAAAATCAGTGGAATTTTCGATTCACAAACTATTGAACAGAAACTAATCTGCCGAGGCATAACAGAGGCCAATGTTACAAAAAGAGTACAAATTTCCATTGAGCTATTTATTAACATGATAATATCAGACACACATCTCATTCAGGCAGTTAGCATCCACTCTCCAGCAGAGTGACTGACATCTACCACATCACAGAACCCAACTCTGAATAGGATACGGTAAATGAGAATGGCCTGCCAAAAACCACATCCGGAAAGCATCAGAACTCAAGTGTACACAATCCTGGGGATACAGGGTCATGAGAGCCCCCTCAATATGCATCAAGTACCTTTTGCTGCTTGGATTTGCAGCTGGATGAGAACATTAAGCTTTGATTTCAGTAAAATAAAAACCCCGTCCATCCCCAGCCAGCTACGTTCCTCAGGAAAGAGCCCAGCAATGCAAGCTGAACATCTGACAGAGTACATGGGGACAGCTCTGCAAATTTGCCTTTTAAATGCACTCACAGTAATTCACAGAGCCATATGTACAAGGTCTTTTCCATACGTCAAAAAAAAAATCCTCACTTGGGTGGCTCCATTTTAGGAAAAGGCAAGTGTACACTTCCTTATGCTAGAGAAGCATGTCAATATCCCAAAGTTTGCATCCTCCACATTTCTCTCATAAAAAGACTATATGGGACAGAAGCATCTCAGATTGGAGTTTAAGACACCCAATCATTGCACTATTGTCCCTCACAGTATAAACTGCTGCCACCACCAAAAGTCAGAGCAAGGCTACTACTCCAGGAGCACTGCAAACAGGAAAAGAAGTTGTGGAGAACCACAAAAGCATGATTAAGGTTAGACCACCTGAAAAAAAAGGGGGGGGGGTAAATTTAGATTAGCTTATACCTTCATTACACAGCTATAAAAAAACCCTTGATCATGATAATGCTGAAGTGTTAGAGTTTTCAAAAATCCTGGGGAATGTGGTACATTGGGGAATCACAGACCTGAACAGTTCCAGCGATTGTAAGTGAAATGGAGCTGAATATTTTCATTGTGCCTCTCTGCTGTAGCAACAAAAAGAGCTTTCTGTGACATGTTATTTCAAAGTGACAATAAACAAGGCCAAGAGGAAAGAAGCAAAGAACAAAAGGTAAAAACAAATTAAATGTTTCAAAGCACACGCTAAGCGGGCAGAACCCTGCTTGGACCTGAGTTTTCTCCCCACCCACCCACTTCACAAACCCCCCCGGAGGTTATATCCCAACTCCACCATAGAGCCAGAAGATCCCTCATTAGCATTAATTCCACATCAGTATTAATTCATTTTGTAATAGTGTGTCATGAAATCCCACATTGTGGCATAAAAATGAAAGCGAAGTCCCCTACTGCAGCTTCCAGTCAGTCAATATCTGTGCTGATATCATGAATTGTATGGGGAGTTTAAAAAACATTTTAGAAGGCAATATCCACAGTAGTGTGATTAGTTATTTTCAGGGATCCCTTTCATAATATGAGGAGGACTAAGGTATCACTTAGTAACCTCAATGGATCAAATGGACCTGTACAGCAGTAGCCAAAATGGTATGTCAATAGGCCCAAATTTTGCCTCAACCAGCATAAAACAACCAAAGCAGTAGTTTGCATTTCTATTTCAGTTTTCCTCACTGGGTAAAGATGATCAACCCTCAAAACAAGGGGGTAAACAGTGCAAGAATCCCAGCAAATGAGCTGGGAACAAAACAAACCCAGAACATTATTCACTGAAGTCACACAGTGCAATCATCCAACATTTCCTGCCTGTTCAAAGTTCTTGAATTTAAACAGATGGCTTGTCAGTTTAAGTTCTCTATCAGGTCAACAACAATGCTGGCAGAGCAGCAAAAAAGATCGCAGGGTATCCTCAACCCATGTTTGCGCTGGGTGAGAAAGCTCATTCACTACATGTCTGACGTACACACTGATTTTGGAGGTAAATAGAAAGTTGCTGTAGGGGCACATTGGTAAAAAAAGTGCAAGTTGCAAGTGGCAGGGAAAAGAAACAATGGAACTGTTAAACTTTGAGAATGTCACCAATGACAGCATCCCATTAAGCTTTGCCTGAATAACTCCTGTAGGCACTGAAGAACAGAAATTACCTGAATTGCAGCTTCAAGTAAGGATCCCAGAGGGGAGCACTGGTCCTCAAAAGTATGGCTGAGAGACTACCCAGTGCTACTTCAAATTACGAATGGCCTTAAGTATTAAAAACAAAAAACAAAAACACACACTTTCTATACATTAGGAGGCTTGAGTGAATCTCTTTGTACAACACTAGCCATTAAGTACAGCACTGCTGTATACTGAACCTCTAATTATATAAGCTATGTGAAGCTCTATCCCAAACTAGAATTCTAAGTTAAAATGGTAGAAAGATGAGATGGAGAAAAATCTGCTTGGCTTGTTGAGATCAAATTAGTATTCTTGTCAGAATTAAAACCACTAAAAAAAGAGTATAAACTTCACACTGAAGTTCCTGGTGCCACGTCTCTGAGCATAGTCCCACTAACTGAACATTAGTAATAGCCTTCTGCTACTCCCTACCTTCCCCCCTCCCTCCAAAGGCAAAGCATCAGCAAACCAGGTTAACAAATCCACTCTACAATTTGTTAGAACTTAGCATTTAGCGCCCTTTTTCTTAATGTGTGATTAAAAAACCAAGGTAAGTAACAGTAAAAGGCGCCTTTCATGCAGCAAATAAAGGAAAAACACATACAAAGTGCAACTTATTTAAGACCTGGTCATGTATGGCTGCTGCTGACTGAGTGCAGGAAGGGCAACTGAATCACAGAAGAAAACTTCTGGGCACAGACATGGAAGTAATTAAAAGCAAATAAACTATTTTTCTTTAATTTTTGAAGTTTGTGGTATCTCAAGAACCCACCTCCCTAAATTCATCTCTCTGAATTCATCTCACCTGCCTTTGTCAAGTTGTCTGGACAAGCCACTACAGTAAACAGCAGACTCAAATGAATATGCAAAAGTTCAGGAGTATTTCGAATCCTAGTGTCATTGAAGGTGTACTATTTCCTCCTTCACTCTCCTTATCCCACCTGCAGGAGGCGTTTAAATATTAGCCACAATTTCTAAAGAGGTTGGGGAGGAATAGCATGCCTCCTGGCTGTGCTACACTCATGCAGGGGAATTAAAGGACTCTCTCCTGCATCACTAAAATATATATATATTTTAGTGATGCATATATATAAAATCACTAGTGTGTGTGTGTATATATATATATATATACATACACACACACACACACTAGCACCTCAAAGAGGGTGACAGCCAACGAATGATCATCAGGTATTAGAACTGAGTGGTTGGCAAGGTCTGGAGAAACAGGCAGATCCCTCCCAAGCGGATCAAAGCATTAAAGGAACTGAGCCATTTCCCACTAGATGCTTCCCTCAGCTTCCAGATGCTTGCTCCCGTTCCTCCTCCTCTGCAAAAAAGGCTTCAAGGTCCATTAGTTTCTGAATCAGGAGGGCATCTAGCTCTCTGCCCTGTAGTGCAGCCTTTTTTGCCCGGGTGAAACTACCCGCCACTTTAACTCTGCTTCGTGCCTTCCTCTTCCGGGGAATAGTGAAGTCCTGGAACTCCAGAATCCGCTTCCTCTTCTGCTGGCTGATAGAGATCAAGGATCCATTTTTCTCCTTGGGCTCCTCAAAGATGGTTTCCAGACACCTGGGAAGGGCAAAGGGTATAAGTTAGAATATCAGAGTAATATACTTCTTCGTTCACAGAAGTGAAAGGAACCATCCTGCAGTGTCAGGGAAATGGACTATATGACTCAGGCCTTTAACATCTCTAACTTCTAGGATTCTACAATTCAATGATCCTTCCGGGGCCTCTCACATGCAAACTTATCTGGAGCTCATGCTTCTAACCAATGACCACTTCTCTTTAGAAATAGTTTCACATCACCCAACTGTTAGTATATTTCCTGGATAGTTTCTTGTTGGTGCATAGATATGCAGGTGGAATCTCCCTCTGCCCGTTTTAGTCCAAAAGCGCAGACCAAGGAACAGAGGCATCTTTATCCTAAGGAACAGAGGCATTTAGACCTAGACAACGGATTTAAAAAAAAAAAAGGGGGGGGGGGAGATGTAAAATTGTCTGTAAAGAGTATTCTTGGTATTTTGCACTGAGGGGTCTGTCCATGTCTACATTCCATGTCAGTATATATTTGGAATATCTTGTTTGCTTTTGAATTTTGGAAATAATGGGTACTGTACATTGGCTGCACAATTAAATGAATGCAAATAAAAGGTAAATACAAAAAAGTGACATTTAAACCTTCAACATCTCTAAGTTCTCAATTTCTGCTACTGTAAACTTCCTGTCCTCAATCACTCATAAATATTAAGGACAGATTTTCAACCTGCTTTCTGAATTACCTTTCTTCAGCAGTTCAAATCAGAGCCATCATTTCAACTCTGTTTTGAAGGGTGCTTATTTTTCTCTTTTTATTTCCCAAAGACCTGTAGTTTCATCTCTCCAACCAGTTCAATTACATATGCCTCACCCCACCTGTTGGTGAATGTAACCAACCTGGTTGCTGGAGGGGACTTGTAGTTCTTGTTTGTGTAAATTTCTTCTAAACTAAATTCTTTCTTCTTCAGCCTGGAAAAACAAGTAGTGAATGAAGCCATGAAGCCAGGAGAATTTCAGAATCATCTTCCCCTACACAGGCAACCTGACATGGGGAAAATGTGGTTTTCCTCCCCCTCCTCAAACTCCATTATTTAATTTGTAATGAGTTTTAGAAAGAGATCTGATAAGCTAGTTTTGATAAACCTTTCAAATGGTGGTGCTTCAGGAAGTTGTGGGTTGTGACCTGGCATTTCTGCAAGGATGAATGCTCCTCCCAGCATGAAGTGACATTTCTAAACAATGATACTCAAAGGCAAAATAGGAAAATACCCTCACAGGTCACTGCCTTCTGGGTTATGAATAGGGGTCTACCAAATTCGTGGCTGTGTAAATCATGTCCATGAAATCTGGTCTCCGGCTGCCCAGCTCTGAAGACAGAGCAGAGAGCGGCAGCTGCTGCCCAAGCACCCAGCTCTGAAGGCAGCACCACAGCCAGCAGCACTGGAAAAGTAAGGGTGGCAATACTGCAACCCCCTAAAGATTTACTCATAGACTCATAGACTCATAGACTTTAAGGTCAGAAGGGACCATTATGATCATCTAGTCTGACCCCCTGCATGCTGCAGGCCATAAAACCGTCCCTACCCCTTCCCTGGACTCTGCTGTTGAAGTCCCCAATCCTGTTTTAGGTGACTTCAATCGGCAGAAACCCTCCTGCTAGAGATCCCTGCCCTATGCTGCGGAGGAAGGCGAAAAACCTCCAGAGGCTCAGCCAATCTGCCCTGGAGGAAAATTCCTTCCCGACCCCAAATATGGCGATCAGTAAGACCCCGAGCATATAGGCAAGAGTCTCCAGCCTGACCCCTGTCAGCCATTATACAATTTACCTACCATTTCTTGGTTTTCCTTGACTACTATGTTTTACCATTAAACCATTCCCTCCATAAACGTATCTAACTTAATCTTAAAACCAGACAGGTCCGTCGCCCCCACCGTTTCCCTCGGAAGGCCGTTCCAATATTTCACCCCTCTGACGGTCAGAAACCTTCGTCTAATTTCAAGCCTGAACCTCCCCACGGCCAGTTTATATCCATTCGTTCTCGTATCCACATTAGTACTAAGCTGGAATAATTCTTCTCCCTCCCTCGTATTAATCCCTCTAATATATTTAAAGATAGCAATCATATCCCCCCTCAGCCTTCGCTTTGTCAGACTAAACAACCCAAGCTCCTCTAGTCTCTTTTCATACGACAGGTTTTCCATTCCTCTGATCATCCTAGTGGCCCTTCTCTGCACCCGTTCCAGTTTGAGTTCATCTTTTTTAAACATGGGAGACCAGAACTGCACACAGTACTCCAAATGAGGTCTCACCAGCGCCTTGTACAACGGAAGCAGGACCTCCTTATCCCTACTAGATATACCTCGCCTAATGCATCCCAAGACAGCATTGGCTTTTTTCACCGCCACGTCGCATTGTCGACTCATAGTCATCCTGCGGTCTACTAGGACCCCTAGGTCCTTCTCCTCTTCCGTTACTTCTAACCAATGCGTCCCCATCTTGTAACTAAAATTTTTATTAGTTATCCCCAAATGCATCACCTTACACTTTTTACTATTAAATTTCATCCTATTTCTGTTACTCCAATTTTCAAGGTCATTCAAGTCTCCCTGAAGAATATCCGGATCCTCCTCCGAATTGGCAATACCTCCCAACTTTGTGTCATCCACAAACTTTATCAGCCCACTCCTACAATTCGTTCCGAGGTCAGTAATAAATAGATTAAATAAGTAGATTAAATAAAATCGGTCCCAAAACCGAACCTTGAGGAACTCCACTGGTGACCTCCCTCTAACCTCTTGAGACTTGGTTTAAAATTTGACTATAGACAATGGTAATTCTTTTGATGCAATTTCAAATGTAATCTCTGAAGAAACATGTTATCCTCAACCATCCACCAACTTGCCACTTCTGCTCTTCAACAGTGGCCCTGGACTAGAACAGGTCAGACTCAAGTACATTGGAAAAGTTGTGTGTGTCGTTGACATAGAGACTGCCCAAATTAATATTCAGCTTTGGTTTTCCTACATCCTGTTGGACAGTCAGGTAAATTGAGATTGCAGACAAAAAAAAAAAAAAACACTCAGAATTTGGGTTGGTAGGGGATTCTAGAAGGTCATCAGTTTTCTCTCCCTGAATTGTAGCAGGACTGATTTATTTCTAACATACCTGTGTCTACTTGAGTTATTCAAGGCTAGACTGTAAGGGGAATTCCATCTCCTACCTTGGCAATTCATTCCATTGCTGCTTCTAAAGTTTTTCATATTTTTCCTAAATATTACTTGGAGTAGTTCAAATCCATTACTCCTAGTTCTTTCTTTTCTGATTGATGAAAATTGATCTTTGTCCTCTGTAACATCCTATTTGTTTGGAGACAGCCATGTACCTCCTCATTCTTCTATCCAGACAACATACCCAGCTCTCAACCTTGGCTTATGGAGAAACTGAGTACCAAGACCATCTAACTAGGAAAAGACTAACTGGGCAAGTAGAGAGAATGGACAGAAGAGGAAAGATATTTATTGGAATGGTGATGCTACAGTGCTGGACACATGCCTTAGAAGTAGCAGATCCCAGTATCACCATCCATTTAAGAGAGACATCTCACCTTTTTGGTCTGGGGAGTCCCATGGGGGTGAGGTTAGGATCTGGCTTGGGAACAGTTTTCCGGATCCGGATCTGAGAAACTCTCTTTGGCCTCTTCTCTGGCTCAGCCTTTTGGACAAAGAGAAAGAAATATAAAATAAAGGAGCAATTGCTTACCTATCAGCAGTGTTCTCTTCCACTTGGGGTCTCCATTTTAAGTGTGTGTAAGTAAAACATTGTTTGTATGAAGCTAAGGCAGGCTACATATCAGGGAAATTTTGTAGTATAACACTTTTTTGGCAACAAAATTTACATGCTCCAGGCAATACAAATGTATATCTATTTTTACTATAATGTATGAAACATCAAGCCATTCAGCAAGGAGAGTGACAGAGTGATGTAGCTTCACCACTGAGTTTCTTTATATCAAAACTGGATGTTTTTCTTGAAGAAATGCTCCATTTCCACCACAGGTTATTGGGCTTGATGCAGGAATCACGGGGACAAATTCTATGACTTAGGACATCAGACTAGATGGTTACAGAGGTCCCATTTGGCTTTAAAAAAAAATCAAATCAATGAATCTTGCTAGTGTTTGACAGTGGCTTTCTGGGAAAGGTAAGGAGGAAAGCAGTCTTCCAGAATTCTCTTCTCCTCATAGGCCCTCTCTATCCCTTTATGTTTTGCTTACCTCTTTCTGCTTCAGCAACAGCTACTCTCCATTAACGCAGAAGTAGCACAGACCAGAGAAATGCAAGGAGCTATAGTGATCCAGGTCTTGTGTGCCTGGGGAATGAGGTCCAAGCTCAGACCTAAACCCTAATCCTTGTCTAGTTGCAGTGCAACACTAGATTTCTAGGTTAACAAAGCCACCATTTTACTGTATGCACAAACACTGGCTGTCTGCCTACTTCCACTAATGAAGACAAGAAGCCACTCACTTTTTTCAGTTTGGTGGCGCTCTGGGATGTGGGACACAGTGGGAGAGAAGCATCGAGTTCATCAAAAGGATGGACCTGTAATTCAGGTACTGAAAGCCTGAGTGGAGAGATTGCCGATTCCGGAAACGTGCAAGACTTTGGTAGCAAATCACAGAGTGAACGTTCCAGCCTATAAATTTGAGGAGGGGAAAAAGACAAAAAAAAAAAAGAGAAAGGGGGATGAAGAAGAAAGGATATTTAGATTAATGCTGGATTTTTATTGTGACGGCATTCTAGAATCTAGGACATATTATAAATTAGAACCTTGACTGGATTGCTGTAACTGTTTTCTTTGTTCACTAGATGTATTTAAAAGGAGATTGGTCTCCCACATAAGCACCAAAGATACATGAGAGTAAATACCAGTGTTTGAAGTCCAGCTCTTGAACAAGATAAAGTATCTGGGGTGAAAAAATGGACCACAATAATGTCATGTATCTTCATGACAAGCAGCACAGAAGGGCTTAAAGATTATCTACATTTGCTACATCCAGTCATCTGTTGTGTGTATATATGAAAAACACACCCATTCAGAATCGGTGTTACACTTAGGTTTTGGCAGACAAACCCTTAAAGAGATCTACCAAAACCTGAAAAGCCACACTGCCAGGATGTGGAGAAACTCACATTCCCACCATATGTAACAAATATTACAGGGTAAGACTCTTACCTTATCTCAGCACTCGTGGTCCTTGCAGCTTCTGTTCCCTGGACAGTCATGTGTGGTAACATGGCATAACTAGTTCAAAAAGAACAAAAAACAAACAAAAAGACAGCTAAATTAGGACTACACCATAAAAGGGGAGGAAAGACTTCATCAGTATAATCTAGACTCCAAGGAAGCAAAGAAATGTCAGACATGTCAAATGACCCTCTCTCTACCACACCCCATCCCCCAAAAAACCCGACATGACAGCAACCTACATTTGTCATTAGTGTCTAAGATTCATTGACAAATTATCCAGGAGGGAAATACTTCTATTTTCACTTCTTAACCAAAAAGTATGATGAAGAAACTCAGAAAATTTCAGAAGGGGAGAAAGCTTGTTTTAGTACGAAAGCTGGAGGTGTTTTCAAGAGAGCCTGGGTTCTCCGTTCCAAGCTGGTTTTGTTTGTTTGTTTGTTTGAAAGGTAAATTTAAAGTAACAAAAAAATAAGCCCTGACAGACTTGCCTGCCAAACAAAAGGAGCATGGTAGCCAAACAAGTATGCTCAAGGACTTCCACAAGATTAACTCCATATCCCCTCTAACTCCTGTTGGAATGCTCTTAATTGATGGGAATATCCAAGTCTTTTCTATAAAGACTACTGGCTACACAGATCTATAGGAAGAAGACCTACACAGCAGTTTTGGATCTTCTAACACTAAGCTTCTATTTTTTGTATGTGCACTATTAGCATCACACACACAAGAAAAATTAAATAACTCCGTAATCTAGAACTGCCTTGACTTCATTTGTTAAGATTAAGGTCATGTCTACACTACAAAATTAAGTCAATCTAACCTAAATTGGCATACAGCCGCCACAGTAATTACATCACTTCTGCATGTTTACGCTTTGCTCCTTGTGTCGGTGGTGTGTCTCCTCACCAGGGGTGACTGTATTAATTGTACTGTTAGTGTGGGGCACTGTGGGACAGCTCCTGAAAGCCAAAGTAAGCAACGCAGTGTCAGTGTAGACACACACTGACACTGCGTTAACCTAAGCGCATTAACTGTGACTCTACACTGCTAGTGGAGGTGGAGTTATTAAGTCAGCAAGCAGAGCAGTTACGTTGGCAGGAGCAAAATTTAGTTGTAGACACTTCCATAGTTAGGTTGACATGACTTCCATCAAATTAACTCTGTACTGTACACCAGACCCAAGTCCCTTATCTGTTCTCTCCATTTGCCTATAGCTAAATACATTCAACCCTACTAAACTTAGAAAGCTTTAAACTTTGTTTTCCATGTATCCCAATCTGTCTGTTAAGGAGCGTATATACTTTTGCTGTAGATTGCAGACAGCATGGCAGTAGTAGGCATGAACGACACTTACATAGATACCCAATGAATTTATTTACCACATTTATCATTAAGTGCCACATGTACAGTGCTTCCTCTCCACCAGTATTCTAGTCACTACTAGTCTGTCAGTGCTAGAATTTGAACTGGTATGTGCATGGAAGTCTCACCTGTTGGTAACAAAATATTCTGCTTTATGCAGTAAAAATGCAGGTAAGAATGATGAAAACATTCCACTCCTCTAAAAAGTTTAGTCTCAGAAAGGCAGTAATGTGGAAAAAGGTTTTGCTTAAAATAAAAATTCTGATCAATATCTGGTAGCAACAGCTTTACAGGAAGGAAAAACTATTCCAGTGTTCACTGCCTTCTCAGTTATGAAAAAGCCAAAGCTAAGTGAAAGAATCCAACTGGAAGGGAACTTTCTCATCACAAGAAAAGGTCCATGTGAAGCTGAGGACTGCTATGATTGATAGTGTCAAACTCTGCTGACACTCGTACATGTCAAATCCTTTCCTGATATTCACCCATCCTCATCAGAATAGCTTAATAAATTTTTTATCCTATTAAATGTGGGCAAGGAGATGGTTACTTGACCTTGGCATATATTGCAGCAAATATATTTCTCCATAAAGCAGCAGCAATTCCTTTATGAAAGATTGTTTGAGTACAAGAATCAGTCCCCCTCGCCCTTCTGCCTAATTTAGAGATTACACCCCTTTTTTTAAAAAAAATGAACAGCTTACTAGTTTACCCAAATATTTATAACGTTTTGCATTTTTAAATTTTTTAAATTATATTTCAGTTTCTGTTTTAAACATTTCAGCTGGCTTTTCTTCCCACATTGTCTTATGACCAAATCCTTCAAAATGTCACTTTTGTTGTCTATTTTAAAAGCAGAATTTGCTCAGTGCTCTACTTGAGAGTTCATTGAGTATCACCCTTTCCAGCTATTATAGCATGCTCCAATAACTTCTCTTTAAAGAAGCTGTGAGTGGAACAGAAGAGTCAACCACAATTTCTTCTCACTTTAAGAGTGTAACATTTCTTGAACTGAATTTTAGGGACAGCATACTGCATTTCAGTCTCTTGTTATCTGACCAGAGAAGTACTTAGATTTGATTTGGCTTCTCTCCATTAGTAATAAAGAACATTTCACAGTGATTTTTTAAAATTGGCCTTTAGATGCAGGGATTAAATCTTCACTTATGTTAACTGACTGAAAGACAGTCTGACTTGGGTGGGAAAAAGAGTGGGAAGAAAGACTGATGCCCATAAAACTAGCTTATCAAGTGGTGCATTCAGCATTAGCTTCCCATGCCAAGTGCTATATCTCTCAACTCAAGAGACTAAAAACTCACCCGATACACAGATGTAAATTTTTCAAAAGGGTTTACATTTTTCTTACGATTAGTGGTGATGATTAAGAATTACCAACTCTGTTCAGTTCTCAAACTGTAGCTGGACCTGGTCACTCCAACACAGTTAAGAATCGATATTATACAAAGCTGTACATGAAATATTGCTTCACAAAGTCTGGCAGAGAGATCACAGCTCCACAGGATGATTGATTATAAAGTTGGTTCCATAGGACACTATTTAGCTCCATTCTTTTATTCCCTAGGAGTTTTATTTAAAAAGTTCCAAAGCTTATGCTTTACACTTGAACTAGTATAGAAGGTTTTGTCAAGACCTTGGTAGACCAAGAGAATTTACATCAGTAGATTGAATACTTGATTAGCTCTGGCCAGCAAGGGCCGCTTTAAATCTCAGGGGTCTCAGATCACAGATAGTGAAATGTATGTAGTTAGTTATCTGGTAAAATTTTTGCCTACACCAAAGAGGGACACAGAGAAGCCAGGTTCAACGTTTCTTTAGAGATCACAGTGGTAGGCAAGAGAATTCATCAGCTTATCTATTTTAATTTATAGGCTTTTCTATAGTTCTCATAATTGTAGTATTTGAGTACCTCTCAAACAGCCCACCCCTGTGAAGTTAGGCAGCAGAATTATCCTATATTATAGATGGGACAACTAAGGCACAGAAAGGTCAAGCAGGAAGCTTGCAGCATCTGCAGAGCCAGTGGTCCCATCTCTCTCCATTCCCCATGTAATGCCTTAACAAGTCCACCCTTCGTCTCATGCAATTAGCAGCAAAAAAACAAACAAACAGTCTTTATTCCTCTCTCACTCCTATTTAGTTTGATAAAAAGGCCAAAATTCATCAGTGATCTCACTGGAGCTGCACTTATTTATGCTAACAGTGCATCTTGCAGAACGGTGAACAGGAATAGTTATACAGAACAAGTTACAATTAAAATCAATGTAGAACAGTTCATTAGAATGCAATTAAAAGTTTAAACTGAGTGCACCACAATTATTCCTCTCTGTTCAGATTTGGAATTTGCATAGCCACATAAGCCCATCTTGTCACGGCTCGAGCTAGACTGGTAGCTCAGGTGTCTGAAAAACTTTCCTACCTCAAAAATCCAGTGGCTCTGCAGTCATTTAGAACAGAGTTAGTGAAGTAGCTCATCTTTCTGTAATATATATTCTGGTGCATGGTGTATATGTATTGCAGGGAGGGAGAAGAAGAGTTAGCGGTTCTGCCAGAAGAGGAGATTATTAAAGAAACCAATGAAAATGTACTCAAATTCAGATAACAGAGACGGTTCTGTATGGAAGTGTCTTCTATTGAGCCATTTCCTGAGTGGAGTGTGCAAGGTTAAACAGGAAGTACCGGAAACTGACCCTCTACTCCAACCTCTAATACCCTTCTCCCTCCCCAAAAGCTGCAACTATATACACTATGTATTTATTCTCAGAAAGAAGTTGATGGATTTTACCTGTTCTCGATGCCCAGACTTGGCTGCCACTTGCAGTGATTGGGATGGAGAGGAGTGAATTCGGAGGGACAGGCGGAAGGACCATGCTGGCTCCATATGGAAAGTACCCTGCCCAGTGAGTAGGGCAATGAAGAGAAGAGGTCATCTGATACGGAAGTTGGAGACCTTAACCCTTTCAAGCCCTGTGTGAATTGTGACATAAACAGTCTCTGGACAGTAGGAATTCGACTGGTTACATTTCTTCTTCTTGTCCAGATCCTGTAACATCCAGGGGAAGAAAGAGCTAACACTGTGTGAAGGCCAAGCAGGGAGCACCCTGTTCTTCTTTTAGGTATGGGACTTCTCCTAATGTCATGACTAGGGATTACGGCCTCTGGGGTTGTTAGAGAGAGAGCAGAAAATTGCAGCTCCTTACGGAGATTAGCGTCTTCCCTGAAAGCTGATGCACCTGAGCAGCTTTGGGACAGGAGGAAAGAAAAGGTCCATTTTGAAGGCTGTGACGGATGTAATGGTGCCTCTCCTAAAGCTGGTATATCAGGTACACACTGTTGGGACGTAATCCCCCTGAGGTTTATCAAAGAATCAGAGTCCAATTTGATGTGAAAAGAAACTGGGGAAATGGGGGTATTGAAGACTGATGATGGAATGTTACTACTCCAGTCTAAAATGTGTATTTTGGCGGAGTCTACAGGATAAAGTGCCAACGGCTGAAAGTTGAACATCTTGGTGCACAAGCCATCAGCCTGGTGAGAGTTTAACTTCATGTTAATGCATGAAAAAACTTCCAGTAGCTTTTTAGTTCTAAGTTGGCTGAACCTTTCAACCACTGGATGGTCAGAGGAACATTGCAGAGTCTTTAACCTGTGGATGCTTTTGGGTGGGGCTAGTAGTTTACTGGCCATAGTAGACAGCCTGCTTAACAGTTTTGGTTCTTTGGTACATTTACTAAGTTTCAAGCTGTTCAACAAACTGCACCTATTGGCTCTCTGCTTTGACATGTGGTCCAGTCTCATGGCTATTTCTGCTTCCATTACTGATGGATTACATGCAAAATATACAGAGCTGAGGAGTTTGTGTTCTTGCGTAGGAACAGTTCCAGGGGAATTCCCTATAAAAGCTGAGCTTTTAACTTTACTTTTTCTTACAGTTTTGAGCTCATCTGGTGTGGGAACCTTCCTTCGTGGCTGCTTCTTTAGTGAAAAAAGTCCTCTTAGTTTGTGTGTACTTCCAAAGGCACCATGGATTTCATCATCCCCAGCAAAGCTTTTAGCTTGTGGTTCAGAGAGAGAAACAGGAATGAAAGGGGTATTATCTGCTGACAATTCAATGTGGGTCCCTAAATGAAAGCTCAGGCTTTCCACTTCGGAGTCCATAGTCTTCATATGCTCTGAATTATCATCACCATCCTTGGAAATCTTTGGCCTTTTGGCTTCTTGTAAAGTGCTATATACTTGTTTATTGTCACTATCATTTATACTGCTCATGACAGCGAAGAGCTGCTCTCTAGGACCTTCAGTCTTCATGACACTTGAAGATGTCATCAATTCATTTGAAGAACTATCTAAAGGCTCACTATCAAACACCACGCTCTCCTGCAATGGGATTTTTGCTTTCTGTGTGTCTTTTGACTCCTTTATTTGCTGTGCCAGCCCCTCACGGAGTAGGATGTTTTGAGATGGAGGTACTTCAGTCTCCTCACACATCTTTCGCTTAAGAGTTTGACATTCACCTACTTTGACCAATCTCTCCGCATCAGACACCTCATTTTCTGCACTGATTGAGTCATGTGGCGTCTTTATTTGGTCTCCTATAACCTCCTTCCTGTTGTCTTTGCTCTGTGAACTTAATTCATAAGGCAGACGCACTTCACTGCAATCGAGACATTTTAAAGGTGTTTCTGTGTCGTTTTTTGACGGCTTATTACATATTGTGTTATAATGGATTTCTGACGTTTCTTTGTTAACTAAGTCTTTAGATTGCAAATAATTGTCTACGATTTCTGAAAGCAACTTGACATCTCCTAATTCTGAGTGATCTTTAACGCAAGTTTTTCCTTTATCTGAAATGTTATTCAAACTACATTCGGGGATCTGTTCAGTAGAGTAGGCTTGTGAAGGCTTTTCATAAGGCTCAGCCTTCAGAGGCACACAGCTTCTAACTTTGTCACCAGAAAATGTCAAGTCTTCTAGCAAAACTCCTAAATAATTTTTATGGTCAAAAATGGAATGCATTGGCATCTTTATTTTTTCTGCAGTTACTGCACTTTGCCTCTGGTCTTTTACAGATGGTCTTTTAAACTTCTGTACACAATCAATACTGTCTGATGAAATTACATCCATCTCTTTTACAATTGGCTCACTATCCCCTGCACTTACAGACCTCTCCTTGCTGTGAGCATGAGAAGCCCTACACACTTCTAATTTAACTGCATCGTTTGGGGAGCTAATTGCTTTTTCTCTCTCTTCAGATGTGCTGTAGTTGCCATCAGCTCTTCTCTCAAATGACTCTATCAGCTCAAGAGGTTCTATAGCAGAATAGTCATTACAAAGAGCATTTGCTGAAGATGACTCCTGGTCAACTATCTGTGCATTCTCTGATGATGCAGGCAGCTCATCTTTTTGAGGCAGGCAGATTTCCGAGTTCTGAGCCAAAGGTGTTTTTGAAGTTATACCTTTCAAACTGGAAAGCTCTTGGTTTGCACAGAACTCTTCAGACTGCACTGGATTCACTCTCTCTGGACCATCAGCAACTGTAAAAGTCACAAGTTCTGGCTGAGGACAAGCTTTCTTGCTTTCTATGATTCTATGATTTACTGAAGAATCCAACAGTAAGCATGTTTCATTTCTGATCTCTGGAACGAGAGTCATATCTTCTGGTGCACCTGAAAGACTCTTGCAGGCTGACTGTGAGACAGAAAAGGATTCAACAATGGTCTTAATTTTACCTTCCGGGCCCATAACCAAGCTGCCCATGTTCAATAATGCAGAAAGTTTGGTATTTTCTGCCAATATTGTATGTTCTTTTTGATCTTCCTTTGCACTACTGATAGAGTCTGTGTATTCTGAATGGTCCGCATTTACCAGACTTTTGGTAGAACTATAACCCACCATACTTCCTTTGAAAGTTCCATGATCTTCCCTTGTACTGCTACCTACATTATCATATTCTTTTAATTCTACTTTCTCCCCTTCCGATAGATCACTGATGGAATCTGTGTATTCTGAACACTCTGTATCTACCATACTATTGGAAGAGTTATCCACCATTACGTTTTTGAAAGTTCCTTGAAAACTCTTCTCTCTTAGAGACTCATGAACCAATGGAGTTGTGTCTTCATCTTTCTTTAGAGTTAATGGTTCATTTTCCTTGAAGCGGAGAGATCTTTTAGGTTCATCCACTGAACTTGTCATAGTTTGTACACCAGTGTTCGATATTTGCTTATTTGAGATGTTTAAGTCATACTGTTGGAACTCTAGAACTTCATCGGCTACTCGGGTTTCATTTTGCTTGTATGAAACTGGCCCATTAAGCTCACTTTGACATGAGAGATATTGATTTTCCACCTGACAAATGGTCTCATTTGGTTGCTTTGAATGTTTAAAACCCGACAATTCTAAGTCAAAGGATTCGTCCAAATGTTTTTCATGACTTGGGATGCCGGAGTCTGTATCACTCTTTGAAGTAGTGCCTTTGGAAAGATTGTATTCACAAGGTATCACAGTCTTCTTGTACATCTTTAGTTCTCCCTCTCCCAGGACTACTGTTGTGTTGCCAAGTTCAAGATGGATACCAAATATGTTTTTTTTCAAATCTCTGTTGACTGACTGTTCACTAGTCTCATTTTGGTGACTGCTTTTATGAGCCTTTACACTATCCACAGTTTCTATTCTATCAATTTCATCTTTCTGTAATTCATAAGAGTTAATTTGTCCTTGTCCCTTATCTGTATCAGAAGTTCTCTCTCTGGTGCCAGAATCTAGCCTTTCCTCTGTTATTTCACTATGGCCATCATAGAGTTTCGAGCTTTCTACTTCGACATTTGTATTTGAAATCTCCACTTCTGACAATCTAGTAGTGGACTTATCTGGAGTGCAAGCTGAATGCAATAGCTTTTCTGCTGTGGAAGTATGACTTGCCATATACTGAAACATATTGCTGCAATTCCAACTATCTTCACAAGGAACAGATTCACATGCTACATGAGTGTTCTCCTCGGGAGGGTTGACTGCCTTTTTATCATTATGTATAAGGCAGTCTCCTGTTTCCAAGCCACTGACTTCTTCAGTCTTCAATTTAGCCTGCGCTTTAAAGGAATCCTTGTTCAGTGTAGCATTATCCAAGCTGGCACTATCTGATAAGATGAAGCAGGTCTTGACAGCTGAACAGTGGTCTTTTATACACTGGTCATTATGAGTACATATGTCACTTTCTTCATTTTCTATATCCATGACCATCTTCTCTGTATCCCCCAGTGCAGAGTGCATGCTCTTCTGGGAACCTTTACTTGCTACATTAGAAGTACTGAAACTCCTGTGATTTAGTAAAGACAATTCTTCCTTTTTATGAAGCAGAAGGCCCACATGCTGTGCCTCCACTTTTGCAGAAGAAATGATGGATTCTTTTTTAGACAGCCTGTCCAGGTACACATCTCTGTTTGAAACTGCATCAGCATTACAAGAAGAAAGTTCACTTATAACCCCGAGAGACACTCTTGATTTTTCTGCATCATGACTAAGAGCTTCACCTAGTGTGTAAGCAAAGTTAGCGTCTTTGCATGTAGGCAGGTTGACATTAACACTATTTGCTTCTGGAGCTTTACCAAAACTGTTGTTCAGATCTTCTACCACTGAACTGCTGTTGGTTTCCTTTTCAAACAGTTGTGCCTCAAGGGAAACTTCACCTACCTTGGAGCCATAGTCCAGAAAATCATGAACAGGGGAAGGAGAATTTGCATATTTATTGTAGATATTTTTAGAGCACGTATGCACGTCTCCAGTCTGAATACTGACAAGGTTTTTTGTGTCCACCACCAGAGTTCTATTTTCTTTTGTATGTTGTTTTACTACATCATTAATACATATTTGCCACTGGTCCCCATCCTTTTTCAAGTTATTAATTTCTGAAGGGATTCTTAAATCTCCTTTTGGAAACTCCTCAGTTGATGAAACAACAGAACTAGGAACTGGCGAATTAGAGCTCTCTGAATGAACATTTTCTTGAATATCATACCCACTATCCATGCCACAACTGTTCTTCATAGCAGTTTCTCTCTGGATTTCAGCAACTTTCCCATAACCATAGTTGTATGAATGATCAGTGCAACTATCCATTTCCAATTGTTCAGCCTCATCACTGGACATTTCTTCACTCTGCACTGGAGAGAGCTGTTCTTCCATCACAGGTTTGGAGATCCAGTTCTCTAGAAACTCAGTTCTTTGACTATCACCATCACAGCTTGGGCTTTCTATCTCTTCAGCAAGATACTCCTCCTGTTTTTCACAGATCTCAGTAGTGTTGTCTTCCAGTGGCATATTTCCAGATTCCAGACTACACAAACTTCTTAATGAACCACATAATGCTTCAGAGCTTTCTTTTGAGAGAAGCATAACAACTTCAACACTACTTTTAGGTACAGGAACAGCACTGTTGTTATGAGGGCAGTTTTCTTCATCTTGCTGGTAAGTCTGGTAACTGGCAGGTGCTGCATTAGTTTCATTAACATGGCTTGATCTAGACAACTCTACTTCTCCAGTCTCTGAATCAAAAATAGCACAACCCATTGCGGTCAATGACATTGTAGTACAGGCTGTTAATCCTTTATATTCTCGCTTTTCTTGTGGATGTTCTTTTGTTGATCCAGTCTCCACAACTGTTAAAGGCGCTAAAGGAACTAAGGTGTTGGTTTCTGAAACCTCACCACTGGCCGTGATAGTGTCTATATCTGGGCATTCATTGTTCTCAGATGGAAGACCTTTACTCACTCTGTCATTCCTGTATCCTGCTTTACTAAATATCCTAGTCCCATCAGCCTTCATACCTTGTACTTCTTCAGTGGGCTTTGGCAGAATTTCAGGTGTCACCTGTACATTTGTTTGGTTTTCTTCTGCACAAGGAAAAATAAATAAATAAATAAAAAATCAGTACTGCACACTAAATTAAAAAAACCTTCCATTTGACTTTCTTCTCTACTTAATATACAATTACGAACAGCACACTTTTGCTAATTGATAATTAATCACTTTGACAAACCCCACCACCAGTTTACTTTAAAACAAGTCAAAATTCTATTTTAATCCTAACTAACCTATTTGCATGGATATTAAACATAACTGGTATGGATCCAATATTATCAATTTCCAGATCACTGTAATTCAAGAGTTCAGAGCCAGAGGTCATATGAGTTCTATCAAACTAGTGCTTATTTTCAGTAGCATTTTTCTATGATGAATAGCAAATTACAATATGTACAGATTTAGAAGAGTGGGAAGTAGACAAGATGTGTATTTAAATTATCTGGTGGGACAGAGTAAGCGGTTTCAAAACTGAATGAATTTATACTCTCTTAATTGTATTACAGGAGAGAAGATTAAAAAGTCTCCTCTTACTATAACTTTTGTACTGCCAACTACTGTTCTTATGCAGACAAGGAACTAGAGGAAGATATGCATGCACAGTTGAAATGAAATTTTGCAATGGAGCAACTGTTTCAAGAGCATTTTGTATTTTTATTCCCTTTCTCTCTTCCAATCTATCCAAATGTTACCAAGGTTAAAAGTAAGAAGCTTGAGTTGGAAGAGACCCATTAGATTGTCCAAGTCCATTTCAATACCGAAACAGTCTGATTACCTCTTCTTTTTCTTAAATCTCTTCACTAATGCCTCTTCTTTCTCTACAACAAAAGGAGTGCCTCAGCTTCACCTTCAAATATTTTAATAAATCTGTTTCCATGTGTATCTTCTTTTCTAACCACTTCCTTTAGTGCGTTCGCCCACACTTGGGTAAAAAGGATTTTCCTTTTAGTAGCCTCTACTTCTGTGACAACTAGCTTCCTTCAATTCATTTCATTTGTAAATTTTTCCTAGTTTGATATTTCTGGATTGGGAATCCATGCCCCTTTTATATAGGTGTTCAGCACGTTATCACTAAGATCACCAAAGATGTCTATGTGTATGGCTCCATGAACACACTTAGCATTCTATTTATTCTCTATCACTGCCTAATCCCTAAAGTGCCACCACATGCAGAACTCTTCCACCAAAGGAAGCATCCAATTAAGCTTGCAGGTCTATCTTATACAACTGGTAAACATATTGATAGAGGTTCAAGTGTGCCTTACAAATTCCATCAGACTGCACTGAGATGAACTGTATATTTTGAGTGCCCTTCTGACATCTACAGAGTATTGAACACAAGTGCTGTATTCCATACACATGTAGATGGTTACTTAGCCAAGATGTCCTGGGGAACCTTCTGGTGTCAGGATAGAGTGAAGTCTATTTTCTGTTGAATGCAGTGCACTATTAGTGCTGCAATGTGGGATTTTAAAGTCGATATTTTAGATGTATTGTCAAGCCCTGACTTAGGGACTTCAGAACATATCTTTGGCCTTGACTTGTACAGTACTGCATGATTGCACCTCCATTGGTCCTTGAACCCATGACCAGGCTCTAGAATACAGACTGTTGGGCAACTTCATGTGATGTATGTAAGGTGGTGTAGAAGGCCAGCCTTCCCTTCTCAATTACTTCCTTTCAAGTGTCATGCAGCTAAACTTCACTTTTCTGGTTCATGTTCAGAACTGGACTCCCAACTCCTGCAGGGAAAGAAGATGGGCAGATAGACCAATAGACTGATCATGTCAGAAGACCAAGGCTCTTTGGACACTAAGGAACAATCAGAATCACCTTGGCTTTGTATCATTTTGCAGAGTATGAATACAGGTGGCAAGACATACAGAAAGGATTTCAGCTATCTCTTGGACAGGATGTCAATTGCTGTACCCTTGTGGTTCCTTCTCCTGGAGGTGCCTTGTTGCTCAATCTTGACATGACTGGATCCAGCGAGAGTGCACCCAAAAACCTGACTTGAGATGGAGGCTCCACTTGCTTGAGTATATTAACTGTCTGCAAAGCCAGCTTACCAGGACAGTAGATTTTCATTTTATGAGTGCCTGTCATGGATCCTTCCTCCTTTTGTACTGATTTCCTTTGTGTGTGCGCACCCCAGCTGTTCAGGTGCCATCTACAGTTATCAAAATGCTGCTCTGGCTCAGTAATCCTGTGACCAGCTAGATACATATTGTTCTTTAGCCATTAGCACAGAGACTTAGCCATCTTTCCTGGAACGTAGGTGCAACAGGTTGATAAATTGGTAAAATTGCCAGAGCAATTAGAGAAGAAAACTGATAATTTCACATGTAGAGTCTTGCCCAACAGCATGACACTTGGGAACAACAGTCCTTGGCTTTTTTGTAGTTAGGGACCTCTTTGGCTGTGTGTTTAGCATCCAAGCTCTTTCCTCTGCAGAGAGCTCTTTGTGGGTCTTGCTATCAATTCACACTCTACAGTGAAAGATCAACTTTTCCGGCATCTACCGATTGTTGTACTGACTTATGACAATACTGTTCTTATCTAAATATTGAGCTGCATACAGGCTATCCATTTCCACTTATTCTCTGTGAGGGCACGCTTAGATATAAGCAAATCATCCAGCAAGGAGTAGACATAGATCTCACCTTGTTTGAGAAAGTTTACTGACGTTACAAAGTTCTTTCATAAAACTTATGTATATTGTGAGGTGAGAGTGTATTAGAAATGACAGCTACTGTAAGGAAAGCATCCTCTTATAAGACAGTGTTATAAAGATGTATAATCATATCATGTCTCAGCTTGATTGACAACAGCGTATCACCTTAGAACAGTGGTTCCCAAACTTGTTCCGCTGCTTGTGCAGGGAAAGCCCCTGACGGACCAGGCCAGGCTGGTTTGTTTACCTGCCGTGTCCACAGGTTCATCGGACACAGTGGCCGCCGCTTCCAGCAGCACCCATTGGCCTGGAGCAGCGAACCGCGGCTACTGGGAGCCATGATCGGCCAAACCTGCAGACGCGGCAGGTAAACAAACCAGCCTGGTCAGCTAGGGGCTTTCCCTGCACAAGCGGTGGAACAAGTTTGGGAACCACTGCCTTAGAAGATAACCAAAAGAGTGAACCTAAGCATTTCCCTCTTGAATCCCAGCTCTCTCACACATCAGGAACTTTGGCCTACATTTTCAAAAGTGACAAGTGATTTTGTGTAGCCAACTTCAGACAGCTTAAGGCACCTGATTTTTCAGAAAGTAAATGCTCAATATTACTTAAAATCTGGTCTTCTTTAAGATAAATTGGGACACCCAAATGTTGAGGCAATATAAAAGTTACAAGCCTCTTTGGAAAAAGTTAGGCATTTAGGTCTGATACTGCCCTGCATCCTTCTGAGCCTTTGAGAACCAGGAAGGGAGTAAGGACCTAGGCCCATCTCCACTCTCCAAACTTCCTCTGGTTCCCAAATCTAGACTGAAGGGTTGCTGCCTCCATTTTTTTTTTTTTTTTTAAACAGAGAAGAGGTAATTCAATAAAGGAAGATCATAAATCTGCATGTGGGAGTCAATAACTATCACATAGCCTTGATGTGCTAGGTTGAGTACCCATTTGTCCAATCTAGTTGGGATTCTATCTTTGCTAACTTTGTGCAACCTGCTTACTAGGTAGGGCTCTAGTCCAGTGGTTCTCAAAGCCGATCCGCCGCTTGTTCAGGGAAAGCCCCTGGCGAGCTGGGCCATTTTGTTTACCTGCTGCACCCGCAGGTTCGGCTGATCGCGGCTCCCACTGGCCGCGGTTCACCACTCCAGGCCAATGGGGGTTGCGGGAAGTGGCGCGGTCCGAGGAATGTGCTGGCCGCCCTTCCTGCAGCCCCCATTAGCCTGGAGTGGTGAACCGCGGCCAGTGGGAGCCACGATTGGTCGAGCCTGCAGGTGTGGCAGGTAAACAAACCGGCCCAGCCCACCAGGGGCTTTCCCTGAACAAGCGGCAGACCAGCTTTGAGAACCACTGCTCTAGTCTACTGTAAATCTATCTGGAGACCAAGCAGTCAGCAGGACAATACCAAGAGCTTTCTTTGGAAGTCACCCTTACATCATCCCTGTCAGGTTTTATTCCACTTTGCTTTAGCACTTTGGTTTACTCCCGTATTTCCCAAACAGCAGGCATGCAAGGCTTGGCTTGTGCTTCCTCTTATGCATCCTAGCGCTGGCCAAGGTCTTTCTGGACAACTCCTTGATAAACCATATCCACTCACCCTTAAAACAATCTTCCTCCTCAATACCTGAAGGACACTAATAGTTGGTTTGCCTGTATGTCAACCTTCAGTCACCTTATCCACATGACTGTAGGACATCATTTTAGATCCCACTGCTCTGTGAAAAAATATTAGGGTGTCTAATTAAGCAATTGCCAGGAAAGAAAAATTCCCCAATGGTGCTCCCTGGCTATCTGATTTCCTTACTTTTAAGGAAATTAGCTCAGACAGGGAAACTGTCCAAGCCAGTAATACCCTGGCAAAAGATGTAGAAGTTGCCATAATTTCTTCTCAGGGAAGAATCTCTTCCTAGGTGCATTAGATCCTTAGACTGCATCTACTTTGGCCTTAATCATATTCTCATTCAGTCGCAATGGAATCCTCTAAAGCTGCAAGCAGCAGAATATACAGCTCCAATGGAAAATATTTGGCTTCCTCACTCATTTTCTTCCACAAGAAGGCGGCTTCTCAGGAGTGTTCCAGGCCTGCTAGTATACTTCAGGGGAGACTCAAAACATTAAGACAAAAAGGCTTGTTCTCCTGAGACTTGGAGTCAGTCTGACAACTGTCTCTCTTCCCAAGAAGGGGATATGGAATTCTCCAACCTACACTTTTTTGGGGGGGGTGGGTTGAGGTGTGTGGGTGTTTTTCTGTAAAAATCTCCTTTGATAAGCTAGGTTCCAGACATTCACGGAATGATGATGGGGAGGAAGAGGGATTGATTTCTAGAAGATATGTTCTAATTCAAACAAACATTAATTCAGGGAAGTCCTATGGCCTGTGTTATACAGGAGGTCAGACTACATGATCACAATGGTCTCTTTTCTGGCCTTCCAGTTTATGAATCTGCGTTGCTTGGGCCTGCTCAGTCAAGATATTAGAGATTTGATTAGTTTCTCTAGGATCTGCTCATTCCCTTAATCTGAATGAAAAACAACTGATAGGAGAAGCTTCCAACACTTTCCTCAACACGAAGGGAGGACAAGAGGATTTTTGCCTCCTTTTGGGTAGAACATGTTCAATTTTGCTTCTGTCCTTTTAAGATATTACATTCTTAGCCCTTATGGCTGATGATAACCTTCTAAATGAACTGAACATAAGCCAATGCAATGCTGTCCTCTTTGTAGAGCAACCTGAAACAGCTCTGCAAAGTACTGAAGGGACACCACTATCTTGAAATTTAGTCATTTAAAAAAAAATTTAGAATAGTTTCACATACTATGGCTACTCCTGAGTCCACCTTACCATATATGGCTTTACCACCCCAGTCTCCTATTTTAAATCCTTGTTTGTTTGTGGAAGACAGAGAAAACTGATTGCACAGAGGACAGAAATTTAAGTTGTCAGTGACCAAATTCCCCATTAATATTGAACAGGTGGTTAAACCAAAAGAAAGTTTAACTGTAAACATTAAGTATTTCACTAATGATCACTTTAACAGAAACACTGATTTAATGTAATTGGCACCAGTGGTAGCTAGCTACTGGAATCATAGAAAAGTAGGGCTGGAGGAGACCTCGAGAAGTCATCAAGTCCAGCCCCCTGGAATGAGACATGAAGAGGAGTTTAAATCCCCAAAAGGTTGTCCCCTCCAGCTACAAAGGGAAGGATAAGAAAAGGAAGGAAACATTGTAACAATTATTTTAATGTACCATGTAATTTTGAAATTCTATGCAAATTGCTATGTTGAGACTATTAAGGCTGCACAGGTAAGTGCCTCAAAAGTTAGGACATATGGTCAAAATAGGACTTAGCCTTAACATTGCTTTCTTTTGCAGATGCATTACAATACAGTCTTTAATTACACAATCACATTTCTCAAAAATACAATTTTTTTGTAACTTTAGAAACAGATGTAGCATCTCGTGCTAGGTTTTCATTTTAATATGCTTTTCATTCTTTTATGCTCACATTTTCATTGCTACAATGGTGCAGCAACTCTTTACTGACTGAATTTCTACATGAAGAGTTCTCTTCTCTGTAATGTGCCTATTTTAGTAATTTAGGCCCCAATATTGCCAACGTCGATGCACATGGCTAAAGTTAAGCATGTGTGTTTGTACAATTGAAGCTTTAATCTCTATGTACTATATGTAGTCTCTTCAATAAGCTACAAAGTTTTCTTTTGTGAAATTAAATGGATGAGGCAGTTGGCTGTAAAACTATTTTATCTAGAAACGTATGTAGCTCATGCACGCCAAAAAAATTTCACCATTGCTTTAGCCTTTACTCTTAAATGTGGTATGCTACGTATGGAGGGTTTATTCCATACTTTTCATATAAGTGACTTTCATGGACTGTTTAGCATACATGTAGTACAAAATATTACAAGAAGCTACATGTGCTTAAGAAAAAAATTGTATATCAGAATTCAGAAATGGTACGTAATCAGATTGCATCACAATGTATATACACAAGGCATAGAATTAAAGGTTACACATACAACCTTAACTAAGTATTTCCTGACTTGAATGTTGAGCTACAAACAAAGTTTCCTTAACTGAATGGAATTTACTTTTGAAAAAGAGAAGACAAATCCAAGAGTTAGCAGACCCGCTGACTTAAAAAAATGGTAACAAGTAAATTCCATAATCTGGAAGCTATTTGGTTTAACACCACTAGATTCCTTTCCCAAGCATCTTCTGAGGCTTATATGATTGGGGCCCCTGTCTTGGTGCCATGCAAAATGTGCAGCAGCCCTCCTTAATCTCTTCATTGCACTCTTCCTTGTGCTAGTACATTAGCCATAAACATGTACAGCCATAAAAATGAAGCAGTTTTTCTAGCTGGCATTTTATGAATTTAATAAGACTCCTTGCTAAAATATACTGTGCAGCATGGAATTCTCAAACTATTTTCAAATCAAATCTCTTTGCACCAGAACACTCAAAGACACTTCTTAACGAGAGTTATTTCCACATCAAATTTCATTGTGTGTTTACTTCTGGTCATTTCAACAATAGTTTTGTTCAAAAGAGGTCACAAGTTTTGGAAAAGAATTTCAATTTCTTTATGCTCAAAAACATCTGAACAGTATTTGCTCAAACTTTTGAAGACTTTTTCCATACTTTCAGAAACCAAGACTGGAAAACTGGTCTCCAAGCAAACACAAGCTTGCTATGTTGCTTAAGGCTGGTCTTTTCTTGGTTTTGTTTTATGCTCAGGGTACGTCTACACTACCCGCCGGATCAGCGAGTAGTGATTGATCTATCGAGGATCGATTTATCGCGTCTCATCTAGATACAATAAATCGATACCCGAACGTGCTCCCCGTCGACTCCGGAACTCCACCGCTGCGAGAGGCGGAAGCGGAGTCGACGGGGGAGTGGCAGCCGTCGATAATGCGCTGTGAGGACGCGAAGTAAGTCAATCTAAGTTGATCTAAGATACGTCGACTTCAGCTACGCTATTCTCATAGCTGAAGTTGCGTATCTTGGATCGATTCCCCCTCTCCCCCAGTGTAGACCAGGCCTCAGTCTGAATGATAGTAATTCACAGAACAGCAACTGTAAACAGATACATCTGGTGCCACCAAATTACATGCAGGGACAGACCCAAATCTTCTATTTGAAATATTAGCTTTTAGTATGAAGTCAACAGAATCTGTGGTGACTGAGAACTCAAGATAGAACAGGATATTAGCCACAGCCAAGCAGGCCTGATTTGCAATAAACACAGGACTGAAATCAAAATATGGTTGTTCCAGAATCCTGGAGTTAAACAGAGTCACAATATACCTGCTTGCTGTGCAGAGAAAGAGAGAATAGCCACCAGATGCAGGCAAAGTGATCAAAGCATTTGTGGACAGAAGTGGATCATTAACAGGAGGACTAAGAATTAGGGCAGAAACCCCTCTCACTTTGGAAACTGCATATTCTAAAGCATTAGATGGTGACTGAGTCAGCCAATTATTGTTTCTTTTGCACATCTCTACCGTTAATATTTTCATGTAGTTTTGTATTACCTTATTTCTCAAAACAAACCAATAATTACTAACAAGAGCATTTGCACCGGAGTCAACAAGTATTTCAGACTAAGAACTTCCAAATATGGACTCTCTTCATCAGAGCATTTCAATCACAGCAGCACATGGCCAGGAGACAGCACAGGATAAGCTTTGCTATTGTTCTACACGAACAGGGCAGTAACTTCCACTACCAAAAAGAACAGAGGAGCTATCCCTGCAATCATTCACGCACTTCTGTGAATGAAAGAGGATCCTGAAGGAAAAAAGCTGAACAACTGAAATACACACCTTTACTCTTCAGAGGGCTTGCCATTTCAGTGCAGCAGATTCTTGAAAATTCTCCCCCACTTCGGTTTATCTGAGGCTTCTCCTGAAATAAAGGAACAAGTCACCACCATAGCAGCAACACCTGAGACTAACTGGTAATTATAGTTTTCAGAGACTATTCCTAGACTCCAGGGACGGTACCTGTTAAGCCAGTCCTAACTCTGGACGCAGTAAGCATTAGCATACCACATAATATGCTAGGCTTTTTTGGGAAATGAGGGAGAAAGTCATGCATACACCATAAGCACACTTACAAGTGTGGTAATACAGGCAAATAACTGAACTGTAAGCACTTAATAGGAGTAATTCTCCTTCCTTTCTGACCTACTGCCTCATCACATCTTTCCTCTTAAAAAAAATTTTTTTTAAATCCACTCACTGGAGAAGATACTGCATTAGTCTTTCCTATCCTCAGGAGGAGACAATTCCAGAGAATGTTTAAACTCAGCATCAGTAAAGCCTTGCCAAAGTAGCAACTAAAGCAGGAAGTGAATTTAAATACAATGGAAAGCGTCCCAATATGAAACAGAATGGTAATCCTTCATCAAACCCCAAACCAATTATTATAATCCCTCTCAGTGGAATCCCTTGTGCAGATGAAAAACGCACAAGAAAATATTACCCTCTTCACTGTACTACCTTAACTTCAGCATTTTCTGACTACTTTAATTATGCAAACTTACTATTGCATTAACAGTTTTTTGCATTATGTTTCCTAAATTTTGTTGAAGGATGAAGGGAAACACACAAGCACACACATTCTATAGGTACATTTCTTGTAATTACTATACTACTGTCTCTAAGAACTACACACTCCTTTAAATGGATCACTGAAATATGGACAGCAAGAAATTTGCATATAATAGAGGCACTGGTTTCCCCCTGTAATGGTTAGAAGGACTAGGGAGAAGAGTGGGGACCCATCTCTCTCTCAGGACAAGGAAGATTATCCCTAGGACTTGTTTCTCAGCCAAGAAAAGGGCTCTACAGAATTGCCTAAAGACCTAATTTTCCACCCAAGAGAGTGAATGAGCAGTCTGGAGACCCACTCTCCAGTCATCCATTTCAAAATTTTACACATTCTCAAGGCCCCACTACTTGGATGTTGGATATTTGAAATGGATGTATGATAATTGATCACTCACTCAAAATTAACAAAATTCTGAGAGAATAAGAAAGCTAGAATGGCTGACCAAGGATACAGCAGATCCAGGTGAAAGTCTATGGAACACACGTTCTTTCTGATCTAAACAGTAACTTCATTAGCACTCATATCTTTTTTCATCCTTGCCTGGCTCAAAAATAGATAAGGGGACTTAATTCAAACTTAAAAAACCACACACACACAAACTTTAGAAAAATATCTTATCTTTGACAACTGAGCAGTCATGAAAAACAATGTAATTAAAAAGGTGAATATTTTAAGGAAGTTATGAGCACGTGAAACAGGAGGTGTTAAGCCATTCTTCAACCTTGACTACAGCTTTTTGCTCTCCACCAAATACTGCAATAATAATTTGTGGTCAAACAGCAATATTAAGTGTCACATATTACTGTACATTTAAGAAGGCATTTGCTAATATGTTTAGTTTCTTTTAATGTACTTCAGTTAAGTAGTTTTCACCCAGATGCACATGAAAGTGAATTCATTAGTAAAAGCACTAGAATGTGAAGGCCCTAGAAATTTATTAGTAAAGGCACTAGAAAGGCCAACTATGCGTTCCTCAAAAAAATTATTAATGAACTATTATGCATTTCTACAACACTTTCCATATGGAGACCTCAAAGTGCTTTCAAACATTGTCTCAATACTGCTTATAATATTCCTTAGACTACTGGAAAGGAAAAAGACTAAGTGACTCATCCTAAGTGTCACAGTAAATAAGTTGCAAAGCTAAGAATAGAATCCAGGCCTTGTAATATTGTACCCCGGTTTTGAACAGCTAAATTGCAGTTTCCTTCTTAAAGCAACAGCAGTGTGACAATCATATTTATTAACTCCCCTGCAATAAACCCTCACCCTCAAAATTTTAAATGCAGACATGCTCCAGAACTCACAGGTGGATAAAAAGGAATGTTTAACAAAATATTTTAATATATTTATCTATAAAATGACTTATTCATGTACTAAACATTCATGTACTAAACATTCTCTAGTATATTTTGTAAAATAATGAAGTCTTAATCAATAGGAGCCTTAACTACAGCATTTTGCTATTTAAATCCTTGCTGAGAAATGACGAGAGAATTGCCTTTGTTTGTATGAATTATAAATGTATCCACATTAGCAAAGTATTATATTTAATTTGCAGTGATGGGTGAAGCTGATGGATGCAGAGTGAAGACTCTCGATGGAAGAAGCGTTTTCTATTTTGTCCCTTGGTGTAAGCTCTGGCTCGTGTGCACTCCAGCTTTAGCAGCTACTTGACATGTTGAAGCCCATGTCACTTGTCCAGAGAATAAATTTTCAAACAGAAGGAGCAGTCAGTTCACAGCTGTACTGTCCAATATTTTCAGCGCATAGAGTAGCCAAACCAATTAAGACATTTCGAGTTTTTTTCCCCCCAGTGATAAAACTCCAAAATCCACTCCACCTCACAACGTACGTTTCAGGTTTTATAACTATCTTGTCCTCCACACTAATTTTTAATCAATCAAACCCAAAGCCATAGAAATAGTTGGAAGATGAACCACTGATGCAAACTAATGTAAAGTCAGTCTACAGTGGCTCTACTGAAAAGAAAAATAAGAACTTTGAAAAATAGAAAATGGGATTAGTCATATGATTAGGAAGATTTCACTATGAAATCAGTTTTTTTTGGAACTGTAGAGAACCATCCTTGTTTAAAAATAAAAATTCAAAACCAACTTCAGTCTCCCAATGAAAACATGCTAAATTTAAATAATTCTCTAGTACAACTCCTACTATTTGTTTTGTAGTTTACGTACCCATTACTGCTGCTACTAGGAAAAATAGTTTTTTGTTCACTACCCCCAGCAAAAAAGCCAAGTAAAAAAAAAGTATGAAGTGTGGTTTTATACAATTAAATTACTACCAAGCTTTGACTTAAATCTCCTCTCTCACACAAACTTTTTAAATGATAGGGGATTTTGGGGAGAGACTCTGCTCAGGGAGAAAGAAAACAGCAGATGCAATTGAAAAGTTACGTGAACATCTGTAACATTTAAACTACCTTAATATGTATTATAAAGACATCAAAGAAACCTAAATGTCATCATATGACCACATTATGGAGAGAGAATTATTTCTCAGAAATTTGAGTTTGAAGTTCACTTCCTGGTATAAGCTCAATTTTCAGTTCCTTACTTTAATCAAACTTTCTCATTTAGTGTATTTACATGCTTTCAAGTGTTTGGAATTCCTTGTGCCAAATAGTAAAACCTGTAACACGGAATTTTCAAGTTAAACAATTTTTTTTTTTAAATAATATTTCAATGTTTGGGGGGGGGTTTCCCCGGTGAAGTGTTAATTTCAATTTTATCTCTAAGCTCACAAACTTTTTTGCCTTGGAATAATAATTGGAACGTCAATGTCTGCTGGAGAAAAAAAACAACATATGAGCTGAGAGGCCTTATTATTTGAAAAAGGAAATAGAGACACTGATCCACTGTCCAATTATTGAAGAGTTGAGTTGAAAGATACAGCAGACTGCAGAGACTGTACTTAAGACATAAGTGATGTCATATATGGTTTCAGCATAAGCACTGCTAGTTATTTTAATCTGGTACCAATAGCATGACCACATAATGGCTAATTTGTTACCTGTATTATGACATTTTAGACTACAATGTATCCTCCTCAACAGCTGGGAAGAGGGACATTTGGCATTTGTGAAGGGGTTTTTTAAGGGCTGTCAATTAATCGCAGTTAACCCACACGATTAACTCAAAAAAATTAGCCACGACTAAAAAAATTAATTGCGATTAATCACACTTATAACAATAGAATACAAATTGAAATTTATTAAATATTTTTGGATGCTATGATGGCAAGACTTAAAGAAAGAGAACAAAAAGCACATTGACATCGAGTCCCTAACAAATCCCTCTCTGCTATGTTCAAACATTCACTGTAATCAATTTCTTTCTTACCTGTCTCAACCACCACTTTTCTTCAGAGGCTAAAGCACAACATCCAACAAGCTCTTCCTCAGCATCTTGTGTTTCTTTCGCAGATCGTCTCTCTTCCTTCTGGCTCGCATTAGCACAAGTGTCCGGCTTCCCCAAGCTTCCACTTTTGGCCTCTTCATTCTCAGCAAGGTTTCCAGCCCCCATAGACTCTTCAGAAAGGGATCCTGCCAGCCCATCAGATGTAAGCTTGTCCCCATGATCCAGGTTATCAGTTTCCTGGGAGCAATTTTCCACCCCACTAATCCTGTGGGACTCAGACAACAAACTGCTACTATGTGCTAGCACAAGTGTTGATGCTTCAGGTTTTGTATCTAGTCTAACATTAGGATCGGACCCAGCAGTAAGCTCAGTAGAGATGCTGACTGGCAGTCCAGCGTACAATTCCTGTACCACAGCAGACATGGAGGAATCAAGGGGACGTGGGTGGCTTCTCTCTTGGGACTCCACTCCAGATGATAGCATCAGGCAGATGAAGACTGTGCCTTTCTAAACTCACCCTAAAAGTAAAGACAACACTAAATCACTACACAGACACACACATATACACAAAAGTAATCATTGTTTTTGTTGTTGTCTGGGACAAAGGTACATACGCCCGAGAAGCACCAACAAGGGGACAGATATTTAGAAAGTTTGGTCCCTTTTTAAGGCACTCACAGTAGGACGACTCCTCAGTCAGCAAACCAAAATGTTCAGCCAGGTTCTTTGAATATTAACCTGAGCCTGAATAAGTAATAAGTAATATAAAATGCAGTATGTCAACATTCTATTGTAACTTTGCCCTATTAAAAAGTTTAAACCAAAAAATAAAAAGTAAGTACTTCAAATGTGTGTGTTCAATAAGAGTATATTCCAAATGAATTCCTGGTAAGAAAGTGATTCTACAATTACTGAGCGCTAGAGTAAGTGCCACACAAACCATGAATAAGGTTATTCCTCTCTTCTCACATCGGCAGTTTCTCCCTACCCCAACATCTCTTCTTAGCCTAAAACTAAGACCTTGTAGTATGTATGAGTGTCTAGGAAATGGGAAGAGAGGAAATGTAGAGAAAAAGTATATACTAGCACTTGTGGACCTAAAGCAGGGTGTCAAACATCCTGCCAGTTTGATGGTAGTAGCCAAATTTCCTTTACTTTTCTATATTTTTAAAAATTTCTCTTTAGATGGAAAAGCCATACAAGAAAATGCATCCCTAACACATGCACTATCACTTGCCATTCCTTGTGACTTCCCCATTATAAACAGAGGAAAAAGATGGTGCTATCACTAGGTTTGTTATCTAAAGTGAACCTTTGATTCATCTTATAGCCTAGAGCCCAACTCATCAGTATCCAATAGCCAATACTATGCTAGCAATAGCCATGCTCAAACAGTTATTGCTAGTACAGTTCTAACCATAGTGTCAGCATGACCACAACATGGTCAGCCACAAATTCTCTGAACTACATTAAATAAAGGGTCACTTAAAAAAAAAAATTTAAAGAGCCCAGATGCAAGAATACTATGTACTTAACACTGACATGCTCATGAATCTCCATTGAGAGTTTCTACACAAAGCTAGGTCAGGTGGCACCAATCACTCAGCTAACAGCCAACAGAAGGTTAATAAAACCCAATCCTATTACTCAAATGTTGATCTTGCTGCTCTTTACACAGCTCAAAAACGTAGATGAACCCATCCATCAGTTCGGCTAGTTCAATGTTTCTATGCCATACATAACTAAAATCCCCAGGACTCCTTTAAAAAAAAAAAAAAAAAAGACACCACACAATAGGGGAGGAGGAATTTTGCTAAAAAAAATTTAAAACCTTTATCTTCAAAAACTTACACCATTTCTAGCAATACTGACTAGCATACGGCTAATTTTAAGAACAACAACATAATATGGTCTCAGTGCACTAATGATCTATAGATAAATACAAACACTGACCACATACAAGTTAAATAAACACTAGGCATGGCTTCTTTCCTCAAGAATTGGTAATAAAAACATATGGGTTAAATTCTACAGACCCTGATTTTTCTCCCTCTTTAAAATGACAATATCAGCTATAAGCAAAAGACAGCTGAGAGGTTGCAGAATCTTAGCATTTATTTACCAAAGGAAGGAAGAAGGACCCATTTGCTAAAACACTCCAAATTTATTTTCTTCTAGTCCTGTCTTACAGCACACGAAAAACACATTCCAGTTGCCTACAACACCTTTGCTTGTGATCCTGAAATGCTTTACACACACAACCTCTGCCAGGTATTACGGAGGTTAAGTAACTTGCCCAAAGTCACATTAACAAAGTGAGTTGCAGACACAGGAATAGAACCCATGTCACCCAAACCCGTGACCTGTTGCAACATCTAGAAAGTGGCCCACCAAAAAGCAAACAATATAAAATAAAATTGTAAAGGTATTTATTTATTTATTTGCAAACAAGCCTGAGTAGGTCCACTTCAATGAGACAAAAGAAAAGCAGAAAAGGTGTCAAAGATATTTTCTGTTACAGAAGCTAACATTTTTACTATAATCTGGCACTTGTGGATTTTAATTTGTATTCTACTATCAATGGGCTTTACACGTTCTGACTAGTGACAATGTAGGTTACACAAAGGCTAATCCCTTAATACTTTGTTTGAAAAAGCCTAACAAAAATGGAAACTAGCTTTGTCACTGTTAAATTAGAAATATTATGGAAAACTGCTGATTATATCACTGTTCATGAAACCATCAATCCTAAAAACACTTATGACCCAATGGATACTGACCACTGCCCCCAAAGCCCTTCTTATGTATGACGAGTTTGTAGACCTTGTTGGTTCTCATTTTGAATCAGCTACTCCAAGTAAAGAGGACAGATGACATCTTGTCTCCCTGGTAAGTAAAAACAAAAACAAAACAAAGAAACTCAGCCCTTTTCTTATTATAAAACTTTTCTACAGTTCTACATTTCAAGAGGAAAACCTTACAGATTCCAGTCTCAAAGAGCAACACCAGCAACACTGATGCTCCATAAACAATACATTTGTACCAATTCCATAGCTGCCTAAGATTTCCTAGTAGTCAATATGCTTCACGCTGGTCACTTCGGACTTCACAGTCACTATTAGGATAGAATTTGGGTCTTTCACATGAAAGAGACAGGACGCCACACTTTGAACTAAAGAACAATTTCTATTAGCTATTGACAGTACAACACAGTTCAGAAGCACTTTCTCTCTCACAAACACACACAATCCAGAATGTAAAATTCAAGCCTAACTCTTTAACCAAAATGTTGCAGCTTTTCAGAGCTGCAAACTCTCCATAATCCCTCAGATCAACCCCTGCCCCCCATGACAAAACCTGGAATCAATACCTCATCTCGGTGACACAACCGACTGCAGAATGACAACCCCCTGGTCAGCAAAAGGCCCCCAGCCAGCACTGCCCACTACTCAGACAACTACAGGAGTCAAGGAATCAACAATTAGGGGTGTCAGATCTCCTGCGGTCCAATGCTCCACCCTACCCGTGGGAATGAGCCCCTTGTGGGAGTAGACACTCCCCAGCAAACAGAAACATAGAAATGAAGGGATAGCGGGGACCCGATCCAGTCCCCCTGCGCTGAGGCAGGACCGTGTAAACCTAGTGTCTCCATGCCTGACAGGTGTCTCTCCGCCCCCTCACCCCAACAATGCAGTGACCATGCCTGAGGGTGGACCCAACCCTATCGCCTCCCCCAAAGAGAAGAGACCCCCCCCCACACACACAATCCTAGGGAGGGCGCAATTCCTCCCATCCCCATGACAACTACACCCCCAGACGGGAGGCAAATTCCCCTCCTCCCCGCGGAGAAGGAGATGAGTGATAGGCAAATAAACCCCCAAGCCAAAAACTACGGCGGGGGGGGGAAGGGCAAGAGCAGGCCCCGGCTCCCCCCATTCTTACTGCTCCTGGCGGCGGCTCGAACCAGGACAGGGGGCGGCTCCCGAGAGGAATCACCAGCACGGCCCACAGACCTGCCTCACTTCCTCATCCGGGACTTGCAGAGAGCGCGCGTGTGACGTAACTCCTAGCGCGGCACCGTAGAGACGGGGGGGGAGAGAGGCTTCGTCAGCCAGGGCCGCGTCACGGCGGTAGGAGGGGCCTGTGGCGTGGGGAGGTCAGCCCCCATTCCCGGCTCGGGGAGCAGTAGTGGATTCTGGCCCTGGGGTGGGGGGCGGGAAGGAGTCCTTCGTAGCTAGCGGCCTCGCAGCCCCCCAATCCTGAACAATGCAGCCCCCAGGGGACAGCATCAGACAAGTATCGGGGTAGCCGTGTTGGTCGGCATCCACACCAACAACGAGGAGTCCGGTGGCACCTGAAAGACCAACAGATTTATTTGGGCATAAGCATTTGTGGGTAAAAACCCACTTCTTCAGCTTCAAGCCTTTAGCTTCATAATCTCAAGCATTCTAGAACTTCACAGCCCCGGGTGCTGCCCCTTTGACCGCTTTGATGGGGTAACTAGAAAGAGTTTACCGTTTAGAAGATAAAATAACCCCAGAGTGGGCTGAATAAATTCTGAGATTGAAGGCCCAATGAGTTTATGAGACCAGGATACTGTTACTTGTTAGTTAAAAGTAAGCACCATCTCATTGTTAGGTTGAAATTAAATATTCCATTTTTAAATATGAACAATTATAAACAGAAACAAAAGAGGTTGCATGACTGCTATAAGTCAACTTAAAAACATCACTTCTTTCTTTTCTCTCTATTCCCTTCTTACTTTCCCTCAGTTCTCTTTCCTTCCTATGTCATGCAGGTTCTTTTCTCCTGGACCAAGAAGAATAGGCTGTAAACCAGCAAAGACCAAATCCTGCAAATTGATCATTATTGGCAGACCCCTGCATTTGTATAGAAACTTAATGTCTTAATCAGGGCATAAAAGTGTTCTCACATGGATAGGTTTGCAGAACTGGGATAAAAGAAAGTAACTTCAAGAAATAATGGGAAAACATATGCTTTTAGGATAGCTATTGTGGGGACAAGAGCCCTGCTGATCTTAGGGATCAGAAAAAGGAATGAGATGAAATGCCAGATCTTGTCTTTTAGCATGTAAACTCTTTGAGACAAGGTCTGTAATTCATTATAGATTTATACAGTGCCTACCACGATGGGGCTCTAGTTGGCTTGGCTTTTAGGGGTTTGATTATGAGATAAATATTTTAAATAATAATAAATGTGAAGTCTCAGATAAAGGGCCAAACTTGCTCCAACTCAACAGGAATTTTGCCATTGCTTTCAATGGGAAAAGGATCAGAGCCTAAATCTGGATGTATGTGATGTATCTTTTCTGAGGAACATGAGTGGCTATGTTAAAAAAAAAAGTTTTCCTACTTTTCTTTGTCTATTTCTGAGAAATGAACAGTCAAACTTTGCATGGATTTAACTTTTTTGAGGTCTCTTCATCCACACATGCCGAGTATAACAGGACAAATTTTGTTTTATTGCAGGAGTTGTCGTGTGTTCCACTATATCATGCCATCAAATAGCATGTTGTTATGAGTGTTTCTGCCCATCAGCATGGAACCTGGGCATGGTTTACCTGCTTGTAGACTACAAGCCATTAGTATGTGACGCAGTGCTGCTGACTTTATCCATTTCACTGTTTAATCTTGGTAAATCGTGCTGTGGTGAAGTGGGGCCAGCGGGAGAGGTGCACTAAGGTGTCTGATGCTGTCCCCTGGGGGCTGCGAGGCCGCTAGCTACGAAGGACTCCTTCCCGCCCCCCACCCCAGGGCCAGAATCCACTACTGCTCCCCGAGCCGGGAATGGGGGCTGACCTCCCCACGCCACAGGCCCCTCCTACCGCCGTGACGCGGCCCTGGCTGACGAAGCCTCTCTCCCCCCCCCCCCCGTCTCTATGGTGCCGCGCTAGGAGTTACGTCACACGCGCGCTCTCTGCAAGTCCCGGATGAGGAAGTGAGGCAGGTCTGTGGGCCGTGCTGGTGATTCCTCTCGGGAGCCGCCCCCTGTCCTGGTTCGAGCCGCCGCCAGGAGCAGTAAGAATGGGGGGAGCCGGGGCCTGCTCTTGCCCTTCCCCCCCCCGCCGTAGTTTTTGGCTTGGGGGTTTATTTGCCTATCACTCATCTCCTTCTCCGCGGGGAGGAGGGGAATTTGCCTCCCGTCTGGGGGTGTAGTTGTCATGGGGATGGGAGGAATTGCGCCCTCCCTAGGATTGTGTGTGGGGGGGTCTCTTCTCTTTGGGGGAGGCGATAGGGTTGGGTCCACCCTCAGGCATGGTCACTGCATTGTTGGGGTGAGGGGGCGGAGAGACACCTGTCAGGCATGGAGACACTAGGTTTACACGGTCCTGCCTCAGCGCAGGGGGACTGGACCGGGTCCCCGCTATCCCTTCATTTCTATGTTTCTGTTTGCTGGGTGGTGTCTACTCCCACAAGGGGCTCATTCCCACGGGTAGGGTGGAGCATTGGACCGCAGGAGATCTGACACCCCTAATTGTTGATTCCTTGACTCCTGTAGTTGTCTGAGTAGTGGGCAGTGCTGGCTGGGGGCCTTTTGCTGACCAGGGGGTTGTCATTCTGCAGTGGGTTGTGTCACCGAGATGAGGTGACACAACCCAGGTTTTGTTATGGGGGGGCAGGGGTTGATCTGAGGGATTATGGAGAGTTTGCAGCTCTGAACAGCTGCAGCATTTTGGTTAAAGAGTTAGGCTTGAATTTTACATTCTGGATTGTGTGTGTTTGTGAGAGAGAAAATGCTTCTGAACTGTGTTGTACTGTCAACAGCTAATAGAAATTGTTCTTTAGTTCAAAGTGTGGCGTCCTGTCTTTTTCATGTGAAAGACCCAAATTCTATCATAATAGTGACTGTGAAGGCCGAACATGAAGCATATTGACTAATAGGAAATCTTAGGCAGCTATGGAATTGGTACAAATGCATTGTTTATGGAGTATCAGTGTTGCTGGTGTTGCTCTTTGAGACTGGAACCTCTTAGGCAGTGGTTCCCAAACTTTAACAACCTATGAACCCCTTTCACTAAAATGTTGTGTCTCGTGAACCCCCTGCTAAAAATGAATATTTCCAGGGAGTTTCTCCTTTACCTGAGTATAAATTATAAAAGCATGATCTTGGAAATATAAAATTTGTTTTTATGACATGCTTATTGCACATTATTTATTATTAATTATTTATCATTACAGTATTTTTATTACATTATGAAAACGGCAACACTCTTCCAAGATCTCACTTTCATAGCTTGTATTGCTTTGAATAAGTCTGTTATAAGACAAGGCTCCTTTGTTTCATCAAGGAGTATCAGATGTGAAACAGCATTAAGGTATTTAAGAAGGCAACTCAAAGAGTTCTTCCTACACAAGTATTCAGGTCTTGAACAGTCCAGGCAAACAACGCACGTTACAACAAAGCTTAAACTTGTTCTTCATAATAATTTTAAAAACAGCAAAAAATATCCACCTCCCTTTCCATTTCTTATAAGGGGTCTTGAAGTTTAAATCTCCTCGGTGTGATAGATACACTTGCTTTGACCTGCTTAGCTCTTGGAAGACCAGGGGCTCCGTGCTGCTGGCCCCGTGCTACCCGGAGTCTCTAGGGACAGCCCTGTCTGCCATTAGGAAATTTTTCCCTGAGAACCCCCTGCAACATTTAGTGAACCCCAGTTTGGAAACCACTGTCTCTAAGGTTTCCTCTTGAAATGTAGAGCTGTTGAAGAGTTTTATAATAAGGAAAGAGCTGAGTTTCTTTGTTTTGATTTTGTTTTTACTTACCAGGGAGACAAGATGTCATCTGTCCTCTTTACTTGGCGTAGCTGAGAAGAACCAGGATTCAAAATGAGAACCAACAAGGTCTACAAACTCGTCATACATAAGAAGGGCTTTGGGGGCAGTGGTCAGTATCCGTTGGGTCATAAGTATTTTTAGGGCTGCTGGTTTCATGAACAGTGATATAATCAGCAGTTTTCCATAATATTTCTAATCTAACAGTGATAAAGCTAGTTTCCATTTTTGTTAGGCTTTTTCAAACAAAATATTAAGGGATTAGCCTTTGTGTAACCTACAGTGTCACTAGTCAGAAGGTGGAAAGCCCATTGATAGTAGAATACAAATTAAAATCCACAAGTGCCAGATTACAGTAAAAATGTTAGCTTCTGTGACATTAAAATATCTTTGACACCTTTTCTGCTTTTCTTTTGTCATTTTGTCCTCCTTTTTTGCTATCCCTATTGCCTCTTGCTTAGCCACAGATTTGGGAGAGGCTGTAGTGGCCCAGTAGTATTGCTGCACATGGATATGTGTGGACTCAGAGTTTGTGGGTCCCACTGGCAGGATCTAGGAGCTCTGTGTAGGGTTTTCCACTCTATTCTTGTTGAGGTTGTGTGGGAATGGAGCCTTTAATTTGTCCGGAATGTTTCCCAGTGGTCAGTCAAGAAGAGTTATTGATGTGTTCCTGAGAAAAATCTGATCATACAGTTCTCACTACTGCCTTGATAAAAGTCATGGTCATGTAGTTACAAAAGTTACATAGGATTAAAAAACAGCATTTCATAAATGTACTTAGATGCTCAGTTGCCCAGCCTCTTTGTTTTGTTTGCCCACTGTCACTTTGGAATCACAATCACAACATATTAATTAAGTTCTGTTAATAGTCCTTTATAATTCACTGTATCCCCACCAGTGTTTTAAAACTGAGAAAAACCAAAGAAGTGTGGAGATTTTGGGTATTAAGCCGAGACTGGTTCCTCTTGCAAACAAATATTGTATGACAATCCTATGACTTGGAACAGCGGAAAAGTCTTTTTTCCCCAGAATTATCCTGCCTCTTCAGTCTGGTCAGAGTAGTTACTGTGTGAAGGATGTACTGAGTGGTAAACTAACAGATGGATGTGCAGCATATTACAGTGCATAAGTTCCTGTGTTTTCATTTTTATCTGTTGATTGCAGGCTGTCTCACTGAATTACTATCTTTGTCTTCCAGATGACGAATTAATGATGAACCCCAAAGTGTTTCTTCACATCAAGCTGGGAGATGTTGTTGAGATTGCACACCCTAATGATGAGTACAGGTGAATTGTCTTTCTGCTAATATCACCAAGTATAGCTGGAGCACCTAAAATACCAATCTCTCCATTCCTTTAGAGTGTAACAACTTGAAGAATGAGTAGACACTGAGGGACCACTGGGTATGCCATACAGATATTTTGCTGCAGCATAGAGCTATATCTTTCTGTTTGAAAGGAAATAAAGGGGTGACTTTATCAAATGGCCTTCTTCTATAGTCTGACATGTTCCATGTTATGTGGCATTAGAGGCTTTGCTGGCCATACTTGGGATGAGTAGCAGCTGTTCTTGAAGTAGTTCCTCAGGCCTTTATTTTCTTTCTTGCTGTTACATAGCGATGATTCTTTAATCCCATGGGTCCTGAGGTATAGGTTTGTATAATAATAATAATAAATAGCTCTTTTAGGATAAAGAATGGTAATGTTGATCAGATCAAGGGAAAGAGATGTTTTAACTTGTTCTCTTAGAAATTGTTGGGTTCTGAGTACCTTTTCTGCTAGGTGAGTATTGTTAATGCTCTAGCTTATCCCCTATGCAGTATAACTAGGTGCCTTTATTGTGATGGAGGAATTCAAACCCTCCATGGTGACAGCAGGATAAGTGGCTGGATTCTCCATGTCGTTGTTCACCTTCTCTGTCTTGTGTTCCAGCCCTCTTCTCCTGCAAGTGAAGTCACTTAAGGAAGATTTGCAAAAAGGTAAGACTCCAGACTCTTGTAGTGTGACTATAAGGCTTAACAGAAGAAATCACAATGGAATTAACCACAATTTCTAGTTTTTTTTTTTTTAAATGACTCTCCTTATTCTAACTTGTCAAATCTCTGCTTTTCAATCAATCAATTAATTAATGGAGATATCCTATCTCCTAGAACTGGAAGGGACCTTGAAAGGTCATCGAGTCCAGCCCCCTGCCTTCACTAGCAGGGCCAAGTACTGATTTTGCCCTAGATCCCTAAGTGGCCCCCTCAAGAATTGAACTCGCAACCCTGGGTTTAGCAGGCCAATGCTCAAACCACTGAGCTATCCCTGCCCCCCGTTGATCAATTGGGGGCTTCATGCCAGCTATCTGCAGCAAACTGCTTGGAAGACAGGACAATGCAGTTTCCATTCACACTGTTCAAGTGGAATGGGGATACCTAGATCTAAAATGTATTGTCAAAACAATGGCTTGCTTTGTATGTCCATAAGCAGGGCCTGTGTTCTCTCATTGGGGCTGTAGCAAGAGATGGATTAAATGGGAATAAGTATTCTCCCATTTTTCTCTTCCTTATGGCAGAAACTATAAGTGTGGATCAGACTGTTGCTCAGGTATTCCGACTGAGACCATACCAAGATGTCCATGTAAATGTTGTTGACCCAAAGGTATGTAATGTTACAACCGTGAATAACAATATTTCCATCTGCCTCAGCACTTAGCACAGGGGCCGTCAATTTTTTTTGTCAAGGTGCATATTTCTTCATCAAGGTCCAGACTCCAGAGAAAATAATAAAAATAATAATAATGATAATAAGTAAATAAAAAGATTTTGGGGTCTGTTCAAAGACATCTGGTGGTCTGGATTTGGCTCACGGTCTGCCTATTGACTACCGCTAATTTAGCACAAATGGGAGTCCTTCAGATATCTTGTTTGCCTTAGAGTTAGAAGTACCCCCCCCCCTTTTTTTTTTTAAATTATATTTTCTCTTGTGCTTCAGATCCGCGCTGGGGGTGGTGAGTGTGCTTAGACCTTTACTTTGAACTTCACTAATCCCCAGAATATGCCAGCCTGCCACTCACGATTGTCCCTGCATTCCAGCCATATGAGCTTTTTCAGTATTTGTACTATTAGACCTTCCCTCTTAGGCCCTTTCAAAGCAAGTAAATGCTCTTTTCATGTAACATGAGGTCATATAAGAGAGTGTTGTATTGTGAACACACACTGAAATCTATGTACTGATTCCTTTTTAAGGATGTGACTCTTGACCTGGTGGAGCTGACCTTTAAGGATCAGTACATTGGGCGTGGGGATATGTGGCGACTGAAAAAGAGCTTGGTAAGGCCTATGATTGTAATGTGTGGGATGGAGGGGACACTGCCTTTTCTCACTGTTCGTGAGGCATGAACATGGCTATCATGCAGAGCTATGGAGCACTGAGGAAAAGCTCAGGGGCAATTGCTTCGGAGAAATTTGCCTCATTCCTTTCTGTGCATTAGTGAGTGGGACTTGAGTGAGAACTGTATGTAACAATATTATAGTATTTAATTAAGTTGCTTCACAACTTTTTTCTCGAAAATAGTGTTTATTCCCATGGATCACTGGTAGCCAACAGTGTTAATGGCTGTTCATCATATTCTAAATTCTTTTGACTGAACAAAGAGTATTTGGGAGAGGTTGGGTCCAAGTGAACATCAGCCAAAAATGTGCTAGAATTAACTGTTCATGACGTTGCCACTTGTTAGACAACAGCTGAGGATTCCCACATTTCTGTATTCTGGAGTGCAGCCAGTGTCCAATCAGATGAGCAGTATACCAGATGATTGATAGCTGTTTCTCTTGCTCAGGTGTTCTCTGCTATATTAAACTATGTCCATTTACCTACACAAGCCCTAGCAGAATACTCTCTAGGTTGAGATGTTAATTGTAAATGTGCTAAGCGGCCTCCAGCTTTTAAGGTGGACTTTAGGGAGGGTGATCAGGGTCACAGGGTTCTAACAACTGTTTCCTGTGAATCATTCTAGTTGCTTTGAGAGTTATTGCTTTTTCCATCATCTATAACTCTTCTGTCTTAGGTCAGCACGTGTGCCTATGTCACCCAAAAAGTGGAATTTGCAGGTATCCGGTGAGTGCTGAATTGTCCTGATTTATTCTTATGAGTAGATGTAGAGAAGTGTTTATATGTAGAGATATTTGGCTGCACAAGTAACTGAAAGGAGAAATGCTTTAGGGGTTTGTATACCATGTTTTTAACTCTTCTAGCCATTAGTTAATTAAAATGTCAAGGCAGAAAGCCGCAGCTTTTAGCCATCTTGCCCAGGTACAGAAAACTTATCTGTTGTTGCCTATGCCATTAAATCAGTGAGCTCAGCACACCCAATATGAGAACAAACAAAGGGTAGGTATATTTTCTGGACTCAAATCTCTGGAATATCTTATTCCCTAGTATATTCCCTCTTCCCATTTCAATGCTCTAAATATCCTTTTTCTCCCCAATTTATCTATTTAATAGATTTGTGGATTATAAAGCCAGAAGAGACCATTGTGATCATTTAGACTGGCTTTCTGATTAACACAGACAGTGGGACTTCCCCCTGAATTAATTCCTATTTGAACTAGATCATATCTTTTAGGAAAACATCCAATCTTGATTTAAAAATTACCAGTGATGGATAATCTACTACAACGCTGGGCAAGTTGTTCCAGTGGTTAATTATCCTCATTGTTAAAAAATTTGAGCCTTATTTCTAGTCTGAATTTGTCTACCTTCAGCTTTCAGCTATAGATTCTTGTTATAACGTTGTTCGGGAGGTTGAAGATCCCTCTATTATCAAATTTCTGTTCTCCCCTGTTAGTTACTTTAAAAACTGTGATCAAGTGACCCCTTACCCTCTTCCTTGTTAAGCTAAATGGATTGAGCTCCTGGGATCTTTCACTCTAAGGCATATTCTCCAATTCCAATCCTTTATTCATTCCCATGGCTGTTCTTTGAATTTATCAACATCCTTCTTGAATTGTGGACACCAGGACTGGATACAGTATTCCAGCAGCAGTTTCACCAGTGCCAAATACAGACATAATTTACTCTACTCCTACTCAAGGCTGCACAGTTTCCAAGCATCCCACTAGCCCTGTAGGCCACAACATCACAATGGGAGCTCATATTCAGCTGATATTATCAGCCATGACCCCCAAGTGCTTTTCAGTGTCACTGCTTCCCAGGATAAAGTTCCCCATCTGGTAAGTATGGTTTACATACTTTGTTTGTTTGCACCCAGCTTATCAAACGATCCATGACCTGTTCTCTTCATTGTTTACCATCCCTCATTCTTTGCACCATCTACAAACTTTCAATGATAATTTTATGTTTTCTTCCAGGTCACTGATAAAAATGTTAATTCATATAGAAACAATCCCTGCAGGACCCCACTGGAACCGTATCCTCTCTGTGTCCCCCATTTACAATTACATTTTGAGATCGGCCATCTAATTTCTAATCCATTTAATATGTGTCATGTTACATTTGTATCATTTAGTTTCTTAATGAAAATATTGTGCAGTACCACATCAAATGCCTTTCAGAAGTTCAAATATATTAATCCACATTATTCTCTTTATCAACCAAATTTCTAATCTCATCAAAAAAGATATCAAATTAGTTTGCTGAGATCTATTTCCCATAAACTCATGTGAATTGGCATTAATTATATTACGCTCCTTTAATTCTTTATTAATTGAGTCCTGTATCATTCATTCCATTATTTTGCCCAGGATCAATGTCAGACTGACAAGCCTATTACTACCCAAGTCATCCCATATACCCTTTTTAAATATTGGCACAACATTAACTTTCTTCCAGTCTTCTGGAGCTGTTTGATCACTAACCTCCTTTACTTCATGTGTTGTGCCCATACTGTTTCCAGCAATGAAGATGATGCTTCCACTAGAGACTGTCACAGCTGCTCTTATATCACCCAGAAGTGTTGGTATAGGCTTTCTCTGCTATATGCTGTTTGATAGATATCTCTATTGGTGCTGGTCAAAGGAGTGATCATGCTAGTGCAGAACACTAAGCACTAGGTTGGCGTTGAGAATTCTGTTGGTAGTGATCCCTCTTAAGTCAATGACTGATGTGGCAGAGGGAAGTGTACCAAATGAGACATGACCTGTTTGTCTGAGAAACACTGGGCCTCATTACAGGAATAACTGAATGTAATCAGCTGTTTACTGAGGCTGAAATTATCTTGAGTGCTTTCTGTTCCAAGAGAGCCATAAAGCCTATTTCCCATGGTTACACTGTGGTTTATACTACCCTGGAATTTCCATTGTGTCCCTGTGTTCTGACACTGATTCAGTGGCATAATTCTTTGTTTGGTCACTTCATGGGTGTAGTGCAGGCTGCTCATTTCTGATCTGGAACTAAAAGGAATGAATTGCACCTGATAAATAAATAAATAAATAATAAACCTGTGGCAGGAATTCTGAGCAGTATGCAAAAGACCTTAAAGCTCCACATTTAAGTCGTCTTCTTTATATCATTTGGTGACTTGATCTAATGGAAGAGGGACCTAGTGATGGGACAAATCTACTCATTTGGCTTAGGTGAATGCCACATAGTTTGCCTTTGGTATTTGGTGATAATGGAATACTGTTGTGACAAGAGATTTGGTGAGAGGGAGCAAAAGAGGGGTTGTGGTAGGGAGCCTCAGTGAAAGGTCAGTTGGCACTGGTGTCACTTGGGGGCAGCCATTTAAAGTATGTTTTGTTTGGATGGATTTTACTCACAGACCGTTAAGGGCTATATTCATGTCCCAATTGAATGCAATGTTTGTCATATTTCTAGCTGGAGCACAGCATGTAGTTCTCTCATCTCCATACCAGCTCTCTTTAACAAAGGTTATTTTTGCATTGAATTCCTTTCTTTGTTTTGCTTATAGGGCACAAGTGGGTGAGCTATGGGTTAAAAGTGAGAAGGTCACATGTGGGTACATCAGTGAAGATACCCGGGTAAGATTTTTAAAACATTTGTCTCCCTTTCTTTCAGCTGATGTTTCAGGGCTTCCAAACCAGTGTCTGGTCACTGTGCCATTGGCTGTAGCCATATTAGTGGTTTGGTAGCAGTTTTGTTGTTTAATATGTTACTGTGTGAAATTTGATGATCTCCTTTGGTTGCTCTTTTCTTTGGACTGAGGTTGCGATGAGCAGAAAGTAGGGCTGTCGATTAATTGCAGTTAACTTTCGCGATTAACTCAAAATTAATCACGATTAAAAAATTAACCACAATCGCACTGTTAAACCATAGAATACCAATTGAAATAATATATTATTTTTGGATGTTTTTCTACATTTTTGAATATATCTATTTCAGTTACAACACAGAATACAAAGTGTACAATGCTCACTGTATATTATTTTTATTACAAATATTTGCACTGTAAAAAACAAAAATAGTATTTTTCAATTCACCTAATACAAGTGCTGTAGTGCAATCTCTTTATCATGAAAGTTGAAGTTACAAATGTAGAATTATGTACAAAAAAACCTCTGAATTCAAAAATAAAACAATGTAAAACTTTAGAGCCTACAAGTCCACTCAGTCCTACTTCTTGTTCAGCCAATCACTCAAACAAACACATTTTTTTTTACATTTGCAGAAGATAATGCTGCATGCTTCTTGTTTACAAAGTCACCTGAGAGTGAGAACAAACGTTTGCATGGCACTGTTGTGATATTCTATTATTGTTTAACAGCGCAATTAATCACGATTAATTTTGTTAATCGCTTGATAGCCCTAGCAGAAAGCATTTATTAACTGGTTTTTGTTTTCTGAATAGGCAGAAAGGATAACATAGCTGCTGAAATGTAAACTCTGAACAAAATGGAATTTTACCAAGGGACAATGTGCTGCCCCATTCACTAACAGATACTTTAAGTGAAGCCCTTGGAAGTTCCTTTTCATTATTGCTTGCTCACAAGTTAATGGTGACACATGCTGCTGGCTGTGAAGGATGTGGGGAATAATAACAAATTCCATAAATCACATGATTAACACCATCAGTGCAATGAGTTCAACTATATTAAGAATTGCACAGGACTTTGAAAAGCAAACCCCTCAGAAGTTACTGCAGTGCTGTCTATCTAGTAGGCAGAACTTATGTGTAGCTTGATAATTAATGCCCATGTTAGAGAATGCTGGGATAACTGCTCAGGAGCTAAACAGCTTCCTTCTAGTTAATAGCGTTATGAAGCCTTCAACAGGTATGTCACCACTTGACACTATCTCTCACTCCTTGGTAGGTGGTGTTCCGCTCAACTTCAGCCATGGTTTACATCTTTATCCAGATGAGCTGTGAAATGTGGGATTTTGACATCTATGGTATGTAGATAACTTTTTCTCACTGACATGATTTAAATGTCCTACCTTGTCCATAGACAATGCATTGGAAATATGAAGTTAGGGTCAGTTGCCATTGACACCAAAGCTGTGCTTTTGTTCCCAACATCTAAAACCTTAGCCCTGTTTGTTGTCATTTGTCATGTTCCTTTCTCTGGTAACCTCAATAGTGACTCTTAATGCCTGTAAGGTGGGCTGCCCTGATGCTAATACAACTTTTTGTACTGGAACCTTCAAGGTAAAGTTACCTCAAAACAGGGGTGTGTGTGGGTTTGTGTAATAAAAATGGCAGCTTTCTGATGCTTTTATGTTGCTTTTGTTTTGTTTTTTGCAGGGGACCTGTACTTTGAGAAGGCTGTGAACGGTTTCCTTGCTGATCTTTTCACCAAATGGAAGGTACTGTTGCAGTTTCGTATGGAGCCTGCTTCTAAAAGAACAAGTCATCCCATGTATTTGTCCGTTCTCCAGTATCACTTGTTTATCTAATGTGCTGATAGCATCTTTAAAAAGAGCCACAAGCTGACTAGTCAAAGTTAAGACCCTGATTTTTTTTTTTTTGTACTCAATTACTGAGTCATCAATTGTAACTTCCAGTGGCCATGACTCCCTTAGCCCTGGACCTTCACAGACAAGGGCCTTGGCACCAAAAAGTTCAGTTTAAATAAGAAAATCACAGCAATCTTGAATAAGACACTTAAGATGGGTGTGAATGTGAAATCAACAAATTAGAGAGCAAGGATAGGTTTAAATCCCCAAGAGCTCTAAATCTTGAAAATGTCAAATGCATGCAAAGTGTGAATGACATTGCCAGGTGTCCAGGAGGCAAAAGGTGTGCTTGTTAGGGTTGTCTTATCTCCATGCTGCTTTTTGGCAATGTTATAAAATTGATAGGAGCTGTGTAAGACTTTATGCAGCTAGAAACTGTGAGATGTCTATTTTATTGTGAGTATATTTTGTTTTAATATTGGGAATGGGGGGAAGAGGATGAGAAGTTGCTCTCTGGTTATCCTATTGAATAGCTCAGTGTTTCTTTCTCTCCGTTCCTCACCTGGGCCATATTTCCCTTCTGAAGGGAGACTGAGAGATCTGGTCAGGGTGCTCTCTACAGCTCATTAGTGCCATTTGTTGGCACTACAGAACCTACACAGCAGTGTTGTACAGCCATATAAGCCCCGTGCATTGTTTACTACAGATGTATCAGTGTTTGTTCTCCTTTTGTTTGTGTTAATCTCTGCTCCCTATTCTTTTGTGTGTGTGCACTATTAGTTACTGATGAGTATGTGATTTCAGGGAGAACAACTATTTTTCTTTCCCCCCCCACTTCTTTCTATTCCTCTTGAACAGGAGAAGAACTGCAGCCATGAGGTGACAGTGGTTCTATTTTCTAGAACTTTTTATGATGCAAAATCCATAGGTAAGAAGCTATTGAATAATATTTTCTCCTCCTGCTACCTGTCTTCCCCCCCCCCTTTCCATACTCTTGCCTTCAGTCTGTCCCCCTTATCTCTTGGAGGCTGGTGTTAGCTAACAATAGTTTGTGCCAATGGGGAACTTAATTCCATTATTGGGTACTGTGTTCTGTAGTTCATTAGGAATGTGTTACGCAGGGGGTATCAGTGACCGTGGATGCTTCAGGAGATGCAGACATTCCTCTATCTTCCATGGTTTCATATTGCATATGTACAACTTGTACAACTCTGAGTCTATTTTTATTATTTCTGTTAAGTCCTTGTTCTCCTCAGAAATGGAGGGGAAGAGAAGGGATCAGTGTATCTGTAAACTTGCAGAGAACCTTATTTTCTTGTACCTTAACTCAAGTATATTTCACAAGGTGAGCACAGCTTCCCTCTTTGTGTTAGGTGGATGCACTCTCTGTCCAATGGAGTCCATGCCAAACACAGTGGGTGCTTGATCAGTCCCTGTGTGAATCCTTTAAGGAAAAACCTAACCTGAAAGGATGTAGGGCATATATGCAAATTGTTCCCAAAGTATTCACTCTTGTAGAAAGATCCCTGTGACTTCATTTTTAATCCAAATTTAATATTGTCAGAGAGATCTGATTTTTTTTCTTACAGATTTAGATGTACTCTAGAAATAACTTCCCTTTGATAAAAAAAGGGAGTAAGCGTATTGGGACCCCCTTCTGATTTCTGAATGAACCATCTTCATCTTTGCTTTCCTCTCCATTTCAGACGAGTTTCCTGAGATACACCGTGCCTCAATTCGGCAGGATCATGAGGGAAGATTTTATGAAGATTTCTACAAGTATATTTTCCCCTGTGATGGTTTTGTGTTTTAAGGGATATTTTTGAACAAACGCATATGTAATTCTTATTAATGAGACACGTTTCTTGCTAGAATACATCACAAGGGCAAGATCTTAGCACAATGAGAAACATCCCTCTCTGAGTCCTGGCAAATTGACCAGTTCTCCCCACACTCACATTTGCAGCTACTTAGTTATAGAAATCGATGACAAACTTCAGAGGCGTTAGGGCAGGGGTAGGCAACCTATGGCACGCGTGCTGAAAGCGGCACGCGAGCTGATTTTCAGTGGCACTCACACTGGCTGGGTCTTGGCCACCGGTCCGCGGGGCTCTGCATTTTAATTTAATCTTAAATGAATCTTCTTAAACATTTTAAAAACCGTATTTACTTTACATACAACAATAGTTTTAGTTATATATTATAGACTTATAGAAAGAGACCTTCTAAAAACGTTAAAATGTATTACTGGCACGTGAAACCTTAAATTAGAGTGAATAAATGAAGACTCGGCACACCACTTCTGAAAGGTTGACGACCCCTGCTTTAGGGCTTTCTCTGTAGTGCTAATGGTAGCATTTTATGTAAGACTTGGCTGTCTTTAGAATGAACTCTGTGGGGTGCCAGTGCTGAAACTTTGATTATATTTCCAGTTACATATTTGAGTCCTGGATCTGCTGATCAGGATGGGATATGGTTATTGAAGCTTTCGCCAGCTGGTAAAGTTCGTCTAACTTGGAATGCCAGTTCCTCCTTTAAAAAGAAATGATGCTTTTCCATATTAAACATAGAACATGTTACTATATTTCTGTCTTACATGTAGGCTATAATGTAAGATCTTGTATAAGCCACAGATTGTAAGGTCTTCAGGGCAGGGACCTTGCCTGCTTTGATGTTTGTACAGCACCTAGCACATTGTGGGTATGAATGGATACTAATACACATAATAAGATGGATGTCTGGTAGCTATCTCACCTGGGAGACAGAATTGTAGAAGTATTCACTCTCCTCTTTATCATTCACTTCCTCAAGCTGTAACTTGTGCATCCTTCTCTCCCTCTTAAAACTTCCTCTGAGAAGCCTCATGCTCTCCTTCCTTCTATGGTCCTCAAAAGTTGTGTTCCTTTTAGGGTTGTAGTACAGAATGAGAGACGAGAAGAGTGGACGTCATTGCTTGTGACCATTAAAAAACTTTTTATTCAGTACCCGGTGCTGGTGCGATTGGAACAGGCAGGTAGGGAGATCTTTTTTGTTTTTTGTTTTTTTTAATGAGACTTAGCTGCAAAGCTTCTAGCTCTGGGTCTAGCAACACTCTACACTGAGGTTGCCTGTTCCAATGCTTATGGCACAAATGACATTCTTGCTGGCTCCGACTGAGATGGCCTGGGAAGCACAAGTTCTGACTCTGTATAAGGGAGAGGTGTGGGAATAACTCTAAAGTGTAGGAAATGTCCATTTGTCTGCATATATTAAAAATGAAATTATTTCTTTCAATTTTTTGTCCAGATGGCTTCCCCCCAGGGTATAATTCTACCTCAGCACAAGGGAACTACCTGGAGGCCATAAATCTTTCTTTCAATGGTGAGTAGTGAAGAATAAACTTGTGCAGGGTATAGAGAGGAAGGACCACAGAAAGCTACAGCCAATAGATTTCTGTGGAGTGCTGCTTGCCTAGCATTAACCTGTGAAAGCAAGGAGGGGAAGACTATTTAAGGTGTCATGTTTTTCATTCAACAGTAACTAGTCTGTATCTATTCCAGTGAGAACTGGTATTCAAGATGAAAGATCTGAAGTTGGGCAGTTTAGGTTCTTGGAACCAACTGCAAAGCTTTGTCTGCATTAAATATTTTATTTTCCTTTGTCTAATGTGTATCGGTGTGGCTTCTAGACATCAGAGTCCTCCAGTCACCATAATGCAGTGGCTTTATTTTTTTGTAGAGAGGTATATCATACTATTTGATCCAGTTGCTCCCTGTGTTTGACATCTTGTCTAAGTGACAATAAAGCAAACTCTAGCAGACAAGACAGGCACCCATGTATATGCATGCCTACACCCATCATCTTTTGCCCTTCTTCCTACCTCTACTGCCAATCCACCATGCCTTTCAAAATCGGGGGAAACATTTTTGGTCATGGCCTTGTAGCCACTAACTGGCTGCATTCGTGTTTGGGGAAGGTTGCTTCCTGGCACCATCAGTAGTGAGTTATTTCTTGAGCACTCATGAAATCTTTAACATAATTTTATTTTAAAATATGTCTGTTCCTTGATTCTAATTTATCTCATAGTGTTTGACAAGCATTACATAAACCGCAACTTCGACCGGACCGGACAGATGTCTGTGGTTATCACACCTGGGGTGGGTGTGTTTGAAGTGGACCGTCTCCTCATGATCCTGACCAAACAGCGCATGATAGATAATGGTAAAATAGTTTTCATAACTAACTGGCAATGTTTTACAACCTCTGTGTATGCAAACAACCTTAATTTCATCCAGGTCCATTGCTTCCCTTAGCTCTCCAAAAGTCACCATCGCAAGATCCTGTATCCATCTCGAAGACAGTTTATAGCTGGAAGACTTATTTCCAAATTAAGTGCAATAATAGGCTGATTTTTAGAGGTGCTGCGCGCTTGCAGCTCCAGTTAGTTTCACTGGGATTTGTGAGTGCTCAGCACTTCTTAAAATCAGGCCATGAGGAACTTTCCGCTGAAAGACAATTTTATCTGATATGCATTAGTCATGGGGAAACTTTTCCTATCTCCCTTCCTGCACTCTGTATGGGTAAACCACAGCAATAACAACATCTGGGCACACCTATGCTCTCCATCATTTTTGGCATTGCAGATCACTGTCATGGAAGCAAATGCATTATGTTAAATATTAGACTAGAAAGAGCAGCCTGCTTATAATGAAAGCTGCTTCTGCTTCCTGGTAGTTAATGTGAAGAAAGCATGGGATCATTAGCAGTTTATTGTAATCAGATTTAAAAATTTGGTTCAAATGCAGCAGATTTATGTAACTTTAGCTAAGATTTATGACCTGTTTGGATGAGGCCAGCAGCAACAGTTCTGGATCATATGTGGTTTAACTCCTTCGTTTCTTTGTTTTCAGGGATTGGTGTAGATTTAGTATGCATGGGGGAGCAACCACTGCATGCTGTTCCACTCTTCAAGGTAACAGAATCTTGGCTCCCCTGAAAGTGCTGCTTATTGTGAGACTAGTTGGCCAAAACTCTCAGTAATTATTGCATCTGTGAACTCTCTCTTCTCTTAGCTGCACAATCGCAGTGGTCCCGGAGATTCTCGCTTAGGAGATGACTACAATATTCCACACTGGATAAACCATAGGTAGGTGTGTTGTAGGGGTGATAGGTAAACATCAGCTGGTGCTGAGCCTTCATGCTGCGTGTTCTTCTCCGCTGACCTGCTGAATTCTTCATTTCATTCCATGTTGTTAGTTTCTCCTGCTATGCATGCAAAGCACAAGTAGAGCAAAGTGTATACATACAAAATTTCGAAGGTTATAGAGCAACTTGTAAAGGAAGGAGTCTTGCTGAGGTTCCATGTCCAGCAGACCCATTTCTGTCTTTGAAGTTTGCTTAGGCAAATGCAGGAAGTTAAGCAAATCAGAATGGACTGGTCAGATCACTTCAACCAACTCAGGAGTAAATCCTGAATAAGCTATTATGGATAAGGAAAATGGGTCTGATGTGGGTAAAGATTGGAGCAGGTATATGATCCTAGTGAAATACTGAGGGCTGTAGTGTGATGTTCTCAACCACCAAGCCATGGTATGGTTATATTCCATTATTTTAAGTATCTTTTTGTTAAGTACTCTGACAGTATTCTCTGTTTTCATAAGAGGCTGGACCAAAGGTTGAATTACCCCCCACCACACATACACACAAACACACGTGCACACATTCAACAATATCCATATAGCTGCTGCTAGCATAGGTAAGTTTCCTCTTCATGTCTCTGCACGCCTGGGTGTCTTGACCAGTAACCACTTACACAGATTCTGTCATTTTCTGTCCTTCCAAGTAGATTGATCTTCTGATAGCTCTTTTCCTTATATGAAAGAGTGCTCTAGGACGTCTCATCTGAATCTTTTCTTACTGCAAGATACACATTATTGCAAATAGTTGACTGGTTGGTTGCAAATTCAAATGGGAGAAGCTTGGTGGGGGGAGTAGCTTATAAACAATTATGGCGCGATCATTAGGAGCAAGTAGATTAGGGAGAGAGTCACCAATGGCACATAGCATCATATCTTGCAAAAGTTAATGGAAGTGAACAATTTTCTGGAGAAAGAGGAAGGGAATGAGAGAGTTCAATTGTTAAATTATTGAGGTGAACTGTGAGTTAAGTTGCATTTGAGAGTCCTAAGGGTGGGGCTTTATAGATTCCAGTTTTTCTTGAACTAAAGTGCCTTTGTAACCATCTATCCAAATCTTTCCTCATGTCTACTTCATCTCTTTTCCAGAAAGAGCCTGGCTCAAAATTCTTCCCTTTTTCCCCAGTCAGTACAGGCAGGAAAATAACCCAAACTCAACACTTTTATTTAAAATGCTCATTTCCTAAAAGTTAACTAAACAAGCTTTTGTTTTTCCTTTCCAGTTTCTACACATCCAAAAGCCAGCTCCTATGTAACAGTTTCACCCCACGGATTAAACTGGCAGGAAGGAAGGTAGGCTGGTCGCTGGGTTCTCTTCTTCCTGTCATCTGGACAAACTGGTGCCTCCTTAGCTGAGGCATGGTGTTCAGTCCTTGTCTTTTCCACATGGCCTCTAGTCCATATTAATTCAATTGTGACCTAAAGGAACCCCTGCCTTCTTATCGTTCAAAAATACTTGTAATTCTTTTTGGTGCCAGGCTTCAGAGCCCTCTTCTAGCTCTGTCAGTTGTGACAAACTGGATTCTGTGCTAGTGACAGAATTCAAAGCTGTGATCCTTGGGGTACATCTGCACTGGAAATTAATGTGTAATAATAGCATGGTGTACGCATACTCATGCCAGCTTTACTCTAGCTAGTGCAGGTAACAATAGCAGTGTAGATGTGGCGGCATGAAACCCAGCACAGGCCAGCAACCCAAGCATGTAGCCAGAGTATCCAGCAAGCTTGTACTTGACCAGCTAGCCTGTATGGAAGCCCATGTTGCAATATCCTCATTTCTACTGTTACCCATGACAGTACCACACTGGTTACACCTTACTTTGCAGTATGTACCCTTCGTATGATAGGGATTATGAACGTGGGGCTAGTTTGAAGACTTGCGCTTCCCAGTATGGAGTGAAGGGAAGCTCATGGTATGTAAAAGTGAATTGTTCTAGCTAATATGGGATATTGGAAAGCCTCTGACTATCGTGGGAAAATTTGAGGGAGAAGGGACACTGGGGAGGAGGAGAAAAATGTCTCTGGGGGTTGTGACTGGGTGTCAAATTTCTGCATCACTGAGATGGACTGGCTGCCTTATCTGAGTCAGCAGAATAAACCTTGTAGTCTGATACCAAGTGTTAAGTCGGACCCTCAGTCACTGTGGGGTCAAATTTCCTTAGAACATGCTGACCTGTTTTTTTTTCTTTATCACATTTCCTGTGTCTGCTCCTCCAGCTGCTGACAGAGAAAGTGAAAAACGGTCGAGACCCCTGTGAGTAATTCAGTACTGGAATGACCCAGTTGATTTAAAAAAACAATAAATGGCTCTAGCAAGGCAAGTAAATTACAATGAAACCACTATTGATGGGATTGAAAAGGGGATAATTGCGGCAAAAGGCAGCAAAACAAGACACGTGTGTCCTGGGGTGCTGGTATAGGTATCTAAGCTGACTTCCTGGCATGTGATCAATAGGATAGGTTTTTAGCCCTGATTGCTTGTCAATGGCTAGAGGAGATGGTTTCAAGTTGATGTATAGGCCTTGGCCCTCTAGCAGTGTGGCTCGAAGGAAGGATGGGCCTTGATTGCCGTGCTTGAGGTGCTAGAAATGCCTTATATACAGAATTACATAATCTCTGGCTTTTCATACTGCAATACCACCTCTTTTCAGGAATGTGTGTGTGAACAGAAGGGGGAGTTATTTTGTCCTTACACATGAGGTCATTTCTGCAAACCTGCACATTCTGATTGGAGGGGGTCACAACACCTCATACAAATAGGAAGACTTGTCAGCGAATGAGTGAATGTAAGGGAGGAATTAATAGTGGGTCTAAATCGCTGATTCCCAGGTGATTGCTTTCCCAGTTGAGCTAATGGATCTGTTTCAGTTGTTCTATACACGACACCCTTCTATGCAGTTCCTTACCATATACACCACTACCTCGATATAACGCCACCCAATATAACACCAATTTGGATGTAACGTGGTAAAGCAGCGCTCCGGAGGGGCGGGGCTGCGCACTCAGGTGGATCAAAGCAAGTTCAGTATAACACGGTTTCACCTATAACGCGGTAAGATTTTTTGGCTCCCAAGGACAGCATTCTATCGAGGTAGAGGTGTATTTGCGGACAATTCCTCATCATGGGGGGGGAGGGATAGTTCAGTGGTTTGAGCATTGGCCTGCTAAACCCAGGGTTGTGAGTTCAATCCTTGAGGGGCCACTTAGGGAACTGGGGTAAAAATCTGTCTGGGGATTGATCCTGCTTTGAGCAGGGGGTTGGACTAGATGACCCCCTGAGGTCCCTTCCAACCCTGATATTCTATGATTCTATGATCTCTGAAGTGATAGCTGGCTGCTTCTAATTTGTCCAGCAATCTCAGATTTTTAATAGTAATTATAAATGAGACTCCAGTATTAAATGTTCTGTGTTCCAGCATTAGGGGCTCCTAAAGATGCTGAGAATGCCCTTCCCATTCAAGTTGATTATGATGGCTATGATGCCCAAGTGTTCAGACTGCCTGGCCCATCCCGAGCCCAGCGCTGTACCACTTTCAGGTAGGAAGCTTTTAAGCAAACTGATTCTGGTTCAGCTTCACCACTTCAGTGCATTTGCCGACATATATAAAACGCTCTTGGGAAAGATGGGGAAGGCTGAACACCAAGAGCTTGGTCTGAGAATAATGTTTAGAACTAATATTTTCAGCTGGTATCGGTGAGCTTCCTGCTGGCGGCCTTCCCACCATGTTGCTGTGAAGCCATACTAATGCTATGGGAGCAAGTAAAAGGAATAACTCTCAATATATTTCCATCCAATTTAAATTTTGCTTGCTTGTTCAAACAGAAAAATTATTGTAGCCATCTCTCTTTTTCCTGTGCTCCTGTCAGATTTTGCAAGCTAAACATGGTTAGGCTGGCTTCATACTTGAATGACTTTTGAGGAAAACATCGGAGCTGCTGGAAGTGGAAATGGTCATTCAGAGATTGGTGCTCTGTCCTCTGAGATGATACCAAACAGGGTGGGTAGGGGGTGTAGAATTCCTTAACAACTGAAAGGGTTAATTTCTGGATGTGAATTGAAATAGAGCTCATGACCATGGGGTCACTGAAAATTTCTGTGGCATTCCTCCTGAGTAGGGTGTTCATCCTGATGTCCTGGCCAGATGCTTTTTTTGGCTAATTACATTCAATCTCCCTAAGTTCCTGGTGCAGTTTCATGAAGATGGGCCTAATGGGGCTGCTTCAGAGTGTCATCAGTTATATCTTTCCTTCAGGGCTTCGGAGGCATTGTATTGGTCTAGGGGAGCTTTGTATACAAACATCTGCATACATGGATTCATTCACTCATGTAATGAGCTGATAGAGCTCAGCTTGGAAAGATGCCAGTACCTTTTAAAGACCTTTAATTTAATTTTAAGGGAGCTCTAGAACTCCCTGGCCAGTCTAGTTTTCTAGCTGTGTAGGGCCTGGTTCCTTCCAAATCCCATCAATGCCATGGCTGGCTGGATGGCTGCAGAATTGTGGGAGGTGCTGAGCAGGCTCCCTTTGGAGCACTGCTGCCTAGCTAGGAGATTGCTAGTGTTCAGTATCCTATGTTGTTGGATAACTATTTAATATGCTAGCTAGGGAAGGCAAATGTGCCATTGCGCTCATATATTCAAAGATGGTGACACTAACTCTTTACCACTATGCTTGGATTCAGCTATCAGTCTTCAGGTTTCTGGATAAGTGGGAAGCTGTTGGATCCTCTTGATTTGCCCAGGAAGTGGGATTTCACTTCAGTGCTATTGAACCTATGTATCCTTCAGTAGGTCTGCGAGGGAGAGAGAGAGCCGCACCAGGAAGAGCTCTAGCTCTTATGATGTCTCATCCAGCCCTTCCGTGCAGAGCCGCACCCTGCTCCCAGAGGAGGTGAGGAGCCAAGCTTCCGATGACAGCTCCCTGGGGAAGATCTCCAACATCTTGATGATCCCAAGGCCTCATTTGCACCAATATGAAGTCAGCAGCTCCTTGGGCTACACCAGCACCCGAGGTCAGACTGTGGCATGAATGGAGATAGGGAAGTCCCTTTGGTTGTGGGGTAGGAAGAGAGAGGTCCTGAGTTCAAGTCAGTCACTTCCAAAGCAGCACAGAGGGGGCAATTTTCACTTCAGCCTTCATGTTACAGCTTTGAAAATGTGTTTATCCACAATGCACACTTCTGCGCTCTGGGTTCAGTGCTGTCTCTCTCTTTATACTCGTCCAGTTCCCTATTGTGTTCTTATTGGCTCACCCTATATAGGCAGGTTTCAGAGTGGTAGCCGTGTTAGTCTCTATCAGCAAAAAGAACAGGAGTACTTGTGGCATCCTAGAGACTAACAGATTTATTTGAGCATAAGCTTTCTTGGGCTAAAACCCACTTCATTGGATGCATGCAGTGGAAAATACAGTAGGAAGATATATATACATGGAGAACATGAAAAAATGTGTGCTGCCATATCAGCTGTAACGAGAGTAATCAATTAAGGTGAGCTATCATCAGCAGGAGGAAAAAAAACTTTTGTAGTGATAATCAGGATGGCCCATTTCCAATAGTTGACAAGAAGGTGTGAGTAACAGTTGAGGGGGGAAAATTAGCATGGGGAAATAGGTTTTACTTTACTTTATTTACTTTTTTCATGTTCTCTGTGTATATATATCTTCCTACTGTATTTTCCACTGCATGCATCTGATGAAGTGGGCTGTAGCCCACGAAAGCTTATGCTCAAATAAATTTGTTAGTTTCTAAAGTGCCACAAGTACTCTTAGTTCTTTTTCCTATATAGGCATTGATACTGATCTGCCCATTTCCCTTCCCTGGTAACATCTTCCTTTAAGAGATCTATATTCTTCTATGTCCCCTCCTACCTTTGGATCATCTGTGATATGGATATGTGCAACTAATGTTTCATTTTCCAAGCCACTTATGAATCTGTATAATACAATTGCTCTCAGCAGTGGGTCCTGTGGAACCCCCTTTATAACTCCTCTCCATGAGGATTTACTGTCATTAACTATAACTTTCTGGATCCTTCCTCCTGCCAGCTAACAGAACCATTTTGCTATGTTAGCACTGGTGCCTACCCTTTTTATTAATTTCGTCCTCTGACAGAATGTGGTGCCTTCTCCCAAGCCCTGCTGAAATCTAGGTAAATTGCACTCTGTCCACCCTTCACCAGTACTTTGAAGCTCTTTAGAAGAAATCAGTCAGATTTTTTTTTTTTTTAACTCAATCTCCTCTTAATGAACGCTGCTTATGCTTTCCTTTTCACTGAGGTCTTGCCATCTCATCTGACACCAGTATCTGCCCTGTGATAGGAGTTGGACGCACTGGCCTGTAACTGCCTACTGTCCTATTAAAAACTTACTACTGCTTTTGCTGCTTAAGTTCTCCAGTACTTTTCCTATATCAAGCAATATATAAAGATAGTTTCCTTAAAAGTAAAGCAATATCTGAGGGAGGGGGTCAAAGACTTGGATTCTATTCCCATTTCTACCACTGACCAACTGTGTGACCTTAGGCAAGTCACTTCCCCTCTGAGTCTGTTTCCCACTGTAAACTGGGGATAATTGATACTTACCTTTTGTAATGTACTTCATCATCTATGGATGAAAAGTGTTATATAAGCTAGCTAGCTATTATTGGGTTCTTAAGAGTTCTGCAATAGAGCCCATCTGCTCCTACTGATGGATATCCGTGTGTGTCATCTTCTGTAACCTGGAAACTATCCCTCTTGCCTCACTAAACCTGATATAGGAGCGTCTGCCCCATATGGGAAGGTTCTTAAGCCTCTTCTTCCCCCTTCTCATTTTTTGCTATAACTATGCCCAGGATGCATTCTATTAGCTCTTCCATTTCTATTTCTGCCACACCTGTTTTCTTCTTTAATTGGATCTTCCGTTTTACTGCTTTTGGGAGCTCTGTTTCCTTATTAAATATCCTTTTTCCTTGTTGTTTGCAGTTTCTTCTGCACTCCACGCTTTTATTGCCTTGAGTTTCCTCGTGCATAGTCTGGACCTTTTTGTTGTATTCTCAACTTCTTCACTAACTTTCCCTTAGGTGCCCTGTATGCCTTTGTCTAAAACACTTCTTCTGCATTCTCCAATCCTCACCACTTCCTTCATTTCTTTCCTTCATTTACACTTAATTCTAAATAGATGCTTTTGTGCCGTGCATCAGATAGTAGTGGCTTAAACGAGCTCACCAAGATCTTGTATCCTGTGGTGAAAGCATGCTGTAGTTTAATGATTCCTACCACTTCTTTCAATGGTTGAAACTGCCCATTTTTTTTTTTTTTAAATGGAGTACTTTACTTCCTTAGATCTCCCCTTTGCCCAATCTCCTATAATTTCGCTGTAGTTGCTCTCTTTAAATTTCTGCTTCATCATCAATATTTTGTTATAACTTGTCAGGAATGTCTTGCGTTCTGGGTGAGAATCCCCTGTTTATTATTGAAAAAGAAGAAATAACAGTTCTTCATGGCTTGTTTAGAAATTGCTTCCTCTCTGGCTTTCCTACTGTAATGCTTTTAAATGCAGAAAATCCTGGTTCTGTCTTGTCTGGACTCCCATTTATAGTGTAATTTCTGGATTAGTACCTTCAGCCTCCCACTGCACATCCCCACTTGTCCTAGTGGCCCTTGTTTTACTAAGTAGTGCACTAAGTGTGGCTTTTGTTTGGTCTTATGTTAACTGAAAATTGTGTTTCGCAGATGTCCTTGAGAATATGCTAGAGTCACAGCAGCGAGACTCCAGCGCACCAGGGAGGTTTCATGTAGGCAGTGCAGAATCCATGCTGCACATTCGTCCTGGGGGGTATACACCACAGCGGGCATTAATAAATCCCTTTGCACCATCCCGTATGCCCATGAAACTCACATCCAATAGGAGGCGTTGGATGCACACTTTTCCTGTGGGTGAGTCTGTTATAGTATGTTTTTTGAAACGGTTAAAGCTCTGAGCTTTAAACATGGGGAGGGCACCCCTCTAGATAAGCTGGCAGAGTGAACTGTTCTGGTTTCCTGAGGTAGAATGCAGCACAATGGGGACTGAGCCAGGTACTGACACAACCTGATGCCCTTTTGTCTCTTGGGAATGTTGTCATCTGCTAGTGTCCTCAGTGCTTGGAGCAAATTTATGGAAGATGAAGGAGATGGAAGCCCAGAGTTCTCCTTTTTTATTGTCTGCAGCAGATGGGAATTTCTGATGGCCTTTATTAGACAGGAGATTCTGGCAGGACTGTGACTGAGCTCAATAAGGAAATTATTATGGAAGTGCACACCTTTATGTTCCAGGTTCGAGATTCAAATTCTGAACTATGCCCAGTTTGCCTTGAGTCTTGTAAAAAGGCCTTCCAAAAAGTGTCTCTGTATTTTAGAATGAGAATCTTCAGTATTTCATTTGATACCTCCTGCAGGTTGAGAGGACTGTGTCTCACAACATTTCCAAGGGACATTGTAGTCCTCCGTATCAATTAGTGGTGCTTCTGCTGTGGAGAAGGAGTTGGGGATGAATTGGGGAAAACTAACGCAACGAGAGAAGATTGGGTGAGACTGATAAATATATAATTGGATAGGTCCATCAGGAGAAGCAATCCAGATCCACCACCAAACTCGTCAGAACATGGCAGAAATGCAGGGCAACGGGCAGCGGGATCTGACGCACTCCTCCGCTGAGCTGCTGGAACTAGCCTACCATGAGGCAACTGGCAGGTAAGGCCATCGCCCAAGTAAAGAAATTGATCTGAGTTTTAAAAAAAAGTGTGTAAAAGGCTAGCCACATATCGGATAAAGAAAATAAAGGTTCAGGACATACATATTTTGTTGTATGCAGCATCAGCGCTGTGTACATATGCCACAATTTTTATTGTCAGGCATAAGGCCCCAGGAGCAAGCATGGAAATAGGGCTTATTTTCCCGCAGTTCATGCATACTTAGGTTACTTCTTGCTGAATGTCTGAGACCCATAATCAGGCCAGTGTATCGCCCCTGGGATCATCCAGGAAATGGCCATGGCAGGTGCCCCAGGCCTTCAATAACTGCCTTACTACTTGGTGCAGGGAAGTGGTTCCTATCTCAAAAGCTGTAACTTGCCATTCCAGAGAAGTATATTTCGAGCATAGGGAAGGGCTTTGCCTTATAATACTGTTTAAGCAATTTCAGCCCTACCCCTCTTTTCCCCCACTACTGAGACCTGGTGAGAAATAAAGCCATGTTTGACAGGATAGGGAAATGTGAAAAATGCAATGCAAGAACTGGACTGCCTGTAAGAATGGCTAGCTGTTCTTAAATTAAAGATTTCTGTTTTCCTACAAATCTCATTCAATGCTCATTCTATCGAGGTAGAGGTGTATTTTGCTTACACAGACCTGCGATATCAGCATAGTCATTGCACCTTGACCCCTGAGAGAGCTAAATCATTCAGTAGTCACTATGTATATGATTTTTTTTTTTTAAGTTATTTCGGAAGTTAGTCTAGATCTAGTGATGGGTCTATCTGCTGAGCTGCACAGTTACCCTCCCCCACTCCTCCCACCAAGGTATTCCCGTACTAGCTTTTTAGCTACATCTCTATTAACAAGGTCTTTATTATTTCCTGTATCAATGTTTTTCACTTTTTTTCATTAAAGTTTTTTTTAATGTTCAGTAACTTAATCACTTTAGAATTGTCATTAACTTAATCTCTTTCCTCCGTCATTAACTTTAATGGGTCTGTTTCCTTTCAAGCATTACTTTCTCTGATGTCTTAGCCCTGGTGTACACTGGGGGAAGGGGAAATTGATCTAAGCTACACAACTTCAGCTATGTGAATAACATAGCTAAAGTCGATGTACTTAGATCGACTTACCGTAGTGTCTTCACTGCAGTGAGTCGACTGCTGCCGCTCCCCCGTTGACTCCGTCTGCGCCTCTTGCAGCGGTGGAATACAGGAGTCAATGGGAGAGCGATCGGGTCGATTTATCGCATCCAGACTAGATGTGATAAATTGACACACACATCCCGCTGGATCAATCGCTGCCCGCTGATCCGGTGGGTAGTGTAGACATACCCTTTGTAAAAGTCCATATTGTTCCCCTTTCATCTCTTGGCTGACATTAACTTTTACTTTTTGCTGCTCTGGCATTTCCCTTCAAGCCCTCGCTATGATTGACCCTCATTGTTTTGGTTTCCTCTCCCTTCTTTATTTCCATTACAGTGTTGTTTCACTCTCCAATCTTTAAGCAGTTTTTCAGGAAGTCACACTGGTTAATTCTTCTGCTTTGCAATTTTCTTTTCCAGACAAGTCTTAGTCTCACCTTTAAGCAATGGTGTCTTTTACAATTCTCTAACCTCCTCCCACTCATGATGGATTTTAATATTCCCATTACTCTACGCTTACCAAGTTTTAGTTCCCAAATTTTGCTTTTTAAAAAAGAAATCTATACACGCTGCATGATACTTCATATGAAGCCTTTCCTTATATGTTAAATTATGGTCACTAACATCAGGCTTTCCTACTCGCATATTCTCAGTTGGTTCCTCCCTACTGAACATAAATAGATCCATGGTAGATTTGGACCTGGTTGGAATTTCCATTTTTTAAAGTTGGACCTGTGCATAACATGGGAATTTTCTTCATCCTTGTTTAGCTGTATTTGTCTCCTAGTGGATGCATGGGTAGCTAGTTATCTATGAAATCCACTATCCTGTGAGAATATAGTATAGGTCACTGCCAGAGATTGGGTACCAAATTATAGGGATCAATATTCTGCATTGGTACAGAATCTCCTAAGATCCCTCCAGGCCTGTCCTGGCCCCTGTGTGTTGTATGGAGCATTGATTCACCAAAGGCTGAGCTTAGACCCCAGGTTGCTTTTGCATCTGAGTTTTGATTAAAAGACTTGACCTAACTCTGAGAGGCGGTATTGTTTCTCTGTAATGAACCAATCTGCCAGCATCTTGTTCTCTCCAGGCACATCACTTCTCGTCATCCAGATGACAGCATCTCCTTCCTGAGCTTCAGTGGAACGGATGAGTTTTCAAGCAGTTTGGTCGGCAGTAATGGTGCAGGTAATAAAGTACTAGTCAACAGAGCAGGCTTGGGGGTTTTAAATAGAAGTATGAAAGGACTAGTGATATGGAGCTATGGGAGGATGCTATGTAAGAGGATAACTGTCATCAAGTAACAGAGCTAGGAACCATGGAACATGGGTGGGTCCAGGAGCTACAGGATACAGGTGATGAATATACTAAGCACTTTAATAGTTCCAAACTAATATACAACTGTACATTGAGCAATTAATGTCCATTATCCCCTCATTGTTTTGTAGCTGTCTTTCTGCTCCTCTAGTTACATTTTATAAATTTCTTGGTATAGAAAAGATGTCCATTGTTTGTTTGTGCTTAACAAATAAGCTCTTACTGTGTGTTCAGTTGAAAGTAAGGTAATCTGCGCCATTAACGCAAAATCTGGTGTCCAGACATTGGGGGGAGCAGGGAAAAGGAGCAAAATTTTCTCTAATGCTCCATGATGTACTTTACTGTGCTATACTATATTGAGTGTTTGCCTTCTTGGGTTAAAACAAAATGAATCTGAATATGTATTGAAATATCTGAGTTGCTTGTTTGAGATGATTCCATCTCTCTAATAATTCTCAGAGAATAAAGTCTGAGGTAATCAGCAGTGAGCTATAGGCTTCAAGAGAAGTTGTAAATCGGGTTTTCCATTTTGAACTGTAGGTGCTGGTTGCAGAGCTTTTTACAGCCTTTACGGCCCAGATCCAACAAAACAGTTAAGCATGGTGCCTGTTTTTTAAACAAGATTACATAATGTGATTAGCTGCTTTTTTGGATTTGGGCCTGTGTGAACAATTGGATGAGGATCTGTACTTGAGGAAATAAGATGCACTTTTGAACATTAAATTGCAGATTATTAGGAGTGTGTCTCTTATACTGAAAATTACTGAAAGTTTCAAAATTCCTTCTGAATCTCTTAAAGCCAGTAAAACAAATTTGCCAAACTAAGCATTCAGTTGCAGTAACTGTCTGTTTGTGGCCTAACTTTTCAAAGTATCATCTACTATTTAGATAAAACATGATCAATGGTAGAATTTCCCAACACTTGGAACAGAGTATTTTAGACTCCCCTTGTTCTCTTCTTCTTTCTAATTTCACAGGTTCATTTTGAGCTTTTGCCCTCCAATGTATAGTTATGATTTTTGCACTTATTACACACATCCCTCCACACACTACAGTGTCCAAAACAGTTTGCTAGCAAACTTACTGCCAATAACATTTCTTTGCAGCTATAATTGTGTGGAAATCCATATCAGTTAACTAATCACTGTAAAGTTATTTCTATTTCATGTCCTTGCCTGGGTTTCATTTGAACGTGGTTAATTTTCTTACCTTACTTTTATATCTTACAAGTTGATTTCATATTTTTGTTCTGGTAGTTGTTGGATTGCACCTCAAATACTGTATATAATTTGTGCAACATGAATGCACAGAATATATAATTTTTCCTAGTAATAATTTTTTTCCCTTTTTCAACTGTATTGTTTTGAGAAGCCTCAAAACCGCTGTAACAGACACATATGTGATTTATAGGCAAAATTATGTCTATAGTTATCATGCTTCTTAAAATTCCCTATTAGCGTCTCTTCGTAACTGAACTCTCTAATGAGCTGAAGCCACTACTGCATGGATGTGACTCCAGCCTATATCTTTCCATTTCCTATGCCATGAGTCATCCAGAACAGATCTTTCCAACAAGATTTTTAGTGAATCACATCAGGGCATCATGCTCCTGCCTACAGTATAGTTCATTCAGGTATTGCAACATGTGCCTCCTTAGTAAAAAGTTAGCCCAACTATTTACATTGGCATTCAACATGTTATCTGTATTGTCCAGCAGATGCCAGATGACAGTTTAGAGAAAACAAGTCTTATTGCATTTTCCTAAGTGGATGGCGGATGTCATTAATGGGTTTGACGCAAGATTAATGGCAACTTGTCCTTGCCTCCTCTTCTGATTTCCTGCCATCATCATGGAATCAAAAACCCATCTGTTCTTACAGTAATTGCTATATAATGTAGAGAACATGATTTTCTTGGATATTCATTTATTGGATAAAGCGGCGGGTTCCAACTTTATAAAATCAGCCCCTGTGAATATTTAGAAACTCTGCCCAGTACGTGTTCTCCAAGTTAGCTGAACTATGAGTCCATTTCATATCATTAACACTATAGTTAAGATGTTAAACACAAAAGTTTAAATTCTGCAGTCAGTTACATTAGCATAAATCCATAGTAACTCAGTTTAACTCAATGTTCGTTTTGATCAAGTCTAGCACAGAGAGGAAAATTTGGCTCAAAATCTGAAAATGCCCACAACAGTTGTAATTTTTCCCTCTTGATCATGGGTATATTGTCTTTTCCCCTTTCTCATAGAATGGTGCAGAAAGTACAGTTTATAAATGATTGAATGTCCATATTTTCAGCACCTTGGTTACTTTATCATCCACAAATATTCTCCACTTAAAGCTATTTTAGCGGTGGTTTGGTTTTGCAGATGTAATCTATTGCAATAATTCTTAGAGGGTTATCGCTTTCCAAATTTCCAGCTCAGCAAGTGCCGAGGCAGCCAGATAGAGCTAGACTGGCTGAATCCAGAGGATCATCTGTTTTTTTTTTTTTCTCCTCAGAAAGCCATGTACACTGGTGGTCTGTGTCTAAAACATCTGGGCTACCTTGAATCCCCATAATCTACTCTCATAAGTTATTTGAACTCTGTAGTAAATGTGATTTTTTTTCTCTTGTGCTATATAAATATTTCTGTGGCAGTTTCCATTGTTTGTTTTTACTAACTTTAACATCGTCCTCGATACGTTCTATATGTATTAATTCGTCTCACTTTTTTCCCTTAAGTAAGAAAAAAATCTAATAGAAACATCCTGCGTGTTCAAAAAAAAGTGCCCAATTTAGGAAAAATTGGGTTAGCCTTTAAATGTGAAATCTAGAGGTTAGCAAGCTTAATAATTATGGGTAACTCTCAATTGTTTTTTATTGCAAGCATTTATAAAGCTGCCCGTCACCATGGTATCCATTTTAGTACTGGGCCACTTTAATTGAATTTAAAGATGGTGGCTTTTTATGTGTTGGGTGTTTTTATATATTTTATGTTATGCAGTGCCCTGAATATCTTGGGGGTTGGGAGAGACATTATACAATTACTTTGAGCTTTACGCACGTTTGTGTGAATTTCTCTTGGAGGAAGAGGAATGAATGTTATGCACAAATGATTATTTGTAATAAAATACATGTCTGCCTCTCATAGGGATGAACCTCAGAACCCAGAACAAAGATTCATTGGAAGATGCTGTTTCCACCTCTCTGAATCCAAGTAAGCGGGAGGGGAGGGTTGGGCAGGAGGCCTGGGTAGACAAGGGCTGGGGTGTGTGTACATGCAGAGGCATTAGGGATTGGTGAGCAAGGAGTTGGGAGTCTAGTGAGGCCTGGTCTACACTTAAAAATTAGACCGAGGTAGCTATGTTGCTAAGGACTGGGGAAAATTTCATGCGCTGAGCGCTGTAGTTTGGTTGACCTAACCCCCTGTGTAAAGAGGGCAGGTCGACAGAAGAATTCTTCTATTGACCTAACTACCACCTCTTGGAGAGAGTTTTCCATCAGTGTAGTTAATCTAACTTCATTGATAGAAAAACCGCTTCCCTTGATGCAGTATTAAACTACGGCACTGCAGCTGAGTATGCGGCAGCAGTCCGGTTTACATTCTGCTTTCCTGTGATTGTCAGTGGCTCTCTGTGGAGCCCTTATATACTATGGCTTTACATGTTCCTGTCTAAGAATTCATTAAATCAAAAGCTGTATCATTTCCTGAATTCATCCTCTGCCCATAATTTTTACGTAATGAGCTAAAGAGGCTGTTGGACTCTCCTGATCTGCCTCTGAACCATAAAGGTTCTGTTTGGTGCCAGCTGGACAATCTAATGAAAGAGAAGGAAGGCCAGCATTTTATGTACAAGATACCCTTTACTGAAGCTTATATGCCTCCATCTATTACAAGAGTGAGGGCATGGCTCTGCTTCAGAGAACATTTCTTGCAACAGTTTGTCTTGTATCAGTTTCTTGCAACAATATTTCCCCCCTCATTAATGTTAAAATAAAATGTTTAAGGTAAAGTAAAACAGCTTTATCGATGAGATCTGTGCAACAATGATTTATGTAACAGTAATCGCCCAGCGCTCTTAGGGCAGGTTGATTCAGGCATCCCTGGACAGATGATTGATGTAGATTATTTGATGTTGAATTATCTGTGTTATAGATCTCCAGAATCTTACAACAATAGTCTAAATTTAGAGGGGTGTGGGGGGAAAGCAGGTTACAAGATACTATTTTTCCTTTCTTCCCACCCCTTCTGGCTGTCTTCTATTTTTATAACTGTAGAAATGTTCTCTTTTCTGCTGCTGTATGCTACCTATTCCAGAAACAGGCTGTCATTCTTTCCCTCACCAACCTCTCCTACAATCATCCAGGAGGAGGAGCTGGTCTGATTTGCTTGTCCAGACTTGGAATGTTGATTTTTTTTTTTCTTTATATGTTTCATAATATGAAATTGCACCTGATCTGCAGTAACCTCAGCAGCTATTTCAGCTCTAGCTTACAATCAACAGATAATTTAAGGTATTAACTTTGAATCCCATTTGCATGATGGGATTGAATTAGCATGTGCACTGCATTGTTTAACAAACTGTGTCTTTCTCTCCCTCCCCTTTTCTCTCTTACTCGCCTTCCTTCCCTCCCCATCCAACCTGCTGGTGACTTTCATTCATATCTTACACTTACCTTTCTTTCCAACTTTCCTCTCTTCACACATCCTTCTTCTCCCTCCCCACCCCTAATTTTTCATGCGTGACCACACGTGCCCCCATTGTCTTCTCCCCATGATGCAACGAGGCAGTTCTGACACTGTCTGCTCCCCCTGTAGTGCCAGGCTTCTGTTGTACAGTTGGGGTGGACTGGAAATCTCTCACTACTCCGGCATGCCTTCCTCTCACCACGGACTACTTCCCAGACCGCCAGAGCTTGCAGAATGACTACACTGAGGGCTGCTATGATCTGCTCCCAGAAGCTGACATTGACAGGTTTGTGCCAACACCACCTCTTGTACAGTCTCTTGCATTGAACCAAAAGGTTCCAGATAATCCCAGGCAGGAATAATCTGGTGGAAAATGAACATTTTGTGACTTTCATACAATATATAGAGTTGCCAACATGGTTGGCAGTGGAATAGATAACCTTTCTCTCTAGATGACAGCTTTGCACCTTTGTCCACTGGTAACATCTGTCAGTTTTGCTTCCCTCTGGATGTTTGTTAGACATTAGTTTGGGTACAAAACTTGACATGGTTGTTTGTTTTTAAAAAATACAACCCCCATATTTCTTGTGATAAATGTCCTGGAATACTGAGTATCTCTTTTTAAAATAAATAAATAAATAAATAATACCACTCCTCCACCCCGTTTCCAGAGATACTTTGTTGGGAGAATTTTGGAAGGAAAACCATCGTGGTGTGATAAACCAAAAGAGACACTGAGATTCTCTTGCAATTCTGCAGTAGCCACCATATAGCAGAACACTCTCCCCAAAACCATGCCGCTTCCCTTCAACATCTCTGAAACTTCCCACCAACTATGAAGTAACAAAACAGTTATGTTGACTACTGCCCTGCTAGGGAGGAATAAAACCTCTCACAATGAGAGACTAAAATCTTACACTTTAGGCACTTAGAAGGTATAATAAATGGCTTTATTAAAGTAAATTAATCTGCTTGGAGAAATGTCTGCCCCTCTAAGAGCAGGATACCAGTGTTCAGGAGAAAAAGGGAATATAGGGGCTGTTGGCTACAGCACAGCACCAGGAGTGAGGGCTTCTGGGTTTTATAATAAGCTCTCCTGCTGATTGGCAATGATGAGCCAATCTTTTAACCTCTTTGTGCCTTAAATTGCCCCTTTCTGAGGAAGGAAAGTATTCTCCCCATTTTAAAGGTGTTTGAGTTTTAATTCATGTTACCGAGCTACTTTGAGACTCTCTGATGGAAAGTCTTATAGAAGTGAATATCATTATGAATATATTTGCTAAATAGTACGAGTGCTGAAAAATACAACTGTCAGAAATTTAACTGCTGCTGTTGTAAATAAATCTTGATGGTCAGAATGCCTCTTATTCTCACTAGCTTCAGAATTGTTTGCAAAATACCATATTTCCAGACAGTTTGGTAATATCCATCCCCATGAACTGTTGATAGAAGTGATAGAAATGCAGCTGTCTTACATCCGGATCTTCCAAGTAGATCTGTGCAGGCACAAGGCTCCACCTGTGCAGATTCCATTGCAGTAATAGGGCCTCAATTGGGAAAAGTGGAAACAAGAGCAGGTGTGTGGCCAGTTCCTTACGCTGATTGGTCTTGTGATTAATCCCTTGTGCTCAGGAGAGATGAGGAAGGTGTGCAGATGACAGCCCAACAAGTGTTTGAGGAGTTCATTTGTCAGCGTCTCATGCAAGGATATCAAATCATTGTGCATCCCAAACCACAGAAACCGACTACCACTGTACCACCCCCTCTGAGCAGCAGCCCCCTCTACAGCCGAGGTGAGTGTTACCTGCTTTGTAGTTCCTTTTCTCCATAATAAATTCTGTCCTGTCTTTCCTTCTCTCCTCTTCCCCCAACAGCCTCCACAGTCATCAGTCAGACTCATTCTTTCTCTTCACATTTTACTTTGTCTTACGTGATTGGTTACTTCGAGGGAGAGATTTCCAGATATGGTGCAGCACAAGTGAAGACAATGGAGAGTCAGCTGTGACTGCAGGAGATGGATATGGGGTTGGGGAGGTAGGGCATAGCCATAGTGTATCCAGGAAAGCAGTTCTGAACTCTGTTTGGAGACTTATAAGAACCCCTGTACCCACTGGGGTTTGAAATATGTAGGTGAGCCAGTTTAACATAGTTCGTGCTAACACAGGTTTAAATACAATTTGCCTAGTCGCTGTAGAACAGGTACAGCTATTTCTGAAACTTGTTTTTTTTTTTCCAATTTTAGTCTAGAATAAGTCTTTTGAAACATGACTTAAAAATGGCTGTGTCCAGTCCAGAGTGGGCAGGGTTAACCAGAACTGTCTTAAAACCATGCTTCAGCTAACACCGTTTAATACCCAGTGTAGATTGTCTCTAGATTACATGGGGTAATACGGTCCCGCTTCCCTGTGTTGGAATCACAGTCTAAGTACAGGATTTTATTTAAAATGTTGTTAATGATGTCTTTTGGACAAAGTTAAAGTAAGGGGAGGCTTGAGGGAGGTGAATCTGTGAGGGTAGGAATGAGAATTATTACCCTTTGTGATTTTGGGTGGGAAACAAAGGCTTAAATGGTGAGATTCGTTTGGAAAAACAACACATTAAGGGATTAACTCCAGGAATGAAACACAGAGAAGGATAGAAAATTATGCTGAAATTACCAGCCCATCAATTAGGTGCACAACACTTCTTGCAGCATGTCTACTGCTGATCTTGCTGAGCAAGCCTTCTTCAAAGAAATGGTATTAAAGATGACACTTGGTTTAAATAGCGTTTGGAAGCTCATTCATGGAATGTTACAGTATAGGTGCAGTTTGTGCAACAAAGCTGTGACTATTAACATAGGTGAACAGAAAGATGTTCTCTTTATGTATTACTTCTAGGCCTTGTATCACGAAATCAGCCTGAGGAGGAAGATCAGTATTGGCTGAGCATGGGCCGCACGTTCCACAAAGTCATTTTAAAGGACAAAATAATTACGGTCACTCGATATCTGCCGAAGTGAGTAACTCTCCAGTCAAGTAAGTTAGCACTACCTGTCCAGCAGACTTGCTGTCTCCTCCTACCTGTATTTGCTTGGATGACTGTATTCAATGCCTTCTGTTACGGGAGGAGCTGCCGTTGAGAGTGCTAGGATTGGTGAGGCTTGCTTTGTCTTTGTCAGGTATCCTTATGAATCTGCTCAGATAAACTACACCTACAGCTTGTGCCCTTCACACTCTGACTCTGAATTTGTCTCCTGCTGGGTCGAGTTCTCCCACGAGCGGCTGGAAGAGTACAAGTGGAATTACCTGGATCAGTATATCTGCTCTGCTGGCTCTGAAGACTTCAGGTGAGAGATCTCATTTTCCATCCTAATTGCTTTTTGTCCTATTTTTTTTCTTTTTTCCTTTTGATCTACAGTTGACCCAACATTTTTCTCTGTAAAGGCTTGAATAGCTCTGGTGACATGGTACTTGAGGGAGTGTTTGACCTGCTTTCATTGATATGCTATTATCAGCTCTGTTACCCTTGTTTGAATTTTACATAGCACCATTTTTGCATTGCCTGATTTTGGTGCAAAGTCTCACGCATGCTAGTATTTGTGATCTATTTCTTACCTTCCTCCATCCCCCGTGCATGCAAAAAAGTATGATGACATTTTGTCATCCTTGGACAGTTTCCCTGACTTTTCATTCATTTCTAGATGCAATTCAAAATTTCTTCCCTTAGTTTTTAAAACCTTCTGTGGACTTAAAGTTACAGACCTTGCTTGACTCTACTCCCTCCCCTCTGTCGACTTTAAAACTGGCCTTCTCTTTGTCCCTTCACAGAGTATCCCCAAAGGTGTTGAGCGCCTTTTCCTCTGTATCGTCTATCGAGTGAACCAGCCTCCTTGTATCTTTCCACCTCATTTCAAGTCTCAACTGAAATCCTCTGTGCCTTAGCCTGTATCTCTGAAATTTATTTTCCTTTTGCTTTTTACAGTAAAACCTTGTTACAGCATTGCCTAATGGGTTACATTAAAAGTGAAGGTCCATGTGACATTATCAACCTGGAAATTAGTTTTTCTGTACTGTGTTTCAACATGCTTGGTGGTAAATACCTCCCACTGACATTCATCCTGCTGAATGCCCCATTGCATGTAGGTCATTTGATGCTTTAATGGCACAGCCATGAGATCCGTTAAAACCATGGATGTAAGCGAGTATTAACTGCATTAATTGAAGTGGTTTCAGAGTAGCAGCCGTGTTATTCTGTATCCACAAAAAGAAGAACAGGAGTACTTGTGGCACCTTAGAGACTAACAAATTTATTAGAGCATAAGCTTTCGTGGACTACAGCCCACTTCTTCGGATGCATACCCAATTGAAGTGGGAGTGCAGTGGGGATCTGGTGATCTTTGCAGTTGTAACTCAGTGATATTGTAATCTACTTGTTGGACTCTAAGCAAGTTGGCACACAACCATGTTGTATAGAATCTCTCATTCACAGCTGTGAGGATATGCTGTACCCTGTCTGCTTTTTTTATTTGTCCACCATGTTCCTTCCTCCAGCCTTATTGAGTCACTGAAATTCTGGAGGACACGCTTTCTGCTGCTCCCAGCCTGCATCAGTGCCACAAAGCGCATTACAGAAGGTGAAGCACACTGTGATGTGTATGGAGACAAGCCCCGCTCTGATGAAGAGGAATGGCAGCTCTTGGATGGCTTCATCCGCTTTGTGGAGGGTTTGAATCGCATTCGTCGGCGCCATCGATCAGACCGGATGATCAGGGTGAGTCAGTGTTGTAACTAAACCTTAGTGGGGTGAGAGGCTGAATTTTTGAAGCACTTCTAGCTCTCTAATAACATTCCCAATTGACTGGCATTGCGGTAAGCGGTGCTGTACTGTACACTATGCCTGTTGGCTTCATTGCTTTCTGCTCAGAGAGAGTCTGTTGCTGAAACAAGACTGATATTTGGGAACCACCATCCACTGAAGGACTCTTTCACTGCTTTGTACTGTGGCTATGGTGAATGTGGGGGCATTGTGCATCCTGCTTCTAAGGGAATGATGCTCAGAAGATCCCTGTCCTCTATGGAATGAAACAATTCACTTTTCTGAACTGAGCAGGCTGAGTGCTGCACTCAGCAGCTCGAGTAAAGGAAGTCATATAGGTCAGTGGATCCATTGTCTATAATTGTACTTTGAGAGTCACCAAATGGTCAATACTATTAGCTGTTGTTTACAGGTATATGAAATTCACCCAAAGAGTCCTGTGCTGCGTAGGAAGTGTATAAATGAAGGAGAGTATGTTTAGTAACTTTGCTAGTTCAGGGGGGTCTAATTATTTTTCCCATCTTAGGTTTTGTCTGCAAGGGGGAGAATGAACCACCTACCTATTTCAGAATAACTCGCCCGTGTGGAGATACTGTTCTGGAATAAATTCTGAAATAATTACTCCATTTTGTGAGAACAGTAATTATTCCAGAACAAAGTCACTTTTATTTTTGGAAAAGTCCCCCGATGGGGAGCTATTCTGGAATTGCTATTCTAGTCAGTTTCCCCGTGTAGAGAAGCCCTTGCTCTTTTGTTAGGTGCTGTCTCCAAAGTATTATCACTGTTATAAGGTGTGACTTTATTGTTGATCAGCTGAACCTTGAAGACCTTGACTCATTGTTTCCTCTTCTGTTCCTTTTTACTTAGAAAGGGGCTGCTCTGAAAGGCTTGCAGATGGCTGGCCCAATCTCCTCTCACTCTCTGGAGCCTTCTGGGCCTCCTGTTGGGAAGAAGGGAACCTCGGCCCTCTCAGCCCTGTTGGAAATGGAAGCCAGTCAGAAGTGAGTCTGAATGCTAAAGTTAATAAACACCCTTATCACAGAGCACCCACCTGGCACGGGCTTCAGCACATTGGGGAATTTATCATCAAACAAAGGAAGCACCTCAGATTTTGCTCCCTGAGAGGAGTTACAACAGTGGGGCAATGCCATTCTTTTCAGTAGGACAGGGTATGTTACATCTGTACAAGTCCAAGGGTAGCAAAGAGAGAAGATTATATTAGTCATTTACAAGGACATCATCACCATGGTATCTTGGTGCATCACACGTGAAACATGTTTGTACCACTTGCTACGGGCAGCAATACTGGCCCTACCCCCGAATGAATCACCTACCCACTATGAGAGAAATAAGGAAAGTGGAGGAAGTGGTAAGGAAATGCCTTAGTTTAGATCCACCCAGCATAGTCTTGGCTAAAAAGATGAGCTTTGCACCAGGCTCTGAAGGATGACCATCTCTGACACTGACAGTTCAGAAGGATTGAACTCCACATTTTGAGATCCTTCCATCCAGCTGGTAGGATACAACACAGTCAGTATAACATTACTTTGTATAGAATTGTTCATAAAACATTTGGGGATATGGTTTGTCAAGTCCAGTAATATATCATTAACATTCTTGAGTTATGACATCAGACATCAGCAGGTCTCTCAACTACACTCACATTCCAGTAATGAAGTTCATGTTCATGCTTGCTTATATCCATTACTGTTACTGTTCTGAGGGTACTAAACATCATATGGGAATGTGTGTGATATATTAAGACCAAGCTAGTAGGAAAGCTGTACCAATGTCAGTGCAAACAAAACTATTTCCAGACCCTTGCTGAAGACACCCTGCTTCCAATCCGGTTGTGCCCATCTAGGACTGACAGCCATAGCTCCTCAGATGATCTATCCATTGGGGGTGTGGGAGAGAGGCAGTCTCTAAGCTAACCAGATCCCACACTGTAGAGATCTTTATGCATTAAAACCAAGATCTTTAATGACACAGCAAATTTATTTGGAATCTCCTGATTAATGTTGTTAGAATATTCAAAATCTTCATTATGAACTAAAACACTTCAGAGGAGGTGGTAGGAAAGTTACTTCAACTCAGGAAATATAACGTACAGGGAGGAAAGAGACTAAACAGGGAATTGCTGGTGTGATTCCAAATTCCATTTTGTGATAACACTAGAGTCGTCTTTGCTCTCAGTGTTGTGGGTGGATTTGAGAGTAAGTCCCATTATCACAGACATTCTAACTCCTTGTTAACGCCCACTCGTGCTAATCAGTTTTACGCACACACTCGCATTCACCTTCCCACATGAGGAGAGAATTAATTCAAGTCCTTGAGCAGGTGACACCAGCAGGGAGATGAGTCTTGCAGAAGGATTTTTGAAGCCACAGCTCATACACTGTAGGAGACACTGCTGGTTAACTATGTTTGCATGTTAGCTTTGTGAGCTGCCTTCCTTCTCTATTGGAATAGCTTCAGTGTGTTTGATTTTCTGGTGCAAGACTAAAGCCTTGTCCACACCAAAGATTTCAGCTACCAGTGTAGCTGCACCAGCGCTGGTGCAATGCAGTTTATATTGGTGCATCTTAAAAACTGAGCTACTTTGTTTTAAATCACATCTACACCAAAGATTAGGTATGGGTGCGGTTGCACTGGTAGCTAACAACTCAGCCTAAGCAAGGCCTCAAACCTCCTAGTTACCTCTTCCCTCTGTTTTTGTGTTGGGCTTAGCAATGCATTGTGGGATGGGAGCAAGCACCTGTTCATTTTACATGAAATGTCAATTAATCTTCTTTTCTGTATCTCAAAAATGTTTGTGTCAGTTCATACTGGCTCTGTTTTGACTGAATGTCCATATTTGAGATTCATCAGCTCAGGCAGAAATAGTCTATAGGTTCTGTGACGGGTTGGATCACAGAAACCCCCTTGGGAGCTGCCACCCAATGTGCAAAGACTACCCCTGCTTCTGTTTTCCCTGCCAGCTCAGGACTCCAGCACCCTGTCTTGCTGAGCCAGACACTCCCGTCTGGCTCCAGACACAGACCCAGGGTCTGAATCACTTGTCCCAAAGCTGCAAGTTTACCTGAAAACAGCTCGCAGTAGCGTGCTTGTCTTTAGCACTCAGATGCCCAACTTCCAATGGGGTCTAAACCCAGATAAATCCGTTTTACCCTGCATAAAGCTTATGCAGGGCAAACTCATAAATTGTTCGCCCTCTATAACACTGATAGAGAGATATGCACAGTTGTTTGCTCCCCCAGGTATTAATACATACTCTGAGTAAATTACTAAATAAAAAGTGATTTTATTAAATACAGACAGTAGGATTTAAGTGGTTCAAAGTAGTAACAGACAGAACAAAGTAAGTCACCAAGCAAAATAAAATAAAATGCGCAAATCTATGCCTAATCAAACTAAATACAGATAATCTCACCCTCAGAGATGTTTCAGTAAGTTTTTCTCAGACTGGACACCTTCCAGGCCTGGGCACAATTCTTTCCCCTGGTACAGCTCTTGTTGCAGCTTAGGTGGTAGCTAGGGGATTCTTCATGATGGCTTCTCCCCTTCTCTGTTCTCTTCCCCCCTTTATATATCTTTAGCATTAGGCGGGAACTCTTTGTCTCTCTGGGTTTCCACCCCCCCTCACTGGAAAAGCACCAGGTTAAAGATGGATTTCAGTTTAGGTGACATGATCACATGTCACTGCAAGACTTTATTACTTACTTGCCAGCACACACATATACAGGAAGACTCACAGGTAAACCCATCCATCTGCAGACAATGGGAGTCATCAAGATTTCAAACCATCATTAATGGTCCACACTTTACACAATTACAATAGGCCCTCAGAGTTACATTTTATATTTCTAGTTTTAGATACAAGAGTGGTACATTTATACAAATCAGATGATCACATTCAGTAGATTATAAGCTTTGGAATGATACCTTACAAGAGACCTTTTGCATGAGGCATATCCCAGTTACTTACATTCACTTATTACCGTATTTTCTCTAAAACTATCTCAGTTACATTATATTGACTTATCAAGTTTTTTATAAAACCATATAGACTGCACAACGTCACAGGTTCATGTAAAAAAAAAAAAAAAAAAGACCTAAATAATATATTTTGGCAGTCCAAACTGCCATTTTCCTTTTAAAAACAAACAAAATACTCAGCTACTTGTAAGAGATTTTCACTCTAACAACTCCCATCATAAGACAACCGAGTTAGTCGCATTTTATAAATTCTAGTACTATTCCTTCTGCAAATCCCTATGGAGAGTGCTCTATGATAGCTGCGTTTGCACAAAAGTGTCTGCCTAAAATGGCTGTAAAACTGAGGCTAAGTAGATGTGTTACCAGAGATAATTTAGGAATGATGGTGAGTAAATTCCAAGAATGCTGGTACCAGATATACCACTGAAAACAAGGAGTTTGATCCTAGTGTACTAGGGGAGAGCTGTGAACATATTCAGAGGGCAGCAAATACTGTGCGCTAGGAAAACGAGTTAATAGATTCAGGACTCCAAGGTATTGTGTATATGGGGTAAAATTACCCTTTTCTAAAAAGCTGATAGACCCCTTTGGGGTTGAGTGTAGGGGAAAGCATCTGTCTCTAGAAAGCACAGTAATGCTTCCTCCCAAAACAATAGTTTTCAGCCAGTGTATAGTCCAACCTGGGACACTATGTAACAATATTTATGGCTTTTTATCCTTTGTTTTAGGACCCTGGGGGAGCAGCAAGCAGCAATGCTTTCTGGGAAGAGCTCTGCCCAACCTGCTGAGAGTGGGAGCATTGCCATCACTCCCACCTATGTGGACAGTCCACGCAAGGTAACAACACTCTGGCCCAGTCTTTAGTTGATACTTGAGAGAGTCTTTTCTGAAATTAACAGAGTTCTTGGAGTGATTGTACACATACATTCCACTCTTGATTCACATGTGCGCCATGCGTGTGAGGTCAGATTTTTTTTTTTTTTTAAAGCTAGCAACGTCTGTTGGGGCTGCTGCTTTGCATCCTAGATGTCCTTGTTCATCCCCCCACACACTCCCAAAAAGGCAGAAAGGGTGGGGCAGGTCCAACTGTCCCTCAGTTCATTCTCAGTTCATCTCCCCTGCAGCGTTGGCCTGCTTCTCTGTGCACTGTGCTTAGTTAGTCTTCTTGCCTATTGGCAACACACAACTTGTTTTGCTTTATTTTAGATAGGTTCAGGTTTTAAGATAGAAACACCACACAGACAGCCTCCTACAGGGGCTCTAGCAAAATGGCAGAAGCTAAATCTCTGAGGTTTGAAATCTGCCCCTTGTGGGAAGCTTCAATGCCACTTAATGGTGGGCTCTTTAAGTGCTTATTTTGTTTAGGAGAGGGACGTATTCCTGAGCGATGTACCTCTTTTCTAAGCAAACTCAAAGATAGAAAAGCCTGCTTAAAATTGTTCCTCTTGGAGCACTCTACAAACCTCATTGGACACTGAAAGGAAGGATGCAACTTTAGACCTCAGTCCTCCAGTCTGTCATTCTGAAGAGCCCCGGGGAGCCGAGATTCCACCCTAAGCCTCCAGAGCTATGTTGACCGAGAAGCTCCAGTTATTTGCCTCCGTTCTGGCTTTGACGTCTGATGGGGTCGGAAGGAGCACTGCTCCAGAGCTGAGGCACAGGTGCCTACTGAGTCAAGACACAAGATTCATAAGTCTGACTTGTCTCGGGATTAACTGTCGAGGGGCAGCCCACAGCCTGAGAAGGGCCCGTTTGGTATCTTGCTACTGACCATTAAGAAAGCGTTGATGGTACAGTACCCAGGGCATATACAGCATCCCCTTGAAGATCTGGGTTTGAATGTAGTTTGTATTGCAGTTGAAGTTTTGACCTTTTCACTAATAAACACGTATTTGTATTGGAGACATGGACCTCACTGAGCTGCATGAGAGGAGAAGGTCAATACACTTAAACTTGGACAAGCTTGGTGCAGAATATGAAGACTGAAGTACATTTGCAAACCTTCAGACCCTAATTTGTGCTATAAAATCTCATCTTAAACCTCTACTGCATAGTAACCTGCACTTCTTCACTCCTCTCCCCTAGTTTAAAAACCACACTGCTTTTTGCACCATTGCTGGGATTTTGCATAGCAGGACGTGGGGGAGGAGAGTGATGGGGAACCAGCATGCTCTACAGATGGAGGAAGGAATAGCTTGGCTGTCAGTGATTCCTGCTGACTCCATTGGCAAAGTATTTTATCACATGCTACGTAGGAGACCTTGCTCTAAGCACAAATGCTGCTGGCCATAATCGAAAAGTAACCATATTAAAATCTGTCCTTCATGAAAGATTTAGTGTAGAGTTCAGACAAGTTCATCAGTCACTGGCAGTGCTTGGATACTCCAGTGATAAACTCTTTTATAAATATCTACAAATAGAGATTTTAAAGAAAGGAAAGGGTATTTTCACATTCACAGGTTACAATTAAATGTTTCCATTTGTATATGAAAGATTCCGAACAATAGCAAACCTCATCAAGCAACTTCTGACTCACCCAAAACCATCAATAAGAGCATGTCTCAGACTTCTGGAATACATGACCTCATGCATCACATAAACATCCTAGAGCTCAGAGCCATCCACCTGGCATGCAAGGGATCCTGGCTGCTACCCCTGGGATCAACAATCCAAGTGCTGACAGACACTACCACAGCTGTGTGTTATATCAACAGACAAAAGGGAGCATTCTGAGTCCGTCACACCAAAATGCACCTTCCCAGGCTGCAGGACACTATGGTGGATCAACTCAGCAGGCAGTTCTCAGACAACCATGAGTGGTTAGCATGATGAGTTAGCTTGGTACAAAAACCATTTGGGAAACACCTGGCAGTTTGTAAAGTTGCTTGCATTAGCATGTGTGTTTGGGGCCACAGCTCACCTGCCATGTTCCTGCATCAAAGAAGGTGCCAGGTTTATAACCATGTGGTGAAGTCCCTGAGGACATAAGTCATGTGTACATGTACCCCAGATACAGGCCCAGCTTAGTAACTTCAGCCTGGAGAAAGGCTTGTGCCTAAAGAAGGCAACAAAGAATGAAAACACAAATGAAAACCTAGAGAGGATCATTTGCTTTATCTTTTGTGGGAGGAGGCTCTTGGCACAAGTCCTTGGTTAGCAGCAAGGGAAGAGTCCATGCCAGGTATGTGTGTAGGAGGGGGAGTGCCCATTTTTTATTTGTGCATGCTTTGACATTGGTGAAATAGCTTCTCTACAGTGAATTTCTCTCCCTCTCCCCTGCACCGTAATAGAATTTGAGGCTGTGCTCAGAGCTGCATGTGCTTGGACAGGCCCCTGATCAGTGTGATGGTCTAATGTGATTGACTGGGGCATCTGTAACAAGGAGGCGGAATGTCTCAGAGCAGAGTCTGCTGATGCTCTGAATTCTGATGTGCCCGCCTATCTGGACGGAGGTGTCTCTTTGGATTTTCACTCCCTCCCTGTGGTGACTGCACACTTGCACAACGCTGTCTTTGCTTTTCTTCACCTCCTTGTTCCTGTCACTGCTGCCGCTGCTACTGCTTCTACTTCCTCCGATGCCTTCAGGATGGGGCCTTCTTTATGGAGTTTGTTCGCAGCCCACGCACAGCTTCAACCTTCCACCTGCAGGTCAGTTTTGAATCAGATCTTCCCATCCCTGGCATCTGGACTGAAACAATGAAGTGCATCTCAGGTCCTGAACTTGTAACTGAGGAAGCTAGGCCTGGGCTAGTTACCACATGTGCTCACTAGTTTCTGCAGTGGTGAGATGCGCATTGCACCAAAAGGACAGTAATTAATATAAAGGGACTGCTGGTGAATACACTTATTTCCATCCACAGCTCTGTATTTGTATTGTGTTTTGGATACTCCTGTACCTTTCCTAGTTATTCTTTACTTGCCAAATACTCAAACTTTTCCTTTCACTTCGTTAGTAAGTTCCTGATTTCCACCTTCCTTCACTAAACAAGAATGGCAATAGCTCTTGTCTAATTTTCTGTTAAATATCTCCTGTGACATCTGCTTGATAGCTGGTGCTGTAGAGAACCAGGTCAAGGTCCCACCTTAGGATTCTTAGGTCACTCAAGGATGGAAACATTGTGGAATTCACTGTGGTCTCATGGGGTAGTAGTGTCAGATGCCGTTTGCGCACTCCTTAGTAGTTGGTTACAGGGTAATACATCCTCAGAGGGTGCTGCTAGTCCAAGCCAGCTCTGAGGTTGGGAGGGATGAATGTGCTGTAACTTCAATATGGAGCATCTGCCACTTTTGGCTGTATCGAAAGGGCACAATTTGCAAAGTGTGAGAGCTTGGGAGGTGGCAGCGAGGAGAGGTGACACAGAGTAAAGCCTTCTCCAACCCCCCGAACTGTCTGTCATCCTCCATCAAACTCCCTGCTGAGGGGAGCTGTATACTGTCAGTCAGGCCCTGTGCTTGAATCTGGGCACTGTGGAATCACAAAGGCAGATAAGCCCTAATTGTACACTTGTTTGAGTTAGACTTTCTCTGCCGTTCACGTCTCCCTCACCCACTCCTCTTATGTAGCTTTTACATAATTTGTCTTTCCCTAAGCCATATGTGTTAATGACAGATGGCAGCTGATAATTACAGCCTGTCTTTTGCTGAATCTTTCTGCGTTCCTGTTCTTTCTGAAAGGCTTTTATGTTAATTTTTGCTAACTATTCAGTCTGCCATGGACTAGTACAAGTGTTCCTGCGGGAGGAAAGTGTCCTGTAGTATCACTCAGTGACACGGCTGTGGGCGAGTGCCAATCAGTCTCCCGATACTACCCTAAAAAAAATCAAAGATAGCTGGTTTATGGCTTCTTTTTAGAGAGAGAGAAAGAGAGGTGTGCATGGGTGTGTTTTGTTTTGTTTTGCATAATGAAAGCTGAAATCCCTCTGCTGAATTCACCTGCTTCAATCTCAGAGAAAGAGCTGAGGTTATCTTTTAAATTGCTCACCCCTTCCATTCAGTGACTTGAGATCCTGTTCTATCAGTTGCCATGGCTGTGTGGTGGTGCTTATTCTCTTAAATCTAAATCCTTTCTTGTTCGTTTTAAAATTTGAAAATATCAGACTGCAGCCAGCTTTGCTACCTTGTCACCAGTTCTCTTAGCACGGTTGCTGCTTACTTGATGATCTTTATGTTAATCTGGGTCAATTTGGGACACTGATGTAATGAATTGCAGAGTTGTCAGTAGCTCTGACCAAAGCAAGACTGTGTTTGTCTTTGTTGTATATGTATAGCTGCATAAAGGACTGCCTACCCCGGGAAGAGTCTGAGCTGGGGTGCTTACGAGAGGCTGGGGTAGTGGAAAAAGGATTGTTCTGTGAATTACAAGGTGTTGCTATGTCGCGCTCCTTACAGGTCTCTATAGATCAGACAGTTCCTCCAGCCCTAGATGGCAACATGTTGATAAACACAGGCCAGTCAGCTGATAGGGGCAGCACTCAGCCCCTTGGAAGCTCTCAGAATATAGGAGACCAGGGATATGCCACAGCTGGCTCCATTGAGAACAGGTAAGAAGAGCACAGCAGTTCTGTAATGATATTCTGTTTAATACATTCCTCTTGCTGGTAACAGGGGTGGGGGTACTTAGCATAGGAAACATAGGACAATATGTGCTGTGCTCATGCCATGTGTGTCAGCACTGGAAGGCACATGTCACTTGAAGACCATGTTCTGTGACTTAGATGGAGAATGCTGTCCTTGAATAGTGGCGCTAAAACCAGTCTTCTAGTCCAGTTGTCCAGCATTGAATGGACATGAGCCTGATTTCCCTCACCCCAACAGTCTGCTCCTTCCAGAACTTTTTTGTGGTCTATTAGTGGAGCACTCTGAAGAAGCCAGGGTTTGAATGGACGTGGAAATCCAATATCTTCTCTTCTCTGAGGAGAAAGGGGTCTCTCCAGTGCGTAGTTGGATCAGGTGTGTTGTTGGAATCCAAGGGTTCCAATCTGGTGGTGAAACACGGTGGGGGAAGTGGTATTAAAAATAAACTACAGTAGCACCTGTTTCCCATGTTAGTATCTTTAAAATGGCGTGTTTTGAATTGCTTCTGAACTACAGTGCATGCAAATAGGGTTTGTATAGCATGAGTAAATCTAGTGCAAAAATGTGCTTACAGCTTTTACCTGTTCTTTAGTCATCTGTTTATTCCTTAAAGGTAACTAACTCCTCCCCTTTGCTCTGTGCTGCACTAAGGAGGTTTCCTAAGGCAAGAGCTACATGCGTAGACTCTCCTGCCTTTTGCAAATTACTGGCACATGCACCAAGAACAGAAGATAAAACGTGGAACAATTATTGCTGTGAAGAGAAGAAACTGCAGCTCTCCTAAACATCTGTCAAACTAGACTGGCAGCTACAGAACTGTTAAACACAATTTTGTTTACTTTCCAGCTCTCAGCAGTCTTCTGCAAGCTCCCTGACTTCTTCTTCCACTCTGATCGAGATTCTTGAAGCCATGAAGCACCCCACGTAAGTTTTGAGTCAAAACATGCCTAAAATCTCACTATGAGGCTTTGAAGCAGGATTTGATGGGTGAGCACCCAATGGAAGAGTTTCATGGTCTATGGTGGAATAGCTTTTCTTTAGCAGTCTTCGTATTATTCAGTTCTAGCCTCTCCCAGCAGGAGTCCCTGTAGAAATTAAGGTACAAAAATGAGGCTACATAGAATTCAGGTGCTACAGTCCCAGGCCTGCCTAAGCAGGAGTCACTTAGGAGCTTTCTCCATTGCAAAATACAAACTTCTGCAGTCTCAGAGACTAACGGTACACAAGCTACAGAGAACTTCAGATTTCTCATTCTGGGTTTTCCTCCTCTGCCGTAGTAATTTTTCTGTCTTTCTGTGTGATTTCAGTTCATGTTAATTACATGCTTAACGTGTTGGTATTCAGTACAGGGATCCAGCTGCTCTCTGAACAGAAGGGCCTCTCTCCGTATTGTTTCATCAGTGCTGAGGTAGTCCACTGGCTGGTGAACAACCTGGAAGGGGTGCAGACCCAGGCTATGGCCATTGACATCATGCAGGTGAGAGAATTGACAAGAGGGCAGGTGGATGAGCCAGAAATGTCCCATTCACTGGGGAAAGCATAGATTTTGGGAAACTGTAGTGAGTGTGTGTGTGTGTGTGTGTGTGTGTGTGATTTAAAATCCTCTTACTAATATATTTTTCAAGAGTGTCTCCACTACTATGTATATATAGGGAAATGTGACCTTCTATCACCAGGTTTTTATAGCTCTCCTTCCCCCAATAAGTGTTGGCTTGAGATGGAGATCACAATAAATATGCAACAATGTTTGTTTTGTAAGTCAGATACTGGCTGGAAAAAATATTTTCTTCAATGGTTTGATTTTAGATGTCCTATCACAGAACAGTATGATGATGTGCAATGGGTGTTGTATTTTTTTCCCCTGCTGGTGTGATTGGTGGCAGTTTTACATACAATCTCACACTGACTGGTGGTTACCAAAAACCCTAGTTTTAGCTAGGAGTGTAAGTCACTACAGTGTGGTTGTATTTTCTTCTAACTGCTTTCGGTACTGGAGCTGTCACGAGAACAGTGAGCATTAAACTGTTATGTTCAAGGATACTTAAATAAGTACACACACTACATGTAATACTCACTCACTCACTCTGCATGGTAGGTTTTTCTCTTCCCTGTTGAACCACATCAGGGTTTGTGTTTTGAGGCACAGAAATGCTCTAGAATTCACTTCTATTGAGACTCCACACCAGCTAGCACAGAGGATCCTAGAACCTTTCTGAGCCCTGAAGCCATGTGATGGCTACTTGCAGCTCCCTGAAAACCCATATGTAAGACAAAGGCACATAAGTAAGAGGGCAAACGCTGGAGGTAGTAGTCAGATTGGAAAGAGACTAGTTAGTAGGGAACTTCAAAGGAACAAAATACAAATTATCTGGAAGATGAGGACTTCTGACCCTGTTCACTACTAGCCTGCTGGTTTTTCAGCACGTCTAGGGAAGCACTGCTGCCGTTCTCATCTTTACAGGTGAGGAGCTTGAACCTTTAATGTCTCCAAAGGAAAGACCCACTTTCCTTATGTCTCCCCATTCCCACCCCAAAGCCCCAATTCACCACTGAAAGCTGCTTTTCATTTGTTTTTTCTTTAGAAAATGCTGGATGAGCAGCTGATTGTTCACGCATCTGGAGAGGCCTTGCGCACCTTCATCTATGGGTTTTACTTCTACAAGATTGTCGTTGATAAGGAGCCGGACCGAGGTCAGACTTTTATGTAACTACTGAGCTTTCCCCTATTGCCCCTCAGTGTAGACCTTGAATTTTGTTGAGTTGTTGTAGGTGTTGCAGCAGAAGTGTATTCTGAGAAGGGATTTGAAAGGGGAGCATCCTTAAATAAATGTTTGGAGGAGGGGGGATAGTGTATAGGGATCCAAAGCGATGCCCTAGCCTTTGTGAATGTAACACTAAAAAAAAAAGGGTAATTTATGTTGCGGAGTGTGGGGGAGTTAGGGCCCTGCACCCCTCTTCCCGAGATTTACTGCGACTTTCAACCAGCCAGTAAAGCAGAAGGTTTATTTCCGCCGCTGCCACCAGTTGTTGCGGAGTGTGGGGGAGTTAGGGCCCTGCACCCCTCTTCCCGAGATTTACTGCGACTTTCAACCAGCCAGTAAAGCAGAAGGTTTATTTAAGGACAGGAACACAGTTTTAAGCAGAGCGTGTAGGTACGACCAGACCCCCTCAATTAGGTCCCTCTGGGAGGTTCAGGGAGCTTAAACCCCAGCTTGGGGTTCCCTGCGTTGCACCACCCAGCCCAAACCAAAACTAAACTTTCAACTTCTCCCGCTGCTCCTTTCCTTTTTTCAGTCTTTTGGGCAAAAGGTGTTAATTCTCCCCACCCCCGTTCCTGGCTCAGGTTACAGCTCAGGTAGCTTTCTTCAAGGGAAGTCCCCCCTCCTTACTGCAATCCCCCTGCAACATTTTCAGGTCAAATCTGCCCTGCTCCCTGCTCCGTCACAATTTAATGACAGATGGACAACTCAACTCTCCCCACCCTCCTCACCACATACCCTTTAGAAAAGATCACCAAATTTCCTTGAACTGTCGACTCAAAGGATGGGAATCGGAAGACAAATGTGAGATCTCCAGCTCCCTTTGAACCTAGGCTCTAGAAATTCAGGAAGTGTAATGGTACCTTGTGTGTTAAGGGGTCCTTGTTCTTGACTGACAACTCTTTCCCATTGCCTTTATCCAGGGGGTATGCAGCAGCCACCCACCATGTGGCACACAGCAGCAATGGACGATTTCTCCACTTTCCAAAGGAAATGGTTCGAGGTGGCATTTGTGGCAGAAGAGCTCTTGCACTCAGAAATCCCAGCATTCCTCCTGCCCTGGCTTCCCAGCCGCCCAGCCTCTTACGCAAGTAGGCACAGTTCCTTTAGCCGCAGTTTCGGAGGACGGAGCCAGGCAGCCGCACTATTAGGTAGATGCGGAACACAGATGACATCTGGTGAAGTACAAGGGAGTGTTTTGAAGGGGAATGGCAGCCAACCAAGGGTATGATCTCACGTGGACCAGTAACAGGCTGCAGATCTCATGCTGGCCGTACATTTGTCATGCAGGTGGTCTCATTGTCATGTCTCTGGGATGTGTTTCACTGGCTGAGAGGAACAATCTGTACTCTTGGTTACCTAAAAGTAAAATATTCCCACCTTCCTCTAGAATTTGAGGAAGAGATAATACTCCTCTCCCATCTTCATGGGAGGCTGGTGTGACTCTTCAGAACCACATGATGGAGTTCAGTCCTTGCTGGGCACATGGAAATGATGACATGTGAGAACAGAGCACCAAAACTTCATTTAACTAAGTCTAAAGTCTAATACTTGCTCAACAATTGTTTGCCAGTGGCAAGAGCCCTGGTGATACTCTTCCTGTGGAGAGTGGAATGTAGGAGAGTCCTGTGTACTGTGACACTTGGAGACCATGGTGGCATCAATCTAGGCTGAAGAACTCCAGGTCAGACATCTGGGGCCACAATTACAAAATATACCAGCAGTGTGAATGAACTGGGGTTTTGAATCTGGAACATCAGAGCATGCAATGGGAGTGGGTGTCATTATCCCATCTTGAAATCTCCTTCCGTTGTAAAGCATTTCTCACTAGAGTGCCGCAGAGACCACATGGTGCCTTTTTTACCACTAACAGCCAGTGAAACTCACTAGTTATATGTCCTAATATGTGTGCTTTGTCATCTTCTTGTTGCATTTCCAGGCCAGCTTGAGTCACTCGCTCCTGCCATATGCTATATGTTCCCTGTAAAACATGCTAGAAAAGTCATTGCCGTAACTTCAGATTTATAAGATGCATCTTATAAAGTCCCATCTAAATTAGAAAGCGAGAACCCCCAATGCTCTTCTATTATATATTTGACTCTTCTGAAGAGAAGTGACATCCCCCTTCTTCTTGTATAGTCACTGTATCTTCTAAATTTGAAGCTATGGTAACCTGTCTATATTTTTGAAAGCTTTGTTCGAAGAGGAACAGCATAAGCAATAGAAAAATGAGGGGAGGGGGCCTAGAACAATAAGCTAACAATTCTATTATCTTAAGCTACCATGTGAGCAGGAGGCTCTTTACCTACTACACACTAAAGCTAACCTTTTGGCCAGTACAAAACCTTATTGGCATAATTAATAAGCTCGGTGAACCTGAGCCCAGCCTGGTGTCCAGATAGTGTGTGGTTCAGAGGACTGAAGCTCAGGAGACCTAGGTTCTGCTCATGAAACTATATCTGACTCACTATGCAGCTTTGGTAAACCACTTCACTTCTCTGTGCCTCAGTTTCCCCATCGTAAAATGGGGATAATGATCCGTAATCCGTTTTGCTGTCCTGGGATGAAAAGCGCTTCCATACTGCTACTGTTGTCCATTATGGTTTGTTCAAAAGGATGATTGGATTTTCCTACAGTAAACAATGTGGTGTTACCTGTTCTCAGAAGGAAACCTGTTTGTGTGCCACTTCAGTGCTGTTTCTCATCTAAACACTCCAAAAACATTACCAGTACATCTGAGGCAGGAAGCTTTACTAACCCCAATGGCAGCCGGTCCACGTGACTTCATTTGTTCCTCTCTTGGCTTTGGCTGCATTTGATTTCTTCCCCTCCTCCACCTTCCCTAAATGTCAGCCTGTGATATGAAACAGCATGCAAGTGTTGGGAGCTCTGGAACAAGCTCTGTGTACCCGTAAAATCCTTATCCTTGCCAATTTCCCTGTCACTTGTCTGATGATTGTCCCTTTTCCCTTCCCAATGAAAATCTGATCTGTGATATACATAATCTTGTCCCTTTTGATTTATAGCAATGCATGCTACACTAGTAATTATAACCATGTACATAGTTAATCTGTGGTTGAAGAATAACCTGTCTGCTCCTCTCCAATGTGCACTATAACTCATTAGTTAATACTGGTACAAGACACAGTTGGGAAGCAGGTGAGTTCTCTTAAAACCAGCCAAGTGTATGGAAAGTCAGAGGTCTTCTATTATAACGTCAAATTAGGACCATTTTCTAAGAACCCATTTGAGTCTCCTAAATTTAGAGACACTTAAGATGCTAATCCAATGATCGTTTTGGGGATTGTTAGGAGCGCTCCTATGGGGATTTGCCTCCAGTTGTTTGGTCTGTGAATAGAGGCACCGGAGACAGTTTGCAGTCTTGATGGAGAGTCCTGTGTTTCCAGTAACTTGGAGGAGGAACCATCTAGCAGTGGAGCAGGGAGTTCATTCTTCGGCGTGTGCTAATTTATACAAATTGGCTGGTGTATTGTTGTGTCTGGCAGTTGCGCTGGCAGACAGCACCTGCCTTCCTTACTGATTGAGCTGCTTCTGCTTTACCTCCTATTGGGATGCTGCCCTCAAACATCCCAAAGTGGATTTCTGTGGTGGTTCATCATTTACGTTACATTACATGGCTCCTGAAAAGCTGGTCTTGTAACTTTAAGATGAGCCCCCAAGCTACCCACAACAGTGCTGCTTCAGTGATATCTGAGTAAAAAGGCAGGAAGAAAAATAAAAGAATAAGAGGTTGGTATGTCTGACAATACCTGGCCTAGATGTGAGTTGGAGGAGATAAATCTTTGCCAGGAAGTGATGAGACTTATTTACAAAAGAGCATCTGCATGGTGTTCTCCAAGATGACATCTCTGGCATTTATTATTATTTATTTCTATCGCCAAGCTAAAGTAATTGCAGCATAAACAATAGGATGTTGCACTGTTAACCCAGCCTCCCAGAAAATGGTCTCCAGACAAATTAGAGCAGAAGCAAAGGTGGGAACGTCTGCCCCAATTCCCTCCATCTTGGGGGTGAATTTCAAAACTTAATTGGGAACTTTTAAATGCGAAGACTACAAAATATGAGCAATTCCTTTTCTCTGCTTAAAAAATACCAAACAACTAATGAAAGTCAGTTCAATTATGCAGGTTGGGAAATGTCACAGCAATATTAACACAGCCATAGTGCATATTGTTGGTGTTTTATGTCCAATATTGAACAGCATAGAAACATATTAAACTAAGGCATGTAATAAGAAAAACAAGAAATGGCAGCCTAGTTTAAGGGGTAGGGCCTTATTCCTGGCTTTGCTGCTGACTTGCTGTGTGACTTTGGGCAAGTCCCTCCCCCTTCCTGTGCCTCTGTTTCCCATCCCACCCTTTGTGTTTTAGGCTGGTCTACACTAAAGCTGTAAGGCGACCTAAGTTACGCTACTTCAGTTACGTAACTGAAGTTGATGTTACTTAGGTTGACTTACAGCAGTGTCTACACCACACTGTGTCGACGGGAGACACTCTCCCGCCGACTTACCTTGCTCTTCGTCGACAGGAAAGCGCTCTCCTACCGACTTAGCGGGTCTTCACTGGACCCGCTAAATTGACGCCACTGCATCAATCGCAGCAATGCCAAGTTAGGCCTAAGTGTAGACAAGCCCTCACTTATTCAGAGTGTAAGTTGTAGGGGGCAGGTACTTTCTTTTACTATGTGACTGTACTATGTGGCCTCGCACAATGTGGCCCTGATCTTGGAGGGGGCCCCTCGGCACTACAGAAATACTAATTTCAAACAGGAAAAGAATGCTACCTAAATGCAATAAGCTAAAGATGATAATGCTGTAGGAACCTTTTTGGTTTTTTGCCTTTTTAAAATTTTTAGTGTGCAGCCTTAACATTGCATTAATGTAGACCACTTTTGTGGGACTCTGGAAACTAAATGCATTCCTCATCTCCTTTTTGGCTGTCATTGTAAACTCTGGAATACTCCTTCCCTGATGTGAAAATGTTCAGTGTTGTGATTTGTATGGAGATATGTAAAGAACATTATCATCAAATTGGAATGCCTCAGAGGCAAATGTTACACGGTTAGCCCTCCCTAGCACCTTCTGTTCCACACTGGAATACTACTAAATTCTAGAACAGCTCCACTTTTAATTAGTAGGTTCAGGGACTGATTCACTTCCTAGAGAAGAGAGTCCCTGTCTACCCCAGTTTAGATGTCACTGGACTGTTTAGAGTAATATTTTCTGGAGGAAAGGAATTGGGGCAGCAGAGTTACCTGGTGTGGGTGGAATTCTCTTCTCCTTTTCATTCTTGTGATTTAGGCTAGCAAGATTCTTGGACTATTTTTGTTGGCCCTAAAAGTGCAAGGCAGGGGGATGAAGCAACCCATGCCTAAAACTAATGTCTCATTTTTATTTTCTTTCTCTCCCCTTCCCCCTCCTGGATACATTTTTTTTTTTTTTTAAATACTCTTGACTCCATATCTGCATAGCTGCCACAGTACCTGAGCAGCGGACAGTGACGCTGGATGTGGATGTGAATAACCGCACTGACCGCCTGGAATGGTGCAGTTGTTACTACCATGGCAATTTCTCGCTGAATGCTGCCTTCGAGATCAAATTGCATTGGATGGCAGTAACAGCAGCTGTTCTCTTTGAGATGGTAAGGGTCCTTGTGTCCTGGATGCTCTCAAACTTGCCAGGCTGATTAAATGTGTGTCCTTACCTGAGTGCGCAGGGAAATTCAGCAAGGCAATTAGTGGGAAGTCAGTGAAAAGTGCTAGGACAGATGCTGTGGAGTGAAGTTTGTATCTTTTTGAAGGACAGTTTTGCTGATTGTTGCTACTGCTATGCATGTGTGTTGCTGAGTTTGAGTGTCTCTTATCATTGTTATAAATCAGTGTGTTTAGTCACTCTATCCTAGGTGTAGCATTCTCTTACTTCTAATGAGTTAACTCACCCTGTGCAGAGGGCCAGCATGAGGACAAGGCATCATTTTAAGTCCCGCTTGAGCCACTGTGTGTAGGCTTTGACCCTGTGCAGAGAGCCAGCACAGTTTAATCCACTGTGCCTTGACTTTTAAAACGAAAAGCAGTGACAAAGTTTTAATGGAGCCCCTGGGGTAGGCAGCCTGTTGTCCCAGTTCAGCAAAGAGGCTTTTTAAAAATGCACTGACAACACCAAGGATAAAAATACAAGAAAAACTATTCTCTACATTTGCTGTTTACTTTAACTTTGTTTCTTTTTCTTATTTGGCAACTTCTGTAGCAAGAGACTGGCATTCAGAAATCCCAGACTGTTTACTCCCCATTCAACCCCTTGGCATTGGTCACGTAGATCCTCTTCCAATGGAAATTTTGTTCCAGTTAAGCAGTCCTAGGCCACTCACTGTAATCAGGCTAAATCAGTTTCCATAGAAATATCCCATTTTAAGTGCATTCATAAGAACAGCTATAATGGGTCAGGCCAGTGGTCCATCTAGCCCAATATCCTGTCCTCCAACAGTGGCCAATGCCAGATGCTTCAGAGGGAAAGAACAGAACAGGTAACCATCGAGTGAGCCATCCCCTGTCATCCACTCCCAGCTTCTGGCAGCCATAGGCTAGGGACATCCAGAGCATGGGGTTGTATCCGTGACCCTCTTGGCAAATAGCCATTGATTGACCTATCCTCCGTGAACTTATCTCATTCTTTTTTGAACCCAGTTATACTTTTGGCCTTTACAACATCCCCTGGGGATGAGATCCACAGGTTGCCTGTGCGTTTTGTGAATTTTGTGTGTGTGTGTTTGTTTTAAACCTGCTGCCTATTAATTTCATTGGGTGACCTATGGGTCTTGTGTTGTGTAAAGGAGTAAATAATACTTCCTTATTCACTTTCTCCAAACCATTCATGGTTTTATATACCTCTATTATATTCCACGCCCCTCCCCGCCTCCCCCCTCAAGTCATCTTTTCCAAGCTGAAAAGTCCCAGTCTTTTTAATTTCTCCTCATATGGAAGCTGTTGCATATCCTCATTTTTGTTGCCCTTCTCTGTACTTTTTCCAATCCTAATAAATCTTTTTTTGAGATGGGGTGACCAGAATTGCACACAGTATTCAAGGTGTGGGCAAACTGTGGATTTATATAATGACTTTATGATATTTTCTGTCTTATAATCTATCTCTTTCCTAATGGTTCCTAATATTCTGATGCTGCATATTGAGTGCATGTTTTCAGAGATCTACAATGATTCCAAGATATTTCTTGAGTAGTAACAGCTAATTTAGAGTGCATCATTTTGTATGTATAGTTGGGATTATGTTTTCCAATGTGCATTACTTTGCATTTATCAACACTGAATTTCATCTGCCAGTTTGTTGCCCAGTCACCCAGTTTTCCGAGATCTCTTTGTAACTCTTCACAGTCTACTTGGGATGTAACTATCTTGAGTAATTTTGTATCATCTGCAAATTTTTCCACCTCACGGTTTATTGCTTTTTCCAAATCATTTAGGAATATGTTGAACAGCAGTGGTCCCAGTACAGATCCCTGGAGGACACCACTATTTACCTATCTTCATTCTGAAAACTGACCATATATTCATACCCTTTTTTGCTATCTTTAACCAGTTACTGAGCCATGAGAAGACCTTTCCTCTTCTCCCATGACTAATTAGTTTCCTTAAGAGCCTGTGGTGAGAAACCTTGTCAAAGGCTTTCTGAAAATTCAGGTACACTATATCCACTGGATCACCCTTGTCCACCTGTTTGTTGACCCCTTCAAAGAATTCTAATTGGTGAGGCATGATTTCCCTTTTCAAAAGCCATGTTGACTCTTTCCCAGCAAATCATGTTCATCTATGTGTCTGATAATTCTGTCCTTTACTGTAGTTTCAATCAGTTTGCCTGGTACTGAAGTTAGGCTTACCTGCCTGGTATTACCAGGATCACCTCTAGAGCCTTTTAAAAAAATTGGTGTCACATTAGCCATCCTCCAGTCATCTGGTACAGAAGCTAATTTAAATGACAGGTTACATACTTTAGTAGTTCTGCAATTTCACATTTGAGTTCCTTCAGAACTCTTGGGTGAATACCATCTGGTCCTGGTGACTGATTACTGTTTGTTTAATTTATCAGTTTGTTCCAAAACCTCCTCTAATGACATCTCAATCTGGGACAGTTCCTCAGATTTGTCACCTAAAAAGAATGGCTCAGGTTGGGGAATCTACCTCATATCCTCTGTAGTGAAGACTGATGCAAAGAATTCAGTTAGCGTCTCTGCACCGGCCTGATCTAATTGATCATTCTGATTTATGTGGCATGCCTTTAAAAAATACAATTTTGAAATCTTGTATTTGTGCTGCTTTGTGTATGAAGATGATTGCATGCTCAGTATGCAAAGCAGGCAAAGCCCCTTGGTAATTGAGCATGTCTGATTTGTTCTTGGCGAGACAAATTGCTCTTATGCACATAAGTACTCCTTTCCATACAGCTATACATGATGTGATTCATTATTTGAATCCCTTCACAGGTTCAGGGTTGGCATCGGAAAGCTACATCCTGTGGTTTCTTGTTGGTTCCAGTCCTGGAGGGTCCGTTTGCGTTGCCCAGTTACCTATATGGAGACCCACTTCGAGCACAGTTGTTCATCCCACTCAATGTTAGCTGCTTGCTGAAGGAGGGCAGTGAGCATCTGTTTGATGGTAAGAAATATTCCCCAGCCAGCCTTGGGTACCTTGTAGGGAGAACTCTCACTGGGATGTGAATCACACCTACGATATGTTCACTGGCTGGATAAGATGCCTGCCATTACATTCCCTCCCACCTACTGTTAAGGGTACAGTTCATTCAGGATGAGGAGGGAAGCTGTACTTCAGGGCAGTTGGCACACACCACAGCATCATGTTGGTGGTGAGAGGTGCCCATCATCAGGGAGAGTTCCGTGTCCTTCATTCTCCTCTGTTGCCATGACACTGAATGCTCCTATAGAAACTATATCAGGTCATTACCCTGCTGTCATTTTGTAAAAATTATAAAAGCCCATTCTGCCAGCAGCTCCCATCCGTCTCGCTAGCCAGTCTGCATTTGTATCTTGCATTTGTTTGTTCCCTCCTCTCTGAGATTACATTAGCTAGACTTCCATGGTTAGCATCCTCTTTTTGTTGCCATGGTTACATTCTGGATAGGAAGGTTTGCTCATGAGATTAAATACTAGGAACAGCAATCCTTTTTTTCTTCAGCATGACCTCTCCCTTCCTAGTGACGCTATTGTGATAAGCCTCAACTGTGAGCCTTGCCCAGAGGTCAGAGCTTCATGAGTCCCAGCACAGAGAGATCCATCATACAGCTGGTGCAGAGGGATGATCTGAAAAGGATCACAGTTTACAAATTTTAAAAATTCATTTTATTGATTAAATTGTTCTCACCCCTGGTAACCCTCTTTCTGGAGTCTGACTATAAATGCAGAAAGAGCAATGAATACTCTACATGTTGTGGTACAGGTGTAGCCCCACTGGCTTTAAATAGGCTATTTTTAATGCAGTGGTGCTCAAAATGGTGGTCACGCTCATTTTTTTTTCCCCTGATCTTCACTAAATAAAAATGTATTCATGATTTGGGGTTAGGGACCCTCATGGAGGGATAGTTGGTCTTAACTCCAGGCCTTCCCCCTTGCCAAAACGAAGTTCTCATTGATGCCGAAAGGTGGGCAAAGTGGAAACATAGGACAATATTTTGATAGTATTGCAAGAGCAACAAACAGTGAAACCACCCCTCTCAAATCCTATGTATTTACTGTTTTTATGTAGTTACAGGGTCACAAAAGCCAAATCCAGGGTTGGTTCATGAATCAACTGTTGGTGTTTTTAAAAAACTCTCTTAATGGAATGCGGGGAGTTCAGGGCGAGTGCTGACAGATAAAATAGGACCAAAGGAGGTGGCTTAAAGGAATAGGGGGAAGCACACAATGGAGTTGGCCTGGGGAAGCCTCTTATTGGTTGGTAAAGATTAAATGGTTTCAGTTGACCTTTGTCTGGTTCTCTTGTTTCAGGCTTTGAACCTGAAACTTACTGGGATCGCATGCATCTGCTCCAGGAGGCAATTGCACACAGGTATGTGCGGAGCAGGGTAGATGAGAGTTAAATCCGTCTTTGGGTGTGATGTTGGAGTGTGGTGTAAAGATCTAGTCAGATTTTGGAGCTTTAAAGTAATACTGTTAAACTTGAAACCATGGGCTATGTGTCTCCCTGAAGTCCTCTGAAAGATACTAAGTTAATTAGAATGTCTTCAAATGTGCACAGTTGGCAGTGGGTGGGAATGGGATGGATGCTCTCAATACGTGGGAGGAACGTTCTCGCTCATTAGCAAACCCTACTGATTGTCTCAGGTGTAACATCAGGTTCTAAAGGTGTCCCATTCTCTTAGGCTAGAAGCAGGTAAATTGTCATATCTCTGATAGGGACTGTCATGTCATGTCTGAGTGATAACTTAAGTAACTGATAATAAGCAGGTAACTGGGATCTGACACCTGAAGTGAGAGGCTGGGAACAATTTGAGGAGGAATTGATGGTGTTCTTTTGAACACTGCTTAGTGAGAGAAGGGCCAATAAGGGTGGAGGAGTTCATTGGAAGGCACAAATAAGCTTCCCAGTGCCGATCCTTCCTGCCTTTGGCTGGCTGTGTAACATCCTGTTATGGATCTTCACAAAGCCTTCAGTGTGGTTCCTGGCTGGCAGTTGGTTTCACAGTGCTTAACTCAGGCTCTCTTTCTGTCATGGAGAAGCTGGCTCTTGGAATGGACCTTTTCTTGCTTCAAAATAGTGTTTTCTTCAGCCCAGAGGGGGATGTGTGTTCCCAAAGCAGTACTAGTCCTCTGACAGGACTGTCCAGCCTGACCAAACAATTCCTATAACTTGATGCACCATACCAGAAGCTGTTCTGTCGCTTTCTCCTAATTTTGTGTACACACACACACACACACACACACACACACACACACACACACTTACTTTTCATACATTAGCTAGGAGACCAACCCCACCCCCATGCTCAGGAAAAAACAGGATTGGAGAATGTGGGGATCCCTTCCTTCCCTCTTTGCCTCCTTCCCTTTGGGCCATGAGAAGGATGTGCATATGTGTTGGGGAAATATACCCCCTCCCCCCCGACCCTTTCCCATCCAATGGATTGTAGGAGTCCCAACAGGAATAGCCTCATTCTTTCTAGTGTTTGTTTCCCCAGATTTGGATTTGTGCAAGATAAATACTCTGCCTCTGCATTCAACTTCCCATCTGAGAACAAACCCCAGTACATCCATGTCACAGGTAAGCAATGCTTGGTAGGCAATGAGAGCCCTGGGGAGATTATAGGCAAGGGAGAGCCATTCTTGCACTCCTAGTTCCAATGTTCTCCTTCAGTAGCACTGATCAGCTGGCAAATAGCTGTAGCAACTGGGACAAAGGATCATAATAAACAGAAAGCAATGGAGAGACCAGTCATCTCCTACAATAAGTATAAAGCATTATTACTTTTGCCATTAGTAAAAAGCAGCAGGTTGAGTACCTGCTTTAAGGAATCTCTGAGCCTCGTTAACCTTGCAGGTAGCAGTGAGGTAATGCTGAGTGCATCTTTACCTGCCACACGAGACAATAAATGAAACTCAGTCTAATTTTCCCTTAGAAACATTTGGGTCAGCTGACACTGCCAGGATCTAGACTTGACCACAGATTAAACTCCTGTCCATTTCCCACAGGGACGGTTTCGCTGCAGCTACCTTATTCCAAGCGGAAATTTTCCTGTGGGCAACAACGACGGCGGCGCAACTCCACCAGCTCAACCAATCAGAACATGTTTTGTGAAGAGCGCATTGGTTACAACTGGGCCTACAATACCATGCTGACCAAAACATGGAGGTCCAGTGCCACAGGGGATGAGAAGTTTGCAGATCGGTTGCTGAAAGACTTCACAGAGTTCTGCTGGAACAAAGAAGGCCGGCTCGTCCTGTTCTGGACTGGCTGTCTGGATAAGATGCATGCCAGTGCACCGTGAGATAGTGCATCTGCAGGAGAGAAAATTCAAAGCTCGGGAGTGTGATGAGGAGGAAGATGCAGAGAACAGCCAGATAAGACCATTCTTAGGGTGAATTTACCTTGGAACCCAGCCTAATCTGAGCAGTATTCCTATTGATAATCAATAGAATCTGAGTAGGCTTTTGGGAGAAGAGACTATGGCCCAAGGCCACTCCTATCACACCAATACTCATCACCTGAACAGAGCCATACTTCAAATAGTTGCATCCCCTACTTGCCAGAACTCAGCTAAACTGAGAGAAGGCAAGACTTTGAGACCAGGGGTTTGTCACAGGAAAGAGAGGTCACCATACATTTCTGTGATCTTTGGAAATGACCAGGTGTTGTAAGCCTGTGACATGTCAGGCAAAATCATGCCTCACATCTCTGGCATGTATGTTTGTGTGCATATGTAAGATACACTGTATTATACAATCATGGTAAGTGTTTATATGTTTTAATATATTAAATAAAAAAATGCAGAAAATCAAAAGTGTAATGTTCTGCCATAATTCAGGCAGTGAGTAAAAGAGAAGGTATTGGTGAATAGAGCCCTGCGCAGATACAAAATGTGTATCCTCATCCAATCTGTGGATTTGTGGGGCTCTATAGGTCAATAAAGGAGTATGCAGAAGATGGAGCCTTACCAGAGGGAAGTTGTTTCCTTAGAGCAAGCATGAAGCTTTAATGCTCATGAAAAGGTCACAGTTATTTTAAATTTCAGTTAAAGTGGGTCTCTGCCCTTTAAGCTTTCAGGACTTGCTGTTCTGGTCTCTGGACCCAGAGATGTGTGTCATGCTGCAGGAACAAGGAATCAGTTGCTGTAGGTGAGGATCCAAGTCTAGGGAGAAATCAATGACAGCTAAACATAAGATGCAGCTGATTACAGGAATGAGGAAGATTGTGAACAGACATGAGAGAGAAAGATCATAAACATTGTTTCAACAAAAATGTGTCTTCATCACAAAAAAGTTTCTGTATCCAAGACCCATTGTGTGAGTGACTATATCTGATAGTAGGCATGTAGAAAAGACTGTCTGGCTTGAGCTGCCTACCACCCTCTTCATTTAATTCATCTAAGTGTATTGTAATTACCAGTGCATGTCCGATTCCTATTAGATGACATTTTTTTAAAATTTCATCTCCTGCCATTCACGTACCTTGCTGTCACCTAGTTTCCTCAACTGGATGACTATGAAAAGTATCATTTTACATATACAATAGCCACTTCGGGTAACTTTAAGCTTCTTTTTTGTTTGTTTTTTTTAAAGTTCATCTCTACAATTTGCTATGTGCAAGGAAGGATGGGGGGTGGAGGGGGAGAAGCAAATCACATTGGAATGTTTACTTAAAGGTTTTATTAAACGACCCCTTTTTAAAAAATGAGACAATCCTACCACAGGTCTGGGTTGGTTTCTAACGTTCAGCAGCTATATTTATTGCTGGACGGTCCAGTCTACACTGAAATGTGGTTAGATTTTAAATCCCTCAGAAACCTAACTTTGAATGAAAATGCTGCCCCCTCTCTACTAGCCCTTGCGTTGCGTTTATTGGAGCACTGGGGGGCCTGTTGTATCCCCCACTGCGCACCCGCCCCTGTATGCTGGGGGGTGGGACGAGAGCTCAGGCCCTTGGCCCTGTAGCGTTTACAGGCGATGTACCAGGGCCCCAGCGCTGGTCCTGCAGCGGGTGTTGTCCCGGGGCGCAGCCCACGGGCGCCGCGTGTCCGGCTGAGGGCGCCTGGCCGGGGGGCGTGGGCGGGGTGGGGCCCCGAGCTCCTCCCCGCGGCCGCTCCCGGCGCCGCTTTGCTCGGCGGTGGCTGTTGGCATCGCTGGGACTCGGAGCCCGGCCGGCGCCAAGGCAGCCGATGCCCGCCCTCGGGAGGTACCGCGCGGGCGCTTAGCCGCGGGGCTCGGGCTGGGGCGGCTCAGCCTCCCGGGGGGGGGGTTCTCTGGGGACCGCAGCGAGCTGCCCGCGGGGCGCCCTCTAGGCAGGGCAGCTAATGACCGGCTCCCCACAGCTGGGCTCACGCCGGCCCCTGCCCTCGCGGGGACAGAGGGCAGGGGCCTGTTCCAAAGCCGGGGGTAAGCAGGACGCGGGGTGGGGGCTGAAGGAGGCAAAGCGGCGGGATTGGGGTGGGGGGCGCAGCAGCACAGCACATTCTGCTGGCCCCTGAAAAGCGTCTGGAAAAGAGGTTTGAAAAGTGCTGTTCCAGACCCATCCAAACACCGTGGTGGGCTTCTGCCTGTGTGTCACGTAACAGCCGGAGTCCCCTCGCTTCTCCTGCTGGCATTAGCTTAACCACTCTGCCATGCCCGGGCCTCGGTGGGGTGTGTGCTAGGCCTGTTAGCTGTGTAAGAAGATGAGGCGTTTTTAATCCTACATTCATGGAGTTTTCGCAGCTGCATTTGTATTTAGTGGCTATCACTTGGGAAATCCATAAGCCTCCATCAGAACAGTATTAGCTGTCTGACCCCACAGGTGTTGTAGGGGACTGTTCCTGGCCCACAGCATGTGGAACCTCCAACCACTGGACATGCACCACACCACTCTTTCACAACTTTGAACATATTCAAAAACACAATTTCAGACGTGCATTCTGTTTGAATCGCTGTGGACTCATTTAGGATGACTTTTTCCTCCCACCTGCTTTTTTTTTTTTTTTTTAAGTGATGCCTTTATTTGCTTTTGGCTTGTATTTTAGTTTTCACCTATTGTTTGCAAGCTAGGAAATTCTTTTTAAGGTGACTTGTCCAAGGACAACTGGGATCGACAGTGTGGTTGTCTGATGATAAAGTGTTTGTCCTGATTATTTTTGGAGCCAAAATGAGTTATTAAAATGAATCTGTGGAATGGATTTGCATGTCCCTCTCTCAAGGACAAGCTGCTGAGCCAATCAGCACTTAAAATTCCTCTGTGTGCTGAGGGCCTGATCCAGTGCCCCTTGGAAGTCAGTGGAGAGATTTCAGTGGCTGTTGGATTTGTTCCTGTCTGATTTAAGGTTGAAAATGAAAACTGGACTCCCAGTTCAGAACCACTGTAAATGCAACTAGGGTTTTGTCTTCACTGGGGGGGGAGGAAGGGGGAGCATTTTTAACCCTTGTTAAGCTAACCTGTATTAAAATCTTGGTGAAGAGAAGGTTGTTGTAGTTTTAATTCATGTTAATTAGTCAGGGTAAACTCAACAGTAGAATTTCCTAATCTTCAAGCAATAGATTAAAAATAAAATATAAAACTAATGCTAAGCAGCCAAATAAAGGCATCATTTAAATAAAAAGGTTGGGGGAAGAGGAGGGAGAAGACTTAAGCATGGGCCAACAATGATTAAATGCTAGGGTTTACCTTGACCAGCTAATATGTTTTAAAACCTACAACTGCCTTGTCTTTGCTAGGATTTTAACACAGATTAGTTAACAAATTTAAAAATACACCCTTTTCCTCATCAAGAAAAGGCGTACGGCTTTGTCGTCACTGCAGTAAAAAGTGTGTGCTTAAATCAATGTAGTTACCTCAGTGTACAATCCTAGTAGAGACTAGGCTCTGAAGTTTTCACCTCAGTGAAGTTTTAAACCTCAGTGAAACCCAGCTAGCTACATCGAGGTAAAAACTACCCGTGCGTTATCTCCACTAGGATAATACAGTGAAATGGCCAACTTGATGCAAAACCACACCTTTTTTGCAGTGAAGGCAAAGCCTGAGGGTCAGCAATGGATGACTTGCCCACATGGTCTAGAGATCCAGTGGTTCTCAAAGCCGGTCCGCCGCTTGTTCAGCGAAAGCCCCAGGCGGGCCGGGCCAGTTTGTTTACCTGCCGCGTCTGCAGGTTTGGCCGATCGCAGCTCCCACTGGCCGCAGTTTGCTGCTCCAGGCCAATGGGAGCTGTGGGAAGGGCGGCCAGCCCATCCCTCAGCCCACGCCCCTTCCCGCAGCTCCCATTGGCCTGGAGCGGCAAACTGCGGCCAGTGGGAGCCACGATCGGCTGAACCTGCGGATGCGGCAGGTAAACAAACCGGCCTGGCCTGCCTGGGGCTATCCCTGAACAAGCGGCGGACCGGCTTTGAGAACCACTGGTGTGGTCTACTTAGCTAAACTCTTTTTCTGGCTCTTAGCCAGTTGCAGTCTATCCCAGGGGTTCTCAGACTTTGGTGCACTGCGACCCCCTTCTGACAACAAAAATTACTACATGATCCCAGGAACAGGGACCGAAGCCTGAGCCCACCCAAGCCCCACCACCCAGGGGAAGGGGCCAAAGCCAAAACCTGGGTGGTGGGGTTCGGGCTTTGGCCCTGGGCCCCAGCAAGGCTAACGCCAACCCTGGCAACTGCATTAAAACGGGTTCACGACACACTTTGGGGTCCCAACCCACAGCTTGAGAACCACTGTTCTATCCTATCCTTCTAGAGGAGCATATATGGCTAATTCCTAATAGGTACTCCTTCCAAAGTTCAGTGTGCAGAGCAGTTACCACTTGATGGCATTTACAAGAATACAAGAGACCAGTGAATCAGCTACAAGTCACTTGTCCCTGTAATTTATTGCACTGTGGAATTCTAGGTGCTCCAAGTCAGTGTTTTTCTAATGGGCAGTAAGTAACTTGATCTCACCTATCCGGACTGAGGTTTTAGTTATTCCATTCTGCTAGGTAATTAGATTTTGCACAACCTGGTCGGTGGTTATAATTATGTAGCAGACTAAGTGTTTTGGGGGAGGAGCATTTTTATAAATAATTATTTTCAAGATCCCACATATTCAATGTATTTGCTCTCTTTAACTTCTACTGATGCTCATTTGCCCTGTATTTTAGCAAGAAAGGGCTTTTGCTCTCTAAGTTGGATGGTTACAAAGTGTTCCACTGTCTTGTCATTTGGAGCAAGTCACTGCACCTCCCTGTGCCTTAGTTTTCCCACTTGCAAACCTGGAATGCTTCTTGTCTTACAGGAGGACCGAGAGGCTTAATTACTCTTTATAATTTAAGAAACTCAGGTAGAAAGTCCTATAAAAGTGCAGTGAAGTATTTTAACATATAGTATAAGGGAGAATTAGAAGGTAGCAATGTGTCTTGATATGGAGGGGAGTGTTCGTCTAGCAGCTCAAACATCAGATGCTGTTTCTTTGTTGCATAGAAGAGGTGTCCGGAGGAATGTAAGCATGAAGCGGTTCATGGCACTGCTTAATAAAAATAAAACCAAGGACACTCCACAGGCCAAGCTGCTGGATCTAGCAGGACAACTCTGCCGCGATCTTCAGAGCATGTCTCCCAGCCTGGAGAAGCTGGTTGAGGCAATGATGGGGTGCAAGCTTCAGGAATATTTCCTCACCAACATCAATGTAGTCCGAGCCTGTGTGCTTGTCCATATCCACAGGGGTCAGCATGAGACAGCCTGCAGACTCCTGGAGGTAGGAATGTGTTCTTGGTCACTTCAGTGAAACTACAGGGAGGGCAGGAAGTGGTGTTAGAAAAGCTATGATAACCTACATGTCAGGGGTCAGAACGTCAGTGCTTACAGCAACAACAAGTAGGAGACTAGCCTGTTGGGGTCCCTGAGGAGTTTGAGGGAGGGGTATAGAGTGCTGAGCTCTGTAGGGAAATCCTGGACAAAACATGTTAGTAAAAGAAAGCAATTTTTGGAATGTAAAAGACTCCAGGGACCACACAAGTGCAATTCCCATTGGAATTGGGATCCTTCTTGTGCTTAAAGCTCACCATGTCCTTAAGTGTCTTGCTGAATCAGGTCCTGAGTGCTCAGCCCCTTGTGGGATTGAGCCCATGGGTGGGATGGTGTGAGGAAGCTTGGGCTGCCAGTGATCGTGCTGTGTGTGTTCTGCGGAGAGAAGAGCCTCTGTTTCCAGAGCTGTCGGCTTAGGACCATTCACCAGGTCTACATTCACCGTTGTTTTTTTTAAAAAGCAGTAGGTACATAATGAGCTTTTTTCTGGCATGAGGTGTCCTGTGCAGGTTTGAGGAGTAATAGTGGGCCATGCAAAAGACTCATACCTTTGGGGAAGGCTACCAACTCCGCTGATCCAGTGTGAATCCCTTTGAGTACGTTTCAGGATGCTGAGGGTTTTTTCCCCTCTGTAAAAGTCATTGGTTGACTGTCTGGAGAGGGTGTGCTCAGCCCTGCCATTGTCTTAGTGTTGCAGGGCGAAAGAAAAGAAGGAGCTGGTGCAACTTTGGAATGAGATCCACTACCACAAAGTCATGGAGAAACATCACACAGATTCCCTGACACCGGTGCAGAAATTCCGGTGCAGGAAGAGGTACCTTGGCAGTGGGATGATCTGGTGCTCTTCCTTTACTGTGATTTGGGGGTGTGGTGGATGAAAACTAAAAGGCTGTATTCGCATCCTAAGATGGACATTTCTTGGGGAACAGGTTTCACCGTTAACTTGAAACTTTGGCCTACTCCTGTTGCAATCAATGGCAAAACCTCCATTGAGTTTAATGGCGCAGTTTGGGGACCTTGGTGATTATCCTTTCTTTTTTGCACAGGAATCCTCCACCAGTTTCCCTCTGTCCCGAAGGCATAAAGAATCGAAACTATCCAGAAAAAGTGCGCCAAAAGCTGCACAGATTTGCTGCAAACGTGACCATGAATCCAAACAAGAATCAGCGGGTATATGCTCTATGCTACAGTGTTACTCAGGCTGTTGCTGAACGTTGCCTTGCACAGGAACAGCAGCAACTTCTGTGATCAAGGCTCCATAAATGTTTCCAATCTAACCCCTTGTTTCAGTCAGTTTTTGGACTGAAGTTTCTCATGTTTGATCATTGCCCAAAGGGGTGTGCGTTTTAATATTTTTTTAAGCTTAAGCAAAAGAAACTCAGTTGTTCTATGGAGCAAAGAAGTGGGAGAAAATGTCTTCCCTGTTATAATAGTGTTTTAACAGCTCTAATGTTGAATTGACTGGGTGAAATTTGGCAGGGAAATACCTCTCACTGAGAAGCACTGTCGGTGTTCTGGTGCTAACTGGTTGTGATTTGACTGAGTTATAACCCATTTAAAAGTGCACTGAGTTTTCTTGCTAGACTTGTAAAGTTTGCAGCCAAGATAGTCAGCCCTGTGCATATGTGCATCTAGCTTAGCTGGACAGAGACAAATGTAGTGAAAGTGGCTGAATGAGCCAGGACTTGGCAGGAATCCTTGTCTGATTCACTGTTCTATAAGGTAAAAACTGCAGCACTCCTAACATTTTAACTCAAGGGGCTCCCTCCTTCAAGCCCCCAAGGTGTATGGGGAACAGGTGATTCTGGGCATGTTTAGCTTAGTTCTGCATTGTGAAATTTGTGGGTTTTTTTAAATATTTTTCATTAAAACAGCAGCAACTTACAAAAATCTGTGTTAAGAAAATGCTAAGGTTGCTCAGTTAAGCACTTAAAAGTCAGGAAATGACAATGGAAAGTAGCACACTAGACCATAACTTTGTCCTGTTGTGTGTGGGCATTATGATATATGATCATGTAATTTATCAAGTAGCTTAATATAATAGATAATTTTTCTACAGCCTTAGATATGTGCATGTGTACTACTTTGAGTCTCTTAAAGTTATTTTATGCAATGCACACAACAAGCCATTCTTACACAGTATTCCACTGATAAAATATAACAACCTAGAATAATAGTGAAATTTGCTAGCATGTATAAGGCCCCCAAGTTTGTGACTAAATTAGCTTTGTAGTTAACTTCCTTGTTCCCTGAATTACACCCCAGGAAGGTTGCACTTCTGATTTGAAAAGAAAATATATAATACATGTATGTTGACTAAATTATTAAACTACTTACTTGAGAGAGAGAAAAATCTATTATATAAATAGCCAAAATCAATAAAGACATAGTTTCATTATCACAATGATAATATAGTAAGTTTAAAAGTATGAAAATATATTACAAGATGTTACACATGTATCTAACAAAAAAAATGTTATACTGTATTTAATTAAAGAGTACAGTAATGAATATATACAAGGGAGAAGAGTAAAGGTTACATGTGCAACCTTAACTGTGGCATTTCTGGACTTTTGATTGTTTAAATCAAATGTTCTCTTAATGTATTTTTTTAATGTAATAGATTTTAACACAATAGATTTTAAAGACCTGTCATAGATTATTTTTTAAGGCCGGAATGGACCATTATGAGAGTTTAGTCTGCATAAGGCAGGCCATAGAATTTCACCCAGTGATTCCTGCGTTGAGCCCAATAATTTGTGTTCCACTGGTAAATTACCTTCACTTTTAAAAATGTGCTTATTTCCATTAGTTAGTTATTTATATCAGTTAAATTACAAATAAGGCAAAAACCCATTGGTATTCTTGGGATTCCCTTTCTCAAATAGGATGTCAAGGGAGAATTAACTTTTTCTGTTCTCTTCCTCTTTATGAGCTGATCAATCAGTGGGAGTGATGCATGTTTTCCAAGGACCTGCATGAGGGTCTGGAAGCTCATATTGTCAGATTGCTTTTGGAAACTGGAGGGACGAGTATGGTTATTTAGATGTGGTTTATTCTTTTTCCCCTGGTTACCTGGATTTGCAGGAGGGTTTGGCTCAGGATATGAACCTGCAGCCAAATCAGGTCTATAACTGGTTTGCCAATTACCGTCGTCGTCAAAAAACCCGGCTCAGTCGGCTGGAAAAGCTCATCAGTTCAACCGATGAGGAGCCTTCAACTCACCAAGCAAAACATCAGCCTGATAATGGATCCTGCATTCCACAAGCTGCAGGTTGGTCTCCTCCCAGTGGGCTTGGGATATGGTCCAGCAAAAGGAAGCCTGTTTTAGTATCACCTCATGATAAGCAGAGGGGCACTATTAGCTACCCCTGCTTCCTTGGGATCAGTAACTCAGCATTACTGAATCAAGCAGACATGGCAGGATTATGCTCTGGTACACAGGCCTCCTCTCTGCGCTGTTAGAATAATAGAATCATAGAATAATAGGGTTGGAAGAGACCTCAGGAGATCATCTAGTCCAACCCCCTGCTCAAAGCAGGACCAATCCCCAACTAAATCATCCCAGCCAGGGCTTTGTCAAGCCTGACCTTAAAAACCTCTATGGATGGAGATTCCACCACCTCCCTAGGTAACCCATTCCAGTGCTTCACCACCCTCCTAGTGAAAAAGTTTTTCCTAATATCCAACCTAAACCTCCCCCACTGCAACTTGAGACCATTACTCCTTGTTCTGTCATCTGCCACCACTGAGAACAGCCAAGCTCCATAGCGCCATCCTCTTCGGAACCGCCCTTAGCCATCAGTGGGTGGAAGTAGGGAGTTTGTATCAGTCACCTTCTCCCTGCAATCAGGGCAGCACTCTGTTCCTGTTGGGCATCATTTTTGACACAGTGGGTGTCAAAAGGGTTATAGCAGAGTTGCCCCCTACTGCTGCATCCAACTGTTACCGTGGTAGACACCACCCTGGAGAGGGTATAGCAGGTGTCACGGCAGTTGACAGTGCTCATGCATTGGTGAAGTTGGCATCTGGTTCCTTCCAACCCCACACCTCCATGGATGTAGCATGTCACTTTCCTAATGTCTTGCCCTTCACCAGCCTAGCAAGTGAAAATCCGAAGGTTGCACCTACATCGCTCACACTACCCAAATGCCTTGTCAAGGTTGGACTGGGTACAAAGCGCCAATCTAGATCATGAATTCTAAGAGTTGCTAGCAACACAATAATAGTTTATAAGTAGAGGAATTCTGCTCCCCAAGCTAGGAAGTGGGGCAGCCCAGTGCAGACATGTGACCCTGGACCTGCAATTCACTCCAGTAAAACTCAGTACAAAACCTGAGCATTTCCATTCACCCTTCCAGGGTCATCACCAGAATTCAGTCATTAATAATGATGGGGAGAGCCCTGTTGTATTTGCCCACTAGCACTAACCTCCGTTAGTTTCCTTTCGGCGTCACAACTGTACTGACCCTAGGGCTCCCAGGAGTCTTGTGCCACCTGCCCTGTTCTATGTCTTGCAGACGCATTTCATGCAGGCGTTGGCTCAGAGCAGAAAGAGATTACCCTTGTGCCCTGTGGTCCGGGGTGGGAGCAGTCAGCTGCGGGTCTGGACTGTTCTGCTGATGGGACCTTTTCAAAGTTGCTGGAATCCAGGTGATGTATGAGGGAGTCTCATCATTATAGCAGAAGTGCAGTGACTGTGTGACTTTAACCTCCCTCACAGGACTGACATTCCCTTCAAGCTGGCAGTGCCCAGTGAGACCAGTTTGGAGCCTTGACTCCTTTCATAGATGGGAGTGATCAGTGCCCCAAAATCAGCTGCAGCCATTCTGAGCAGCTGGCACAGACTCCCCATCCCCCCTGGACTGGTGCTCCGGGGTTCAGTTGGCAGTGACTCCTTTCTAGGAGAGAGGGGGCTAGGGGTAGAGCTGCTATAGGTACTGAGCAGCTCTCTCTCCCATTAAGAGATGATGATGCTCTTAGTAGAGCAGTAAAGTCAAGCCTCTCATTCACTGCATCACTATAGCTTTCTGCAGAGCAGTGAGTTACAGGAAATGAGGTCAACTAAAACTTCAGTGACCCCTCTCAGCACGGAAGAGCCAACAGCTTTCTGCACGAAGGCTGAGCACGGAATAAGCCTTAGCTCTGCCACCATGGAGACCAGACAGACGTCAAGTTACACTGCCACTAGCCCCTGGCTGGAGAACTTTGTCCTGTGCTCCTGTGGCTCGCTTCCCTTCCAAACAGAACCTCTGGACGCAAGGCAGCCAACTCCCAGTGCAGAAAGCGTCTCCGGCACGAGCAGCCAGTGCCCCCTGTGGAGCCCTGGCACAGCAGGTTAGTGGAACTGCCCTCTGTTCAGAGCCATTGTTGGTTTGAAAACGCCTTGATTTTTTGTCTTAGACCTTCCTGCTTCCACAGGCAGCCTCCTCTGTCTAGTGACAAGCAGGGGAGCTGGGCTTAACCTGAGCGCTTGTGTCCTGCTCCCAACAGGTCAGGGAGCAAGTCTGAAAATCTAGACCACTGGACTTGGCCAGGGTTTATTTTTACCCCTGTACCTCTTTGCTCAGGCTGCAGGCCCTCCAGCCACTTCTGTGAGGCCACGCTTACCCCTTAGCTGCTCCTCTGGCCAACTCCCTTCAGCTGTTTGCTGTTCACCTAACTCGGCTACTGGCTTTTAAATATTTAAACCCCCTTGATTCTCAACAGCTGAGTGCTGCTTGCACCCTTTTTCACTTTCTTTTGTCCTTACTTGCTCCTCCTTGTCTTTCGGACCTCTCCCTTCCTTTCCCCTGCCTTCTCACTCGCTCCATTCTGTCCCACCCCATGTAGTTCACTGATCCTGCAGCTTCCCCTGTCTTCTCCCCCTTCTCTGGAATGGTCTCATTTGAACACATTAGTTCATGTCTCCAGAGCCGAGAAGGGAAGTTGGATGGAAGCAGATGGGGAGAGGAGCAGCCAGTTGTGCAGCGGCTAGGTGCCAGCTAATTACTGCGGCTGGCCATAATTGCGGGTGTGGGATTGTGGTGCGTCTGTCACGCAGCCTCTGATGAGGAAGGCTGGGTTTGTGGGCTGAGCCTTGTTATCTGTAGCTCTCTTAACATTGGCATTTACTCCAGCAGGTGTCAGAGCTTCTATGAGCAGGGTCCCTCGAGGTGGCTGTATAGAGACCAGTTCAGAAAGCTTCAGTCACCAGGCAGATTTAAAGATTGACAGTTTCGTGCTTAGAGAAGGACAGCTAGGGTCCCTGGAAGCCATTCTTCCCCACAGGTAACAGGAGCGGAGGACACAAGTGAGAATGGAGTTCTGTGCTCAGTCCTTTCCCTGGTCTCCAGCCTCCCTGCCTTTCAGTAGGGCTTAGGGAGCAATGTGATGATACTTCCCACGCCGGGGGCCTGATTCTCCCACTGCCTTGGCTTTGGCCTTGTATTGACGTCTTCATCTGTGCACAGGGGTGTGAAATGCTACATAATTGCACTCATTGTGTGCAGCGTAAATGGCTCCACATGGTGCAGGGCAAAGGAGAATCAGGCCCCCAGTCTTGTACAAGAAGGGACAAATCCATCCCACCCAACCCTATCTGAACTGGGTTCAGCGTCTGAACTGCTTGGCCAGCTTGTTTCTAACAGTGAATGCCACCCATCCTGACTGTGATGGGCCCATCCTCAATCCTGACAGCTGGGTCTATGGAGCCTGTGAATCAACCTGAAATAGCTTTTGGAGATGCACAGCATCAGGACAAGATTGTTCCATACAGCAGGCTATCAGAGGTGGCAGCCCCGGAACTCCAGCTGCGCTGTCTGTCTCTTTCTGCGCCAGGTTTTCTATCAGATGTTTCATGGTTGCAGGTTTCCCCCTGGAGGTTTTGCAGCTCATGGGATGCAAAAATGCCCTGGTACCATCATGATGTTACATAGCAGTAGATGCCACAGAGCAAATATCATGAAGTTGCTTTTGTTTGCTTACCTGCAGGACAAAATAGAAGCAGCAACCTCCTATCCCAGCCCTTCTCCTCCATTCTTTCTACCATTTGTGTAATAATGACATTATCAAGCACTATGTAATTAATTCTCACAGAAGTCCTAGTAGGTAGGTAAGCATTATTATCCCCATTTTATAGGTGACAATACCGAGGCATGGAGAGGTTATCTGACTTGCCAAGGGCACAAAGGGAGTCAGTGTGAGGGTTGGGAATAGAACTCAAAACTTCTCATTCCCAGTCCCCTGCTGAAACATCTTGACACTTTTCCTGTCTTCCCCAGTTGGTCTGGTGCTTGCAGCTCGTGCCAGGACTAGCATTTCAAATATCCTATACTGGGTGGTTTGGGATTGCCCAGGCCTGGGGATTGTAATAGACATAATGGGGAAGGGCTGCAGGCTGAGTTCTGGGATTCACAGTCTTAAATAGCAACTAAAGTTCAAGAAGGATCATAGAGGAGCTGCTAGTGACGTTCTGGCTGGATTTAAAACCGTATGTTCTGTTTCTAGAATGAATCATATTTATTTTTAAAATATGTACTGCAATTGGGGGAAATGTATGGTAAATGTCTCCTTGTTTCAGTATGTGATGTGGGTACATAACCAATATCAAGAAGCTGCATGCCGTCCCTCCTTATCATACTCCTGGCAGTGGTAACCCTTGCTGATTGCAAGGACACCTAGTCATGAGGACAGAGTGTTTCCTCTTCTCCTATCCCTGCTGTGACTGCTGCACATTGACTTATTACCTGCCTCAGTTTCTCCCTGGAGGGTCCTGAAATTGGCACAAGATTTAGAATTTTCAAAAGTGATGTGGGCATTTAGGGACCTGAGTCTCATTAAAATGGGACTTAGGGGCTCCTTAGTCATTTAGATGCTTTTGAAAACGTTACCCATGGAGACTGGAAGACACAGAGGATTGTCCTTAATTGTTATGGGCTAGACCTCTAATCAGTGGACATATTTGTGCTTGGTGTAACCCCCACTGTAACCCCAGCTAATCTTTGCCTCAGAGGAAAAGCTCCGGTTCTTTCCACTCAGTAATAACAACAGTAAATAATAATAATATCGCACTTAGCTCCTTCCATCTGAGGATCTCAGATATTAATGAAAGGAGCCTCTCAAACACCCTGTAAGGGAGGTCAATGGCATTGTCCCCACTTTACAGATGAGAAAAATGAGGCCTAGAGAGGGACATGACTTACCCAAGGTCACATGCTGTCAGTGCCTGGAATGGACTTCCAACTGCATGCTCTCACTACCAGATCACCCTCTGTCCCTTACTGGTTGGTGACAATTGCAGGGGCAGATCTAGAAGTCAACCGAGGGAGCCTCAGTCTGCTTTTGTCTCATTGTAAAGGTGCTCACCCTGACTGGTCTCGGCCTGAAAGCTCATTAGAACAACTCCAGTAGATTTCCTGCATCTGTTCAGAGTCTGTCTTAAGCCCCTGGACTGTATCCAAATCCGGCTTTGTGATTTGCAGGGCCCAGGGCTGCAAGGAAGGAGTGTGGGGGAGGAATCGGACTATCTGGTCGTGCTGCTGAGTGGCACGAGTTGTGTCCAGCTAGTAAACTGTGGCTCTGTGTGGGGCCCCAAGCAATGGCCAACCTTGCTGTGTCCTCCTTGCTCCTCTAGTTGGAGTGGGTGAAATTTGGCACAGCTCATGATTCATGCAGAGCAAAACTCCCTAGTGTTGGGCATTTGAAACAAAAGCCCACTCACCTCCATGGAGCAAGAAAACCTGGATTTTCCAGAGATCATATTGGTTTAGGATGTACAAATGCTTCAATACTCATTGCAAATTGTGGATCCTGCCTGCATTGTTGGGACCCTAACTCAGGCTGCTGGGAATGCTTCTAGCAATGGGTCCTCTGCTCTGCATCTGCTGTAAGCTAAGTGACAGTGAGGAGCGTTGCTGGGAGCAGGATGGACAGCGCTGCTAACACAGCAGGCAGGATCTGGAGGTACCTCTGAGACTTTGAGATGGTTATGGAGAGAAAGGGAGAGATGCGTTCATCCCATCTGCCAAGCCCCCTCCCTTCCTTGGCCTAGCACCTGTGGCTCTGAGCATAGCCAGCATTTCTGTTCTGACCTTTGGGAAAGCCCAGATGTGAAGTCTGGATGAGGGGTAAGCTGCAGGCTGAGATCTGAGACTCTCAGCTAGAGGCCTTGAAAGACTGTAGAGACGGCACTAAGGATGTTTTGGTTAGTTCCAAAGGCTGTGTGTTTTGACTCTAAAATCATTGTTTTTATCATATTCTCCAGGATAGACACAATCCTTGGTAGATGTCTCCTTGTTGTAGAGTGTGTTCTGGGTACATAAGCAAAATCAGGAATTTATGTGCCAGCCCTCTTTAGCACTCCTGGCACTGACAATGCTCTCACTGCAGGATCTGTTTAATCATTCTAATAAGGGTGGGGAGGGGGCGTGGGTTTACGTAGTGCTCACCCGTATGTGAACAGAAGCTTCTCCTGCAAATGTCCCTCCAGACCCGCTGCTGGGAGGCTAAAGTAAATGGTGCATGATTGCAAAAGGAACACGAGGAGGTCCCAGGTTCTTATGTGAGCTAACTTGTTCTGATGGTTTTTCCAGTTCCCCTCAGGCTGTGCTTGGCAAATCCCAGTGCCCACCAGTTTCCACATCCCATCTGGAGGAAATCCAGGCCTTGGGACACAGCCAGGTAAGAGAGTGCACTCAATCTACAAAGGAAGAGACCTCTGGAGCGTAATCCTCTTCAGAGGGAGATGGAAGATGTGAAGTAGAAAGTAGGGGGTTTCTTTAAGGATCATCATGATGGGACAGGTAACAACAGCATATCCCATTGCTGACGTTCTTAGGATGTGCTGAAAAAATGCATGCAAGTGTTCTATTTCCAGGCTCTCCCACCAGAGGTAGGTCCCCTCCCCTGACCAACATTTTCAAATGTGGCTGCCTAAAATTAGTCACCCAAATTGGTATAAGCACATAACTTAGTGCTTTGATTTTGATAGGTGCTGAGCACTCATAATTCCCATTCATTTTCAGAAGAGCTCAGCACATTCAGTGCATGTTGGGTGCTGGGCTCTTTTGAAAGGGGGTGCTGAACTCTGTATAGGAGCTGAGCTCGTCAGAAAATCCAGCCTTCTTTGCAAGGGAGCCACCTAGTTATTCCAGCCACAGCCTTTTACAAGGTGGTATTTTCTTTAGGAGATTGAGCGTTGAATGTCTAAGGGTTAATTTCCACTGGCTTTCTCCCTCAGTACAGGTGGGATTTATCTCTTGTGAAAGAAATGTCTTTAGCTCCTCCCTCAGCCATGACATCATGTCCTGTCCTATAAAAGAAAGTGAAGATATTGGTACATTTTTGAGTGTTTCTTTTTGAGAACTGTGTGACTAGTGTTCTCCTTTCTCCTTTACTATTCCCTTGATTCCTGTGTCCCTTAAAGGTCTTGGATCCTATGTAAGGCAGGCTAGCCTGGCTCTGACATTCATGCGCATGGACTTGGATATTTAGGGCCACTGCCTGTAATCTCAGGATATTTACAGTGTGATAAGATTTCTTCCTAAGAAGAATATAGACTCCTTCAGTGCTGTCCATTGCTTACTGGCTTTTGCATGCTCAGAGGCAAATCCTTGAAATGGGAATAGCCGGTGAGCGATTTGGGTCTCTGACTGAGAAGCCCCTGTTGCTCAGTCCCATTATTTACTCATAGAATCCAGTAGGCATTCAGGCAGGATTAGCTCCTGGTGGCATATTAAAGATGTTGATTCATGTCATAGCAATTCTTCTCCTTTTAATGCTCAGAGACCTCCCTCTGCCCCAAGGTCTCCAAACCCAATCTAGGCAAGTTGTCAGAGGCCAATTCCCTGGACAGTGTCCACCAAGTACTAGAGAGGGATTTTCTTTCACGTAAATTGCTTATCTAACCCTCATTAAATTAAACATGTGTCACTGTAGCTGCTGATCCAGCAGCCCGTATTCTTACAACATATCATTTAACTCACTGTTTATGCACAATGTAGGAGGTCTGCACAGAACTGTGTATAGCTAACCACCCTAGATTGTGCATGCTTAAATGGTGTGCACCTTCTAACAGCAGCTGAATGGTTTGAATTAGGGATGTAAAATATTAAATGGTTAAACGGTTAACCGATAAGTGTTAGTCTCACTATTAATATATTGCAGTTAACATTACGTTGGGGCTGGGAGGGGTGGGGGTGTCACATAATGGGATGGGGCTGCAGAAGCGGAACTTTCCCAGCCTCTGAGTTCTAATGATCCTATGACAACTCAGTTGTCACTGGCCAGGAAGGGAAGGGAGGGGACGCTTGAGGCTCCGCCCAAGCTGTTGGCATGACCCGATGTGTGAGCGTGTGACACTGCCTCATGGTGCCACAGCCTGTCCCTGGCCCCCTAGCCACACAGTTCAGACAGCTGCAGCCCATGCCCCCTCAGGAATCTCTATGTGCTTGGCATGGGTGTGTCTGGGCACCCAGCCCCACTGTCCCCATGGCTTCCCGCGGCTGCTGTACAGGCTGGGGTTCTGGGGATCACTGCCTCCATTGGCACACCCCCTCCTGCTGGACTGTTTGCCATGTGTCTGCAGCGGCTTTCAAGGGACCCAGTCAGGTCAAAAATAATATAATTAAAGCACAAATCTTCACTTGGGTGCCAGTACTAGGCTAGTACGGCCTCTGAAAAATGACAAAGATAATATATACGTGGGCTATATTGTGAACTTGTTAACGATGAAACCGTTAACCGATATAACCGATATTTTAATAGTTTAAATAGGTACTTTTAAAAACAATATTTACATCCCTAGTTTGAATCTATTCTCCCAGTGTCATTAGCATTTTAGATATGACATTCATTACAAAATGTTTCTTACTGTCCCTGAAAAGGGATTTTTCCCCCCCGTAACAGCCATCTTATAGAAGCAGAAAGCAATGCTGCAACAGGAAATAGTAAACAAAACAAACAAGTTAGTTTCTTTACTAGGTGACCTGCTTTTTAACACTGCTTTTTAAGGCAGCAACATCCCCGAGGATGGCAGCAAGAAATCCAGTGTGCTGAGAGCTGTGTGACACATTTCTGAATTGGATGATAATAAACAGTACAACCTAAGAAATTTCCATCTGACATCCATCTGGAACTACCTGTCACGTTTATATCTTGGCCTCAGATTTACTGGTGTAGAGAGCACTTAGCGTCAGTTTCTGTTTTTCTTATACTGATATAATCTGCTGGAACAAATGTTTTGAAAAGATATTTTAAAATATCTGTTAACCCTATTGTGGGAGGCAGCTGCAGCTCTGAAGACAGTAACAGAAACACCCTTTGAGCCTCTAAGAGCAGCAGGATGAAGATCTTGGAAAATGACCTTTTTACAGCCATAACATGAACCAGATGAGTAGGAAAGCTTTGGACATTGATGATGAATGAGCCTTTTCTAAGATTTCCAGGGCTCGCAGTCTCTCTGTTGCTAGAGCTTTCACATTTCTCCTATCTGCAAGGGAGACATTGTGGGTAAACAGTTTTTCCCTTTCACTCTCTCACTCTGTGTGATGACTTGCCCTGTCGGTACTCAGGAAATGGAACAAGAATTCCTCTTGCTTTCAGCTCCCTCTGTATGTATACCCCATTGTCACCCCGGTACCCCCCCACACACATCTGTGCTTTCCTATCTCTGCTCAAGAAGGAAAACAGGAGCTCCTCTGCAGATGGTAATTGCATCCTTAAAGGAAGTGTACAATGAAGCTTGTGGTCCTTTATTTTGTCTTTCAGGTGCTGGAGAATCCACTAAGCGATCCCATGACCAGTGACACATTCTGGGCAGCATGGCTACTCTTTGAATTCTCGGTCGGTGGTCGACTGTAACTCGCATAGCAAGACTTTGTATGATGGTCTGCAGTTCTGCAGTGATTGCCCCTTTCTCGCCAAAAGAGGCAGTCAGATAACACAGTGTAGTTAACTGGGAAAGGAGACCTTTTCTAATTGTTACCAAGTTCATTTTGGCTACAGTTTTATCAAGAGTTTCAAAAGTAACAAACAAAAGCAATGCTCCCTGAGGTCCTTGCATATCACAGACTTTAACTGGGACAATTTGAAGCTGCGTAGCCCGTTGCAAGTATTTAGTCACTGGTTCTATGGAAGTTAAATTGTTCAGGTCACCCCGTATTCATAACTGTGTATCTGGACGAGATGGTTCTGGGTCCCTCTATTATTGTTGTTGATGAAGTTGTGTAAAAAGCCCCTCAATTCAAAGGGAGTAAAACCTCAGAAATGTCATCTACAGTGTGGATGCCCTGTGGGTTTGTTAGGGCTGGAGAATTTGGGACCTAGCTGAGCCTTGATACAAAGCTGTCTCCTCTCACCTCTGCAGTTCACCTGTGCTGTGAATTCTGGGGCACTCCAAATCCCATAGTGCCACAGATCGCACATTTTGGAGCACTATAGAATTCATAGCACCCAACAAAACTGTATTATAGAGGATGAGATGGGGAAAGCCAGAGTATCAGGGCCCAGTAGCAGGTGGACCTTGAATTCCCCATGAAGGTCAGAGGAATGGAGAGGGTGGGGACATCTGAATCCTTTCAATCCACACTTAGAATTCCCAACTCCAGCTGGACAGGAGCTCTGCAACTGGTCCTAATGGTTGCCTTTCCCACAGTCTGCAGAAGCCTGAAACTGAAGGCCTGATTCTCTACTGCCTTGCACTTACACCTGTACAAAGTGAATGTAGAACACTGCCATTTTCATTTGGTAGCATATTACATTGACTTTGCGTTTATTTTGCAGGTATACATTGACTGCTTGAGGTGCAGGGCAGTGGAGAAGCAGTCCTTGTATGTCCCTAAGTACCTTGCAAAGCAGCTTTTGGGTTGTGCAGCCCCAGATTCCCTCAGACTGCAGGAGTATGTGACCTCTAATAGAAATTGGTAACTGTATTCAGCTGAAGTCTAATACCTGAATTTTGGGCAAATATCTGAGGCTCCTCACAGCTCTGATCGGAGGAGTACACTGCTAACAATTCCTCTATTCAGATACTTTTTCCCAAACCAGCCTCCAAGCCATCTGCTTCTGCTCCCTCTCCATTGTGTTTTTTTGTTCTATCACAGATCAGGAGCCCTACACTTTTCCTTTTATCTCACCCCGGGGCTAGAAAATGGAAATTGTGAGAGAAATAGGAGAGGGGAGTTCATTTGCACCCAGGCTCAAAAACACTGAGGGGCAGATCATCGTTTAGCTTTTTAAGTATTCACCACAATTGGGTATTTTTTTTTTTTAAAGATTCTGGATCACAAAAGAGGATCCTCCTTTCCCAGAGACCAGGCTTAGGGTTCACTGGTGGAAGGCTGATGTCCACATTGACTCTCTTGTAATGAAGTAAGTTTGCAAATAAAGGTTATGAGTGGACCTCTCTCTCTCTCTCTCTCTCTCTCTCTGGTTCATTTTCCACACAGTAGAATATTATGTGATTATAAAAAGACTTTTAAAAAGCATAATTCCACCAGGCCTCAGGTATATTTGTGCTACTGCGGGGTGTGCAGGCAGCTCACTCAGGAGTCCATCTCTATAGTTCTTACCTAAGTCTCAGTACCTGCGCTGGCATTTGATTGCTTTTTCTAACTTGGTTTCCAAACCTTTTGCATCTGAGACACTTGTGTTTGGAGGGGGCTATATGAGATTGTTGTTGTTTTTTTAATGAGGGGGATTTAGATGAATTGGAGTGTATATGTGGTCAGGAGGGGAGCAGTTATTTGATGCAGTAGAGGCAGAGGGCCTCTTTCAAGTCATTTTGAAATGTGTTCTTCCTATCGTAACAGACTGGCTTTGTGCTGACATTTTCAACACTGGCTAGTTAACCCATCCCTCTCATGTGTAGAATAGTCTTGCAGCATGGAAGGGCTGCCATAGGCCACTTGTCGTTCTTAAAAACTACATAAATAATAAAATGCAGAGAAGAAAATGCTGGTCCCTTTAGAGAGCTGATGTTTCAAAGCAAGTCTCAGTCCTGCTTCCTTCTGCCTCCTGATTGGGTGTGGATCCTGGTCTGCCTTTAGCAACAGAGACAAATATATCCCTCTCCTTCGCAATTGGCTGTAGCATGCTGTCGAGCCATAGCAACAGCGGAAGATGGCTCTGTCTGACAGATACATTGGGCTGCAGTATCTTACAAGAACAATAAAGCAATGGGCACTTCCCTGGTGTCTCTAATGTGCAAGTGGCAAATGAATAAATAAGCATATTCTGGAGGAAATGCTGGAATCTTCACAAGACATGGAAAAATAAGCACGCAGGTCCAGAAACTGCTTATAACCGGCATTTCCAGTGTGAACAAAGGGCTGCATTGTGATCTCAGTGACTCTGGTGTAAAATCCAGAGTTGAAATGGCCTTCTGTTACCCCATTCATTAGGGATCCTGGTAAATGTAGACATAGAACACCAGAGAAGGTATTTTATCATCTACCCCAACAGAATAATCTTCCACTGTCATTATCTATGATACAGTCATTCTGTGGTATGTGATATATATACATGGAACTGTGGAGGGTTCCATGTCACTGTTACTGAAGAGAGATGCCTTGAATTACAAGGAAAATTATGCCTGTGCTGTAGTGAGGCATATTTCTGGCACCTTCCTCTGAAACTGGCCACTGTCAAAGACAGAACACTGGATTAGTAGACCATTTGTCTGACCCAGTGTAGCAATTCCTACGTTCTTATTGATTACAATTAAAGACACCATTTTCTAAGAGAAATAACATGCCAAGGCATGCAGTTGTTTGAGAGATCATACTTCTTGAGTGCTGGAGGCAATTATCCTTTGGTCTCTACCTTAAAACAGCAGTCCACCTTGTACTGTTTTATTTTTTTTAAACTATCAAAGAATTTAGATTTTTTTTTTTTTTTGTGATACAAGAATGAAGCTCAAATCAGCAGAATTCCTGAGGTAGACTTATCTGGAGGCACTGGTAGCTACTCCATAGTGAAATTTACATGAAGATTTGCTCTTAAAGCAGGACTAAAACTGCTCTGTTTCACAGTTTAATTAATTAATTAAGTTTCCAAATTTGGTACAAGTGCTCTTCAGAGGACAATTGAATTTTCTAGGTCGTTTCCCAGATGAAATATTTTATTACTTCTCTTATCTGATCATTTAAGTCTTCGTCTATTGTACCTAACAAATCAAAAAAGTGGGTTCTTCATATTCATCTGCAAGACGCATGAAGTCAGGTGGCTGAAGCAGAACCCCAATCTGACCCCCAGCCAGTCTTTGCATCATGTAGCCTCAATAATATTGAATTTTTATGAGAGACTTTGAGGAGATAAGTGCAGTTGAACAGGTATTTGGAAAAGACATTCTTGCAGAAAGTCTCAGAGGATCTGGCTTTTCATGTTGACCTACTGGGAGCAGAGTGGAGTTCAGAGATATGCTATCGTTTCCCCATCTGTGAGCTGGCCAAGACTGGATCCATGGTGAGGGTATAGAAGAAAAAGCCAGTGAGTCAGCACTGTACATCAGTGACCGCTATTGCTTGATCCTCCCTGCCCTACAAAAAGTGGTGCTGAGAGGAGTTAGTCTTTAAGGGAGAAGGCAGGGAAATTATTTAAATGACATTATCTAGCACTATCTGGGTCAGTATTAAAATCATCCACTTTGCATCTTGCCTTGTTCTAGTTTGCTGTGGTTTACAGCCCAGATATTTTGCTGTGGTTTCCTAAAGGTTTTGCCTGTTGATACAATACAGTCAATAGAAATCACAGGAGTGCAGAACTAAACAGGTTCAGAGTAGCCCAGCCAGGGCAAAATCCTGCCCTGCCTACTGTGGGTGTGCTAGCAGGAAAATGGATGCAAAGAAAACCTTCACCCATGCTACAGCAGGGTAGGATTACAGTCCTGTGCTCCCCTCAGTGCTAGACTAGGACCCAGCTAACACAATGTTGACCCAAGAAGTGGGCTGCACCTGTTTCGGGAATAGCCAGGTCCTTCCCTCCTCCATGCGTATACTGCCATATGTAGCAGGCTGTGGATATGGGTGTATGTGGATATGGGTGTATGTGGTCTTCCTGTTTGGAGCAGCAGTAAGAAGTGCTGCTGAGCATGTCGCTGCTCTGCTCCGTGCCGGCACTGCTATCATTCCTCCACCCTTATAACATGGCACAGCCTAGCAAAGGAAAGATTTCGCTCCCAATTGAAAAAACCAAAGTTACAGCATTTCTGTGTTAAAATGTAAATATGACCCCAGAGAACAAAACCCAGTCTCTGCCTATCCACTGTGTTAAATGATCATGGAAAAAGAGATGGAAATCTGCCATAAGCAACTTCTGCAAATCCTGAGTAGTAGTCACTCTCTGCAACGAGATGAGTGGTTTCCATCCGTTTCCAAACAACCACCACAATCAGCACCTCTGGCAGTCCCAGCAGAGAGGCCAAGGGCGGAGTGGGACATGGAGACTGAGCTGTCACCTTGCTTGCAAAGGTGGTCCTTCGGGGTTAGGAATGAAGTACATTACCCGGCAGTTTGAGGAGGCTTGCACAGCAGTTGCCCATGAAAAGTTTCTCTGAACTCAATCTTCTGAACTCAAACACCACAGAGGATTAATTATATGGGAAATAGATTTACCTGCTTTGGGTCCCCTGCGCAGTCTCTGCCAGCAATCGTGTATTGAAATGGTTGATCAGAGACCTATCCTAAACAAATGGCAGAACAGGCAGCTTCCAAAGTGAATATTTTCAGGTGGCCGCTCAGTGCTCAATTTTCGGTGCTCAGTTTGAGTCAACTTGGGCCTTGTTTTCAGAGGAGCGCTTTTAAAAATCAGGCACCCTGTGACTCAAGCTGGGCCTCTAAAATAAGAAGCCATTTTGGAAAATGTAGGGTGTAGTACTTTCATTTTGTCTCTCCACCTCATTCATCTTATCCCTAAGGTCTTTCATGATTCAAAATAGATTGTAAGGTTTGAACAGCTGTAAAAATTATTTCTTGTGAAAGTTTTGGGCCAATTTTTTTTAAAGTGGCCACTGATTTCTAGTGCTTCAGTTTTGGGTGCCCAACCCGAGTCATCTTGGACCTGATTTCAGAAATGCTGAACACCGAAACTGCATATGAAGCCAAAGGAAGCTGTATGTCCTCAGCCCCGCTAGAAAAACACATGCAAAATATCCTATTTTTTTTTCCTTTTGATGTTTACTGATGATAGAAGGAAGATTTTTCTCTCCTATTTTTCCCTAGTGTGTTCTAGTGAATTTTTGTGATGACAACTTATCTTGTTTTCCTATTTATTCCTGTATCTCCAGTTAGTTACTTTTGATGAATTTCATGATTGTGCCTTTTTTTTTTTTTTTTTTTTTTCTGTGGAGGGCACTATGGTCTGAACCAGCCCTCTAAGCGTTAAAGAGAAAGCTGCTTTGCATTAGCTGCGATGTGCTCGCCATTGCACAAACATTCCACTACTGAGTATGCTTCACAGCTCCCTGTGCATATCTTTGAATCATTCTGGCAAGGGAAATCACAGCCATAATCTTTTATTCAAACAAAGTGCTCATTCTTCATTAGACTCTGAAGTGAAAAGTGCTTGAGAATATTGTATTTCACATTGTGAGGGGTGTTTATCATTGTCCAGGCATGAGATATTGCTTTGAACACGCAAAGGGCTACTGTTTGTAAATGCTGAGTATTATTAAATATTGTGCAATGACCCCAGGCAGGTTTCACTGTACAGACCTCCCTCCCCACTACCCTAGTGAGCAATAGCCTCATTGATCCTGCAGAATCCACTTCCCTTCTCTCAAGTACTTCCCCACATTTGATGAATATGTTCTCACAGCACAACCCCTAATGCTTTTGTGTAGAACCCACCGTAATCTTTCTCACGCTTCACTCTATTCCGTCCTTTTCAGTTGTGAGGACGTTTCAATGCAAATGGCTTACCGATTATGATCAAGGTGAAATATGATGAATTATAGACCATACCATGACTGCTTAGGGGACTCTATCAGTTGTTAAAATGGGATGTATGGCTTGACTAGAAATATGTGATTGAATTACAGTCTTTCCTAGTTTGGGAGAGATTCCGTTTTTCTATGTGATATTTAAACTATGCCCCCTCCTGTCTTCTGCTTTGACCCCACCATTGCTTGCAGCATTCTGCCCTCGCTGATGTGAAATTCTCACTTTAATGCAATAAAAATGGTGGCTCTTAGCCTGCTATACTCTACAATCCATCCATCGTCATAGTATCACCCAGTCCCCCTAGTCACAGGTGAACTCCCCAACACATCCCAATCCAGATCCTCAGCATCTCCCTCTCTCGCCTTCTTCACCCCTCTGCCCTCTTTACTTCCTGGCAATTTCAGATTCTTTGTGGGGGAAGTTACTTAGCCTCACCTGCCCATCACTTGGTAACTCCACCTCTTCTCACTCTCGTTTACTCAGTGCTTTGCTCCTTTTACTCTCTCTGCTTATCAGAGTCCCTGGGAGAAAGGTCTCCTTACTGCAGGGGAAGGACAGATGGAGGGCTGCTTGCTCCAGGGATGAAGAGGCTGTCAGTAGCAGGGACCTTCTAGGCTGCTGTTGCAGTGTTCCCATGATCCAGAGGGCATGCAGAAGTATGTGCCTCCACTGTGCAGTCTGCTTCTGCAGCTGCCCTCAAGGGTACAGGGAAGGAAGAGGATGCTTCCACGTCTCTCACCACCTGCAGCCAAGGAGGTTGGCCTTGCAGCAAAATGAGGGAGAGAGAAGATGGTTCTGGGAGGGCATGCTGGCTGCTTTCCTTGCCACCTGCGTCCTCCTTGCCAATGGCCCCTGCAGCTCTGCCCCCTGTCTGCTGCACTCCATTCCTGCTCCATGTCAGTAACAGGAAAGAAACTGATCTAAGACAGCTTTGCTCTTCCTATTGCTCCAGTGTGTAGCAGGGCAGTGAGGACAAATGACATTTTAACAAGGGACTCTTGCCAGCCCCATGTGGTATGTCAGTTCTTTACAGCTGTCTGACATTCCAACAGAGTACTGGTGCTGCCGTAGGTGGTGATGAGATTCTCAGCACCATAAATGTCCAATCTCTCCAGCTGTAAATCCCTGCTCTATTTGGTAACCATGCCAACAACTTTGAATCCCATTTTATAAGAACAATATTTCTGAGCTCTGCTGGGAACCCTGGAGCCCTGCAGCATTATGCAAAATGCCTGGAGTCTGAGTTGTGTGGGAAGCCCTGGCACTCTGCAGCATGGTACACTACATGTAATGCTCTGGTTAAGGGTCTGTCAACATCTCCGTTTATAGTCTCATTTTTTCAAGGGGTTCATAATTCAGCCCCTAAATATTGTGACTGAATGAATCTCAGTGCACAAATTCTTAGTGACATATTAATGATTATTTCTTATTTGTATTGTGGTAGCTCCTAGAGGCCCCAATTAGGGGCTGAGGCCCCTTGTGCTAGTCTACGTACACATGTTTAACAAAAAGACAGTTCCTGCCCAAATAGCTTGTGTGTTTTTAAATCAATTATCTGTCCCTTCTTTGGCTATAATCAAGCTATCCAAATGCTAGATAAAATCTTGACTGATTTCGGGTTTTGCCACTGTCAGACTCGGTTTTGCCACTGTCAGACTTTGATTTGAAAGGAGTGATATGTGACATGCCATTTTGCAAATTCATGGGAAAAGATGTGTAGTGGTGCAGGTGCCACACTCCAGCAGGGGGTGGGGCAGAAGCAGCCAGGGAGGCTGTGGAAACCTGCAGCTTAATTAGGGCGAGGCTTGTTAGGAGCCAGACAGGAGGCAGCTACTGGGGCAGCCCAGATATAAGGAGCTGCCCAGCAGAGCAGAGGGGAGTCTCTCCCTGACAAGCAAGGGAAGAGGACTGGCTCCCAGGATAGTACCTGAGATACAGCAGTGCTGGGCAGGCTCAGGGGAGTGTGGGGTGAGCTCTGGTCTGTTACCTGCTAGGCTGCAGGCCCCCGCCAGAGAAAGGGCCAAGAAGGGCCAAGGGGAAGTGGCCCAGGGATAATAGGCAGACAAGGGGGAAAAGGAGTGCAGAGAGGCTGCCGCTAGAGGGTCCTTGGGTCAGGACCCAGAGTAGCGGGTGGGCCTGGGTCTGGGTCTCCCCACACACACTTCCCCCTTGCACTGCACCTGGCCGGGGAGGAGCATGGCCAATGCAGACTGCAACTTGCCCCAGAAGTGAGGGGCTAGACTTTGGGTTGTGGTTGGCCCCTGTGGCAGGTGCAAGCCAAAGGAGTGCCGTGACTCCGGAAGGGGGGTGAGAAAGAAGTAGTGGGCACTGCCGGAGGGTTAGTGTCTTGAAGAGGACACCGCTGAGCGCGGGAGCAACACAGGTCTGAAACAGCAGAGTAGAGCGGACAACGGGCAAGACACCCGCTCTGGAACTGGACTGAGCTAATTCCCAGAGCAACCAGCAGGAGAACCACGGTGGTGAGTCCCGTGGCATTACAGGATGCTTGAGATATTTTAGACAAAAGAATGGCTATTATACAGGGGAAGCAACTTTTTAAAAAACATTTCATGGGAGTGTTAGTTTTTGTGGGAAAATCTACATTCATATGACAGACTAATACAGATTATCTGGTTTAGCAGTTAAATAAATGTACCAGTTTTAAAAATACATGTTTATGTGCGCTCCTCAAGAGTCTGAAACAGCTCCACACGACTGGAAAGTACACTACAAGTTTCCGAAAGTGTAGGCACAATTTATGGGGCCAGTTAATTATTACTAGAGATAACCCAAGCTGCAAAGTTTGTCCCTGGATCCAGCTCTTTCCAAAGTTTTTGAGCATTTGATCTGTGGTTTTGGTTTGGGCCTATCTTTTATTATTACTGATTAATGTAAGAATCAATAAGGATATCTCCAAAAAGTCTAATTACCTGTTTTTCAGAGCCTGATCCCACTCACAGAAAGCTCCTTTTGACATCAGTGGGACTTTTGCATGAGTAAGGATTGGACTGATAGTATTCATTCTGCTATGGTTTTAGAACTGATAACACTGCCTTCTCTCAAAAATATATGCTAAACAAGAAAAGAAAATTACGTCCCAAAAGAATTACACTAAAGAACACAGGATTTGCCAAGTCTTATTAGACCATTAGCCTCTCAAGCCCAATGTCTTAGCACCAGCCATGATATGTGCATGGTTGATTCTTCAGAGGAAGACAGATCCTTCACTCCATAATGCACCTGTCACTTGCCCAGTGCTGCACACTGGGACAAGTCAAAATCCTTTTGACAATCAGTTATATCTTTAAACATCAGATTTTTATCACCCATATTTTATTCCTAATTACAGTTCGTTGTTATTGGCCATTAAATTTATCTAGTCCCTTTTAAAAACTAACTACAATATTACAATTAACATTACAGGTCTAACCTAAACTCCTAGGGAATTTGGAGTTAAGGCTAAAATTTAAGATTGACGTAATCGACCAAATTGTACTCTTGGTTACAATAGTGCAAATACCACTGAAAACAAGGGGATTATACTTGGCATGAATGCAAGCAGAATTCACCACCTGCCTATAACTCATATGGATGGGCTTTTTCCATTCTTGTTGGTAAAGCCTGGATGTTACCCTACATTTTTAGGGAGGCAGTGTGGTCTAGTAGCTCTGTCACTTACCTTCTGAGACACCTTGGACACTTTTCACCTTTGTGTGCCTCAGCGTATGTCTACACTTAGGGCTGGTCTACACTTGGGACTTACTCTGGCAAAGCTCCATCTCTCTGGACTGTGAAAAACCACACCCTGGAGAGATGTAGCTATGCCAGCCTAACCGCTGGTGTAGACGGCGCTAGGTCAATGGAAGAATTCTTCCATGGACCTTGCTACTGTCTCTTGGGGAAGTGGATTAACTACGCTGATAGGCAAAGTCCTCCTGTCACTGTAGTGAGTGTCTATACTGAAGTGCTGCAGCAGCAGAGCTATTTAAGCGAATAGAAGAAGAATAATGTATCCACTTCCTATAGGAAATGGAGCCCCAACAGAATACTAAAAACTGTACAGTATCTATATTTGAAGGTGATAAATGGGCATATTTTGGGAGTGGGTAGAGAATAAGCACACACCTTTTTAACTACACTGCAATGAATGTAACTGAGCTTCTTGGAAGCATGAAGTGGGATAACAATCCAGTGCTGGTCTGCCCTGACTCCAGTGAGCTTCAGGGATGGACAAGACAGATATTTGGGTTGATATTTATTCATTTTAATTTTTATTTCTGCAAATGAACAATGTGGTAGCTAACATTTCTGCAGGCAAGGCCAGCATCTGCAGCACTTCTGTAATATTGCCCATTAGAAGTAGTTTTTATGTACACCATTTACTGTCAGTTCTGTAAATATCTAATACTATAAAATAAAATATCTACTAAAATATAAATTAGTGCCACCACTTAGGCAGCATAATGTGACTGGCATATTCCCACTGACCCCATTATTGGAGGGTTATAATAGCTGGTATGCAGGGTTTACAGTGACCACCACTTTCATTGAAATGGGGTGGGGGGGAAATATGTGAAAAATACACAGCTTATATTGAAGGGAGAACTCTGTGTTCTACTTCTCATACACAATGCCACTAATGCACAGGTAAAATCATGCACTGGAGAAAATACACAGGCGATGGCTGTACATAGAAACATTCTGCACCCAGCAAAACTGTACATAGGAGAAAAATCACACACATTTGTAAGGCAATGTATGATTGATTGCTGCTGGAATATAGTTAACACTGCTGTAAGAGCTGAGGTATTAGCCATCAGCTGCGGGGTGCCTGGACATTGGCTAGGGGGGATTCTCTGGTGGTCAGTGGATTTTATGGCAGCTAGGCCCTTCCTTTCAAGGGGGTAGCAACAGCTACCTTCAGTGCTATAGCTATAGTGTGTATGCATGGCAGCAGGCCAGCCCCAGCACCGCCTCCTTTCCTCAGCTGCTCTGCACTACCCCCTCCCTGTCTCCCACCTCCACCTTTGCAGCAGTAAAATGCAGCACTCGTAGTGCGCATGCGTTTGCCCCAGTCGCGTCCGGGGTGGTTATTTATAGTAAGTGACGTCACCTAGAAATAGAACGCGGGGGAGCAGCGCCTCCTCCCCTCCCCTGCGGTCTCCTCAGCTCCGCCCCCTCCTTGCCCTCACAGGGCGCAGGCGCAGGGGGCGGCAACAGTGCGCGAGGCACAGAGCGGGTAGGGAGAGGCGCGACTCGCGAGCTGTACACGCTGGTGAGGGAACAGAGCGAGCGCGCGATCTTCACTCCGCCGCGGTCATTGAGGTACCTACCAACCCCTGCCCCGGGAGCGCGACGCGCCAACGGCTGCCGGAAAGCCCGACGGTCCCTGAGCGCAAGGCGCCAACGGCCGCGGAGTGAGCGCGTTCGCGCGCCAGGTAACCCGTGAAGCGCAAACTCTCCGCTTAGTCCCCGCGTGAGAGGGGTGCCGCTGAGTGCCCAGCCCGGCAGTCACTACGGAAGCGGCCATGGGGGACCGAGAGCAGCTGCTGCAGCGTGCCCGCCTGGCCGAGCAGGCGGAACGATACGACGACATGGCCTCAGCCATGAAGGCGGTGAGTGGGGAGAAAGGTGTTGGCTGCGGGTCCCACGCGGAGGGAAAGCGGGCAGCTGGGCAAAGGCGGGGTTGGGCCCCGGGGCGGGGGATGCGGCCGGTCTCCGGGTCCCACCTGAGGGAGGCGGGGGCAGTGGAGCCCCGTACACGGCCCACTCGCTGCTGTGTCTTCTCAAGACTCATGGGTGGCGCCTCGTAACTCGGCGCGGGGAGCCTGGGATTTCTTTCGGCCGGGCTGGGAGTGGAGGGGGCTGGTCCATTGTCAGCGGACGGAGCCAGATTCCCCACCGCTGCAGCGGGGTGTCCAGCCCTTCCGCCCTCCAGCAGCAGTGCGCCCCCCCCCCCCCCCGTGGCGCTCTTGGCCCTTCCTCACGGAGGGTGTGTACTGGGTGCCCCTCTCCTTTCCTTCTCAGTGGTGAGTGGCCGGGGCAGCGGGTGGAATAATGCTCTTGTCCTTTCTTTGCCGGGGGGAACTTCCTCTTCCCCAGCGCTCCTGCCCCGCCCCTGTCTGACGCCGGCCCAGCCCCCCCATCCTCCGCGGTGGGCCGGAGATGCTGGTTTGACCTGAGAGCGTTGGTTCAGCGCGTCCAGGTAACCTGGGACCAGTCCTAAAGCTGTAGGCGCGGGCTGAGGGTGCTGTATGTGTGGCCTGGGCAGTCTCTGTGCTTAGAAGTGGGTCTGGAGAAGCCTAACATGGCAAGAGGACCCTTTCCTTTCTAGATGTTTCTATGGCATCAAGAAGGCTTAACCGGAGGAGGCCTTACCCACCAACCTGGGGAGTTTTCATTCAAAGATCGTGTAATAGCTGCATCCGGGAACATAAACACTCACAGCACAAGCTCCTTCAAGACATGCCTTTCTTCTACTGCGTTGAGAAAAAGAATTTGCTTGTTATATTGCCTACAATCTGTACATAATTTTGAATACTTAAATGTATTCAAATAATATTTAAAGGTAGATTAAATCTGCTCCTTTAAAACGAAGCATTTAACAGTAACTTGTACTGAACAGGTAATAAATTAGCAAACCAAATTTCTCATGTCTAAATTATATGTGAGATCCTGTGAAGTGTTTTAGCTTTTTAAAATTAAATTAAATATTGAATTAACATTCAATATCCTTCCAGAACATGTCTTCTCTACCTAATTCTTATTTATGATCATATTAATTTGTATTGTGTTAGCACCCATTAGATGCCCAGCCAATTCATAGCCCTCTTGTGCGGTGGTGCTGTCTAAATAGACAGTTCCTGCCCCAAAGAACTGGACTTCATGTGGAGTTCATATTATAACAGAATCAATCCATCCAAGATCCAAAATGTTATAATACATCAGTTTATATCACATGCCTTAAAATAAAAATTAAAAAAACTCTCATTCTGTTTGGTACTGTTTTTTATGGTCTGCTTTGTATGTAGTCTCGTACAGCACAACCTGTTATATGGCTAATAGAATTCTTACACAAAAGTACTCTTGGATATGTCTGTAACAGAGCTATTATGTTTAAAGTGAGCAATTAGCAAATCTAGTAGTGCCATTAATATACTTTAAGTGGGAATGACTCTACCCTTAGAAAAACCTTTCATTGCTCATTCTAAAAAATACTTACTTGGGCAAGCCTATATACAGATTTTAGTGAAGTCTATTGGTGATCCAGGAAATACTTTGTAAAATTGGGATACATTTAGGAATATAAAAATTACAGCTGAAATATTTTTACTATTCAAATATTGGAATGCATGAAATTAGAAAACAGAAGCAGAGTAGAGCTGCCATCTTTCAGGAAATGTTGCAGATAATTAGGGTTTGTCTAATAGACCATTTTAAATTTAAAAATATTTTGCTATTTTTTTTATCATTCCATCTTCCTTCAAAATCATTTGCCTTTGCTTACCGTATTTCCTTTACCCTCCAATAATGCATATGACAATACAGTTCCTCTAGGGCTGCAATGTCAGTATTTGGCTCAATGCACTGAATTTTTGACAAAGGTGCTAATTGCTTCTTTAATATATACCTCACATAAACTATTATAAACATACCCCAAATTGAAGTTAAAATGTTTCCACCTATTACAAATGATGAAAACTGTAGTTATTCCTTGAATACAAAAATAGTTAACTCCAGTTTCTCCAAATATATTTTTAATAAAATGTTGGTTAGCTGGATACTTTTTTGCAGGTTTTCATTCTAAAACATGATCCAACTTCTAGAACATCCTTGTACATTTTGGGCAGGTTTTTGGGAAAGGGTGGGAGCTTACACTTTTATACGAAAGGCAATGTGTTATGTGGGCTCTTACAATTACACACAACTAGTGTTTCCTCTAATTTCAGTACATATAACCTAAACCAAAAGTTTCTATCATTTTAAGTAGCCCTACCCCCGTAAAAAAAACTAATTTACAGAGGGAAATATTTGCTATCTGACAATTACACACACAAATGTAAACTGATGTGAATAGTCTTAAACGAAGACATTTATTGATATGAGGGTGCAAAAACACTTGTGTATAGTGGGAGAAATGCATCCCACATTTTCTCCCAAATAGACTAAAGACTTTAGCAGTATGTTTCAAGTTAATGGTAGTTTTATAAAAAGCTAGTTGATGTAGAAATTCTAATAATTTAAACCTTATAGGAAATACTGTATATTTGTTAAAGTAATAGTACAATCATTAACTGCTGTTGAGTTTTTCTTCTTGGCTGAATGCCAGCCTTTTCCCACCTACCATGATGAGTAGCAGGAGAGGAAGATAAAAGACTGCGGTGTGACATACAGTGAGTTTGGTTTCTTTCAGAACCCTAAAGTTCCCGCCAGTCAAATGTACCGCTGTAAAATGGCATTTTGCCAAGGGGTGTGGTACATTCATTTAATTAAACCCTTCTCTAGGGCTCCAGCAAACTAACATTACTTCTTGTGCTGGACTTGCGTATTGACGTTTTTAATTATTATACAGAGAACAGGAACAGGCCATAGCTGTGAAAAAACAGATATACTAAAAGCATATTTTTATTTACTTTAAGTATGGCACTTCACATGTTTGTGACGTTTGAACAATTATGTGAAGAAGCAATATTGCATTAAATGCTACTTTGTTCAAATGAATTTCAGAAATGGTATGAAATATTGACTCATAGCAAAAAGGAGTTAAGCTATTCTGCTATATACACCATGGGCTGTAGAACTGAAAATATATGAATTCCTGTGCATTTTGCTCAAGATTTTGATTAGTGTGTATTGCTATTTAATGTAGCAACATTGTGACCATATCTAATAACTTACTCATTTCAAATTAATGTAAGTAGAACTGAATTATTAATTTGAGAGGAAGTAATCTTGAGTAATACTTGTGTGATATGTGGAGTACTGAACTCCTTGCCAAGGCTCACTGCAGAAGGAAAGAAAATATATAACATTAATGAATATGGTATGCACGCCATTTTCAGTTATATTATTTTTATTTCTTTATATGTATAATAGGGCTCTAACTTAATTTTTAGGGAGCTGTTGAAATTTCCTTTTTCATATAAGGTGTTAAAGAATTTTGACAGATTTGCACTTTCAGTATTACATCGTCTGGCTCTTTACTCTTTCCAGTGATTGTCCCTTTTTGGTAGTACTGTGTGTGTGGAGAAGCAGGGATGCTTTTGATCTAAGTGCTACCCCTGCCTGCTGCAAGACTTTCTAGTGCTTTGTGCTGGTTTGATACTAAGGGTATGTTTTCAATACAGAGTTAACTCATGAGGTTGGCTTCCAAGTTAGCCTTGCCCAGATGTGAGCAGTCACACTGCAAAGCCATACCCAGGTTACTGTGTTCTCACTGATGCTGCCTGTCACCTGTGTTTCTCTAGGACTTTTGGGGTCATATGATATGACTCGTAGCCCATGTTCTTTATGGTATGGTAAGCTGAGCCTCTCTGAATCTTTCTGAGTTCGTTGCGGGAGAACTTGGGTGCCCAGTTATCAGACCTGGGGAGAAGGGTGTCAAATTGTAGGAAGACATTAGAGAACTGTCAGTACTCATGATTTAGTCAACGTCAGCACTGCACAGTGGGGCAGTTACCAGCCTGAGTTAAATCGGCACCTGTACTTTAATCTATACTCCCAGACAGGCCAGCTGAGGGGAGTGTGTTAGAATTTTATTGTTTTGCATTTTTCTGAGTTAAAATAACTCCATTAAGTAACTTGTTTTTTGTAAATGAGGTATAACTACTATCTATCTGAGGCTAATCTTATTGGGGACCATAAAGTCTTATTCCTTTTGTTATTGTTCTAATAAACTAGTGCTTGAAAATATTTGACCATTTTTGACATTATCTGACCAAGGTTGACTAGGCAATTGACCATTTAATTTTGGATTGGTCAAATTTCCAATCTTATGTGGATGGGAAGGGGGGGGGGTTAAGGGCAACACCTGAAGAAGAGCCTGAGTTAACTGCATAAAGACACACCCTCAGTGGCTCCTTTTCATATTCCTAGCACTGTTGTGGCTTGTACCATAGTAATGTGAGAGCATGCTTTTTGTTGACCATCAGGTAATAGGTAAAGTTTACCAACTGCCAAGCCCAAGAGCCCTCCACCTCCAGCAAGTGATGGGTATAGGGGAAGAGAAGCTGCCTTTTGTCCTTCAAGCCAATGTTTTTCAACCATGTGTGGGAGATGGTGGGATTGAGAAGCTGTCTGCAATGCCATGGACCTCTTCATTACATCAAAATGTGTATCATCCATCACCAACGGAAATTTATTCCTGCAGTGGGTAAAGCAGGAGGTGACTCCTTGACAGCCACCTGCCTTCCATTTCTTCTCCTGCAGTATACCCTAATGCAGTTGGCCACTGAAGAAGCTTAAATGTGCAGGCCTGCAACACCCTGCTTCTCTCACTGAAGCAAACTACAGGAGTAATGTGATTTGGAACCTTGAGACTCCTGTTAGATACCCACCCATCCAAAGTGCTGTCCATTCATTTAGAAGACTACCTGCAAGAGTGAGTGAACAATAAAATAGTGTAAAAAAACCCCTTCCAAAAACACAAATGAGAAGAAAACTGGGCAGGAAAAAAAAATGGACAGAAAAAAGTGATATTCTGGGACATAGGGCAAGGATTACATTAGAAAGGAGGGGTACCCATCAGTTGATCACGGGAAGGCAGGGAGTGCTTCTTCAGAAAGTGTAGAGCAGTGTTTCTCAAGGACTGCTTCATAGACCAGTGCCAGTCCCTGAGATTTACCTTACATAGTTTAGGAAGGCAGCAAACTGGTCCCTGGAATCAAAAAGATTGAGAAACACTGTAAAGAACTCCTGCCATGAGCAGAACAAGAGCAGTGCTGAAATAACTCAGTACACTGAATAGCCTCCTCCTAGCATGAGCTGCTGCTGAGTTGCAGATCTTGAGCCCCTTTTCCTCAGTTGTACAACTGACAGGCCAAAGAGCTGAGGTTACAGTGGAGTTTTACTGCACCCAGGCAGCCCTTGATGAAAAACAGGTCTTTCCAAAACTGTTGAGATTTAACAGTGTATAGTCACTATAATTCTACACTGAGTTTAAGGCGCTGTATGTACCACATACTGTATTGTAGTCACAATTGTGTACAGAGGTGAATGTGCCAATGCCTATTTTTGAAGGTAATCATGTCAATGTCAGTTTCTACATGAAACTAATCTGATTATAACCCTGTGGTGAGGGGGTGTGGGGAGCAGGGAACATATAGATTTGGGAATGGTGTGGGTTTGTTGTTTTCTCTTGTATGGATTCCTTATCTAAAAAATATTTTCAGAATATGATTCCAGGTTGAAGATTCATGGTGATGCATAGATAGCTTCAGCATACAGCCTACAAGATTCCATACCTCTCATGTCTGACAGAGGCAAATGGGAAGTGGTGTTGGGATCACTACTGGGTGAGATAGTTAAAGGTACCCTGCAAAAAAAATGGAAACTTCTTTTTTGTACTTTTTTTGTTTCTTTGATGTATAAAGACAGCCTGAAAGCTCTCATTCTCTCTCACACACTCTTCAGGTTTCAGATGTATTCTGAAAGTTCTCTCTTCTCTTTAATTAAAGGAATTGGTGCTGAATTCTTGATAGTGATCTCTAAGTACAATATTTGAGAGAAAACAGATGTTAACAGTTTTGAACTAAGAATAAAAATAACTGAGTTAATTAGGTTTCACTTCCTTGATACTTGCAATCTTAAAATCCTATTTCTTGTTCCACCATCTGTAATCTTCCAAGGGCAGAAAACTTCTAACATTTTAAAAAGGAAAAAAAGGGCCAAATGAATCTTCTTTTACCAAAAACACCTTCCCTTTCAGGCTACCTTAATAAATCATAAAGCAGCAAAAAAGTACCCACGACGATTTTTAGGTTTTTATCACCTTTTTAATGTCTTTTTTACAAGAAGACAAGGTATTTGCTTCCTTCAACTTGAATGCTAATTATCCTTCATGACCCTGGCTTTGCACTCACTGTGGGAATTGCATGTTTTGCCACATGACTTCCCCAGTATGGATTTGCAAAGGGACTGTATCTATAGAACAGCTGTGTCGAAAGCAAGCCCTATTTGTCATACTATTTTTGGAATGTTAAAGTTACCAAGCTGTTCTTGGATTTCCTTTAATAGGAAAAAAATTCTTGAAATGTATGTATGGCAGAACAAAATCTTCTGATTTCCTCTGAAACCCCTCACTTAATCTGGCATTGGAGTATGATACAAAGACACTGCTGGTCTCCTTGCTTAGTAGCATTATAGCGATGCATATGAATTGGATGTCCATACTGCTGCTTCTGTATCTTTCAGCAGCCTCTGTTCCAGTTGACCTGCTTGCAGAAATGACTTAAGAGATCTCCGGAGTGTGGTGTTGAGGAAACTTCTTATTTGCCTTGAGCTTGCTGCTTATGTGGTATACCACTGGATTCTGTTCTGTCAGTTCTTCCTGGTCAGTACATAATAGGCCACTAGGAGAAATAGTAAGACTGTTTGAGCTATGTAGCCATATGTGCTGGTGAAACCCAGTTCTGTCTTTTAATCAAATCCATTCTGTGATAGGATCCTGGATAATGTGGTTTTTGTTTTGTTTTGTTTTGTTTTCCTCACAGGTGCCTCTGGTAAGGAAGGTGCAACCTTCCTCTTGTGTAATACATGCTCCATTTAGCCTCATGCTTGTGACTTGTTTGTGCTCCTAAACACCTTTTTGGAGCTTCAGGTGATGCAGAATCTAGTGGCTCACTAACTGGTGCTTCTTGTGTGGAGCATGTTAGACCTGTGTTCTGGAAGTTTCACAGCCTACTATTTTTCTTGTAGGTATAATAAATTGTGTTCATTTTGATCTATAAAACCATGTGTGGTTTGGATCCTGGCTGTTGTGTAGACTGATGCTTTATGTGCAAATTAAGATCCGCTGAGACACTTAATTCAGTTTTAAAGATTGTTAGTTGTCAGGGGTTTGGAGGAAGGTGTTCTCAGTTGAGGTCTTTTGATGCTACGAGCTTTCCTGTGTTGGTCTGATCATCAGTCTGACTTTTACACCAGTCCCCTAAGTATTCTAGTTACTCATCCTTTTGCTTAAGGGAGGGTATGTACATAACTTGAGTTTCTGTTGTGATTGGAGAGGGAGAGTTCTTCAGTTATTTTTTTGTCAAATGGCTTTGTAATTAATATGTACTAATTTGCTGTCCAATATCCACGTGTTATAATGCACTTTAGTTTCAACTTTCACATTTTTAAAATTTTCATTATGCACACAGTTGTGGGGAATTAGGGATGCTTAAGTTTGAAGTAGAAAGAAAGGGCTTGGAAAGTAGAGAGAAACTAAGCGGGAGGGAGAGATAAAGGCAGGAGCATGAGAAGCATGGGCATGGAAAGAAGTTGGACAGCTGATGGGTTACGTTAGCTTTAAGAAATATGCTATAGATACAATGAACTGAGGCTAAAGATGGTGTATAGTTTCTCTAAATAGCAAGGATGACAAATAGTTTTGCTTTGGTTATCATTCAAATTTTCTTTAGATGAAGATGTCATCACAGAGGACTGTAGCTGGTTCTTGGGAACTTAGCTTTCCATAGGTTGCTTTGGAAAATGCTGCTCCTTATCATACTCTTAGATTTTTTGAGTCACTGAGCTGTAGAAGCAGTGCATTATGGAGGAATGGGTAGCAAGCAAATACTAAAGAAGTTAATTACTGTCTCTACAAGAGGTTCTCGTGGCAATAATGGTTGCACCACATTTAGAATTCTAATTCTTCATTAAGATGAACTGTTTTATATCTGAAAAATTAGACACCATTCTTGAATAGTTTATGGGTTACTGTAGTACTCTAGAAATAGAAGTTATCCTCTTGAATTTGGCGAGGAGAAATTTAAATGTCTGATTTCGTTATTTGTAGCATGCCTGTGTATTGCAGTGTAAATATACAAATTTCTTTTAATAGTTATGAAATCATTTTGGCTTCATCTCATTGGCAATGGGAAGCAACGATTTCCTTTGCCACATTATTTTTTTTTCCACAGTTGTCACACGTTTTTAATATGGTGTTGCTAATGAAGGATGCTTAGTATTGTAGACTCAGATAAGTCAAAGCACTTGCATTCACCAAGAATCACCCCCAACTTAAAACCTCCAATTGTTTGCTAAAATAGAACTTATCCTAATCTATAGAGTCTAGAAACTTTCTTCACAAACTATAGTAGAGTGCAATGAATCAAATGTATTATAAATATGGGATATTTAAAAATATTACTGAAGCTTCATGAGTCTGTATAAAAGTTGTAACAATTCATTATGTAATTATTGCAATATGTGTTTTTCACTTACTCCCAAGGAATGTTCCTCTATCTTTTGAACCTTCCAATCTACTCCATTTTATATAATTTCTTCCCTTGCCCAGCTTTGAAATGCTGGGTTGCAACCACCATTTTAGCTGAAAACAGGAGAAATTTTAATCAGATTGTGTGAATTACAGTCCCGAAGGTGCAGTGAAGGATGTGTTGTGTTGTGGAGCAGTACAACCCAGTTCTCCTCCAGTGACTGAGCATACTGTCTCTTCAGCATGCACCTTGGACCCCACAGTAGGGTTGAATATGGAGAGGAACTGAATTGTCTGGCAGTGCCCTGTACTGCCACTAGGCTATTGGGCAGTATAACACATTTGAATTCAATAGGAAAAGTGTGTAGTGTATTTGCCTTTTTGGAAAGACTTTCCAAATCCGTTGTCTTCCTCTGAATACTTCTGCATCTTGCCAGTTAGATGCACACTGTTCAGTGGCTGTTCGTAAGTCTCCTTGGGGAGACTTAAAAGTGTAGTATAAATGTTTACAAATACCTTAGGAAGATGGCATGGTAAAATTTAAAGTGAAATATGAATTTTCTTAAAGGAATTGACTTGCACTCAGGTCTTCAATTTTGGTTAAAGTGAACAAGAACGCCATCGTGTCCAGAAGGAATTTTTTCCCCTTGCAGTTTCTAAGTTGGTACGATGGAAATATTGAATGATGATTGCATTCTCTTCTTCCTCAAAGCCAAGCTATTTTAAGTTGATCTTTTTGTGTATATTTGCAGGTGACTGAGCTGAATGAGCCCCTCTCCAATGAAGATAGAAACTTGCTGTCTGTAGCCTACAAGAATGTTGTTGGGGCTAGACGATCTTCCTGGCGAGTCATCAGCAGCATAGAGCAGAAAACTATGGCGGATGGGAATGAGAAGAAGCTGGAAAAAGTTAAAGCATACAGGGAGAAGATCGAAAAAGAGCTGGAGACAGTCTGCAATGATGTTTTGGCCCTCTTAGATAAGTTCTTGATCAAGAACTGCAATGACTTCCAGTATGAGAGTAAAGTCTTTTATCTGAAAATGAAAGGAGATTACTACCGCTATTTGGCAGAAGTTGCTGCTGGTGAGAAGAAGAACAGTGTTGTGGAAGCTTCAGAGGCCGCCTATAAAGAGGCTTTTGAAATCAGCAAAGAGCACATGCAGCCCACTCACCCGATAAGGCTTGGGTTGGCACTCAACTTCTCAGTGTTCTACTATGAAATCCAGAATGCACCTGAGCAGGCCTGCCTGTTAGCCAAACAAGCCTTTGATGATGCCATAGCTGAGCTGGACACACTAAATGAGGATTCCTACAAGGACTCCACACTTATCATGCAGTTACTTCGAGACAACCTCACTCTCTGGACAAGTGACCAGCAGGATGAGGAAGCAGGAGAGGGCAATAACTAAAGAGCTTTCATCCCAGCCCTTCATCATCCACTCCACCATCCCCATTAGAACCATCCCACAATATTTCCTTGCCACAGTCTCACTAAATATCTAATGCTAAGCATATCTGTATTGTCAGCACAGCTGTTCAGATCTGCAGTCCACTTTATCAGGAGGCAGTTTTGGATAAGTCTTCATGAGCATTGCTGGATTGATTGATTGATCTGCCCTGTTTATCATAGTTGCACTTGAATGGTGCAGAAAGATGCATATTAAAGAGGCATTTTAGTTTGCCTATTGATTATCAAATATGGGCAAGAATAATGGAAAGTGAATTAATCAGAAGTCTAATCTTAAATTTTCCATTTGAAACAAGCTGATAGTGTTTTGTTGAGCAGTACATCTTGTGCATGCAAAGCAAATTAGCCACCCCGAAAACTTTTTCAACCGATGAAAACAGTTAAAAAGCTGATGTGAAGTGACAACTTAATTCTATTTATCAGTTTACAAACTGTTCAGAATGTGAGGTTTTGGTAGCAAGTTGTTTTTTGCCTCTTTAACTTATGATGTGCACAGACTTTCATTTAATGCAATGCATCTACTTAAAAGTTTTGATACTTGTAACCTTTTTTGCAGTTGTTTTGAAAAATCATGAATTTATTTTTTGTAAACTCTTTGGCTGTTTAGTTGTCTGTGTATTCTGACAGCGCCATGTCAGTGTTAGCCCATGTTAAGATGGATGACTCTCTGAGATGCCAGACTTCTAAATTTAATGTTTTGGAATTAAATGAATAAAATAAAATGCTGCTTCGGAAATATTATCTCTACATGAGCTGTCCTGTCATCTTTTCATAAGAATGGAGATTTACAGAGGTGTCCAGCCTGCAAATACAGTCCTAAATACATTCAAGAGAATGTAGCAATCCAAACTAAATACGTAACATTGCTCACCTATATCCCAGTGGGGCTGCCAATTGCATATTCAGTGCAGTAACTTGTTAGTTCAGCTGTAATTCAAGCCTGCCAGTCAATGTTTACAAGATTCTAAAGAGTATTGCTTGTTGACATACTAATTAGGTAAGAAAAGACTTGTATTTACTGCTTCTGTCCATGGTGACTTGCAGATTTTTTTTCCCTTAGAAATTACAACCGAGTTGCTTATACCCATTAACGAATTTTGAATTAAGTTTCTTTAACTGAAACCATAGTATTATCTTGCACTTGTCTATACAAACAAAATGCAATCATGTTGCTTAATTAGTGTTGGATCTTAAGGAGTTCCTCTCAAGCTAACCTAAATCTGATCCCCAAATTCACTCATCTGCCCTATCTTCACTTACAAATTAGTTAATATGTATTGATTCCTTGTCTGCTCTTGCATTAACCTATTTAGTCATGTTCTTTTCCTACCTCAGACACATTTTTAATCCATAACAGACCATCACCCCTCACCCTGTGGTTTAAATTCAGCCTGAGGTCACTGTGCTGTCCAGCCAGCCCTGCAGTTGCTGAGAGCCCTAGGCAGTAGAGTCCCATTCTGGAGTGGAGTTGAGCTGGTTGAGTCTTGGCTGAATAAAGACACCTTTTTTCTGACTCAGCAACTGGCCAGTCAGCCACAGAGGTCTTGGAGAGGAATTGCTTGACACCCTGCTTCTCTCACCAGTTGCTCACAGCTAACAATGTCCTATGTAGAGGGAGGAATGTTCAGCTGACTAGTAGCATACTTTACCCACCCCTGGTTCTACTGTGCAAGGCTGTGGTCGTCTCACAAACCGCTGCTGTTCTGAGCAGCTTCGTCCTATGTCCTTTCTGTGTTAAAACCTACTAAGTCCAATTACACTTTGTCAGCTATGTTATCTGTTGCAGTATTAACACCTCCATTTCTGCCTACATTACGGTTAAAAACATTAGTAATACAAATAATACTCTTATAACTGTGTGCTACGCAGCTATTAAAAATGGTTACAAGTGTTTCCAGGAGGAGACAGCAGCTGTATGGTCATATCTATGAGCAATTTGAGGAGGGAGAAGGAGCGATCTAAGAAGTTATTTGGGGAGGTAGCAGCCTTGCAGGGATTGAAGAATACTTCCTGCAAGAGTTACCTTGGACAGTAGAAGACTATAATTGAAGGTGCGTGAATACTCTGTGTGGCATGAATTTGGCTGGAGGGAAGATAGGGCTGTGACCAGGAGAAGGGTAAAGAGAGGTGGTGATGCTTCTTCCCTTAAACATTTACAGGAATATGGGGGAAATCACTTTTTCAATACTTAAGGAATGCCCTGAGGTAACTATTTTCTTGAGCTCTTATGAGAGACTTTATCAAAACCTCTTTCAAAGCCTATGTAAATTACATTCAGTAGTTCTCAGTTTTCAGAGAATTGTATAAATTGTATAAACCATTGATTTTAAAAACTCATTTTATTCTTAATTTAGACATGCTTGTTTTTCTCCATGAGGTACTAATCTAGGTGCTTTATTTCACTAATGAATTTTTTTTTCCTGATTCTCTTGTGACTTCAGAGTAATATTAACAAGGTTGATGAATCCTTCTGTTGGAGCCCTTAGAAACTTGCTCCCTTTACCAATGAAGATTGGCTTTTTGGCAGCTGTTGCATCAATTTGAAGGGTAGGGGAGAATTGGGCCCTCATGGCAGTCCCCCTTATACAGTGTATAATAAGGACAGGGTTAGTGCCAAGAACTTGCCCAAAATTGTTTGAGTTCCATATGAGCCAATTTATTCATCTAGTCTTCTTCAAGCTTCACCCAACTGTGGGGAAAGTTACTACATCGAATATGTGATGTTTAAGAGTATTATGATACTGTAAAGGACAAAATCATTCAGGAACACACTGGCATTCATTTGCTGAAAGGGTTAAGGATCAGGCAGTAACATAAATTATTGAAACCGATCAACTGCATAAGGACATATTATGAGTTAGCTGGGTGTGATCCATCTAACCACATCAGCACTTTCCACTGGAGCTCCGTCAGCCTCTACTGTCTGTTTGGCAGATGTCCTTATTTCTGAAATCTAGATCAGCTATGTAGAGCTTGGTCCACCCCTTTTCAAGACAATATTCTGGTAGGGCTGTTCTGTAGTCTAAGTAGTACTCCCATTTCTCACCATTCTCTTTATGGTAAAAGTGGTTCTCTGAGATGTGTTGTCCATATGGTCACTCTTGGGCTGCATAATTTTTTTGGCCAGCAATGTCTGTTGGAGCTGGGCCTCCCTATCTGAGTGCAGAATGGGCCCAACTGTCCCTCGGTTCTTCCTTTAGCCGTACAGAATCCCAAAGGCATAGGACTCTGTAGTAGCAGGGAAGGAGGGTGGGTCATGGAATCCATGTGGGCAACATATCTCTAAGAACCATGTTAATGTAAGGTGAGCAACTATTCTTTCTGTTGAACAACTTTCCTAAAGTAACTCTCCAACACTGTATTTCCTTTGGATAAAAAATCATGTTTCTAGACTCTCTGCATGACAGTCCACTCTCTAATACTCAAATCCATAATATGGGTTGGTTGGGCTACAGTCTATTAATAGGTGAGCAGAGCTGCCATTGTCTATACAAAGAGAGACCGCATGCATATTGTCGTTACTTGCATGGACCTCTCAGCAGCTGGCATGAATTGCATATTAGTCCCGGGAATGTTGTTTGCGCACTATGGCGAACTTCAGCATTTGCTCAGGATGATGGATGGAGGTGAAAGACTGCCCATACTAAAGGGGTTGTTGATTTTAAAAATGCATGCAATGAACATAATTTAAATGATGATGCAGAATTAAGGTGTGGGTGAAAACTGATGATAATGTAACCTACCAAATATTCTGTAACAGTTTGGGGCCAGTTTGAAATCCTTAATCCATACCTATTGGAGGAAGGGAGGGAGGAGGAGGTGGCAGCGGCAGTGGGTACAAGGGGGAAAATAACAAATTTGGATGCTCTGGGTTCCAACTGTAAGGCAACATATATATTCTATCCTGTTTTATTTGGAAAATATTGTATAGATCTCTCTACACCCATAAAGATGGAACTATTTTAACACTCCTGTCCAAAATAAAGCAAAAACATCAAACTTATGTAACGTGCATCTGAAACAAAAATTTATTTAAAAGGAGATAGAGAATTAAAACTTAGATTCCACTACAAATCACATTTACGCTTGAACCTTCTCATGTAATAATCTCTCTAAAGAGTAATATGGACTGTTTTATTAATACCTACCCAAATCACACTGTGGTTCTCTTCCAAAAGCATACCCTTCATCCAGAGTGTAAAAGCTGACCCTGGCAACTACCACTGCATAGATGTGACAATAAGTGCTCCAAAAATGCCATGCTTGTGGTTTAATATAAATGTTTAGGAACTTACATACATTTTATAATGGCCATTCCCTTTTATCATAGTCACCTTTTTATCTTTAAAAATTGCAACAAAGACAGCAATTATCAGATACTCTGCTTTAGGTTCCCAATCCCGCAGAGACTTGCACACATTCTTAATTCTGCATTTGCAGAGTGTATGAAATTAAGCGTATTTGGGGGTACAGGTGTAATAGTACAGTTTTTGAAGAGATTAGTATGAAAAACATGAAGTACTTAAAGCTCCATGTGGATATAAGGGGGTCTTAGTTCTGAGTCTTTCTTTTTCTTAGGGTGTTGGGATAGATAGATTTTTTTTTTTTTTGTTTCAAAAACTCTCCCTACCTTTGCAGTGTTTTATATGTTAAAGAGCCAGTGTCTGGAGGAATAAGGTACTATAGACATCCACCATTCACTGATATATCAGAGTACCGCCCAAGAAAATAAGTAGGTGCCTTATTGAGATATGATTCTCTTTCTGACAAGCTAGCACAATGTGGCATTTACTCAGCATTTTACAATGGTGGTTAACATTCACAACCATGTCTGTAAGAATAACCTGTAGATGTGATCATCCAGGCCACTTGCATGGGGCCTACCTAAAGGTCAGTTGCTCAGTGGAGTTTCTTCATGCTTATGCTTTCAGATAGAGAAAACTTAGTGGGATTTGGTCCGTGTGTAAGGTGTGCTGGCAAATACTTTAAAGGGGGGGGGAGGAACCTAAAGGGCTATAAGAATTTCCTCCTGTATCCCACTAGAAATTCAAGACCCACGTGTGGGAATCCAGTGAAATAGCTTCAGAGAAGAACAAATAGCAGCTAAGCAATATGTTTGATAGTAGGAAGGGAAAAATGATTAAGGAGAATAAGATTGCTAACAAAAGTGTGCACCACTAGCCCAGACTTCCTTTGTTACAGTCTCATTAACAAAGAGGATTCTTCTGGAGATCCATGTTTGCAAGAGTATTTGAGCTAAAATTATAATTTATAAATATGAAAGATTTAAAATACAATATAAATTTTTGTAAGTAATAAACTTTGAGTAATAAAATTGTTAAAGATGAGGCTCTAGAGGAGCACCCAGTCATTGGATTCCAAGACTATAAGCCCTGGGATCTCCAGGTATCATTTCCTTCTTTATGGGGATAGGTGTCCATAAAATATTTTGTGGAAAAATGAATAACAAAGGACAGCAACTAATACGTCAGCCTGAAAACATTGGTTTAGATGGATAGTTTTACTAGAAGGTAGAATAGTCTAAATTTTAGCAGTCACCAAATTTTTTTTTTAGAATTTTATTTCTAGTAAAGGTAGTCTCTTTGGATCCCTCTGAATACCAAATAGTATATTTGAAAGGTAGTCCTACTAGTCTGTTCTCTTGTCTATTATATTACTATAGCTATTTATAATAAAGTAGTTTCCACCAGGTAGGTAAACACAAATTATTACTCTTATTTACAGGTTCCAATATTACTGTTCATGGTACAAGAATGCAACAATAGAAAAAAAAAACATGCTGGAGGAAACAATATTTTGAACCAACATGTAAGTAGTTATGGGGGGGAAAACCCGTGCGACTTTGAGTTATAACTCTTACCTCTTTCCTCATCTATAATTCCAATACTTCAATGGTTTTACATTCCTCATTTTGGGCTAAGTACTCAGCCCTTCAGTGTACTCAAAAATTTGGTTTTGTTTTGCTCTCATCAAAGATTGTTCCAAAACTGACCTTAATTGCCTTTTCATTCACCTAGCAGAGCTAGCTTCTAGAATTTATATCCTATGTTTCCTTGGTATTATTCCACTGCACCTGGTCATTCAACTTCACAATGTGATTGTGAGAGTCTGTAAGTCCTCTAAGGGTCATACAACTCGGTTTGTAGGGTAAAATATTTAAACAAAGAGAATGTCTAACTTTAAATGCTACAGCTGTATCTCTTGGAGAAGTGGTAGCTAGGTCAATGAAGAATTCTTCCATTGTCCTAGCGCTATCTACACTGGTGATTATGTTGGTTTTAGCTACATCTCTCAGGGGTATGGATTTTTCACACATTAGTACAGCTCTATCTCTCAGGGATAAGTTCCTAGTGGAGACCAGCTCTGAATGGGACCTGCCTGATGTCTGCTCTGATACTTTTTATAGGATATGAAAGGTAAAGGGATGTGGCTCCCTGGCTTTAGAGAGAACTTTTGTTCTAGTCTGATCTTCTAAGGATTTTGTCCCATGTCTAAGGGAGAGAGTCTTCAGTGGTGTACTTGGAGTAAATTACACAGTCATTAGGATCTGGAGTTTTGATTTATCCTCCTTACCCCTTTCACATTTCCTTAAATTACTAGAATTGTTGCCATACCCCTGAAATGCCTTATTTGGCTGCATTTGATATATTTTGAGCTGACAGACAGCTATAAAAGCCATCCAAAGGATAGTTACAGCTAATTTAAAAAAACAACCACTTTTCGCCAAAGTTTAAAATCTCAGAACATAAAGTATATTGCTGTAATAACCACTGGAATCAATGGTTACTGAACCCCACTGTGTGACAGGGGTATACCCTTTTTGTAATCCTGATCTGATTTTGGGTGACTGGGAACAGGAAATAAAGATCAGTCTCTTGGCAGCCCGCCTGTATGACACCTTTACTACAGTTGCTGCTTTAATGTGAAATATTTTGCTTTGGTCATTTGTTACTTTGATATTTTGATTTTGTTGGTAACTGTCCCCAAAGTATTTCAATGCAGGTGTGATCCCCTGAAGTCCCTTTCCAACATGCTTTCTTCATATTTAAATACTGAAGGCAGGTTCATTGTGGTATGACTGATGGGGAAATGGTTGGTTTCCATAGTTTAAGCATTAATCTGATTTTGTCTTTACATAAAGTTAATCTAATTGCTTTAAGAACCAAAGAGTGCCAGGAATATCTTTTTGCATTGCCAGTCTCCATTCATATTATACTAGAGTATCAAAGCAGTTTCTCTTTTGTTCGTTTTAATAGTTCTCCACACCCTGAGTCACTCAAGAATCAGAGGCACAGAAATTAGTGAGTCAGTGGCAACAAGTCCAACAAGTGCATTTTGGGACAATAGTCCTTGAAAGTTTCACTCTTGTTGATAAGAATATTGTGGTGGGGGACAGACTTGATAAATTATATAAGGGTTAGTTATTCTGTGAATGTTATGCATTACCAATGCAGCCTTCTGTTTGCTGCTCCCAAAAGAAATGAATTCCTTATTTTTATTTGATAGCTCATTTTGTCATATGTGATATTACACTGAAGACGTGATCCAGATGTTAGCACATGACTGTGATTATCCTCTATTTTAAGGAGTGAATATGCACATTTGATTGCTGTTTAAAATCTTTTTGGTACTCTAATAGTAGGGAACTTGGAGGCCAACGGGGTTGTCTCTGGCTCAGGCTCTAGTGACAATTCAGTTTCATTTTGCATTCAAAATAAGATAAAATTGTGAATCTTTGGATGTCTGAAAACTTGTATGATGAAAAAAACTTTAAATCAAAGTGTAGGAGGCAAGAGCCATTTGAGACAACATGCTTTGGAGTAGTTCTTGTGAACAGCCATAATCCTAATTTTAGTTTATTTTTGTTTAAATCATTTTTCACTATCACTGATTTGATTTTGTTCTTCAGATTATTTAGTTAATGTTTGTAAAGAGCTTTGAAAATGAAAAGCACAATTGTTGAGTGACCGAAAGGGTCAAAAGTGAAAGTTAGAGAACGTGGTATTTTTCAAATCTGATATTACTTCTTAGTTACTAAAACTGCCATTTTGTAATGTATCTTTTTAATCCTATCCTATCTCCTAGAACTGGAAGGAATCTTGAAAGATCATCGAGTCCAGCCCCCTGCCTCCACTAGCAGGACCAAGTACTGATTTTGCCCCAGATCCCTAAGTGGCCCCCTCAAGGATTGAACTCACAACCCTGGGTTTAGCAGGCCAATGCTCAAACCACTGAGCTATCCCCCTCCAATATTTTGATACTTTTGCTGATGCTTAAATTGGTGGACATATTAGATCAGATCTGATCTCACAGTGTAAATCTGGAGTAACTCTTTTGACTTTAGTGGGGTTAGTCTGGTTTTACTTTGGTGTAACCGAAATCTGAATTAGAAGAGCCATCTAATATAAACTATGCTACCTCTAGTGCCACTGGCCAGTAAAATAGAGTAGAATAGATTTTAAAATATCAAACTCAGGACTTTTAGATAAATTTGTTGTTCCACTGTATGTGATTCTCTCTCTAGCATAGAAAAGGTCACTGAAAATCCAATTTAAATATTGAACATAAGAACGGCCATACCGGGTCAGACCAAAGATCCATCTAGCCCAGGATCCTGTCTACTGACAGTGGCCAATGCCAGGTGCCCCAGAGGGAGTGGATCTAACAGGCAATAATCAAGTGATCTCTCTCCTGCCATCCATCTCCATCCTCTGACAAACAGAAGCTAGGGATACCGTTCCTTACCCATCCTGGCTAATAGCCATTAATGGACTTCACCACCATGAATTTATCCAGTTCTCTTTTAAATGCTGTTATAGTCCTAGCCTTCACAACCTCCTCAGGTAAGGAGTTCCACAAGTTGACTGTGCGCTGCATGAAGAACTTCCTTGTATTTGTTTTAAACCTGCTGCCTATTAATTTCATTTGGTGACCCCTAGTTCTTGTATTATGGGAATAAGTAAATAACTTTTCCTTATCCACTTTCTCCACATCACTCATGATTTTATATACCTCTATCATATCCCCCCTTAGTTTCCTCTTTTCCAAGCTGAAGAGTCCTAGCCTCTTTAATCTCTCCTCGTATGGGACCCGTTCCAAACCCCTAAACATTTTAGTTGCCTTTTTCTGAACTTTTTCTAGTGCCACTATATCTTTTTTGAGATGAGGAGACTACATCTGTACGCAGTATTCGAGATGTGGGCGTACCATTGATTTATATAAGGGCAATAATATATTCTCAGTCTTATTCTCTATCCCCTTTTTAATGATCGCTAACATCCTGTTTGCTTTTTTGACCGCCTCTGCACACTGCGTGGACATCTTCAGAGAACTATCCGCAATGACTCCAAGATCTTTTTCCTGACTTGTTGTAGCTAAATTAGCCCCCATCATATTGTATGTATAGTCGAGGTTATTTTTTCCAATGTGCATTACTTTACATTTATCCACATTAAATTTTATTTGCCATTTTGTTGCCCAATCACTAAGTTTTGTGAGATCTTTTTTGAAGTTTGTCACAGTCTGCTTTGGTCTTAACTATCTTGAGCAGTTTAGTATCATCTGCAAACTTTGCCACCTCACTGTTTACCCCTTTCTCCGGATCATTTATAAATAAGTTGAATAGGATTGGTCCGAGGACTGACCCTTGTGGAACACGACTAGTTGCCCCTCTCCATTCTGAGAATTTACCATTAATTCCTACCCTTTGTTCCTGGTCTTTTAACCAGTTCTCAATCCATGAAAGGACCTTCCCTTTTATCCCATGACAGCTTAATTTACATAAGAGCCTTTGGTGAGGGACCTTGTCAAAGGCTTTCTGGAAATCTAAGTACACTATGTCCACTGGATCCCCCTTGTCCACATGTTTGTTGACCTTCAAAGAACTCTAATAGATTAGTAAGACATGATTTTCCTTTACAGAAACCATGTTGACTATTGCTCAACAGTTTGTTTTTCTATGTGTCTGACAATTTTATTCTTAACTATTGTGGCTCTGTGTTTATTTGAAGGGGTTTGCAAATCACCAGACACACCCAATGGCTACATGTTTAGGAGGGCGAATTGTGTAGTTTTATTTTTGCTGATCTTTGAGATAAGGCTCTATCTGTTTGCAAATGTTTTGTCACCATAAAAGTCATTCAGAAGCTGAAGTTCTGAGCGATCTATTCTGCAGGACTGTCTCCACCTGGTTCAGTAAATAGAAGTTATTTGTTTTCCTGTGTTGATAGGTTTACTGGGAAAGATATGGAGGGAACAGATGTTTAGTAACTTCCCAGGACCAAAGGCAGGCTCTGTCAATTTGAGGGAAACCTTAAACAAGATCAAGGCTATGCACACAATCTGCAACACTTTTATTTAAAAAAAAAGGTTAAAAACAAACATAACTACTTCTTGCCACCTTGTCCTTATGCCTCTACCTCTAAACATGTGACACCCCTACCACATAAGGGATGGCTGTGACGGTGGGATGTGACTATATCCAATTATAAACTGCATTTTATATTATTTACTGCACATATCACATATATAAACTTACTTATTGTAATGCATTCCAGACAATGCACTACCCAGGAAAAGAGCTAGACCCCTTTTTGATGGCTTCTCGGTGATAGTTCTTCAAGGTGGCAATCTAGGGTCATTGACTCTGTCTCTGAACTACTGGCCTATCCCCATGGAACAATGGATTTTCTACATAGGAGTCTACACGAGGGACGGGACATGCATGTTACGTGGATCACATGGCAAGAGAGACAGAGACTCCTTTTAAAAGTGGGTGAAGTTCTGTGCAGGGGGCCAACCACTGCCACAAGTAGGCAGGAAGTGCAGGAGAAAAGGCAGGAGGGACTCTGCCCAGCCTGAAATGCTGACAAACCTTGGAATTGGAAAGTGTAATTCAGACCTTGTTATTTTTCAAAGATCTGTAACTCTTCAGTGCTTTTTAACAGTAAAGTGACTATGGTTAAGAAATTGGTTTGTTAAACCAGTGTTCTTTGCTTTCCTGCCATATTTTCCCCATACGGATTAATCTAGAAGCCCAGAGAGACAACAGCCTACGTGGAGCTCTGGGGAAGTTTGGATAAGTGACTAGGAGGGTTTGGACGTCTCAAACATTGATTTGGGGCGGGGAGGGGTGTAAAGTGGCTGAGCAGCTGTGGCCTAAGGAGGGTCATCGTCAAACAGGAGGTCTGAGCCTGGGAGCGTACCCTATAGACCAGTGGTCACCAACCGGTCGATCACGATCGACCAGTTGATCCTGGAGACTCTCCTAGTCTATCGCAATCTCTGGCCACAGCTAACTCAGTGGGGCTGCTGCTAAGGCAGGCTCTATGCCTGCCACAGCCCCATGCCACTCCTAGAAGCAGCCAGCATGCCCCCGTGGGGGGGGGGGTAGGGGTCTCCACACACTGCTCCTGCTTGCAAGCACCGCCCCTGCAGCTCTCATTGGCTGGGAACGGGTAGCTGTGGCCAGTGGGGGCCGTGCCTGCAGAGAGGGGCAGCACACGGAGTTACATTCACCCCCCAGGGGCCGCAGGGGCATGTTGGCCCCTGCCAGGATCAGCGTGCCCACGTGGTGCACTAGTGGCTGGCAAAGTGTGTGCGCACGGTGGCCTGGCTCGTGATGGGCAGGAGGTGCCGATGTGCCTGAGTGGGGCTGGGGCAGGCAGGGAGCCTGCCTTAGCTCCACTGCACTGCCGACAAGGAGTTGGCCGAGGTAAGTGCCCCCCGGCAGGAGCCTGCATCCCAGCCCTGAACCCCCTCCCACAGCCAGCACCGCAAACCCCCTCCTGTACCCCCAGCCCTGAGCTCCCTCCCAGAGCCTCTTCCTGCACCCATATTCCCAGAGCCCACACCCTGCACCCCCTCCTGCACACCAACACTCTGCCCCAGCCTGGAGCCCCCTCCTGCACCCAAATTTCCTCCCAGAGCTTACACCCCTCATCCCCTCCTGCACCTCTATCCCCTGCCCCAGGCTCAGCCCGGAGCCCCCTCCCACACTGCGAACCCCTTGGCCCAGAGCCTGCACCCCCTCCTGAACCTCAACCCCCCTGCCCCAGCCTGGTGAAAGTGAGTGAGGGTGGGGGAGAGCGAGCAATGGGGGGGATGGAGTGAGTGGGGCGGGGCCTTGAGGAAGGGGTGGGATAGATCCTGGGTTGCACTTACATTCAAAAAGTGATCTTGTGCAAAAAAAGGTTGGAGACCACTGCTATAGACCCAAAGCTGGAAAGAGCGAGTAGACCCTATCCAGATCTAGTTGCTTTAGCAGCACATGGGACCCAGCAATTAGGTCCACTTGCTCAGGAAATATACTTTTGTTTTAGCTCTTAACCAATAATAACCAATATTTATTTATATTTATTTTTAATAAGATCCCTCAGAGCTCAGCTGAATGGGCAGATTTATTAGAGAAAAAGATAAGTTTCATCTGATAATGAAAGAAAAACATACATGGATCAACAACAATCATTTAGAAACATCTTCAGGCTTAAAACTATTTTAGGTTAATCATTGAGCTCAGCTACCCAAAAGCTTGAAAAGTAAGAAGTGCACATCTCTTGTAAAAATATATTTGAAAGCCAAGTTTTTCATTCAAAATGGTATTTCTCAAGTTTTCTGGGCAACAAACTCAAAACACCTCAGGATTCTCTCTGATTATGTCCATGGCTCTTTTGGTAGTTGACAGTGAATTACACCTGTGCAAATTATGTGGCAATGTGCATGCACAGAATTCATATCCCCCCGCAGATTTCTTTGCTTCCCCGCAGCAAAATTACTTTCTGATGGGAAGCAAAGGGAAGCCACACAAGCTGTCATGCAGCTCTCCCCAGCAGTATGTTTTGGGTGCCCAGGGCAGCTGGCAGAGAGGTAAATCACTGTGAGGGATGGGGTGGGACTGGGGAAGACCCGGCTGGGGGCTTCTATCCTGTGCCAGGCTCAGCTGCTAGTCCTGGCTGGGCTGGGGAGGATAGGACTTCCTCTTCCTCTGCATGGCATGCTGGGTCAGACCCACCCCCAAATTTCTCCCCATGCTACAGGAAGCTCTGCAAACTTCGCACCCATCGCTCCTCAGCTGCAGGGGATCACGGTATGGGGAGCTGCTCCCCCAACCCCCGTGATCCAGACCCCCTCATACCCAGACCTTCCCACCAAGTCTCACCTCCCCACACACACACAGAACCTCCTCTTTTGAACCCCACTCCCCTGCACCTGGACCACCCCAACAAGCCACCCGCACCCAGATCCCCACTCCACTGAGCCCCAACAAGCTCCACCTGGATCCCCGCCCCGCTCCCCCAGCACCGCTCCTCACTGAACCCCCACACACACTGACCCCCCTGCTGAGCTCTATCCTCTCCCACACCCAGACCCTGCCCTGCTGAGCCCCAACCATCTTCACCTGGAGTCCCCCTGCAGAGTCTATTATTATTGCACCCAGAATCCCCCAACAAGCCCCTGTGCATCCAGATCCTCCCCACACCCAGATCCCCCACTGAGCCTTCCACACCCAGATTGCCCCACATAGAACCCTCTCAACCTACACCTGCACCCCCTCCCCCCAAACTAAGTCCCTCCACACTTGAATACTGCCTGGCTGAGCCAGCCTGCCCACACCTGGTGCACCTGACATGGAGGGGCAGGGCTCTGGGGTGTTTCTGGGGCAGGCTCCATCCTTGCACTGTGTCAGGGTTGGATGCAGCCTCACTTCTGAGCCATGTCCCAAGGGGGCGCTGCAGTGTGATCTCCTACCTCTGTGCAGCCAGTGGCCTGTACTCCCCAATGCCATGCTGGTGCCTCCACATTTATTTGACAAATAACATTTGCAGAATTTTGAAATATTGTGCACAGAATTTTTATTTTTTTGGCACAGACTGCCCTCAGGAGTAAGTGAATTCCCAGAAGTAGTAGTAAATCCCATCCTGGTTTCCTGTTGTAGCTTAGCAGTATGGCAATCTTAAAATGAGTTCATTTTAGGTTCAGCTTGTGGACAAATGGTCAGAGAGATGCTTGGCCATTAGATTTTGTTAGTTCTAGTCTTAAAAAAATATATAATAATAATGCTGGCCTAATGTGATTTAAAAAAAATCATAATTTGCCTTTTTTCTGTTTGTTTATGATTTTTGCCTTATTCTATTGTGCTTATAACTAACCCCAGCTTTTCTGTTTTGTTTTGTCTTTGACGTTTGTTTGACGTAGAAGAGTTACAATCAGTGTAGTAATTCTGGGGTAGTGGCATGCTTATTAGACTTAACATAATGCATGTAGAGGGACTATATGCTATAGTGTTTCATGTTTTTACTGTGTTTGAGACTGTTTTTCATTAACTAGTATCTCCAACATTTTGCTAGTTGTATCCTGCCCCCTCTTCATTTTTTTTTCTGTTTAGATTGTAAGCTCTTCAGGGCAGAGGCTATCTCTGCCTATGTATTTGTACAGTGCCTAGCACAATGGGACCCCAATCCTGACTGGGGCTTTTGTGTGCTACTGCAATATAAATATCACTAATTGTTTCGGTGAGAGGCCCATCTAGCTAGGCATAAATGTCATAAGACAATGTATATTCCCTGTTCAGTGTACTACACGCGCATCAACTGTTTTCCTTGCCCTATCTTCCTTCTGTTGTGTTTACTTAAATCTAAGCTCGGAAACATTGCTTGTACATCAGAAATGTTTGTATTAGCAATATAAAAGAGGGATTTATGTTAAGCGGGTAATTATAAATGGAAATAAAAAGGAAGAAGATTAGAGGATGAAATATGCCCATCTCCAAATTTCATAAGAGGTCAAGATTTCTCTTGCAGTGTTCTAATATCAAAAAGAATGTGGTCCAATCTGGACATATGACCAGGGGATAAAAGCCATGCTACAAAAGCCTACCAGCTCCACATCTAGTGGTGGTGTTATATAAGACTCTTTTGTTCTTTCATTGATGCAATTTGATGCACCAATCTTAATGATCTATTTTGTCCCTGTTTGAAATTGGCCATGCACCACACATCTTGTATATGAACCATGCAAAATCTTTGAAAGTTTTATTAACATCTGATTGTAATGTGTAATTAAGTCTAGAAATTGGCCAAAGGATTGAACCTGTTGCACACTTGAAAAATAAAGAGAAAACAAAACACAATTTAGTTAGCATGAGAACTACTAAAGAGATTATGCAGTAAGGTGGGGTATTTATTTCAAGTATAGTAGGAATACGCTGCACTGGTATTCAAGCTAGACACAGTAAAAGTTGACTCCTACTGGAAATTGTGCATAATTCCAAACTGCTTCAGTTTTTCATAAGGCCTGCTGCTCAGAAGATAGAGTTTAATTAGATGTTCAAGTGTTTCCTAGAAAAGTAAATGTTATATGCCTCACATGGGATCACCAACTTGAAAAACAGTCACTGCTAGAGGTTTTTGTGTTAGAGAAGATGATCTAGTATGGTATGCTTCTGTGACATATTAAGTACTCAGTTGGGAAAACATATTTGATATCAATAAATTATTTAATATTTATATTACAGCAAGCCCCAGAGGATCCATTTAGGATCAAAGCCCAGTTGTGCTAGGCCCAGTACAAACAGAGAGATAGGCAGAGTGTCTGCCCCAGACAGCTTACAATCTTACAAGCAGCATAAAAAGATGGGAAAGCGAAGGAAAACAAATCAAACATGCCATTTTATGTATATTTGCTTTTTTGTTTTTAGTTCCATAAACACTGACTTTTCCCAAGTGCTCTTCAGCCTAGCTTCATGTGTTGTCTGATTTGTTGTAGGGGTCACAGCAGAAGTAAGTCCTGAGGAAGGATTTGAAGGTAAGGGCTGGAGCTCTATGGATCAGTTCAGGAAGAGTGTCCATGCATAAGGTATGATGTAGAAGAAAAAAAATATTTAAAAACTTGTGGAAGGAGCAAATTGTGAGCAGATACAAGAATGTGCGGATATGTCCTACTGTGACTTCAACATTTCAGGCTCTGTGGAGATCTGGGGTGGTGGTTGAGAATAATTTAGTTTGATAGGGACACACATCAATCTAGGACACATGGCTATCAGTATTAATGATTTGGGATCAAGGCCCAGGATTCTCATCCTCATTGCCCACAGGAGTCTCTTTGATGGATTTTACAGTTAGAATCAACAAGTTGTTAGATTTCCCCCAGTTGTAAACTAGAAGCAGTAGGAACCAAGACATGACTACGAGCCACTGTCTGTTGCAATTAGAGATGCTTATTCTTTCTTGTCATAAATGGGAAAGCTAAAGATACACTTATTATAGCTGATAATGTCTTAAATATTCTATAGTTAGTTGCACATTAGTGTTGGGCATGAGTGTGAAGAATGGTATTTACATATGTGTTGTTGTTTTCTGGTCCTTTAATGTTTCCTCTATAACATTTGGATATGACTGCATTTAGACAACTTCTAATTCCATAAAGGGCTAGGTTATCTCCCACAAGATTTTGCCACATTGTGTGTGTGTAGGGGGTTTTCTCTCTTGTCTTTCATTCTCTATTAATTATTATTAGTAGTAAATATTATATAACATAGCACACAATGATCTGGTCAGGATTGGGGCTGCATTGTGCTGGACGCTGAACAAAGACAAAAGGGAATCCCTGTTTTGAAGGGTTTACAGTCTAAAGACACAATCAAATGAAAGGCTGGGTATGTGAATTAATATACAAGAAACCCTTCCATCCATCCGTTAATAATCCTGAGTTCCAGCTGGTTGAGTGGATGGTGAAGCAACTTTGCTTGAACAGTATGGTTAACATCCAAATTCTGTGGTGGTCAGATGCCCCAGGGAAGTCAGGCAATGTTGCATCCATGCTGCCATCTTCCTTTTTGTCATTGCCATAAGTACCACTCCCAGAGAGATTTCTTGTAATCAGACCTCAGCATCAGTAAGCTCTGACTGGTTAATGATATGACATTGTTCCTGCAAACATCAGCTTCCGCTGGCAGCACTTATGCAACTGATATTACACTCCATAGATTTGGAATAGCCATCAGTAGTTGAAGTATGTTTTGGATAGCTGTGAATAGCTGGTATTTCCATGCTGTGGCATCTCTGGTTCTAGCAGACTTCACTATTGCAAATAAATTTTTCTGACCCAATTTAGAAGCTGTGGCCACGTGAGTGCTTATTTCTTGCTTGGTATTTGGCTGTACAGCCAGAGTATATTAATGGTGAAAGGTGTGGCAGGGTAATATCTACAGTCCAATGACTGGCACATATATGCATTTGTTCTTAAAGACCATTTTCCAAGGGATTACATGCCTACAATTTTGTATTTAAAAGAATGTGCACAATATTTGGTGTGTTGTTGACATCCATTGAAAATGGTCAAACCCACTTTGGGGGCAGTCTGCTAGTAGTTGGACTTTTCTGGTAAGCTGTCTGAAGAACTTTTCAGTTTGGTAATGGGTCTAAGGGAAGAAATAAACAAATCCACGGGTTCCACATGTGTTCCAGTAGGATCCTACTGGAAACCTCAAAACCCACAGTGATACTTTCAGTAGTTGTATCCATTACTCCAGGTGAATTTCATTTTTTTGATGAGAGACACTGAAATCAACAGGCCGGATCCTAGGCCCTGCTCCAACGCCTTTCCACACCTTCAGTGTTGCAAAGGGAACATAAAGCTTGTCTGAACAGGGCAGCTGTGAGGAATCTGCTAGTGTTGGGGTATCCCTAGCTGGTGCACAGCAGGTGAAGTAGGCTCCACACTGCACTCTCCTAGCTTCCACTAATGTAGGGGGTGTTTCATGGGTCGGAGTGTGTGTGACTGGAGCATGTTGTGGTTTAGGTGGCTGTAGTTGGCATAATGGCTCCTTAGAGATGGTGTTATAAGACAACCTAATTTAGAGGAACCTGAGACAGCCCTAGTGATTGGGGGAGTGCACACATGGCTGCATAGCCACTTTTGCACCCCACTTGGTTGCACTAAGTGGAGCTCTGAATGGCGCAAGCAAATATCTGAGCCAATGCCTCCATTCCAACTGAGCATGTATTAGTAGGACTTAAAATCTATGGCATTTCAAGAATCTGAAACATAATTTAAACTTCTGAGGAATGACCTACCCAAGCTTCTCTAAAGAAGAGGCTGCTGCTGAACAAGGGGCTTGGGATTGAGTCATGATTCTTCTGCTAACAGGTAAGTCCTTCTAGCACGTTTTATGCATTTTGGAGGATTATATGGAGTTTGAGAGGAATTTTACCCCCAGGCTGAGCTCTGTTGCTGCAGCATCAGCGTTGCAGTAGTGCCAATGGTTCCTGAAGCACAGTGGCAAGGGGCAATGGCTGGTGGATGTGCATAGAAACAGATTCACTGGCTCTGCTGTATTAAATACAGAGAAAGTGCTCCATCTGGGATGAGAAAATAAGTCTCCATGTTTACTGTGTCTTAAAAAATAATAGAGACCCAAATTCCGGCATCCTTAATTTGTACTCCAGCACATTCTCAATACTTCAATGAGAGTTTTGCTTGAGAGAAGACCTCAGTACTTTAGTCAGAATATGTTAATTCTTGATGTGTGCTGCCAGGGACTGAGTGTTGTGAGGACTATGAGACAATCAGGGACCATCTGCAGCAGCTTCCTGTCTCCATAGCAACCAGAGCAGTGCTGAAGTAAAGATCTCACTTTACTGTTTCTGCAGCCTGAATTCAGAGAGGGAAGCAGGAGGCATGAGTATGTTTGCCTGGAAATAGTGTAGCTGTCTCCCAAGTATTTTGCTGGTTGGGAAGCATGGTGACTTAGTGTAGCCATGTTGGAATTCCAGCATGTCCTTAGGGAAGGAACATCTCTTATTGCTCACTAGTGCCCCCTCTAGCTTTCTAGTATTGTATTTGCTGACTCTAATAGAAGTCCCATTAAGGCTTCCTTGCCTATAAAGATACCCCAGCAAGGGGTCTCAAGGCATGGCTGAGTTGGATTTAAAGCATATGCTGGCACTCATCTGTTATATTGGTTGATGATACCAATAAATAAAAAGAATCTGCCAATATTAGTGCACAAAAGTGGTTTGATATCTTGAGTTAACTCTTGTCCTGGCTTCCATATCTGCGGTTTTGCAGTTCTCTTGGTTTTCAGTTATTTGCCCAAGCAATTCTCTTTCCTTGAATTAACATTTCTTCTGTTTTTTTAGTTAACATTGTATCAAACATAATACTTTTTACAATTTCTTTTATGTCTTTATAATAAAAATCAACAGTATTTCCAGTTTACAAATATAATAGAGAGTGCTATTCTGCCTCATTTTATGAACCAATGCCACTCACTGGAATACAAGGTAATCTGTAAAGACCACATATCTAAAATTTCATGGGATTTATGAAAAATCCCATAACGTGTACATTCAGATGGGAAAAGAAACAGTTAAGCTATTTCATTTTCCTGATTGAGTGTAACAACTTTTGGTTGTGCAGTTTTAGGCTTATCTATCTGTTCTGGTTAGAAACTGAAGGATAAGGGGTATGAACTCAACAGGCCTCTTATCCAATTTCCATGCCTGAGTTTTTCTTTGTTAACTGGTGACAGCTGGCCAACTACCAGGGCCGGCTCTAGCTTTTTTGCTGCCCCAAGCAGCAAAAAAAAGCGCCGCCCCTCAGCCCCCCCGCCG